>NC_090699.1:11830931-12430931 GCF_040954835.1 Lepisosteus oculatus | reverse complement strand
GTACATTAACACTGCACTGAGAGAGAGGGGTTCATACAGACACACTGACTGACTGGACACTCCAGTACATTAACACTGCACTGAGAGAGAGGGGTTCATACAGACACACTGACTGGACACTCCAGTACATTAACACTGCACTGAGAGAGAGGGGTTCATACAGACACACTGACTGACTGGACACTCCAGTACATTAACACTGCACTGAGAGAGAGGGGTTCATACAGACACACTGACTGACTGGACACTCCAGTACATTAACACTGCACTGAGAGAGAGGGGTTCATACAGACACACTGACTGGACACTCCAGTACATTAACACTGCACTGAGAGAGAGGGTTCATACAGACACACTGACTGACTGGACACTCCAGTACATTAACACTGCACTGAGAGAGAGGGGTTCATACAGACACCCTGACTGACTGGACACTCCAGTACATTAACACTGCACTGAGAGAGAGGGTTCATACAGATGCTCTTACCTTGACCCACAGCTGCTCCCCTCTCCCTCCCTCCTGTGCTTGGCAGAGGCTGCCTCGAGGCACGTGGACGGCGCCTTCCAGCTGGTCGTTCACCTTGTAGTCCGAGTCCACAACGTACATCTTCAGCCGCCGGTGCCGGGTCCGATCGGAGTACTGCTTGGTGCTGGTCATCACCGCGGTCTAGTCAGAACAGAGCCGGTGCCTTTCAGTAACCAGACTTGTCTGACTCTCTGTACCTGTCTGTCTGAACCTGTCCAGCAGTGAGCCTGTCTCTCTCTCTGTCTGTACCTGTCCTGCAGTGAGCCTGTCTCTCTCTCTGTACCTGTCTGTCTGAACCTGTCCAGCAGTGAGCCTGTCTCTCTCTCTGTACCTGTCTGTCTGTACCTGTCCAGCAGTGAGCCTGTCTCTCTCTCTGTATCTGTCTGTCTGAACCTGTCCAGCAATGAGCCTGTCTCTCTCTCAGTCTGTACCTGTCCTCCAGTGAGCCTGTCTCTCTCTCTGTACCTGTCTAGCAGTGAGCCTGTCTCTCTCTCTTTACCTGTCTGTCTGAACCTGTCCAGCAGTGAGCCTGTCTCTCTCTCTGTACCTGCCTGTCTGTACCTGTCCAGCAGTGAGCCTGTCTCTCTCTCTGTACCTGTCTGTCTGTACCTGTCCAGCAGTGAGCCTGTCTCTCTCTCTGTCTGTACCTGTCCTGAAGTGAGCCTGTCTCTCTCTCTGTACCTGTCTTTCTGTACCTATCCAGCAGTGAGCCTCTCTCTCTCTGTCTGTACCTGTCTGTCTTGCCTCTTTCTCTCTGTAATGTCAGAGAGTAATGGCCTGTCTCTCTCTCTCTCTCTGTAATGGTCTGTCTTGCCTGTCTCTCTCTCTCTGTACCTGTCTGTCTTGCCTGTCTCTCTCTCTGTACCTGTCTGTCTTGCCTGTCTCTCTCTCTCTGTAATGGCAGAGAGTAATGGCCTGTCTCTCTCTCTGTAATGGTCTGTCTTGCCTGTCTCTCTCTCTCTCTGTACCTGTCTGTCTTGCCTGTCTATATCTCTCTGTACCTATCTGTCTTGCCTGTCTCTCTCTCTCTGTAATGGTCTCTCTCTCTCAATTCAATTCAATTCAAGGTGCTTTATTAGCATGACCGATGGGTACAATCAGTGTTGCCAAAGCACATAAAATAATAAAATTAACACGAAACAAAACAAAAAATAGAAGTAAAATAACATCTAAAGACATATTACAGACATTTACAACAGAGAAGTCATAAAATATTGACATCTACTATAGACAGAAGGACCATTATAGGGAGACAGACTCACTGTTCCTCAGGCTGTGACAGGAGATCACATACTGGGCTGCCAAATCCACTGAGTTCCCTCCTCCCTCTCCCAGTAGGATTGGGACCTGTTGTGACTCTGGCAGGTGTGGGAACTCTGGGATTAGATTTCTGAATTTCGGGAAGAATGTTTCTCTAATCCCAGAGTATCTGTCACAGTGCAGTAGGAAGTGCACCTCTGTCTCTATTTCTCCTCGCTGGCAGTGGGAGGACAGCCTGTCCTCTCTGGGCAGCCAGGTCTGCCTGTGTCGCCCAGTTTCTGTGTCCAGGCTGTGGTCACTGAGCCTCTCCTCTCTGGACAGCCAGGTCTGCCTGTGTCCAGTGTCTGAGACCAGGCTGTGGTCACTGAGCCTGTACTTTGTCAGGGTCTGTTTCTGTTTGTTATTTTTTATTTTGGTCAAATATTCAGCTAGTGTGTATTGTCTGTTTAGGGTTCTGTAGCATTCCAGTTTATGTTGTGTTTGTGTGTGTGTGTCCCAGTGTGTGAGATATTGCTGTTTGATCTGTGCTGTGATGTGGCTGAGTCTGGGTTGTGGTGCTCTAGCAGTGCTGTCCTGAGGCTGGTTAGTGTCGGTGTGGCTCAGGTCGGTGAGCCTCAGGACCAGCTGGCTCAGGGGGCTCTGTTTTGGGCTCAGCTCTTGGCTCAGCAGGGCTTTGTGGTGGTAGGAATTTTGGTCGCTGTTTTTTTGGTGTAGCCAATACTTTAATACTCTTTTCTGTATGTTTTAATACTCTTTTCTCTCTCTCTCTGTACCTGTCTGTCCTGCCTGTCTCTCTCTGTACCTGTCTGTCTCGCCTGTCTCTCTCTCTCTGTACCTGTCTGTCTTGCCTGTCTCTCTCTCTCTAATGGTCTGTCTTGCCTGTCTCTCTCTCTCTGTAATGGTCTGTCTTGCCTGTCTCTCTCTCTCTGTACCTGTCTGTCTTGCCCGTGTCCCTCTCTCTGCGTGGAGAGAGAAAGTTCAGCAGCCGTGTCCGCGGAAGTGGTCGTGAAGAGGGAGATGAGCAGGAAACAGAGACGCGCCTCTTTCCTTTCAGACAGACACCCCAGCCCGTCCGGCGAGCCAGCTGTGAGCGACACGAGCTCCGGGAGGGGAGGACGGGACCGACCCAAGTTCTGAACCGCAAACTTCTCCCGCGGGGCTGCGCTCTCAGACCAAGACTGTCAGGAGACGAGAGAGATTAAAAGCCCCTCGCTACGGCTCGAGCAACACGAGCAGAAAGTCGCTTTTCTCCGCCAGGCGGGCAGGTGTCACCCGTCCGTGCGAGAGAAACTCACCTCAGGCTCGGCCCGACTCTCCCAGCCGCCTTTAACGCTGCTCCGGACTCGGCGCTCCGGACGCCCCTCGCCGCCCGGAATGCGGAAACCGACACGGCGGCCGACCAATGGGCGCCCGGCGCCAGGTCATGTGACGCCCGCGCCCAATCAGAGGGCGGCCGATAGGCCGTGCCAGCCCCGTGCGGGAATTTCCTCGGCTCCGCGAGGAACTCGAGGGGGAAGACCCTTCTTAGAGGGCGCAGTGCGAGGGTTGAGCCGACACAAAATAGCCTGGGCAAATAAACCCACGCGTGCCATTGAGTGATCGATTCGGGACATGTGCGAACTCTGACAGCAGGCTCTGTACCTACACAAACAACACGGACTCATGGATATCCGGAAGAACAAGAAATGACAGAACCACTGTTTATATTGAACTAAATTCTCTTTAATGAGATTCCATAAGAGATAATATTACATTAATTGACTTAAGTTTTAATTGCACTTACAGACAGGAGTAAAAATGACAAAAAGTTACAAAAATATCTGCAATTATCACATCAGTCATGATTAATCTACCCGTTAGACGAGACTGCTGTGGCAGAATTGAATTTTTTCTATTGCACTAGTATCGCTGTCTGTCCCTGTCTGTCGCACTTGAACACAGATCTTGCTGGCTTTTCAATTAACGGAATTAACTTCCTAAGTGACACAGTGAAGGACACAGCACCTGATACACTGACAGACACACTGCCTGACTGACACACTGACACACTACCTGACTGACACACTGACAGACAGACTACCTGACTGACACACTGACACACTGCCTGACTGACACACTACCTGACACACTGACAGACACACTGCCTGACTGACACACTGACTAACAGACACACACGATCCTGACTTGAGTATTAATCACTGCTGGGCTGCTGTGATGAGGCAGTATTGATCAGTGGCAGGCAGGTGTCCTGGATGGGTATTAATTACTGGGGTTTCTCTGATGAAGCAGTATTGCCAGCAGCTCTATCACAGTGCAAGTCATACCTGGCTGCCCACTGGAGCTCAGCAGGTGTGAGCCTGGTCAGTACCTGGATGGGAGACTCCTGGGAAAGCTGAGGCTGCTGCTGGGAGAGGTGTTCGTGGGGCCAGCAGGGGGCGCTCACCCTGTGGTCTGTGTGGGTCCTAATGCCCCAGGACAGTGACGGGGACACTAGACTGTAAACAAGGTGCCGTCCTTCAGATGAGACGTGAAACTGAGGTCCTACCTCTCTGTGGTCAGTCAAGACCCCAGGGTGTCTCTCAGAAAGAGTAGGGGTGTGACCCCAGTGTCCTGGACAGACTCCCCCTGGTCTTTACCAGTCATGGCCTCCTGATCACCCCCCTCTCTGAACTGGCCTCATCACTCTGCTCTCCTCCCCACTGAGAGCTGGAGAGTGTGAGCGGACTGGAGCATCATCACACTGGGGGGGTGGAGGGGATCCCCAACACTGGACAGCACTGGGAGAGGAGTGGAGTGGAAAGAGCTGTAGAGGTGTGAGGATTTATTATTAGTAGTAGTATCAATCAGTGATAGGCTGCTGTCCTGGATGAGAAAATTGCTGCTGGGTTGTTTATGTCAGTCAGTACTGATCACTGACAAGTGTCAGCTGGTGCTCAGAGCGTGTTGTTGTTTGGGTCTCACTCCCTCACTCCCTGTCAGTGTTGATGAAGTAGGTTCTGAGCTCCCCCTTTCCTTTCACTGAGATCAGCCCACGCAGAGTCACACTGAACCCCACAGACTCCACCACTAGCGCTGTCTCCTCTGTCACCTGAAAGAGAGGTTAATACAGACACACTGACTGACTGGACACTCCAGTACATGAACACTGCACTGAGAGAGAGGGGTTCATACAGACACACTGACTGACTGGACACTCCAGTACATTAACACTGCACTGAGAGAGAGGGGTTCATACAGACACACTGACTGACTGGACACTCCAGTACATTTACACTGCACTGAGAGAGAGGGGTTCATACAGACACACTGACTGACTGGACACTCCAGTACATTAACACTACACTGAGAGAGAGGGGTTCATACAGACACACTGACTGACTGGACACTCCAGTACATTAACACTGCACTGAGAGAGAGGGGTTCATACAGACACACTGACTGACTGGACACTCCAGTACATTTACACTGCACTGAGAGAGAGGGGTTCATACAGACACACTGACTGACTGGACACTCCAGTATATTAACACTGCACTGAGAGAGAGGGGTTCATACAGACACACTGACTGACTGGACACTCCAGTACATTAACACTGCACTGAGAGAGAGGGGTTCATACAGACACACTGACTGACTGGACACTCCAGTACATTAACACTGCACTGAGAGAGAGGGGTTCATACAGACACACTGACTGGACACTCCAGTACATTAACACTGCACTGAGAGAGAGGGGTTCATACAGACACACTGACTGACTGGACACTCCAGTACATTAACACTACACTGAGAGAGAGGGGTTCATACAGACACACTGACTGACTGGACACTCCAGTACATTAACACTGCACTGAGAGAGAGGGGTTCATACAGACACACTGACTGACTGGACACTCCAGTACATTAACACTGCACTGAGAGAGAGGGGTTCATACAGACACACTGACTGACTGGACACTCCAGTACATTTACACTGCACTGAGAGAGAGGGGTTCATACAGACACACTGACTGACTGGACACTCCAGTACATTAACACAGCACTGAGAGAGAGGGGTTCATACAGACACACTGACTGACTGGACACTCCAGTACATGAACACTGCACTGAGAGAGAGGGGTTCATACAGACACACTGACTGACTGGACACTCCAGTACATTAACACTGCACTGAGAGAGAGGGGTTCATACAGACACACTGACTGACTGGACACTCCAGTACATTAACACTGCACTGAGAGAGAGGGGTTCATACAGACACACTGACTGACTGGACACTCCAGTACATTAACACTGCACTGAGAGAGAGGGGTTCATACAGACACACTGACTGACTGGACACTCCAGTACATTAACACTGCACTGAGAGAGAGGGGTTCATACAGACACACTGACTGACTGGACACTCCAGTACATTAACACTGCACTGAGAGAGAGGGGTTCATACAGACACACTGACTGGACACTCCAGTACATTAACACTGCACTGAGAGAGAGGGGTTCATACAGACACACTGACTGACTGGACACTCCAGTACATTAACACTGCACTGAGAGAGAGGGGTTCATACAGACACACTGACTGACTGGACACTCCAGTACATTAACACTGCACTGAGAGAGAGGGGTTCATACAGACACACTGACTGACTGGACACTCCAGTACATTAACACTGCACTGAGAGAGAGGGGTTCATACAGACACACTGACTGACTGGACACTCCAGTACATTAACACTGCACTGAGAGAGAGGGGTTCATACAGACACACTGACTGACTGGACACTCCAGTACATTAACACTGCACTGAGAGAGAGGGGTTCATACAGACACACTGACTGGACACTCCAGTACATTAACACTGCACTGAGAGAAAGGGGTTCATACAGACACACTGACTGACTGGACACTCCAGTACATTAACACTGCACTGAGAGAGAGGGGTTCATACAGACACACTGACTGGACACTCCAGTACAGTACGTTAACTTTGCATTAAGTGGACTCTACAGTACTGCACACTTTAAAGACAGTTCCCTTGATTAAACAGCCACGTGTTGATAGCAGTGGACACCAGAACTGGTGGACTGGTCTGCAAGCAGATGCGGATTGGATCGCCCCCTGGTGGGCCCTCTGGTGGGATCTGCTCCAGCTGACCATGGGCAGCTCCTGGTTGACTCCATGCTGTCTCAAACAAGTCCTCTGTTTGACAACCTGCTGGACGAAGTGCCCAGCCACTCTGTGCCCACACATCAAGAGAGAGACGGACAGACACACCTGTATCTTGCCCAGGACACCGGTACTGTCCATGCGACTGGCCACATTGACGGTATTTCCCCAGATATCGTACTGCGGCTTGTGGGCACCAATCACCCCTGCGATCACTGGACCATGGTTTATACCTGACAGAGAGAGGGGTTAATACAGACACACTGACTGGACACTCCAGTACATTAACACTGCACTGAGAGAGAGGGGTTCATACAGACACACTGACTGACTGGACACTCCAGTACATTAACACTGCACTGAGAGAGGGGGTTAATACAGACACACTGACTGACTGGACACTCCAGTACATTAACACTGCACTGAGAGAGAGGGGTTCATACAGACACACTGACTGACTGGACACTCCAGTACATTAACACTGCACTGAGAGAGAGGGGTTCATACAGACACACTGACTGACTGGACACTCCAGTACATTAACACTGCACTGAGAGAGAGGGGTTCATACAGACACACTGACTGACTGGACACTCCAGTACATTAACACTGCACTGAGAGAGAGGGGTTCATACAGACACACTGACTGACTGGACACTCCAGTACATTAACACTGCACTGAGAGAGAGGGGTTCATACAGACACACTGACTGACTGGACACTCCAGTACATTAACACTGCACTGAGAGAGAGGGGTTCATACAGACACACTGACTGACTGGACACTCCAGTACATTAACACTGCACTGAGAGAGAGGAGTAAGGAGTCTGTGAATATCAGGGTAGAAGTGTCTGTATATACACAGGGTGAGCAGTTCTCCTTCAGTGCCTTGCCAGCACACAGTGTCACAGGGCCCTGAGAGACACTGACCGATCCTCAGCTTGAAGTCGTTGAAGGAGTGGGTGTTGATGCAGTCCAGCTTCCCCATCAGAGCCATGGCGAACTCCACCATGCAGCGCATGTGGCTGTAGTTACCAGGGCTCTCCTGCGGGGGCAGAAGAGAGCAGCCCTGAGGCAGCATCCTGGGCCAGGAAAGTGGTGCACACAGGGTAGTGCATACAGCACACAGAGCACACATACAACATGCAGAGCACACATACAGCACATAGAATACACACAGTACACACCACACAGGGCACACCTACAGCACACAGCACATAGCTTACAGTGCAGAGAGCACAATCTACAGCACACAGCACATAGCTTACAGTGCAGAGAGCACAATCTACAGCACAAAGAGCACACCTACAGTACACAGCACATAGCTTACAGTGCAGAGAGCACAATCTAATGTAATATAATAATATAATGTTTCTTTATTAGCCCTATACAATTTCTTGCATTAGGAATTTGTCTTTTTGCATACCCCAGCTTTTCTCCATGGAGACACAGACAGGGAGAGAAGCTTGGGGTCAGAGCGCAGGGTCTGCCATTGTACGGCGCCCCTGGAGCAGCTGGGGTTAAGGGCCTTGCTTAGGGGCCCAACGGAGTAGGATTTCTCTGCCGGCCGCGGGATTTGAACCGGCAACCTTCCAGTCACAGGCACAGATCCTTAGCCACAGAGCCACCGCTCCGCCCCCAATCTACAGCACACATACAGTAAAGTTTAGCTTACAGCACCCACAGCACAATCTACAGCACACAGAGCACACATACAGTACACAGCACATAGCTTACAGTGCAGAGAGCACAACCTATAGCACACAGAGCACACATACAGTACAGCAAGCAACACAAACCCAAACTCACAGCACAAAGCACATAGCTCACAGCATACAGCACACACAGTGCACGGCACACAACCCACAACATAGTGCCCAGGGCACACAGCACACAGCTGAGACACCTAAACACGTGTCTCCTCTCTGTCTGTCTAATTCTCTCACCAGTGCTCTGTGGTTTCTGCAAAATGTAAACCACATTAAAAATTGCTAACCATGTCTACAAACCCATTTCTCTCTCTCCTCTCTCACTGCTTTCTGAACTCACTCCTCCACCCACCCAGAACTCATGCCTCTCTCACTCCTGCCCTCTGCGAACTCACCTTCTTGTCCTCAGCCTCGGTGATGGTGGTCAGTCCGCTTGCTGCCATGTAGGTGCTGCAGATGGTCTTAATCTTCTCCACTCCGCTGAACTTAGGCTTGGAGAGGAGCTGAGAGGGGCAGAGGGACAGCAGCCTGAGTTCCCGGCCCAACACTGACCAGCAGCCATATCACCCTGCAACTCACAACTGGCAACCCACTGAAGCTAAGCAGGTGTGAGCCTGGTCAGTACCTGGATGGGAGACCTCCTGGGAAAAACTAAGGTTGCTGCTGGAAGAGGTGTTAGTGGGGCCAGCAGGGGGCGCTCACCCGGCGGTCTGTGTGGGTCCTAATGCCCCAGTATAGTGACGGGGACACTATACTGTAAACAGGCGCCGTCCTTCGGATGAGACGTAAAACCGAGGTCCTGACTCTCTGTGGTCATTAAAAATCCCAGGGCGCTTCTCGAAAAGAGTAGGGGTGTAACCCCGGTGTCCTGGCCAAATTTCCCCCCTGGCCTTTACCCCATCATGGCCTCCTAATAATCCCCCTCTATGAATTGGCTACATTACTCTGCTCTCCTCCCCACTGAGAGCTGATGTGTGGGGAGCGTTCTGGCGCACTATGGCTGCCGTCGCATCATCCAGGTGGATGCTGCACATTGGTGGTGGTGGAGGGGAGACCCCATTACCTGTAAAGCGCTTTGAGTGGAGTATCCAGAAAAAGCGCTATATAAGTGTAAGCAATTATTATTATTATTATAACACTGATCAATATCTCTATCAATGCGCTCCTGGCCCAACACTGATCAATATCTCCATCAACGAGCCTCTGGCCCAACACTGATCAATATCTCTATCAAAGAGCTCCTGGCCCAACAGTGATCAATATCTCCATCAATGAGCCTCTGGTCCAACACTGATCAATATCTCTATCAACGAGCCTCTGGTCCAACACTGATCAATATCTCCATCAACGAGCTCCTGGCCCAACACTGATCAATATCTCTATCAATGAGCCTCTGGTCCAATACTGATCAATATCTCTATCAATGAGCTCCTGGCCCAACACTGATCAATATCTCTATCAATGCGCTCCTGGCCCAACACTGATCAATATCTCTATCAATGAGCCTCTGGTCCAACACTGATCAATATCTCTATCAATGCGCTCCTGGCCCAACACTGATCAAGCCCATCTGGACCCAGAACAGGGGCTGAAGCAGAACCTGGCACTGATGGAGCAGGACTGTCACACCTGGGCACTGCTGGAACAAGACTGTCACACCTGGGCACTGCAGGAGCAGGACTGTCACACCTGGGCACTGCTGGAGCAGGACTGTCACACCTGGGCACTGCAGGAGCAGTGATGTCAGACCTGGGCACTGCAGGAGCAGGACTGTCACACCTGGGCACTGCAGGAGCAGTGATGTCACACCTGGGCACTGCTGGAGCAGGACTGTCACACCTGGGCACTGCTGGAGCAGTGATGTCACACCAGGGCACTGCTGGAGCAGTGATGTCAGACCTGGGCACTGATGGAGCAGGACTGTCACACCTGGGCACTGCTGGAGCAGTGATGTCACACCTGGGCACTGCTGGAGCAGGACTGTCACACCTGGGCACTGCTGGAGCAGTGATGTCAGACCTGGGCACTGCTGGAGCAGGACTGTCAGACCTGGGCACTGCTGGAGCAGTGATGTCAGACCTGGGCACTGCTGGAGCAGGACTGTCACACCTGGGCACTGCTGGAGCAGTGATGTCAGACCTGGGCACTGCTGGAGCAGGACTGTCACACCAGGGCACTGCTGGAGCAGGACTGTCACACCTGGGCACTGCTGGAGCAGGACTGTCACACCAGGGCACTGACAGTCAATCTGGACAAGACCAGAGTTATGGTTTTCCAGAAGAAAGCCAGACCTCAGGGAAACAGGTACAAATCCACACCGAGCAACAACAACAACAACACACTGGAACACACAACCAACGACACCTACCTTGGCCCGACTATCAGTATATCCGGGAGGTTCGACCTGGCAGTGACGGCGCTGAAGGATGAGGCTTTCTGTGCCTTCAGAAGGAACCCCTGTGACACCCACCCCTCCACAGTGTGACCCAGCCCAGAGCCCCGAACGGCAGAGGGGTGCAGCCCCAGGCAGCAGTTCCCGCGGCTCGGCGACACCGGCGCGGGCGAGAGGCGGGCAGGTCGCCTCACCTCGTCGAAGTCCGCGATGATCTCGTTGAGCAGCCGGAGACACTCCAGCCCATCTCGGTTCACACTGCTCTCCGAGTAGAACTCCTTGAACTCAGGGATGGAGGCGAACATGACGCACACACAGGAGTAGGACTGGCTGTACAGGTCCTGAGACAACACAACACAACACAACACAACACAGTGACACACAGCACTCGCACACACAGGAGTAGGACTGGCTATACAGGTCCTGAGACAACACAACACAACACAACACAGCACAGTGACACACAGCACTCTCACACACAGGAGTAGGACAGGCTGTACAGGTCCTGAGACAACACAACACAACACAACACAGCACAGTGACAAACAGTACTCGCACACACAGGAGTAGGACAGGCTGTACAGGTCCTGAGACAACACAACACAGTGACACAAAGCACTCGCACACACAGGAGTAGGACTGGCTGTACAGGTCCTGAGACAACACAACACAACACAACACAACACAGCACAGTGACACACAGCACTCGCACACACAGGAGTAGGACTGGCTGTAGAGGTCCTGAGACAACACAACACAACACAGCACAGTGACACACAGCACTCGCACACACAGGAGTAGGACAGGCTGTACAAGTCCCGAGACAACACAACACAACACAGCACAGTGACACACAGCACTCGCACACACAGGAGTAGGACTGGCTGTACAGGTCCTGAGACAACACAACACAACACAGCACAGTGACACACAGCACTCGCACACACAGGAGTAGGACAGGCTGTACAGGTCCTGAGAGAACACAACACAGTGACACACAGCACTCACACACAAAGGTGTGTTGGCACAGCTCCTGCAGGAACAGGGTGTCGGTGTATCGGTGTCAAGTAGTCGGTCAGTCAGGGTGTGAGGGTGTCAGGGGGTCGGTCAGTCAGGGTGTCAGGGTGTCGGTCAGTCAGGGTGTGAGGGTGTCAGGGGGTCGGTCAGTCAGGGTGTCAGGGTGTCGGTGAGTCAGGGGGTCGGTCAGTCAGGGTGTCAGGGTGTCGGTCAGTCAGGGTGTGAGGGTGTCAGTGTGTCGGTCAGTCAGGGTGTCAGGGTGTCAGGGAGTCGTGAGTCAGGGGGTCGGTCAGTCAGGGTGTCAGGGAGTCGGTCAGTCAGGGTGTGAGGGTGTCAGGGGGTCGGTCAGTCAGGGTGTCAGTGTGTCGGTCAGTCAGGGTGTCAGGGTGTCAGGGAGTCGTGAGTCAGGGGGTCGGTCAGTCAGGGTGTCAGGGTGTCAGGGAGTCGTGAGTCAGGGGGATCAGTCAGGGTGTCAGGGAGTCGGTGAGTCAGGGGGTCGGTCAGTCAGGGGGTCGGTCAGTCAGGGTGTCAGGGAGTCGGTGAGTCAGGGGGTCGGTTAGTCAGGGTGTCAGGGTGTCAGGGAGTCGGTGAGTCAGGGGGTCGGTCAGTCAGGGTGTCAGGGTGTCAGGGTGTCAGGGTGTCAGGGTGTCAGTGTGTCGGTCAGTCAGGGTGTCAGGGAGTCGGTGAGTCAGGGGGTCGGTCAGTCAGGGTGTGAGGGTGTCAGTGTGTCGGTCAGTCAGGGTGTCAGGGAGTCGTGAGTCAGGGGGTCGGTCAGTCAGGGTGTCAGGGAGTCGGTGAGTCAGGGGGTCGGTCAGTCAGGGTGTCAGGGAGACGGTGAGTCAGGGGGTCGGTCAGTCAGGGTGTGAGGGTGTCAGTGTGTCGGTCAGTCAGGGTGTCAGGGAGTCGTGAGTCAGGGGGTCGGTCAGTCAGGGTGTCAGGGAGTCGGTGAGTCAGGGGGTCGGTCAGTCAGGGTGTCAGGGTGTCAGAGAGTCGTGAGTCAGGGGGTCGGTCAGTCAGGGTGTCAGGGTGTCAGAGAGTCGTGAGTCAGGGGGTCGGTCAGTCAGGGTGTCAGGGTGTCAGGGGGTTGGTCAGTCAGGGTGTGAGGGTGTCAGTGTGTCGGTCAGTCAGGGTGTCAGGGTGTCAGGGAGTCGTGAGTCAGCGGGATCAGACCTGGTTGCAGTGCCTCTTGCCCATGAACTCTGTGGCGACGTGTGTCGGCAGCACGTTCTCCAGAAGCAGCTTGTTCAGATTCTCCATGGTCAATATCTGCTCTCGCTCCCGCAGAAAACACTGTTTCAGCTGGAACTGTACACGGCCTGACAGCTCGTCCTGAGAGAGAGGGTTCATACAGACACACTGACTGACTGGACACTCCAGTACATTAACACTGCACTGAGAGAGAGGGGTTCATACAGACACACTGACTGGACACTCCAGTACATTAACACTGCACTGAGAGAGAGGGGTTCATACAGACACACTGACTGACTGGACACTCCAGTACATTAACACTGCACTGAGAGAGAGGGGTTCATACAGACACACTGACTGGACACTCCAGTACATTAACACTGCACTGAGAGAGAGGGGTTCATACAGACACACTGACTGACTGGACACTCCAGTACATTAACACTGCACTGAGAGAGAGGGGTTCATACAGACACACTGACTGACTGGACACTCCAGTACATTAACACTGCACTGAGAGAGAGGGGTTCATACAGACACACTGACTGACTGGACACTCCAGTATATTAACACTGCACTGAGAGAGAGGGGTTCATACAGACACACTGACTGGACACTCCAGTACATTAACACTGCACTGAGAGAGAGGGGTTCATACAGACACACTGACTGACTGGACACTCCAGTACATTAACACTGCACTGAGAGAGAGGGGTTCATACAGACACACTGACTGACTGGACACTCCAGTACATTAACACTGCACTGAGAGAGAGGGGTTCATACAGACACACTGACTGACTGGACACTCCAGTACATTAACACTGCACTGAGAGAGAGGGGTTCATACAGACACACTGACTGACTGGACACTCCAGTACATTAACACTGCACTGAGAGAGAGGGGTTCATACAGACACACTGACTGACTGGACACTCCAGTACATTAACACTGCACTGAGAGAGAGGGGTTCATACACACACTGACTGACTGGACACTCCAGTACATTAACACTGCACTGAGAGAGAGGGGTTCATACAGACACACTGACTGACTGGACACTCCAGTACATTAACACTGCACTGAGAGAGAGGGGTTCATACAGACACACTGACTGACTGGACACTCCAGTACATTAACACTGCACTGAGAGAGAGGGGTTCATACACACACTGACTGACTGGACACTCCAGTACATTAACACTGCACTGAGAGAGAGGGGTTCATACAGACACACTGACTGACTGGACACTCCAGTACATTAACACTGCACTGAGAGAGAGGGGTTCATACAGACACACTGACTGACTGGACACTCCAGTACATTAACACTGCACTGAGAGAGAGGGGTTCATACAGACACACTGACTGACTGGACACTCCAGTACATTAACACTGCACTGAGAGAGAGGGGTTCATACAGACACACTGACTGACTGGACACTCCAGTACATTAACACTGCACTGAGAGAGAGGGGTTCATACAGACACACTGACTGGACACTCCAGTACATTAACACTGCCCTGAGAGAGAGGGGTTCATACAGACACACTGACTGACTGGACACTCCAGTACATTAACACTGCACTGAGAGAGAGGGGTTCATACAGACACACTGACTGGACACTCCAGTACATTAACACTGCACTGAGAGAGAGGGGTTCATACAGACACACTGACTGACTGGACACTCCAGTACATTAACACTGCACTGAGAGAGAGGGGTTCATACAGACACACTGACTGACTGGACACTCCAGTACATTAACACTGCACTGAGAGAGAGAGGTTCATACAGACACACTGACTGACTGGACACTCCAGTACATTAACACTGCACTGAGAGAGAGGGGTTCATACAGACACACTGACTGACTGGACACTCCAGTACATTAACACTGCACTGAGAGAGAGGGGTTCATACAGACACACTGACTGACTGGACACTCCAGTACATTAACACTGCACTGAGAGAGAGGGGTTCATACAGACACACTGACTGGACACTCCAGTACATTAACACTGCACTGAGAGAGAGGGGTTCATACAGACACACTGACTGGACACTCCAGTACATTAACACTGCCCTGAGAGAGAGGGGTTCATACAGACACACTGACTGACTGGACACTCCAGTACATTAACACTGCACTGAGAGAGAGGGGTTCATACAGACACACTGACTGACTGGACACTCCAGTACATTAACACTGCACTGAGAGAGAGGGGTTCATACAGACACACTGACTGGACACTCCAGTACATTAACACTGCACTGAGAGAGAGGGGTTCATACAGACACACTGACTGACTGGACACTCCAGTACATTAACACTGCACTGAGAGAGAGGGGTTCATACAGACACACTGACTGACTGGACACTCCAGTACATTAACACTGCACTGAGAGAGAGGGGTTCATACAGACACACTGACTGACTGGACACTCCAGTACATTAACACTGCACTGGGAGAGAGGGGTTCATACAGACACACTGACTGGACACTCCAGTACATTAACACTGCACTGAGAGAGAGGGGTTCATACAGACACACTGACTGGACACTCCAGTACATTAACACTGCACTGAGAGAGAGGGGTTAATACAGACACACTGACTGACTGGACACTCCAGTACATGAACACTGCACTGAGAGAGAGGGGTTCATACAGACACACTGACTGACTGGACACTCCAGTACATTAACACTGCACAGAGAGAGAGGGGTTCATACAGACACACTGACTGGACACTCCAGTACATTAACACTGCACTGAGAGAGAGGGGTTCATACAGACACACTGACTGACTGGACACTCCAGTACATTAACACTGCACTGAGAGAGAGGGGTTCATACAGACACACTGACTGGACACTCCAGTACATTAACACTGCACTGAGAGAGAGGGGTTCATACAGACACACTGACTGACTGGACACTCCAGTACATTAACACTGCACTGAGAGAGAGGGGTTCATACAGACACACTGACTGGACACTCCAGTACATTAACACTGCACTGAGAGAGAGGGGTTCATACAGACACACTGACTGACTGGACACTCCAGTACATTAACACTGCACTGAGAGAGAGGGGTTCATACAGACACACTGACTGACTGGACACTCCAGTACATTAACACTGCACTGAGAGAGAGGGGTTCATACAGACACACTGACTGACTGGACACTCCAGTACATTAACACTGCACTGGGAGAGAGGGGTTCATACAGACACACTGACTGGACACTCCAGTACATTAACACTGCACTGAGAGAGAGGGGTTCATACAGACACACTGACTGACTGGACACTCCAGTACATTAACACTGCACTGAGAGAGAGGGGTTCATACAGACACACTGACTGACTGGACACTCCAGTACATTAACACTGCACTGAGAGAGAGGGGTTCATACAGACACACTGACTGACTGGACACTCCAGTACATTAACACTGCACTGAGAGAGAGGGGTTCATACAGACACACTGACTGACTGGACACTCCAGTACATTAACACTGCACTGAGAGAGAGGGGTTCATACAGACACACTGACTGACTGGACACTCCAGTACATTAACACTGCACTGAGAGAGAGGGGTTCATACAGACACACTGACTGGACACTCCAGTACATGAACACTGAGAGAGGGGTGATATAATCAGTACAATAAGAGAAGTGATACCTGTCTTGCCAGGATCAGCGCCAGGAAGTAGAAGATGAAGAGCCAGACTCCAGCCATGATCTTGGGCTCCTTCAGCACCCCAGGTCTGCACACACATGTACACACACACATATAGAAATTCACACACATGTACACAGACATAGACATGCACACACACATGTACACAGAGACATACACACATAGAAATGCACACACATACACAAACATAGACATGCACACACACATGTACACAGAGACATACACACATAGAAATGCACACATGTACACAGACATAGACATGCACACACACATGTACACAGAGACATACACACATAGACATGCACACACATACACAAACATAGACATGCACACACATGCACACACATAGACATGCACACACATCACATGTACACATAGACATGTACACACATGTACACACACATAGACATGCACACACAAAACACACATACACACAGATGTAGACACACCGACATACACACAAAACACATGCACACACACATAGACATGCACACATACACAGAAATAGACACACGCACAATAGACATGCACATACACGTACACGCACATAGACATGCACACATGTACACACATATAAATGCACACACATGTACACACACATAGACAAGTACACACACAGACATGCACACACACAGACATGCACACACAAACACACACGCACACACAAAACACATGTACACACAGACATGTAGACACACATAGATGTACACACAAAACGCATGCACACACACATAGACGTGCAGACACACAGACACATCAAACACAGGGGGACACACAGACATGCACACAGAGTCAAACACACACAGGCACACAGACAGGGCAGAGATACATGAGTTACCATGGGTTTGTTCAGAAACATGAGCAAATGACAGTGATGGGATCTCATAAGCGCTCAGGAGAAAAAATCAAAAGGCTTGTTTCGTAGAAAGATCTACAATCGCCAAGCGTGGGGCTCCTTCAGTGTTTCTACACAGTGCTGTACGGCAAACACCTACACCCAGGGTGAGCGCGATTTGTGAGAAAGTATACAGTAAATCTCCTTACAGAGCGCGTGCAGTGCAGTCTTGGGTGAGCGTCTGCATCCTACCACGCCGCAAACCCGCCGGCTTCAGGGAGGTCGCTGGCGTGACGGTTTTAGGCGAGGTGGGAGAGGGGGACCCCCGGAAATTAATCCCACCTCCCCCAATCTGTTAGCGATACGATCCAGGTTTGAACCTATGCCATCTGAGCAATTGGTACCACTTTGTCACCTGTGGCACCATACATTGGGACATCCCAGTCCCAGTCTATTAGTGGCATGGTCCAGACTGGAACCTGCACTAGCAGGGCAATTAATCCCACTACGGACACCTGTGGTGCTCTAACTTGGGAAATCCCAGTCCCAGTCTGCTAGTTCCAGGCTCAAACCTGCAGTGGACCACAGTGCTCAACCTGCGCCATACGTGTGGTGCTTTCTGACCTGCTGTGGTTGCCATAGAGCTGTATGACATAACAGTCTGAGCGGTTGGCGAAGACGTGCAGGAAGATGACCTCATACACCACCAGGGCCAGGGTCAGCAGGAGCAGCCTGAGTTCCAAGTTGACTCGCAAGAACACCACGCAGGAGAGCATGCTCAGTAAACAGCAATACAGGTAGTACTGAGAGAGGAGAGAGATGACGACATAAAGGAAGATGTCTGAGATTTTGTTTCAATGTGTGAAAGACACAGTGCGCCTCTTACAGGGACAGTGTACTGTGTGTCAGTGTGTGAGGCTCTTACAGGGACAGTGTACTGTGTGTCAGTGTGTGAGGCTCTTACAGGGACAGTGTACTGTGTGTCAGTGTGTGAGGCTCTTACAGGGACAGTGTACTGTGTGTCAGTGTGTGAGGCTCTTACAGGGACAGTGTACTGTGTGTCAGTGTGTGAGGCTCTTACAGGGACAGTGTACTGTGTGTCAGTGTGTGAGGCTCTTACAGGGACAGTGTACTGTGTGTCAGTGTGTGAGGCTCTTACAGGGACAGCGTACTGTGTGTCAGTGTGTGAGGCTCTTACAGGGACAGTGTACTGTGTGTCAGTGTGTGAGGCTCTTACAGGGACAGTGTACTGTGTGTCAGTGTGTGAGGCTCTTACAGGGACAGTGTACTGTGTGTCAGTGTGTGAGGCTCTTACAGGGACAGTGTACTGTGTGTCAGTGTGTGAGGCTCTTACAGGGACAGTGTACTGTGTGTCAGTGTGTGTGCCTCTTACAGGGACAGCGTACTGTGTGTCAGTGTGTGAGGCTCTTACAGGGACAGTGTACTGTGTGTCAGTGTGTGAGGCTCTTACAGGGACAGCGTACTGTGTGTCAGTGTGTGAGCCTCTTACAGGGACAGTGTACTGTGTGTCAGTGTGTGAGGCTCTTACAGGGACAGTGTACTGTGTGTCAGTGTGTGAGGCTCTTACAGGGACAGTGTACTGTGTGTCAGTGTGTGAGGCTCTTACAGGGACAGCGTACTGTGTGTCAGTGTGTGAGGCTCTTACAGGGACAGTGTACTGTGTGTCAGTGTGTGAGGCTCTTACAGGGACAGTGTACTGTGTGTCAGTGTGTGAGGCTCTTACAGGGACAGTGTACTGTGTGTCAGTGTGTGAGGCTCTTACAGGGACAGTGTACTGTGTGTCAGTGTGTGAGGCTCTTACAGGGACAGTGTACTGTGTGTCAGTGTGTGAGGCTCTTACAGGGACAGTGTACTGTGTGTCAGTGTGTGAGGCTCTTACAGGGACAGTGTACTGTGTGTCAGTGTGTGAGGCTCTTACAGGGACAGTGTACAGTCTGTAGGGCTCCAACAATGTTGCATTGGGAGATGCAAAACTGCAGGAGGGTTCTTGCAGAAAGACCTGTTGGAAAAAAAATTGAACACAATTAAACAGTATCTGAGGAAAGAGCAGTCACAGAGTGAGACAGCACAGAGGGGCATCACAGTGACAGGGAGAGTGAGACAGCACAGTGACAGGGAGAGTGAGACAGCACAGTGACAGTGAGAGTGAGACAGCACAGAGGGACAGCACAGTGACAGGGAGAGTGAGACAGCACAGAGGGACATCACAGTGACAGGGAGAGTGAGACAGCACAGTGACAGGGAGAGTGAGACAGCACAGAGGGACAGCACAGTGACAGGGAGAGTGAGACAGCACAGAGGGACATCACAGTGACAGGGAGAGTGAGACAGCACAGTGACAGGGAGAGTGAGACAGCACAGAGGGACATCACAGTGACAGGGAGAGTGAGACAGCACAGAGGGACACCACAGTGACAGGGAGAGTGAGACAGCACAGTGACAGTGAGAGTGAGACAGCACAGAGGGACAGCACAGTGACAGGGAGAGTGAGACAGCACAGAGGGACAGCACAATGACAGGGAGAGTGAGACAGCACAGTGACAGGGAGAGTGAGACAGCACAGAGGGACAGCACAGTGACAGAGAGAGTGAGACAGCACAGTGACAGTGAGAGTGAGACAGCACAGAGGGACAGCACAGTGACAGGGAGAGTGAGACAGCACAGTGACAGGGAGAGTGAGACAGCACAGAGGGACAGCACAGTGACAGAGAGAGTGAGACAGCACAGTGACAGTGAGAGTGAGACAGCACAGAGGGACATCACAGTGACAGGGAGAGTGAGACAGCACAGAGGGACAGCACAGTGACAGTGAGAGTGAGACAGCACAGAGGGACAGCACAGTGACAGAGAGAGTGAGACAGCACAGTGACAGTGAGAGTGAGACAGCACAGAGGGACAGCACAGTGACAGGGAGAGTGAGACAGCACAGTGACAGGGAGAGTGAGACAGCACAGAGGGACAGCACAGTGACAGAGAGAGTGAGACAGCACAGTGACAGGGAGAGTGAGACAGCACAGAGGGACAGCACAGTGACAGTGAGAGTGAGACAGCACAGAGGGACAGCACAGTGACAGGGAGAGTGAGACAGCACAGTGACAGGGAGAGTGAGACAGCACAGAGGGACAGCACAATGACAGGGAGAGTGAGACAGCACAGTCACAGGGAGACAGACCCATCGCAGTGACGCAGCACAGTGTCAATCAGACTCACAAAGTTGAGGATGCCCATGAGCAGCACGATCAGCAGGCACAAGGTGATGAGGGGCAGGCGCAGGGCAGGGTGCCTGGCCACAGCCTGGGACACTGAGGACACCCACCGCAGGGACAGAGGCAGCTTGTAGCGCCAGCGCTGAGACACAGACACACAGCACACCATCAGAGCACACCATCAGAGCACAGCTCCTGAGCACGCCATCAGATCATGCCTCCTGAGCACGCCTCCTGAGCACATCATCAGAGCACGCCTCCTGAGCACACCATCAGAGCACCCCTCCTGAGCACGCCATCAGATCACGCCTCCTGAGCACCCCTCCTGAGCACGCCATCAGATCACGCCTCCTGAGCACCCCTCCTGAGCACACCATCAGAGCATGGCGTCAGAGCACACCTCCTGAGCACACCTCCTGAGCAGGCCATCAGAGCACACCTCCTGAGCACACTGTCAGATCACACCTCCTGAGCACACTATGAGAGCAGGCCATCAGAGCACACTGTCAGATCACACCTCCTGAGCACACTATGAGAGCAGGCCATCAGAGCACACTGTCAGATCACACCTCCTGAGCACACTATGAGAGCAGGCCATCAGAGCACACTGTCAGAGCACACCTCCTGAGCACACTATCAGATCACACCTCCTGAGCACACTGTCAGAGCATGCCATCAGAGCACACAGACTTAATACAGACACACTGACTGACTGTAGTCAGTCAGTAAAAATATGAGCAGAAGTTATAACAGTAGTGATAACAGCAGTATTAATAACAGTAGTAATCACAACAATTATACCTGCGGCAGTAACAAGAGCAATAATAACTGCAGTAGTAATAAGAGCAGTGGTAATAACAGTAGTAATAACAGTAGTAATAAGAGCAGTGGTAATAAGAGCAGTGGTAATAACAGTAGTAATAACAGTAGTAATAAGAGCAGTAGTAATAAGAGCAGTGGTAATAACAGTAGTAATAACAGTAGTAATAAGAGCAGTGGTAATAAGAGCAGTGGTAATAAGAGCAGTGGTAATAACAGTAATAAGAGCAGTAGTAATAAGAGCAGTAGTAATAAGAGCAGTAGTAATAACAGTATTAATAACAGTAGTAATAAGAGCAGTAGTAATAAGAGCAGTAGTAATAACAGTATTAATAACAGTAGTAATAAGAGCAGTAGTAATAAGAGCAGTAGTAATAACAGTATTAATAACAGTAGTAATAAGAGCAGTAGTAATAAGAGCAGTAGTAATAAGAGCAGTGGTAATAACAGTATTAATAACAGTAGTAATAAGAGCAGTAGTAATAACAGCAGTAAGAAGAGCACCTACCTCCAGCAGTCCGGTGCAGCAGACTAGCAGTATCAGAGCCAGGACAAAGAACGTGACTCCATACGACACACCCAGAGCCGCATTCCTGAGAGAGAGACAGGCTGACGAGGACACACAGCTCCCTCTATCCCACAATTCCTCCTCCCTGCCCCTCTGTATCCTCCTGCTTCTTTCCACCTCCAGTCTCCTCTCTCTCTCCGATCCCCTCTCTCCTTCTCTCCCTCTCTGTTCCCTCTCTCCTTCTCTCCCTCTCTGATCCCTCTCTCCTTCTCTCCCTCTCTGATCCCTCTCTCCCTCTCCCCCTCAATGACAACTCTCTCTCTCTGATCCCTTTCTCCCTGTCTGATCCCACTCTCCCTCTCTGACAACTCTCTCTCTCTGATCCCTCTCTCCCTGTCTGATCCCTCTCTCCCTCTCCCCCTCTCTCTCCCTGTCTGATCCCTCCAGAGGGGTCTCTGCTCACTTGTCGGACACCAGCATCTGGATGATGAAGACGGCTGTGAAGATGAGGATGGTGCAGATCAAGGAGACGAACAGGTTCTTCATCTTGGAGAAGCGGTACTAGACAGGAACAAGACAACTCGTCAGCTACAAAACTACACAACACACTGAGCAGCTGAACTAAACCACTACACAACACAACAGTTGAGAGGGAAGTTGAATTCTCACCTCCTTCTCCATATTCAGATCATTGAAGAACAGAGTGACCACACTGATTGTCTGTGAGCGACCCATTTCCCTGAGAGAGAGAAAGAGAGAGGGGTTCATACAGACACACTGACTGACTGGACACTCCAGTACATGAACACTGCACTGAGAGAGAGGGGTTCATACAGACACACTGACTGACTGGACACTCCAGTACATTAACACTGCACTGAGAGAGAGAGGTTCATACAGACACACTGACTGACTGGACACTCCAGTACATTAACACTGCACTGAGAGAGAGGGGTTCATACAGACACACTGACTGACTGGACACTCCAGTACATTAACACTGCCCTGAGAGAGAGGGGTTCATACAGACACACTGACTGGACACTCCAGTACATTAACACTGCACTGAGAGAGAGGGGTTCATACAGACACACTGACTGACTGGACACTCCAGTACAATAACACTGCACTGAGAGAGAGGGGTTCATACAGACACACTGACTGACTGGACACTCTGGTACATTAACACTGCACTGAGAGAGAGGGGTTCATACAGACACACTGACTGACTGGACACTCCAGTACATTAACACTGCACTGAGAGAGAGGGGTTCATACAGACACACTGACTGGACACTCCAGTACATTAACACTGCACTGAGAGAGAGGGGTTCATACAGACACACTGACTGACTGGACACTCCAGTACATTAACACTGCACTGAGAGAGAGGGGTTCATACAGACACACTGACTGACTGGACACTCCAGTACATTAACACTGCACTGAGAGAGAGGGGTTCATACAGACACACTGACTGACTGGACACTCCAGTACATTAACACTGCACTGAGAGAGAGGGGTTCATACAGACACACTGACTGACTGGACACTCCAGTACATGAACACTGCACTGAGAGAGAGGGGTTCATACAGACACACTGACTGACTGGACACTCCAGTACATTAACACTGCACTGACAGAGAGGGGTTCATACAGACACACTGACTGGACACTCCAGTTCATTAACACTGCACTGAGAGAGAGGGGTTCATACAGACACACTGAGTGACTGGACACTCCAGTACATTAACACTGCACTGAGAGAGAGGGGTTCATACAGACACACTGACTGACTGGACACTCCAGTACATTAACACTGCACTGAGAGAGAGGGGTTCATACAGACACACTGACTGACTGGACACTCCAGTACATTAACACTGCACTGAGAGAGAGGGGTTCATACAGACACACTGACTGACTGGACACTCCAGTACATTAACACTGCACTGAGAGAGAGGGGTTCATACAGACACACTGACTGGACACTCCAGTACATTAACACTGCACTAAGAGAGAGGGGTTCATACAGACACAGTATAATTAATGAATTATAAAGATTAACACACTCTTTGGGATCCAGACTCTCCACCTGTTCCAGCACTCCAGCCTCCAAGACCTGGGACTGAGTTCTGAGAGGACAAAACAAACTATAGTTAACACACCTGCTGCCTACCTGTCTTATTAATTCTCCATCTGTCTGCCTGCCCGTCAGTCTCTGTCCCCTCTTTCTCTCTGGCTCTGTCTGTCTGTCTCTCTTTATTTCTCTGTCTCTATCTCTATGCCTGTCTCTCTCGTTATTTTCTCCATCTGCTCACATGCCTGTCTGTTTCTCTCTGTCTACCAGTCTGTCTCTGCTTGTCTGTGTCTGCTTGTCTGTCTGTCTGTGCCTGTCTGTCTCTGCTTGTCTGTCTGTCTCTACCTGCCTGTCTGTCTGTCTCGGCTTGCCTGTCTCTGACTGGCCATGATGCTGCTGTGCTGTGCCCAGGTGTCCGACCAGAGGAGACCCTGCTGCCTGTGGTCACCTGTCTTACTGGATCAGCAGAGACAGACAGGTGGAGTCAGAAGGCCGATGGGACGGTCCTGCTCGCGGGAGACAGTCACTCTCACCTGAGTCACATTCCCATCTGCCTCAAGCAGGAGTGGAGAGCCTCTTACCTGTCCACAGCTCGGGGCCGAGTCAGAGCATCCTGTAGGAGACACAGGGCCACACTGACATCAGACAGTGAAGACAAACAGGTTATAGTAGGTAATATCAGACACTGACACACTGAGACCAGACACTGACACTACATCAGGTAATATGAGACACTGACACACTGAGACCAGACACTGACACTACATCAGGTAATATGAGACACTGACACACTGAGACCAGACACTGACACTACATCAGGTAATATGAGACACTGACACACTGAGACCAGACACTGACACTACATCAGGTAATATCAGACACTGACACACTGAGACCAGACACTGACACACTGAGACCAGACACTGACACTACATCAGGTAATATCAGACACTGACACACTGAGACCAGACACTGACACTACATCAGGTAATATCAGACACTGACACACTGAGACCAGACACTGACACTACATCAGGTAATATCAGACACTGACACACTGAGACCAGACACTGACACTACATCAGGTAATATCAGACACTGACACACTGAGACCAGACACTGACACTACATCAGGTAATATCAGACACTGACACACTGAGACCAGACACTGACACTACATCAGGTAATATCAGACACTGACACACTGAGACCAGACACTGACACTACATCAGGTAATATCAGACACTGACACACTGAGACCAGACACTGACACACTGAGACCAGACACTGACACTACATCAGGTAATATCAGACACTGACACACTGAGACCAGACACTGACACTACATCAGGTAATATGAGACACTGACACACTGAGACCAGACACTGACACTACATCAGGTAATATGAGACACTGACACACTGAGACCAGACACTGACACTACATCAGGTAATATCAGACACTGACACACTGAGACCAGACACTGACACTACATCAGGTAATATGAGACACTGACACACTGAGACCGGACACTGATACTGATGGAGCTCAGGACACTGTGGGAAATACTTCTTGTGTGTCTCCTTCACTGTGAGAAACGCACCTCGTGTGTCTCCTTCAGTGTGGGAAACGCACCTCGTGTGTCTCCTTCACTGTTGGAAACGCACCTCGTGTGTCTCCTTCAGTGTGGTAAACACACCTGGTGTGTCTCCTTCAGTGTGGGAAACGCACCTCGTGTGTCTTCTTCACTGTTGGAAACACACCTCGTGTGTCTCCTTCACTGTTGGAAACGCACCTGTGCAGTGAGTCAGCAGTGAAACACACACAGACAGTGATACAGACAGACAGTGAAGAGGCTGTGTCTCAGACTGACCATGCTGGGGCTGCTGTGAGAATCGCTGAAGTGCTCGAAGGGCTTGATGGTCTCCCAGGACTTCAGGTACTGGGACATGCGAAAAGAGGCTCTGAGATTCTTCCCACCGTGAGCAAAACCATCGGTTTGGACTCTCAGTGAGTTCTGATCCTGCTTCTGAGAGAGAGAGAGGGGTTAATACAGACACACTGACTGGACACTCCAGTACATTAACACTGCACTGAGAGAGAGAGGTTCATACAGACACACTGACTGGACACTCCAGTACAATAACACTGCACTGAGAGAGAGGGGTTCATACAGACACACTGACTGACTGGACACTCCAGTACATTAACACTGCTCTGAGAGAGAGGGGTTCATACAGACACACTGACTGACTGGACACTCCAGTACATTAACACTGCACTCAGAGAGAGGGGTTCATACAGACACACTGAGTGGACACTCCAGTACATTAACACTGCACTGAGAGAGAGGGGTTCATACAGACACACTGACTGGACACTCCAGTACATTAACACTGCACTGAGAGAGAGGGGTTCATACAGACACACTGACTGACTGGACACTCCAGTACATGAACACTGCACTGAGAGAGAGGGGTTCATACAGACACACTGACTGGACACTCCAGTACATTAACACTGCACTGAGAGAGAGGGGTTCATACAGACACACTGACTGACTGGACACTCCAGTACATTAACACTGCACTGAGAGAGAGGGGTTCATACAGACACACTGACTGACTGGACACTCCAGTACATTAACACTGCACTGAGAGAGAGGGGTTCATACAGACACACTGACTGACTGGACACTCCAGTACATTAACACTGCACTGAGAGAGAGGGGTTCATACAGACACACTGACTGACTGGACACTCCAGTACATTAACACTGCACTGAGAGAGAGGGGTTCATACAGACGCACTGACTGACTGGACACTCCAGTACATTAACACTGCACTGAGAGAGAGGGGTTCATACAGACACACTGACAGCACTGAGAGGATGTTGATACCTCGGACTGTTTCAGTGACTCCCTGTCTCTCTGGGGATCGATGACAAGGAAGGTGTGTCTGCCCTGCAGATAGGGGTCTCTACTTGCCCCATGACCCTCCTCCACCTCAAACCTCTCCTGCAGGTGAGAGAGAGTCTCCTCTGTAATGTGCACCCTCCTGGAGAGAGAGAGAGAGACAGGCAGGCTGAGTACAGACACTGTCACCCTCCTGGAGAGAGATACAGACAGGCAGGCTGAGTACAGACACTGTCACCCTCCTGGAGAGAGAGACAGACAGACAGGCTGAGTACAGACACTGTGTCCCCTCCTGGAGAGAGAGACAGACAGACAGGCTGAGTACAGACACTCTCACCCTCCTGGAGAGAGACAGACAGGCAGGCTGAGTACAGACACTGTCACCCTCCTGGAGAGAGAGACAGACAGGCAGGCTGAGTACAGACACTGTCACCCTCCTGGAGAGAGAGACAGACAGGCTGAGTACAGACACTGTCACCCTCCTGGAGAGAGAGACAGACAGACAGGCTGAGTACAGACACTGTCACCCTCCTGGAGAGAGAGACAGACAGACAGGCTGAGTACAGACACTCTCACCCTCCTGGAGAGAGAGACAGACAGACAGGCTGAGTACAGACACTGTCACCCTCCTGGAGAGAGAGACAGACAGGCTGAGTACAGACACTGTCACCCTCCTGGAGAGAGAGACAGACAGGCTGAGTACAGACACTGTCACCCTCCTGGAGAGAGAGACAGACAGGCTGAGTACAGACACTGTCACCCTCCTGGAGAGAGAGACAGACAGACAGGCTGAGTACAGACACTGTCACCCTCCTGGAGAGAGACATACTTAAGTTTGAAGAGTGTTTCTATATCTTAATCAGTTGCTAATTGAAAACTCTTTATGTTAGTATTGCTGAGTTCGGACAGTGAGTGCTGTAGAGTTATTTATTGGAGTAGTTGTCCAGTAGTTGTGGAGTACTGATGTGGAAGCTGTGCAGTACTGATGTAGTAGCTGTGTAGATGTAATGTAGTAGTGGTGGAGTACTGATGTAGTAGCTGTGGAGTACTAATGGGGAGTACTGGCGAAGAAGTTGTGTGGTACTGATGTAGTATGTGTGTAGTATTTGTGTAGTACTGGTATAGTAGTTGTGTAGTAAGGTGCCCAGTACATCTGCATCTCCTGGGGTGTCAAGTGCTCAGCAGGGGTAGTTTGAGCAGGTGTTCAACAGGGGTAGTTTGAGCAGGTGTTTAGCAGGGGTAGTGTGAGCAGGTGTTCAGGAGCTGCAGTGAGGTAACAGTGTCAGTGTGCAGCAGATATGTAGTAGCTGTGTAGTAATTTAGCAGCAGTGATTAGCAAGCAGCCACATCACATATCACCCTGCAGCTCACCAACAGCCCACTGGGGCTCAGTGTTATTCTGGCCAGTACCTGGGTGGGAGACTCCTGGGAGAGGTGTTAGTGGACCAGTAGGGGGCGCTCACCCTGCGGTCTGTGTGGGTCCTAATGCCCCAGTACAGTGATGGGGACACTAGACTGTAAACAGGCGCTGTCCTTCGGATAAGATGTAAAACTGAGGTCCTGACTCTCTGTGGTCAGTCAAGACCCCAGGGTGTCTCTCAGAAAGAGTAGGGGTGTGACCCCAGTGTCCTGGACAGACTCCCCCTGGTCTTTACCAGTCATGGCCTCCTGATCACCCCCCTCTCTGAACTGGCCTCATCACTCTGCTCTCCTCCCCACTGAGAGCAGGTGTGTGGGGAGCGCTCTGGCGCACTATGGCTGCCGTCGCATCATCCAGGTGGGGCTGGACACTGGGGGTGGGTGGAGGGGATCCCCATTACCTGTAAAGTGCTTTGAGTGGAGTGTCTAGAAAAGAGCTATATACTGTAAGTGTAAGCAATTATTATTATGACTATGGTTTACATACACACACAGAAACGTACAAAACACACGATCCGTACACTGAAGATGGATATAATATCATGTAAGGGACACAGACCCATACAGTAGACATTCATGTCACTCCCCTGCTTCGTGCTGTACTGAGCTGACTGTGATTCCCCAGGGACGTGCTGACAGGAGGAGCACACCACAGGTCCCCCTAGGCAGATAACGGGTGCGCAGGGGTGACTTGTTGTTGGGGTGACATCCACTGTGATTCAAGCTAGCACCCCAGAGCCGGAGTGCCCCTTCCTGCACCTCTGTGATATCTCGTTCTGGGGTGCCTGTCCCCCCCGGGGCAAAGCAGCTGGAGGGCAGGTTTGGTGGTGTGTGTGTGTGTTGTGTGTATATGGGGTGTGTGGTGTGTGCAGTGTATGTTCCGTGTGTGATGTGCATGGCATGTGTGTGGCCCATGTGTGGCCCGTGTGTGGCCCGTGTGTGGCGCTTGCGTGCCCTGTGTGTGGCGTGTGTGTGGCCCGTGTGTGGCGCTTGCGTGCCCTGTGTGTGGCGTGTGTGTGGCACTTGCGCGCCAGAGACACAGGAGGAGGGCACACTCACCCAGGCAGGCCCCCAGACTCCATGTGATTGGCCAGGGTGACGTCATGTGACCAGACGTCGTACTGCCACTTTTGTAGACCGATTACACCACAGAGCACGTTGCCTGAGTGCACTCCCACTCGCATGTTGATGTCCACTCCTGTGGCCTCACGTAGCTTACTGAGAGACACAATACAGACACACTGACTGGACACTCCAGTACATTAACACTGCACTGAGAGAGAGGGGTCAATACAGACACACTGACTGACTGGACACTCCAGTACATTAACACTGCACTGAGAGAGAGGGGTTCATACAGACACACTGACTGACTGGACACTCCAGTACATTAACACTGCACTGAGAGAGAGGGGTTCATACAGACACACTGACTGACTGGACACTCCAGTACATTAACACTGCACTGAGAGAGAGGGGTTCATACAGACACACTGACTGGACACTCCAGTACATTAACACTGCACTGAGAGAGAGGGGTTCATACAGACACACTGACTGACTGGACACTCCAGTACATTAACACTGCACTGAGAGAGAGGGGTTCATACAGACACACTGACTGACTGGACACTCCAGTACATTAACACTGCACTGAGAGAGAGGGGTTCATACAGACACACTGACTGACTGGACACTCCAGTACATTAACACTGCCCTGAGAGAGAGGGGTTCATACAGACACACTGACTGACTGGACACTCCAGTACATGAACACTGCACTGAGAGAGAGGGGTTCATACAGACACACTGACTGGACACTTCAGTACATTAACACCGCACTAAGAGAGAGGGGTTCATACAGACACACTGACAGCACTGAGAGGATGTTGATACCTCGGACTGTTTCAGTGACTCCCAGTGGATAAATGTGTGTATTGTGGTGTGTATGACAATCTTTGACCCTGTCAGTGTGTGCTTGTATGTGAGACTGGATGAACAGCAGGGGCACTGACCTGATAGCAGTACACATGTCCAGGCCCATCTGAACACAGTTCTGGGCATGGCCAGGGATGGGGTCCGGCAGTCCAGACACACAGTAATAACAATCTCCCAGAATCTTAATTCGCAGACATTCATTTTTCTGCCAGGAGAGAGCGGCATTAATACAAACTGACTGACTGGACACTCCAGTACATTAACACTGCACTGAGAGAGAGGGGTTCATACAGACACACTGACTGGACACTCCAGTACATTAACACTGCACTGAGAGAGAGGGGTTCATACAGACACACTGACTGGACACTCCAGTACATTAACACTGCACTGAGAGAGAGGGGTTCATACAGACACACTGACTGGACACTCCAGTACATTAACACTGCACTGAGAGAGAGGGGTTCATACAGACACACTGACTGACTGGACACTCCAGTACATTAACACTGCACTGAGAGAGAGGGGTTCATACAGACACACTGACTGACTGGACACTCCAGTACATTAACACTGCACTGAGAGAGAGGGGTTCATACAGACACACTGACTGGACACTCCAGTACATTAACACTGCACTGAGAGAGAGGGGTTCATACAGACACACTGACTGGACACTCCAGTACATTAACACTGCACTGAGAGAGAGGGGTTCATACAGACACACTGACTGAGTGGACATTGCAAATAAAAACACCCTAGCAGGAAACACGGTGAGAGCGAGAGGGGACAGAGGGGACAGTTATGTTTTAATTTTTTAACAGTGAAGTGTTCTCACCTTAGCAATGTCATCAAATTTCCCAAACAGCTTGTTGAGCACGGCCACAAGCTCCTGTGGCGTACAGGTGCTGGCCAGGCTGGTGAAACCAACGATGTCAGCATAGAGAATACTGAGACAGAGAGGGGTTAATACAGACCCTGAAGCCCACAGGAGCACTACAGTTTTGTGGTATTAGTGTAGTGTAACAGCATTTCAGTGTGAATCAGTGTGCATAAAAGTGAAACAGTGTCTCAGGGTGAATCAGTGTGTCTCGGTGTGAATCAGTGTGTCTCAATGTGCATAAGTGCAAATCAGTGTAAATCAGTGTCTCAATGTGTCTCTGTGTGAATCAGTGTCTCAGTGTGCATAAGTGTGAATCGGTGTCTCAATGTGCATAAGTGTGAATCAGTGTCTCAGTGTGAATCAGTGTCTCAGCATGCATAAGTGTGAATCAGTGTGAATGGGTGTCTCAGTGTGAATCAGTGTGAATGGGTGTCTCAGTGTGAATCAGTGTCTCAGGGTGCATAAGTGTGAATCAGTGTGAATGGGTGTCTCATTGTGCATAAATGTGAATCAGTGTCAAAGTGTGCATAAGTGTGAATCAGTGTCTCAGTGTGAATCAGTGTCTAAATGTGCATAAGTGTGAATCAGTGTCTCAGTGTGCAGAGTGTGAATCGGTGTCTCAGTGTGAATCTGTGTCTAAGTGTGCATACATGTGAATCAGTGTCTCAGTGTGCATAAGTGTGAAGCAGTTTCTCGTTGTGCATAAATGTGAATCAGTGTTTCAGTGTGAATCTGTGTCTAAGTGTGCATAAGTGTGAATCAGTGTTTCAGTGTGCATAAGTGTAGATCAGTGTGTCATTGTTCATAAATGTGAATCAGTGTCTCAGTGTGAATCAGTGTCTCAGTGTGCATAAATGTGAATCAGTTTGAATCAGTGTCTCAGTGTGAATCTGTGTCTAAGTGTGCATAAGTGTGAATCAGTGTCTCAGTGTGCACAAATGTGAACCAGTGTGAATCAGTGTCTCGGTGTGCATAAGTGTGAATCAGTGTCTCAGTGTGCATCAGTGTGAATCAGTGTCTCAGCGTGCATAAGTGTGCATTAGTGTCTCACTGTGAATCAGAGTGTTTCAGTGTGTTGGTGTGAATCAGTGTGTCTCAGTGTGCATAAATGTGAATCAGTGTGCATAAGTGTGAATCAGTGTCTCAGTGTGAATCAATGTGAATCAGTGTCTCAGTCTGAATCAGTGTCACACTGTGTCTCGGGGTGTCTCAAGGTGTCTCAGGGTGTCCCATTGTGTATCAGTGTGTATCACTGTTACTCAGTATGACTCAGTGTGTCTCAGGGTCTCTCAGGGTGTCCCAAGGTGTCCCAGGGGGTATCAGTGTTTATCAGTGTATCTGTGGGTATCAGGGGTATCAGGGTGTTTGTGGGTATTAGGGTTTCAGTGGGTATCAGTGTGTCAGTGGGAATCAGGGTATCTGTGGGTATGAGGGTATCAGTGGGTATCTGTGGGAATCAGGGGTGTCAGGGTGTCAGTGGATATCTGTGGGAATCAGGGGTATCAGTGTGTCTGTGGGTATTTGTGGGACTTAGGGGTATCAGTGTGTCTGTGGGTATCTGTGAGAATCAGGGGTATCAGTGTGTCTGTAGATATCAGGGTGTCAGTGGGTATAAGTGCATCTGTGGGTATCAGTGTGTCTGTGGGTATCTGTGGGAATCAGGGGTATCAGTGTGTCTGTAGCTATCAGGGTGACAGTGGGTATCTTTGGGACTCTGGGGTGTCAGGGGGCCCCAGTAGGGTACCTGACATCCTTGTGCTGCCGGATGTACAGGCTGTGGAAGTGGTTGGGGCTCTCTTTGTCATTCTGGCTCTCCCTCAGACGACGGATAATCTCCGACTTCATCTCCATTGCGATATACCGCGGCAACACGGAGAGGAGGAGGTGTTCCTGGGAGAGTCACCAAGGAAACAAAAAAACGACAATAAGAACGCATGTGATGTTAGCATGTCTGTGTGTCGTTACAATATCCCTGTGTACCTGTGTACTAGTGTGTCACTGTGTACTCAGTGTGTTTGTCACTAACGTGTCACTGCATACTCAGTGTGCATTACCAGTGCGTCACTGTGTACTCAGTGTGTGTGTCTCACTAATGTGTCACTGTGTACTCACTAGCGTTTCACTATGCACTCAGTGTGTGTATCACAAGAGTGCCTCTGTATACTCAGTGTGTGTGTCACTAGCGTGTCAGTGTGTATTCAGTGTGTGTCACTAGTGTGTCAGTGTGTATTCAGTGTGTGTGTCACTAGCGTGTCAGTGTGTCCTCAGTGTGTGTGTCACCAGCGTGTCAGTGTGTACACAGTGTGTGTGTCACTATAATGTCACTGTGTACTCAGTGTGTGTCACTAGTGTTTCACTGTGCACTCAGTTTGTGTATCACAAGAGTGCCACTGTATACGCAGTGTGAATGTGTCACTAGTGTGTCAGTGTGTACTCAGTGTGTGTGTGTCACTTGCATGTGTTTTACCTGCTGGCGCTTCTCGTACACCAGCTGAAGGCGAACCTCATCAAACCTCTCTGCTTCCCTCTTCGATTTCCGACGCGCCTTCTCTGTCAGTGCCAGGTGAAAACCTCCAACCAGATTGGCACAGAGGAATACCACTGCATTGGCTACCAGCTGAGAGACACAGAGAGACAGACTGACTGGACACTCCAGTACATTAACACTGCACTGAGAGAGAGGGGTTCATACAGACACACTGACTGACTGGACACTCCAGTACATTAACACTGCACTGAGAGAGAGGGGTTCATACAGACACACTGACTGACTGGACACTCCAGTACATTAACACTGCACTGAGAGAGAGGGGTTCATACAGACACACTGACTGGACACTCCAGTACATTAACACTGCACTGAGAGAGAGGGGTTAATACAGACACACTGACTGGACACTCCAGTACATTAACACTGCACTGAGAGAGAGGGTTCATACAGACACACTGACTGACTGGACACTCCAGTACATTAACACTGGACTGAGAGAGAGGGGTTCATACAGACACACTGACTGACTGGACACTCCAGTACATTAACACTGCACTGAGAGAGAGGGGTTCATACAGACACACTGACTGGACACTTCAGTACAATAACACTGCACTGAGAGAAACAAAGCACTGTAGTCATTAGCTACATTATTACTTGTTTTATAATCAGAGATAAATAAAGGAACAGCTCATTTCCCTGCAGGAACAATGTCTATTTCATAAAGATCCTTCTCTCTAATTTGCAGATTATTTGCATTTAACCTTTCAATGTTTTACAAATTCCAGTAATCACAAAACATACAGAGGGAAGTAAAATGCACTGAGACAAACGAAAGATATAAACAACAACAACAACATCACTTCACTGTCCCTTTACAATCTCTTGCATCAGGAATGTGTCTTTTCACAGACCCCAGCTTGCTCTCCATGAGACACACAGACAGGGAGAGAAGCTGGGGGTCACAGCGCAGGGTCAGCCATTTATACAGCACCCCTGGAGCAGCTGGGGTTCAGGGCCTCGCTCAGGGGCCCAGCGGAGTAGGATTCCTCTGCCGGCCGCGGGATTCAAACCGGCAACCTCCCAGCCACAGGCGCAGATCCTGAGCCCGCGAGCCAGCGCTCCGCCCCAAAGAAAACTCATGGAGACAGCTGGATTTGAACACCTGACCTCAGGGTTATAAGTCAATCACTTAAGCCATCACACCACTGATGCTAACCAGTCAAATGCAGTAACACAAAGATGTAACTAGTCAAGCACACTGACACATACAGACACAATCAAACACACTCTGACAGACAGAAACACAACCAGTCAAACACTAACACAAACAGATATAGCCAAGTCAAACACAGACACAGACATAACCAGACAAACACACTAAGCCAAACACAGACATAACTAGCCAAACACACTGATACACACGTAGACATACTGACACGTAGTCTACTGTCTACACACGTAGACATAACTAGTCAAACATACTGAGACACACACATATATAACCCGTCAAACACACCGACACACATAGACATAACCAGTCAAACATACTGAGACACAAACAGAAATACCTAGTGGAACAAACTGAGACACAGACAAATATAACCCATCAAACACACTGGCACACACAAAGACATAACCAATTAAACACAGTGAGACACTAACACAGACGTTACTAATCAAACACACTAAGACAAACACAGACATAACTAGCCAAACACACTGATACACACGTAGACATACTGTCACGTAGTCTACTGTCTACACATGTAGACATAACTAGTCAAACACTGACACATACAAAAATGTAACCAGTCGAACACACTGAGACACACACATATATAACCCGTCAAACACACCGACACACATAGACATAACCAGTCAAACATACTGAGACACAAACAGAAATACCTAGTGGAACAAACTGACACACAGACAAATACAACCCATCAAACACACTGGCACACACAAAGACATAACCAATTAAACACAGTGAGACACAACACAGACATAACTAATCAAACACACTGAGATGCACACAGATATAACCAGTCAAACAAGTCAACCAAACTGAGAAGCACACACAGACATAACCAGTCAAATACTCAGAGACACAAACACAGACATAACTAGTCAAAACCCTGAGACACACAGAGATGTACAAATCATTGACCTATACATTTCTGATCACAAAGCTGTATTCATTGATGTCTGTGTCCCTCTTTCTTCAGCGAGACGTAAATGCACTAACAGTGCTCCCCTCCATGGTACACCCCCGAACTTCGCAATCTGAAACTAGCTGGAGCACAAAAATCCGGCCTAGTGGTGCACATTCAGGGGTATAACGAACACCTACAAGTCTAATTGGCCTGAGCTACAGACCAATCTCTACTTTACCATGTCTATCGAAGGTTTTAGGACGTGTGGGTGCACATTGGCTACAGGCACGTATGACATTTAATGACATGTTTCACAGCACTCAGACTGCTCGTCAGGGTAGTGAATGATTTACTTATTGCCCCTGATTCGGGGAGCTGGGAGCTGTGGACCTGTGGAGCTGGGAGCTGTGGGGCTGTGGAGCTGTGGAGCTGGATGGGCCCAGTACCTGCACAGCGAGGTCCGGAGTCTTGGGGCTGCGGACGGGCACGAACACGCTGATGATGAGCACGTGGGAGAGCGAGGTGCCGACGCCGAACAGCAGGGCCCAGGAGAGAGACAGGGGCAGCACGGTGTAGAGGGACAGGGACAGGAATGTGAAGAGCGCCACCTGCAGGCGACAGGGGGAGAGTTTCACTGGGGGTGCTGCTCATGAGAGTCTCACCCACAGAGCACCTCCGAAGTGTCACAGAGACTCGGAGAGAGACAGAGAGACAGACAGAGGGAGAGAGAGAGAGAGAGTATTAAAGTATTGGCTGCACCTAAAAACAGCGACCAAAATTCCTGCCACCACAAGGCCCTGCTGAGCCAAGAGCTGAGCCCAGAGAAGGGCCCCCTGAGCCAGCTGGTCCTGAGGCTCACTGACACCCACCAGACAACACATACACACAGCACTGCCTGACCCACTCACACTCACACTACCTCACCCACTGGGACACACAAACACACAGAGAAGAGCCCCCTGAGCCAGCTGGTCCTGAGGCTCACTGACCTGAGCCACACCGACACCAGCCAGCCTCAGGACAGCACTGCTAGAATCAAGCACATCACAGATCACACAGCCATATCTCACACACTGGGATACACACACACACACACACACACACACACACACACACACACACAACATCAACTGGAACGCTACAGAACCAAGATAAATAACAGCAAAAAGAAACAGACCCTGACGAAGTACAGGCTCAGTGACCACAGCCTGGCCATAGAAACTGGACACAGGCAGACCTGGCTGCCCAGAGAGGACAGGCTGTGCTCCCACTGCCAGCGGGGAGAAATAGAGACAGAGGTGCACTTCCTACTGCACTGTGACTGATACTCTGGGATTAGAGAAACATTCTTCCCCTAATTCAGAAATCTAATCCCAGAATTCCCACACCTGCCAGAATAACAAGAAGTCTCAATCCTACTGGGAGGGGAAGGAAGGAACTCAGTTGAACTGGCAGCACAGTGTGTGATCTCCTGTCACAGCCTGAGGAACAGACAGTGAGCCTGTCTCTCAATAATAATAATACAGTATGTGATCTCCTGTCACAGCCTGAGGAACAGTGAGCCTGTCTCTCAATAATAATAATACAGTGTGTGATCTCCTGTCACAGCCTGAGGAACAGACAGTGAGCCTGTCTCTCAATAATAATAATACAGTGTGTGATCTCCTGTCACAGCCTGAGGAACAGACAGTGAGCCTGTCTCTCAATAATAATAATACAGTGTGTGATCTCCTGTCACAGCCTGAGGAACAGACAGTGAGCCTGTCTCTCAATAATAATAATACAGTGTGTGATCTCCTGTCACAGCCTGAGGAACAGACAGTGAGCCTGTCCCTCAATAATAATAATACAGTGTGTGATCTCCTGTCACAGCCTGAGGAACAGACAGTGAGCCTGTCTCTCAATAATGACTATATTGTAAATGTCTGTGGATTTTTGTTTGATGTTAATTGTAATTGTTTTGCTTTGGCATCGCTCATGCCAATAAAATTGAATTGAATTGAATTGACTGGGAGAGAGACTAGGGGAGAGACTGGGAGAGAGATGGAGAGAGACAGAGACTGGGAGAGAGAGACAGAGAGAAAGAGACAGGGACAAAGACCTGAAAGAGAGAGACAGGGAGAGAAACAGAGAGAGAGGCAAGGAGATAGATGGACAGGGAAAGAGAAAGAGAGAGACAGGGAGAGACACAGACAGACAGACAGACAGACAGACAGACAGACAGACAGACAGAAACAGACAGAGAGACAGACACACAGAGAGGCAGGAGAGCTGTACAGACCTGATCCCAGGCGGAGACAGGACCTCCTGTGAAGGTGAAGACGATGCCGATGACGTACAGGCAGATCCAGACGGACAGCGCCAGCCCCCCGCCACAGCGCCGCACCACAGGAAGCCAGGGCAGAGCCAGCAGCAGGGCCACACTGAGACACAGACACACACACACCACCGCCAGCGCCCCCACATGGTCACTGACGCTCTGACACACACACACACACAGAGACAGAGGGGTTAATACAGACAAAGGGAAGACTGACAGTCTGATCAGACACACTCAGACACACACACTCACCAGAATACACACACACTGAAAAGAACACACACACACACTGTACACTGACCAGTCCAGACACAATGACCAGCGACGACGCTCTGACACACACACACACTGTACACTGACCAGTCCAGACACAATGACCAGCGGCGACGCTCTGACACACACACACACACACTGTACACTGACCAGTCCAGACACAATGACCAGCGGCGACGCTCTGACACACACACACACACACTGTACACTGACCAGTCCAGACACAATGACCAGCGGCGACACTCTGACACACACACACACACACACACACACACACACACTCACTGTACACTGACCAGTCCAGACACAATGACCAGCAGCGACACTCTGCCACACACACACACACTGTACACTGACCAGTCCAGACACAATGACCAGCGGCGACGCTCTGACACACACACACACACACACACACACACTGTACACTGACCAGTCCAGACACAATGACCAGCGGCGACGCTCTGACACACACACACACACACACACACACACACACTGTACACTGACCAGTCCAGACACAATGACCAGCGGCGACGCTCTGACACACACACACACACTGTACACTGACCAGTCCAGACACAATGACCAGCGGCGACGCTCTGACACACACACACACACACACACACACTGTACACTGACCAGTCCAGACACAATGACCAGCGGTGACGCTCTGACACACACACACACACACACACTGTACACTGACCAGTCCAGACACAATGACCAGCGGCGACGCTCTGACACACACACACACACTGTACACTGACCAGTCCAGACACAATGACCAGCGGCGACACTCTGACACACACACACACACACACACACACACACACTCACTGTACACTGACCAGTCCAGACACAATGACCAGCGGCGACGCTCTGACACACACACACACACACACACACACACTGTACACTGACCAGTCCAGACACAATGACCAGCGGCGACGCTCTGACACACACACACACACACACACACACACTGTACACTGACCAGTCCAGACACAATGACCAGCGGTGACGCTCTGACACACACACACACACACACACTGTACACTGACCAGTCCAGACACAATGACCAGCGGCGACGCTCTGACACACACACACACTGTACACTGACCAGTCCAGACACAATGACCAGCGGCGACGCTCTGACACACACACACACACACACACACACTGTACACTGACCAGTCCAGACACAATGACCAGCGGCGACGCTCTGACACACACACACACACACACACACTGTACACTGACCAGTCCAGACACAATGACCAGCGGTGACGCTCTGACACACACACACACACACACACTGTACACTGACCAGTCCAGACACAATGACCAGCGGCGACGCTCTGACACACACACACACACTGTACACTGACCAGTCCAGACACAATGACCAGCGGCGACGCTCTGAAACACACACACACACACACTGTACACTGACCAGTCCAGACACAATGACCAGCGGCGACGCTCTGACACACACACACACACACACTGTACACTGACCAGTCCAGACACAATGACCAGCGGCGACGCTCTGACACACACACACACTGTACACTGACCAGTCCAGACACAATGACCAGCGGCAACGCTCTGACACACACACACACACACTGTACACTGACCAGTCCAGACACAATGACCAGCGGCGACGCTCTGACACACACACACACACTGTACACTGACCAGTCCAGACACAATGACCAGCGGCGACACTCTGACACACACACACACTGTACACTGACCAGTCCAGACACAATGACCAGCAGCGACACTCTGACACACACACACACACTGTACACTGACCAGTCCAGACACAATGACCAGCAGCGACACTCTGCCTCACCCTCTGCGTGCAGACGAAGATGAGGATGATGATGATGCAGAACCCGATGGTCAGCACCAGTCCGGACACCATCATGGGGGTCTCCCCCACGCAGCGAAGACACCCTCGGGACAGCACCCTGAAAACGCCACAGCGCCCGCAGAACCCCCTGCCCCCCGGGCCCCCCGCACCCCGACCCCGACCCCAGGCCCGGGGTGCCCCCCCGGCCTGCAGCGCCGTGTCCCTGCTGCTCCGGGGGACAGGGGATAGGGAGGGTGTCCTTTCGGTGTGGTGGGGTGCCTGCGCCCCAACATTCTCAGAATTACTGAGGTGCCCGAGTTCAAATTGCTCCACGGGACCCCCCTGTGACCCCATGACCCTGGAGATTTCGAGGTCCCTTTTCTCTGCTTGACCTGCAGAACTGTCTTCGTTTTGGGGGGCACCACTGTCACCCTGCACCCCTTGGATGTCCCCTGGCACAGCGGGAGGGTCCAGGCTGTTGGAGCCAGGGGTGTTGGGGTGACCACCAGGTTTGTCTCTGGGATCCGAGTTGTGTTCTACAGTTTTGGGGTCTACCCCAATTTGGGGGGCCCCCTCCCTCTGCCCATCATGGGGTTCTGCTGGCATTACAACGTTGTCAGTAGGTTTAGTTGCTCTGCCTCAGTCCTGCCTCAGTCCTGTCTGCCTCAGGTCTGTGTGCTTCAGTCCTGTGTGCCTCAGTCCTGTGTGCCTCAGTCCTGTGTGCCTCAGTCCTGTGTGCCTCAGTCTTGTCTGCCTCAGTCCTGTGTGCCTCAGATCTGTGTGCCTCAGATCTGTCTGCCTCAGATCTGTCTGCCTCAGTCCTCTGCCTCAGATCTGTGGGGACCTCAGTCCTGTCTGCCTCAGATCTGTGTGCCTCAGTCCTGTGTGCCTCAGATCTGTGCGCCTCAGTCCTCTGCCTCAGTCCTGTGTGCCTCAGTCTGTCTCAGATCTGTCTGTCTCAGTGCTGTGTGCCTTAGTCCTGTCTGTCTCAGTCCTCTGCCTCCGTCCTGTCTGTCTCAGATCTGGGTACTTCAGTCCTGTCTGCCTCAGATCTGTGTGCCTCAGTCCTCTGCCTAAGTCCTGTCTGCCTCAGTCCTGTGTGCCTCAGATCTGTGTGCCTCAGATCTGTGTGCCTTAGTCCTCACTCTGTAAAACCTTAAAATACTGGGTGGAGTCCAGCCACCTGTTCTCTTGAAGATGAGGCGAAGGCAGTGCAGTTGTGTTTCTTACTGAGGAAAAACCAGCGCCTGGGAACTAACCCTTCTTCTTGTTCTCCACACTGACGAGGTCTTCAAACACAGAAGATGAGGAGCAAACTGCTTCCATCAGGGAAAAGCTGCTCGACGGAGACGGGGGCAAAGGGGAGGAACCAAAGAACGGCAGGACACAGGGACGGACCAGGCAGGGGGACACTGTTGCAGGACGGAAACGTTTTGTAGTTTTTTTTCACCAGCTGACATTCGATCTCCTTCTCGCAAAACAGAAAGACGGGCAAAGTGCCCCTGAATTTTGCCCCTTCTTCTCCTGTCCCCCTACCTCCCCACTGTGCCACATGGGTGGGTGGACCGTAATCAGTGACGCACAAACCACACTTCCTGTGCAACAGCGGAGGGGGCCACCATCAGGAGCCCTGTGCTGCAGTCACAGTGGAGACTGTGACTCGTGCTGCAGCTGGGCGGATGTCCACGGGTTCTTCAGCAAAACCTGACACTGATTCGCCTGTTGGAAACAAACAGGAAATGACTTCACTACAGCTTGAAGACACATTCAAATATCTTCACCAAAATGTCAGTGTCAATGTGTCTGTATGAACCCCTCTCTCTCAGTGCAGTGTTAATGTACTGGAGTGTCCAGTCAGTCAATGTGTCTGTATGAACCCCTCTCTCTCAGTGCAGTGTTAATGTACTGGAGTGTCCAGTCAGTCAGTGTGTCTGTATGAACCCCTCTCTCTCAGTGCAGTGTTAATGTACTGGAGTGTTCAGTCAGTGTGTCTGTATGAACCCCTCTCTCTCAGTGCAGTGTTAATGTACTGGAGTGTCCAGTCAGTCAGTGTGTCTGTATGAACCCCTCTCTCTCAGTGCAGTGTTAATGTACTGGAGTGTTCAGTCAGTGTGTCTGTATGAACCCCTCTCTCTCAGTGCAGTGTTAATGTACTGGAGTGTCCAGTCAGTCAGTGTGTCTGTATGAACCCCTCTCTCTCAGTGCAGTGTTAATGTACTGGAGTGTCCAGTCAGTCAGTGTGTCTGTATGAACCCCTCTCTCTCAGTGCAGTGTTAATGTACTGGAGTGTCCAGTCAGTGTGTCTGTATGAACCCCTCTCTCTCAGTGCAGTGTTAATGTACTGGAGTGTCCAGTCAGTCAGTGTGTCTGTATGAACCCCTCTCTCTCAGTGCAGTGTTAATGTACTGGAGTGTCCAGTCAGTCAGTTTGTCTGTATGAACCCCTCTCTCTCAGTGCAGTGTTAATGTACTGGAGTGTCCAGTCAGTCAGTGTGTCTGTATTAACCCCTCTCTCTCAGTGCAGTGTTAATGTACTGGAGTGTCCAGTCAGTGTGTCTGTATTATACTATCTACAAATAGAGAAACTTTATTTTGCTTTTTATTTTCATCGCTAGGTAACAGAAAAAAACTATAAAATATGTGCATTAAAAGCTTATGAACTGTAATTAAAAGCTATTGAACAGGAAGAGATATACTCACAATCAAATCCTTCTGCCGTCAGTTTATAAAATCCTTTAACAAAGACTATCTATGACTGACACCAGTAAGAGACATGTCCATTAGTGAAGAAGATCCCTCACCTGTGCCAGAGTGCACTGTATCTGTGATCAGAGTCCTCGTGACATTTCAAGCAGCACTGAGGCTATTTCAGGTGATGAAGTCTCTCCTCCCTACAGTTCACTCCCTCCTCTCAGTCAGTAGCACTGTGGCAGATTAACTCCTCCCTCTCCCATTATAACTCTGGCACAATATGTACTGTCACTAGTGTCACTGCTGTCTCTCTCCTCTCACACTCACCCTGAACTCTCCAGCACACACACTGTCACACCTGACTGTGCTGGAGACACTACTAGTGTCACTGCTGTTCCTCTCCTCTCACACTCACCCTGAACTCACCAGCACACACACACTGTCACACCTGAGTGTACTGTAGACACTACTAGTGTCACTGCTGTCCCTCTCCTCTCACACTCACCCTGAACTCTCCAGCACACACACACTGTCACACTGTCACACCTGACTGTACAGTAGACACTACTAGTGTCACTGCTGTCCCTCTCCTCTCACACTCTCCCTGAACTCACCAACACACACACACTGTCACACCTGACTGTACAGTAGACACTACTAGTGTCACTGCTGTCCCTCTCCTCTCACACTCACCCTGAACTCACCAGCACACACACACACTGTCACACCTGACTGTACTGTAGACACTACTAGTGTCACTGCTGTCCCTCCTCTCACACTCACCCTGAACTCACCAACACACACACACTGTCACACCTGACTGTACAGTAGACACTACTAGTGTCACTGCTGTATCTTTTTCTTTTGTTCTGTCCACAATCTCACTGGGCTGTACTGCGCTGGACTGCGTTTTTTCCACAATCTCACTGGGCTGTACTGTTCTGTGTTGTTTCAGATGTTAAACGAATTCGCTGCTTGAATTCCAGGACAGAAGCTCACTGGCCTCAGGTGAACAAGAAGAACAGAAGCCGCCCAGTTACTGACAGGGGGCTGATTTCCATACAGAGAGGATCTCACAACCCAGCCCGTTGTCTCCCCTCTAAACAGACCTTCCGACCGCAACCTGATAGGCAAATCAGCACAGGGCAGGGCCCTCCGGCCACCCCCTCCCTGTAACAGTCCAGTTACAATAGGGGCTACAGTCCCAGTACAGGAGAACAGTCCAGTTACAATAGGAGCTACAGTCCAGTACAGGAGAACAGTCCTGTTACAATAGGAGCTACAGTCCAGTACAGGAGAACAGTCCAGTTACAATAGGGGCTACAGTCCAGTACAGGAGAACAGTCCTGTTACAATAGGAGCTACAGTCCAGTACAGTAGAACAGTCTGTTACAATAGGAGCTACAGTCCAGTACAGGAGAACAGTCCTGTTACAATAGGAGCTACAGTCCCAGTACAGGAGAACAGTCCTGTTACAATAGGAGCTACAGTCCAGTACAGGAGAACAGTCCTGTTACAATAGGAGCTACAGTCCAGTACAGGAGAACAGTCTGTTACAATAGGAGCTACAGTCCAGTACAGGAGAACAGTCTGTTACAATAGGAGCTACAGTCCCAGTACAGGAGAACAGTCCTGTTACAATAGGAGCTACAGTCCAGTACAGGAGAACAGTCCTGTTACAATAGGAGCTACAGTCCCAGTACAGGAGAACAGTCCTGTTACAATAGGAGCTACAGTCCAGTACAGTAGACCAGTCTGTTACAATAGGAGCTACAGTCCAGTACAGTAGACCAGTCTGTTACAATAGGAGCTACAGTCCCAGTACAGGAGAACAGTCCTGTTACAATAGGAGCTACAGTCCAGTACAGGAGAACAGTCCTGTTACAATAGGAGCTACAGTCCAGTACAGGAGAACAGTCTGTTACAATAGGAGCTACAGTCCCAGTACAGGAGAACAGTCCTGTTACAATAGGAGCTACAGTCCAGTACAGGAGAACAGTCCTGTTACAATAGGAGCTACAGTCCCAGTACAGGAGAACAGTCCTGTTACAATAGGAGCTACAGTCCAGTACAGTAGACCAGTCTGTTACAATAGGAGCTACAGTCCCAGTACAGGAGAACAGTCCTGTTACAATAGGAGCTACAGTCCAGTACAGGAGAACAGTCCTGTTACAATAGGAGCTACAGTCCAGTACAGGAGAACAGTCTGTTACAATAGGGGCTACAGTCCAGTACAGGAGAACAGTCCAGTTACAATAGGAGCTACAGTCCAGTACAGTAGAACAGTCCAGTTACAATAGGAGCTACAGTCCAGTACAGGAGAACAGTCCTGTTACAATAGGAACTACAGTCCAGTACAGGAGAACAGTCCTGTTACAATAGGAGCTACAGTCCCAGTACAGTAGAACAGTCCTGTTACAACAGGAGCTACAGTCCAGTACAGTAGAACAGTCCTGTTACAATAGGAGCTACAGTCCAGTACAGGAGAACAGTCTGTTACAATAGGGGCTACAGTCCAGTACAGGAGAACAGTCCAGTTACAATAGGGGCTACAGTCCCAGTACAGGAGAACAGTCTGTTACAATAGGAGCTACAGTCCCAGTACAGGAGAACAGTCCTGTTACAATAGGAGCTACAGTCCCAGTACAGGAGAACAGTCCTGTTACAATAGGAGCTACAGTCCCAGTACAGGAGAACAGTCTGTTACAATAGGGGCTACAGTCCAGTACAGGAGAACAGTCCTGTTACAATAGGAGCTACAGTCCAGTACAGGAGAACAGTCTGTTACAATAGGAGCTACAGTCCCAGTACAGGAGAACAGTCTGTTACAATAGGAGCTACAGTCCAGTACAGGAGAACAGTCTGTTACAATAGGAGCTACAGTCCAGTACAGGAGAACAGTCCTGTTACAATAGGAGCTACAGTCCAGTACAGGAGAACAGTCCTGTTACAATAGGAGCTACAGTCCAGTACAGGAGAACAGTCTGTTACAATAGGAGCTACAGTCCAGTACAGGAGAACAGTCCTGTTACAATAGGAGCTACAGTCCAGTACAGGAGAACAGTCCTGTTACAACAGGAGCTACAGTCCAGTACAGTAGAACAGTCCTGTTACAACAGGAGCTACAGTCCAGTACAGTAGAACAGTCCTGTTACAATAGGAGCTACAGTCCAGTACAGTAGAACAGTCTGTTACAATAGGAGCTACAGTCCAGTACAGTAGAACAGTCTGTTACAATAGGAGCTACAGTCCAGTACAGTAGAACAGTCTGTTACAATAGGAGCTACAGTCCCAGTACAGGAGAACAGTCCTGTTACAATAGGAGCTACAGTCCAGTACAGGAGAACAGTCTGTTACAATAGGAGCTACAGTCCCAGTACAGGAGAACAGTCCTGTTACAATAGGGGCTACAGTCCAGTACAGGAGAACAGTCTGTTACAATAGGAGCTACAGTCCAGTACAGGAGAACAGTCCAGTTACAATAGGAGCTACAGTCCAGTACAGGAGAACAGTCCAGTTACAATAGGAGCTACAGTCCAGTACAGGAGAACAGTCTGTTACAATAGGAGCTACAGTCCAGTACAGGAGAACAGTCTGTTACAATAGGAGCTACAGTCCAGTACAGGAGAACAGTCCTGTTACAATAGGGGCTACAGTCCAGTACAGGAGAACAGTCCAGTTACAATAGGAGCTACAGTCCCAGTACAGGAGAACAGTCCAGTTACAATAGGAGCTACAGTCCAGTACAGGAGAACAGTCTGTTACAATAGGAGCTACAGTCCAGTACAGGAGAACAGTCCTGTTACAATAGGGGCTACAGTCCCAGTACAGGAGAACAGTCCCGTTAGAGTAGGGGCTACAGTCCCAGTACAGGAGAACAGTCCCGTTACAATAGGAGCTACAGTCCAGTACAGGAGAACAGTCCTGTTACAATAGGAGCTACAGTCCCAGTACAGGAGAACAGTCCTGTTACAATAGGGGCTACAGTCCCAGTACAGGAGAACAGTCTGTTACAATAGGTGCTACAGTCCAGTACAGGAGACCAGTCTGTTACAATAGGGGCTACAGTCCAGTACAGGAGAACAGTCCCGTTACAATAGGAGCTACAGTCCAGTACAGGAGAACAGTCCTGTTACAATAGGAGCTACAGTCCAGTACAGGAGAACAGTCTGTTACAATAGGAGCTACAGTCCAGTACAGGAGAACAGTCTGTTACAATAGGAGCTACAGTCCAGTACAGGAGAACGGTCCAGTTACAATAGGAGCTACAGTCCAGTACAGGAGAACAGTCCAGTTACAATAGGAGCTACAGTCCCAGTACAGGAGAACAGTCTGTTACAATAGGAGCTACAGTCCAGTACAGGAGAACAGTCTGTTACAATAGGAGCTACAGTCCAGTACAGGAGAACAGTCTGTTACAATAGGAGTGTCACGGACGTCCAAAGAGACAAACCGTGGGGAGCAGGAGAGCGGAAAAAGACCCATATGCGTAGCGGCGAGACGGGAAAAAGGCCCGGGCTCATAGTGCAAAGAGTTCAGGAATGCCGTATAGAAACCTATGCCCTCAGGGAGCGGACATGGGGCGCCCTGGTGCTAGGCGGGTCTCAGGACATCCGAACATCAATGCTGAGCGAGGACAGAGTGCAAGACCCGGAAATATATAGCCCAAGGGAAAGAGAGGGACAGGAAGGACAGCAGACCGGAAACTAGGGACAGGACAGAGAAGGAGCGCCCTCTGGCTGCAGAGGGCGTGACAAGGAGCTACAGTCCCAGTACAGGAGAACAGTCCTGTTACAATAGGAGCTACAGTCCAGTACAGGAGAACAGTCCTGTTACAATAGGGGCTACAGTCCAGTACAGGAGAACAGTCCTGTTACAATAGGAGCTACAGTCCCAGTACAGGAGAACAGTCCATTACAATAGGAGCTACAGTCCAGTACAGTAGAACAGTCTGTTACAATAGGAGCTACAGTCCAGTACAGGAGAACAGTCCATTACAATAGGAGCTACAGTCCAGTACAGTAGACCAGTCTGTTACAATAGGAGCTACAGTCCAGTACAGGAGAACAGTCCAGTTACAATAGGAACTACAGCCCAGTACAGCAGAACTGTCCTGTTACAATAGGAGCTACAGTCCAGTACAGGAGAACAGTCCATTACAATAGGAGCTACAGTCCAGTACAGTAGAACAGTCTGTTACAATAGGAGCTACAGTCCAGTACAGTAGAACAGTCCAGTTACAATAGGAGCTACAGTCCAGTACAGCAGAACTGTCCTGTTACAATAGGAGCTACAGTCCAGTACAGGAGAACAGTCCATTACAATAGGAGCTACAGTCCAGTACAGGAGAACAGTCTGTTACAATAGGAGCTACAGTCCCAGTACAGGAGAACAGTCTGTTACAATAGGAGCTACAGTCCAGTACAGGAGAACAGTCCTGTTACAATAGGGGCTACAGTCCCAGTACAGGAGAACAGTCTGTTACAATAGGAGCTACAGTCCAGTACAGGAGAACAGTCTGTTACAATAGGAGCTACAGTCCAGTACAGGAGAACAGTCTGTTACAATAGGAGCTACAGTCCCAGTACAGGAGAACAGTAGAGCAGTCGTGTTCTAGTGGACCTTTTTAAGTCTGAATTTAAATGAAAAGCGTGGCTGTTTTGTGTTCTTCTGAGCGGAGAAGATTCCTATTGTAGTTTTTTGTAATAATAATTACGTTTTTACCTGTTTTCTTTCACTGCCGGTTCAAGGGTCAGGTCCCCCCCCCATCCCTGCACCTCATCTTTCCTCCCAGATCTGAGTCTCTCGCTCGGGGCTCCCCCCTGTCCTCGCGCGCCCCGCTTCCCGGCGTCAGGGCGGCTCGCGGGGGGTTCGCGGGGCTCGTTGACTCCTCGCGCGTGAGCGCGCGCGCTCCGGCTGGACTCGGAGCCCGTCCGGATTCAGGCTCCGGAGTCTGTGCTCGAAACCGTCCCGGCTAAGGACGTGAATATCCGAGGACTCTCGCTCTGAGAGTTGTCTCCTCAGCGCTTGTCGTCTTGGGTGTTGTGCGCGGCAGACGAGGTGCCGTTCCTCCAGGTGTTAAAACCCCCTCGTGTTTGTGTGTGTTTGTGCGCGGTGTGTTTCCTTGTGTGAAATTGTTCGGATTTCTAGGGCTGGACTCGCTAAACCCGTTGTACCGGTGACATTTTGGAGGAATGCTCCAGAAGAGTTTCTCTCCGGAGGTGGTAACAGACGCTCGGGCGGGCTGCTGCTTTTTCATCCGGATTCTTTATTTTCCCCACAATTCACAAGTGTCGACTTTCATTTCCACAGGGATGACAGAGGAGCCACGCAGAGACACGCTGAAACACATTGAAACACACTGACACAAGTGCACACACACACAGATACACACTGACAATCCTACAGAGCCTCACACAGTGACACACTCACACAGACACACACTGACAAACTCAGATCCTCTCAGTGACTCAAACACAGACACACACAAAGATACACACTGACACCAAACACACAGAGCCTCACACAATGACTTACACGCAGGGATACACAAGTGCACAGACACACACTGACAACAAACCCACAGAGCCTCACACAGTGACTTACACACAGGAATACACAAGTGTACAGACACTGACAACAAAACCACAGAGCCTCACACAGTGACTTACACACAGGGATACACAAGTGCACAGACACACACTGACAACAAACCCACAGAGCCTCACACAGTGACTTACACACAGGGATACACAAGTGCACAGACACACACTGACAACAAACCCACAGAGCCTCACACAGTGACTTACACACAGGAATACACAAGTGCACAGACACTGACAACAAAACCACAGAGCCTCACACAGTGACTTACACACAGGGATACACAAGTGCACAGACACACACTGACAACAAACCCACAGAGCCTCACACAGTGACTTACACACAGGGATACACAAGTGCACAGACACACACAGACAACAAACCCACAGAGCCTCACACAGTGACTTACACACAGGAATACACAAGTGCACAGACACACACAGACAACAAACCCACAGAGCCTCACACAATCTCTTCCTCAGGGGAAGAGAGGAGAGTGAGGGAGAGAGGAGAGGAGTGTGAGGGAGAGAGGGAGAGAGGAGAGCGAGTAGGAGAGAGGAGAGGGGAGAGAGGATAAGGAGGAGGGGAGGAGAGAGGATAGGGAGGAGGAGAGGGGAGAGAGGACAAGGAGGAGGGGAGGAGAGGGGAGAAAGGGAGAGAGGAGGAGAGGGGAGAGGGCCTCTCCCTCTCCTGTCCTTCTCTGTTTCACAGTCCTGTGCGAGTGCATTGAATATCACCCAAATCCTCCATGATCCCTCTGAGAGGGTGAATTCCGTTTCCTCGTTAGCAGTGGGGGGTTAATTAATGCCTTGATGAGCTGAAGAGCCCCAGGAATGGAACAGAAGTCTCCCGCCGGGAGAGAGGAGGCAAGAGAGGAAGGATGATCTTAAACCCTCTCCTCTCCTTCACTCTCTGGTCTCTCTCTCCATTCTCCAGGTCTTTCTCTGCCTCCTCCTTTCTCCCTTGGTCCTCTCCCCTCTCTCTCTTCCATTATCCATTTCATATGCTCTCCTGTCTCTCTGTCCCCGTTTCTCTCCCTCTCCTCTTCTCTCTCTGTGCCCCTGTCTCTCTCCCATCCCCTCCTCCTGTCTCTGTCTCTATCTCCTCTCCTCTCTCTCTCTCCTCCTGTCTCACTCTCATCCTGTCTCACTCCTCTATTTCCCCTCCTCCTCTGGCTCTATCTCCTCTCTTCCCTCTATCTCCTCTCTTCCCTCTCTCCCCTCCTCCTGTCTCTCTGTCTCTATCTCCTCTTTCCTCTCTCTCTCCTGTCTCTATCTCCTCTCTTTCCTCCCTCTCCTCCTGTCTCTGTCCCCCTGTCTCTCTCTCCCCTCCCCTCCTCCTGTCTCTCTGTCTCTCCCTCTCTCTCTCTCCTCTCCCCCTGTCTCTCTCCCTCTCTCCCAGTCTTTGACATTATACACAGTAATTGAAAGGTGGTCCATTGTGATGGATATGTGTCCTTTTCTGCCTCAGCATTTATCAATAATTTAGCCCTTCGTCACCACAGACCACCTCCCCCTCCCCCTCCCTCCACTCTGCTTTCTTAATGTCAGAGCAGGACTGTGTGGGTTTGTGTACGTGTGTGGGTCTGTCTGTGTGTGTTTGTGTGAGTGTGTGTATGTGTGTGGGTGTTGAAGTGTGTATGAGTCTGCATGAGTATGCCTGAATGTGTCTGTGTGTGTGAGTGTGTGTTTGTGTGGGTATGTGTGAGTTTGTCTGTGTGAGTGTGTATGAGTCTGCATGAGTATGCCTGAATGTGTCTGTGTGTGAGAGTGTCTGTTAGTGTGTGTCATCTGTCCAAGTGTATGTTTGTGTATGTACAGTATGCGTGTGAGTTTATGTGTGTGGATCTGTCTGTGTGGGTGTTGGTATGGGTCTTGACCACCAGACCAGCTGGCCTCCCGGTACAACAGGGTCAGCACCTTGACCTCTAGACCAGCTGTTCTCCCGGTACAACAGGGTCAGCACCTTGACCGCCAGACCAGCTGGCCTCCCGGTACAACAGGGTCAGCACCTTGACCACCAGACCAGCTGGCCTCCCGGTACAACAGGGTCAGCACCTTGACCTCTAGACCAGCTGTTCTCCCGGTACAACAGGGTCAGCACCTTGACCACCAGACCAGCTGGCCTCCCGGTACAACAGGGTCAGCACCTTGACCTCTAGACCAGCTGGCCTCCCGGTACAACAGGGTCAGCACCTTGACCACCAGACCAGCTGGCCTCCTGGTACAACAGGGTCAGCACCTTGACCGCCAGACCAGCTGGCCTCCCGGTACAACAGGGTCAGCACCTTGACCACCAGACCAGCTGGCCTCCCTTTGTGTGGGTAAAGAAGGGATATATGACACAGAGAGACAGATTATAACAGAAAGCCCTTGACAAACAGACACAACATACAGGGGCTATCAAAAGTATTCACCCCCTTGGACCTTTCCGACATCTTACCGTGTTACTATATACTGTAGAACCACAACGTATTTACAGTACATGGGACCGATCGACACCAGACACTCTTATCATGTCACAGTGGAAATAAATTCTGCAGATCCTCCTATATTAATTATAAATATAAAAGAGAAAACGAGTGATTGCACAAGTATTCACCCCCTTTATTGTGACGCACCTAAATAGGCTCCGCTGGAACCACAAAGTCAGTTCAGCTGTCTTCAGAAGTCACATTGTCTGTTGAACAGAGTCCACCGGTGAGCGACTAGGGTGCTTCACACGAGCTCAGGGTGAACGCTCCCGTCTCCGGGGGGTCCCACAGTGCCTCACACGAGCTCAGGGTGAACGCTCCCGTCTCCGGGGGGTCCCACAGTGCCTCACACGAGCTCAGGGTGAACGCTCCCGTCTCCGGGCACGTCATCGCTCCTCGCGCACACGACAATAAACCCGACCGGACCGGACCGGACCGGACCGGACCCGACCGGCACCGAGCAGCTCCGCCCGGCGCCCGGCTGTTGAAACCGGCCCGGGAGACACGGGCGGGACGAGGCAGACGCGGTCCCCGGCGCCCGGGGCGGGGCGGGGCGGCTGTTTCAAAGGTCAGGGCCGCCTGGAATGTGCTTCAGCGCGGCGCCCGGGGGCGGCGGGGAGGAGGAGGAGGAGGCCGCGCCCCGCAGCCGGAGAGCAGGAAGAACAATCGCCCGGCCTTCCCGGAGATACAGAAGCCGGCTGGTCTGGTTCTCTCTCTCTCTCGCTGGGCGGGGGGCGCCCCCTCGCGGCGGCCGCGGGGAGAGACGCCGAAGCCGGAGAGCGGAAGGAAAGAGACACGCGCGCCAGGCGGGAGGGGGGATTCGGGGGCCGTGAAGCGCCGCTCGTGCCCGCAGGTGGGCCCTGTCGCGGAGAGTGACGTCATCGGAGTTCCCCTCGGCCCGGGAGCGCGTCCAGCCCGTGTCACACCTTCACACACTGATGTACACAGACACACAGCTACACACACTAATATACACCTTCACACACTGATGTACACAGACACACAGCTACACACACTAATATACACCTTCTCACACTGATGTACACAGACACACAGCTACACACACTAATATACACCTTCACACACTGATGTACACAGACACACAGCTTCACACACTAATATACACCTTCACACACTGATGTACACAGACACACAGCTACACACACTAATATACACCTTCACACACTGATGTACACAGACACACAGCTACACACACTAATATACACCTTCACACACTGATGTACACAGACACACAGCTACACACACTAATATACACCTTCACACACTGATGTACACAGACACACAGCTACACACACTAATATACACCTTCACACACTGATGTACACAGACACACAGCTTCACACACTAATATACACCTTCACACACTGATGTACACAGACACACAGCTTCACACACTAATATACACCTTCACACACTGATGTACAGGTACACACAGCTTCACACACTAATATACACCTTCACACACTGATGTACACAGACACACAGCTTCACACACTAATATACACCTTCACACACTGATGTACAGGTACACACAGCTACACACACTAATATACACCTTCACACACTGATGTACACAGACACACAGTTACACACACTAATATACACCTTCACACACTGATGTACACAGACACACAGCTACACACACTAATATACACCTTCACACACTGATGTACACAGACACACAGCTTCACACACTAATATACACCTTCACACACTGATGTACACAGACACACAGCTACACACACTAATATACACCTTCACACACTGATGTACACAGACACACAGCTACACACACTAATATACACCTTCACACACTGATGTACACACACACACAGCTACACACACTAATATACACCTTCACACACTGATGTACACAGACACACAGCTACACACACTAATATACACCTTCACACACTGATGTACACAGACACACAGCTACACACACTAATATACACCTTCACACACTGATGTACACACACACACAGCTTCACACACTAATATACACCTTCACACACTGATGTACACAGACACACAGCTTCACACACTAATATACACCTTCACACACTGATGTACAGGTACACACAGCTTCACACACTAATATACACCTTCACACACTGATGTACACAGACACACAGCTTCACACACTAATATACACCTTCACACACTGATGTACAGGTACACACAGCTACACACACTAATATACACCTTCACACACTGATGTACACAGACACACAGTTACACACACTAATATACACCTTCACACACTGATGTACACAGACACACAGCTACACACACTAATATACACCTTCACACACTGATGTACACAGACACACAGCTTCACACACTAATATACACCTTCACACACTGATGTACACAGACACACAGCTACACACACTAATATACACCTTCACACACTGATGTACACAGACACACAGCTACACACACTAATATACACCTTCACACACTGATGTACACAGACACACAGCTACACACACTAATATACACCTTCACACACTGATGTACACACACACACAGCTACACACACTAATATACACCTTCACACACTGATGTACACAGACACACAGCTACACACACTAATATACACCTTCACACACTGATGTACACAGACACACAGCTACACACACTAATATACACCTTCACACACTGATGTACACAGACACACAGCTTCACACACTAATATACACCTTCACACACTGATGTACACAGACACACAGCTTCACACACTAATATACACCTTCACACACTGATGTACACAGACACACAGCTACACACACTAATATACACCTTCACACACTGATGTACACAGACACACAGCTACACACACTAATATACACCTTCAGACACTGATGTACACAGACACACAGCTACACACACTAATATACACCTTCACACACTGATGTACACAGACACACAGCTTCACACACTAATATACACCTTCACACACTGATGTACACAGACACACAGCTACACACACTAATATACACCTTCACACACTGATGGACACAGACACACAGCTACACACACTAATATACACCTTCACACACTGATGGACACAGACACACAGCTACACACACTAATATACACCTTCACACACTGATGTACACAGACACACAGCTTCACACACTAATATACACCTTCACACACTGATGTACACAGACACACAGCTACACACACTAATATACACCTTCACACACTGATGTACACAGACACACAGCTACACACACTAATATACACCTTCACACACTGATGTACACAGACACACAGCTACACACACTAATATACACCTTCACACACTGATGTACACAGACACACAGCTACACACACTAATATACACCTTCACACACTGATGTAGCTGTGTGTCTGTGTACATCAGTGTGTGAAGGTGTGTTACGCCAGTAACCATATCACCCTGCAACTCACAACTGGCAACCCACTGAAGCTAAGCAGGTGTGAGCCTGGTCAGTACCTGGATGGGAGACTCCTGGGAAAAACTAAGGTTGCTGCTGGAAGAGGTGTTAGTGGCGCCAGCAGGGGGCGCTCACCCTGCGGTCTGTGTGGGTCCTAATGCCCCAGTATAGTGACGGGGACACTAGACTGTAAACAGGCGCCGTCCTTCGGATGAGACGTAAAACCGAGGTCCTGACTCTCTGTGGTCATTAAAAATCCCAGGGTGTTTCTCGAAAAGAGTAGGGGTGTAACCCCGGCATCCTGGCCAAATTTCCCCATCGGCTGTTATCAATCATGGCCTCCTAACAATCCCCCTCTGTGAATTGGCTACATCACTCTGCTCTCCTCCCCACTGAGAGCAGGTGTGAATTGGCTACATCACTCTGCTCTCCTCCCCACTATGGCTGCCGTCGCATCATCCAGGTGGGGCTGCACACTGGTGGTGGTGGAGGGGATCCCCATTACCTGTAAAGCGCTTTGAGTGGAGTGTCCAGAAAAAAGCGCTATATAAGTGTAAGCAATTATTATTATTATTATTATTATTATTAATTATAATATACACCTTCACACACTGATGTACACAGACACACAGCTTCACACACTAATATACACCTTCACACACTGATGTACACAGACACACAGCTACACACACTAATATACACCTTCACACACTGATGTACACAGACACACAGCTTCACACACTAATATACACCTTCACACACTGATGTACACAGACACACAGCTACACACACTAATATACACCTTCACACACTGATGTACACAGACACACCCTGATGTACACAGACACACAGTTACACTAATACTGACATACTACATTGTTACACACTGCACATGTACATATACACGTTGACACTATCAAACTGATGTACAGATACACACGCTGAGAACACAACTTCACACACTGATGTACAGATATACACAACTGCACATTCATGTACAGATACAAACAATGACATGCACAGATGTACAAATACACACTGACACACAATCTCACACACTGATATACAGATATACACACTGATGAAAACAATACTCTCAGAAACAAATACTGACAGACAGATACAGACTCAGAGACACTGTCAGACACACATACAGACTGAGAGACACACTGATTTTACAGACACTGACAGACACATACAGACTCAGACACTGATGTTACACAGACACACAAAACGGCTCAGAGACACACTGATGCTACAGAGACAGTCAGACACACAGACTCAGACAGACACTGATGTTACACAAACTGACAGACACACATACAGACTCAGACACAGTGACGTTACAGAGACACTGTCAGACACACAAAACGACTCAGAGACACACTGATGTTACACAGACACACTGACAGACATACAGACTCAAGAGACACAGTGATGTTACAGAGACATTGACAGACACACAGACTCAGACACTGATGTTACACAGAGACATTGACAGTGTCAATAGTATACAGTATTTCACAGACAGGAACTTAAAAACACAGTAAAGGAGAAAGACACTGAAGTGTGATACACACTGAAGTGTGACACACTGATGTTGCATCATAGAGACACAAACATTGATGTTCACAGAAATACACACTGAAGTTGTGACAGACACACACACTGAAGCTGTGACGCAGACACACACTGAAACTGTGACAGAAAAACACTGAGGTTGTGACAGACACAAACACACTGATTTGTGACACACACAGTGAAGTTGTGACACACAGACACACACAGTGAAGTTGTGACAAAAACACACACACACTGAAGCTGTGACACAGACACACGGTGACGTTGTGACACACACAAACACCCTGATCTGTGACACACACAGTGAAGTTGTGACACAGACACACAGTGAAGTTGTGAGACACAGACAGACACACACACACAGTAAAGTTGTGAGACAGAGACAGACAGACACACACACACGGTGAAGTTGTGAGACAGAGACAGACAGACACACAGTGAAGTTGTGAGACACAGTCAGACACACACACACGGTGAAGTTGTGAGACAGAGACAGACACACAGTGAAGTTGTGAGACAGAGACAGACAGACACACACACACGGTGAAGTTGTGAGACAGAGACAGACAGACACACAGTGAAGTTGTGAGACAGAGACAGACAGACACACACACGGTGAAGTTGTGAGACAGAGACAGACAGACACACGGTGAAGTTGTGAGACAGAGACAGACAGACACACACACACGGTGAAGTTGTGAGACAGAGACAGACAGACACACAGTGAAGTTGTGAGACAGAGACAGACAGACACACACACGGTGAAGTTGTGAGACAGAGACAGACACACAGTGAAGTTGTGAGACAGAGACAGACAGACACACACACACGGTGAAGTTGTGAGACAGAGACAGACAGACACACAGTGAAGTTGTGAGACAGAGACAGACAGACACACACACGGTGAAGTTGTGAGACAGAGACAGACAGACACACGGTGAAGTTGTGAGACAGAGACAGACAGACACACACACACGGTGAAGTTGTGAGACAGAGACAGACAGACACACAGTGAAGTTGTGAGACAGAGACAGACAGACACACACACACGGTGAAGTTGTGAGACAGAGACAGACAGACAGTGAAGTTGTGAGACAGAGACAGACAGACACACGGTGAAGTTGTGAGACAGACACACACACACGGTGAAGTTGTGAGACAGAGACAGACAGACACACACACACAGTGAAGTTGTGAGACAGAGACAGACAGACAGACAGTGAAGTTGTGAGACAGAGACAGACAGACACACACACACGGTGAAGTTGTGAGACACAGACAGACACACACACACGGTGAAGTTGTGAGACACAGACAGACAGACACACACACACACACGGTGAAGTTGTGAGACAGAGACAGACACACACACACACGGTGAAGTTGTGAGACAGAGACAGAGACAGAGACAGACAGACACACACACACACGGCGAAGTTGTGACACGCGTTGATAAGAGCTTCGGGACGCGCCCACTCTGCAAACTAGCAGTGCGAAGTCACGCCCTCTCCTAGGTTTCGTTTTTCACAACAACAGCAGCAGTAGCAGCAGCCGCCGCCGCCGTCGTCCGACGAGCTCGGCGGACCGGGGTCTCTATTTCCAGGCGGGTGGTCTCGTCGCGGTCCACCTCGGGGTCCGGGTGAGGAGGGGATGCGTGGACTGTGACACGCGAGCGAGCGCGCGCGCGCGGGCGCGCTGCGGGGCCGGCGGCGCCACGGACGGGTCGTGGAGTTGTCTCGGAAAGTTGCGGAAGAGAGAGAGAGAGACAGACGAGCAAGCGAGCGATAACCGAAAGTCCCGACAGGAAGCGAGAGACCAGCCTCGGGTCGGCAGACCCGTTACAGCGAGGTGAGAGGGAAGACGAGGGCTTTTAATCCGGACGATTAAAACAGAGTGGCGCCTCTACCAGCGCCGGGCGATGGGCACGTACTGTACCCACGCAGGTCGGGCTGGTGACGCAGTGAGGGGGCTTGAGCCAGAGAGCGAGCCGTGGAGCTGGAAACGGCCTCGTCATGAAATCTACACATCTGAAAACTGCGACTTTCTCGATCGCAGTGCCTGGCGCGTCGCTTTCGGTTTGGGTTTCCCGATCGGGGACTTTTAAGGGCCACACGCGAGTCTTTTGAAAGGGGAGGTTCACTAGTTCGGCGGCAGCCGTGGGGAGGGCGCAGGAGCGCCACGCAGAAGCGCTTGTAGCAGCGGCTCTGTTAGAGTAGCGACATAGAGACAGTGTTGTAGCAGCAGCTACAGTCATGCTGTAGGCTATAGTAGCGGTAGTACTACTGTACTACTGTACTAGTAGATCCAGCTGGTATGAGAGTCACTGGAGTAGTGACTTCACTGATCCAGCTGGTATGAGACTGCTCAGAGGTGAGACGCTCTGGGTTCAGGGGTCAGACTCCCCTGTGCTCAGCGGTGAGACGCTCTGGGTTCGGGGGTCAGACTCCCCTGTGCTCAGCGGTGAGACGCTCTGGGTTCAGGGGTCAGACTGCCCTGTGCTCAGCGGTGAGACGCTCTGGGTTCAGGGGTCAGACTGCCCTGTGCTCAGCGGTGAGACGCTCTGGGTTCAGGGGTCAGACTCCCCTGTGCTCAGCGGTGAGACGCTCTGGGTTCAGGGGTCAGACTGCCCTGTGCTCAGTGGTGAGACGCTCTGGGTTCAGGGGTCAGACTGCCCTGTGCTCAGCGGTGAGACGCTCTGGGTTCAGGGGTCAGACTCCCCTGTGCTCAGCGGTGAGACGCTCTGGGTTCAGGGGTCAGACTCCCCTGTGCTCAGCGGTGAGACGCTCTGGGTTCAGGGGTCAGACTGCCCTGTGCTCAGCGGTGAGACGCTCTGGGTTCAGGGGTCAGACTCCCTTGTGCTCAGCGGTGAGACGCTCTGGGTTCAGGGGTCAGACTGCCCTGTGCTCAGCGGTGAGACGCTCTGGGTTCAGGGGTCAGACTGCCCTGTGCTCAGCGGTGAGACGCTCTGGGTTCAGGGGTCAGACTGCCCTGTGCTCAGCGGTGAGACGCTCTGGGTTCAGGGGTCAGACTGTCCTGTGCTCAGCGGTGAGACGCTCTGGGTTCAGGGGTCAGACTGCCCTGTGCTCAGCGGTGAGACGCTCTGGGTTCAGGGGTCAGACTGCCCTGTGCTCAGCGGTGAGACGCTCTGGGTTCAGGGGTCAGACTCCCCTGTGCTCAGCGGTGAGACTCTCTGGGGTCAGGGGTCAGACTGCCCCGTGCTCAGCGGTGAGACTCTCTGGGGTCAGGGGTCAGACTGCCCCGTGCTCAGCGGTGAGACGCTCTGGGTTCAGGGGTCAGACTACTCTGTGCTCAGCGGTGAGACGCTCTGGGTTCAGGGGTCAGACTCTCTTGTGCTCAGCGGTGAGACGCTCTGGGTTCAGGGGTCAGACTCCCTTGTGCTCAGCGGTGAGACGCTCTGGGTTCAGGGGTCAGACTGCCCTGTGCTCAGCGGTGAGACGCTCTGGGTTCAGGGGTCAGACTGCCCTGTGCTCAGTGGTGAGACGCTCTGGGTTCAGGGGTCAGACTGCCCTGTGCTCAGCGGTGAGACGCTCTGGATTCAGGGGTCAGACTGCCCTGTGCTCAGCGGTGAGACGCTCTGGGTTCAGGGGTCAGACTGCCCTGTGCTCAGCGGTGAGACGCTCTGGGTTCAGGGGTCAGACTGCCCTGTGCTCAGCGGTGAGACGCTCTGGGTTCAGGGGTCAGACTGCTCTGTGCTCAGCGGTGAGACGCTCTGGGTTCAGGGGTCAGACTCTCTTGTGCTCAGCGGTGAGACGCTCTGGGTTCAGGGGTCAGACTGCCCTGTGCTCAGCGGTGAGATGCTCTGGGTTCAGGGTCTGAGCCTGGGCTGGGCTTGTCAGCAGCGGACTTGAAGTGGTGCTTGCCGCAGAGCTCCAGAGGATGTGGGAGGGGCTGAGCAGAGAGTTTGACCTATTTCCTGTCTTCTGCGCCCTCCTCTCCCCCTGCAGCCAATCCGCTTCGTCCTCTATGACTGCACTTCCTGCCACGCCCACACGGACCACATGGCGATGTTCCTCCTGTCCCGTGGGCCCGGGCTCCAGGACGCTGACCGGAACGCAGGGGTGACCCAAGGGGGATCTCGGGGAGATGGGAGGCACCCCGCCAGAGGAGAGGGCATGGAGGAAGAGGAGGAGGAGGAGGAAGAGGAGGTGCTGGACGAGTTCACCGTGCCTGCGGTCGTGCGGGCCACCCTGACCTCGCTCAGGCCCACCCTGCTGCGGGTTTTTGGGGTGTCACTGTGCTTCGATGAGGTGGGGGGCCCGGCAGAGCTGGCAGGAGGGTCTGCCTGCAGCGACACCCAGATGTGGCTCCAGCTGCAGGGCCAGAGAAGAGGCGTGGGGTCAGCCAAGGTCAGGAAGTGTGATTTATTAGATTAACCCCTCTCTCTCAGTGCAGTGTTAATGTACTGGAGTGTCCAGTCAGTGTGTCTGTATGAACCCCTCTCTCTCAGTGCAGTGTTAATGTACTGGAGTGTCCAGTCAGTCAGTGTGTCTGTATGAACCCCTCTCTCTCAGTGCAGTGTTAATGTACTGGAGTGTCCAGTCAGTGTGTCTGTATGAACCCCTCTCTCTCAGTGCAGTGTTAATGTACTGGAGTGTCCAGTCAGTCAGTGTGTCTGTATGAACCCCTCTCTCTCAGTGCAGTGTTAATGTACTGGAGTGTCCAGTCAGTGTGTCTGTATGAACCCCTCTCTCTCAGTGCAGTGTTAATGTACTGGAGTGTCCAGTCAGTCAGTGTGTCTGTATGAACCCCTCTCTCTCAGTGCAGTGTTAATGTACTGGAGTGTCCAGTCAGTCAGTGTGTCTGTATGAACCCCTCTCTCTCAGTGCAGTGTTAATGTACTGGAGTGTCCAGTCAATCAGTGTGTCTGTATGAACCCCTCTCTCTCAGTGCAGTGTTAATGTACTGGAGTGTCCAGTCAGTCAGTGTGTCTGTATGAACCCCTCTCTCTCAGTGCAGTGTTAATGTACTGGAGTGTCCAGTCAGTCAGTGTGTCTGTATGAACCCCTCTCTCTCAGTGCAGTGTTAATGTACTGGAGTGTCCAGTCAGTGTGTCTGTATGAACCCCTCTCTCTCAGTGCAGTGTTAATGTACTGGAGTGTCCAGTCAGTCGGTGTGTCTGTATGAACCCCTCTCTCTCAGTGCAGTGTTAATGTACTGGAGTGTCCAGTCAGTGTGTCTGTATGAACCCCTCTCTCTCAGTGCAGTGTTAATGTACTGGAGTGTCCAGTCAGTCAGTGAGTCTGTATGAACCCCTCTCTCTCAGTGCAGTGTTAATGTAAAGGAGTGTCCAGTCAGTCAGTGTGTCTGTATGAACCCCTCTCTCTCAGTGCAGTGTTAATGTACTGGAGTGTCCAGTCAGTCAGTGTGTCTGTATGAACCCCTCTCTCTCAGTGCAGTGTTAATGTACTGGAGTGTCCAGTCAGTCAGTGTGTCTGTATGAACCCCTCTCTCTCAGTGCAGTGTTAATGTACTGGAGTGTCCAGTCAGTGTGTCTGTATGAACCCCTCTCTCCCTCCTGTTCTTCCTCAGGTGTTTATTAAAGGGGTGGTGAGTGTGGAAGATCAGCAGGAAGTGACATATCCTCAGGGCCTTCACTGTGTGTTTGTTGGGGCCCGGGGGCTGTTCCTGGACTGCCTGATCAGAAACACCTCTGCCTACGTCGTGGTGAGTGACATGACCATGCCAGGACTGGACAGGTGTTGGAGATGTAGTAGACACTTTAAAGCTACATAAATCTGTCTCCCTAACCTTTCTACTTCTCTCCTCTCTCCCCTGGCTTACTGTGTCTCTTTCCATCTTTTTCCCCTCTTGACTCCCTCTCTCCTTTCTCCTTTTTCCCTCCTCTCCCTGCTCCTCTCCCTGTCCCTCTCCCTCTCCCTGCCCCTCTCCCTCTCCCTCTCCCTGCCCCTCTCCCTGCCCCTCTCCCTGCCCCTCTCCCTGCTCCTCTCCCTGCCCCTCTCCCTGCTCCTCTCCCTGCCCCTCTCCCTGCTCCTCTCCCTGCTCCTCTCCCTGCCCCTCTCCCTGCCCCTCTCCCTGCCCCTCTCCCTGCCCCTCTCCCTGCTCCTCTCCCTGCCCCTCTCCCTGCTCCTCTCCCTGCCCCTCTCCCTCTCCCTCTCCCTGCCCCTCTCCCTGCCCCTCTCCCTGCTCCTCTCCCTGCCCCTCTCCCTGCTCCTCTCCCTGCCCCTCTCCCTGCTCCTCTCCCTGCTCCTCTCCCTGCCCCTCTCCCTGCTCCTCTCCCTGCCCCTCTCCCTCTCCCTCTCCCTCTCCCTCTCCCTGCCCCTCTCCCTGCTCCTCTCCCTGCCCCTCTCCCTGCTCCTCTCCCTGCTCCTCTCCCTGCCCCTCTCCCTCTCCCTGCTCCTCTCCCTGCCCCTCTCCCTGCCCCTCTCCCTCTCCCTGCTCCTCTCCCTCTCCCTGCCCCTCTCCCTCTCCCTGCCCCTCTCCCTGCCCCTCTCCCTGCTCCTCTCCCTGCCCCTCTCCCTCTCCCTGCTCCTCTCCCTGCCCCTCTCCCTGCCCCTCTCCCTCTCCCTGCTCCTCTCCCTCTCCCTGCCCCTCTCCCTCTCCCTGCTCCTCTCCCTCTCCCTGCCCCTCTCCCTGCCCCTCTCCCTGCCCCTCTCCCTGCTCCTCTCCCTGCTCCTCTCCCTGCCCCTCTCCCTGCTCCTCTCCCTGCCCCTCTCCCTCTCCCTCTCCCTGCCCCTCTCCCTGCTCCTCTCCCTGCCCCTCTCCCTGCTCCTCTCCCTCTCCCTGCTCCTCTCCCTGCCCCTCTCCCTGCCCCTCTCCCTCTCCCTGCTCCTCTCCCTCTCCCTGCCCCTCTCCCTCTCCCTGCTCCTCTCCCTGCCCCTCTCCCTGCTCCTCTCCCTGCCCCTCTCCCTCTCCCTGCTCCTCTCCCTGCCCCTCTCCCTGCCCCTCTCCCTCTCCCTGCCCCTCTCCCTCTCCCTGCTCCTCTCCCTGCCCCTCTCCCTGCCCCTCTCCCTGCCCCCCTCCCTGCCCCCCTCCCTGCTCCTCTCCCTCTCCCTGCCCCTCTCCCTTCTCCTCTCCCTGCCCCTCTCCCTGTCTCCCCCAGGTCGGTTCCCCGGGGTGCCTGCTGGTGTCGGGGCTGATGGAGCCGGTGATGCAGGCCTACACGCTGGTCCTGGACCTGGTGGACAAGTACCAGGGCACCCAGAGCCAGGCCCCCGACCCCCGGGGGGCCGCGGCCGGCGACCCCCAGGACGTGCGCAGGGCCTTCCGGGCGCTGGTGGAGGCGCACGAGGACCGGCACTCCATGGACCTCCTCCTGCTGCCGGGGCCGGCCAAGGAGGTCCTGCTGGAGCTGCTCGGGGGGTCCTGCCGCTCGGCAGGGCCGGCGGGAGGGGCCGGGGGGGCCCGGCCGGGCCTGGAGGGGGCCCCTCCTTCCGGGCCGGGGCCCGGGTGGGACGGGAGAGGGGGGATCCCCGGAGCGCGGGTGGCGGAAGAGTCGACGGACCCCTCGCTGGGCGAGGAGGAGGAGGAGGCGCCGGGCGCTGGGGAGGAGGGCGCCCTCCTCTCGTCCGGCTCGCAGGAGGAGTTCGGCCTGCTGCTCACGTTCTTCACCGCCATGGGCTACGGCGAGGGCGTGGTGCAGCGGGTCCTGGCCAGAACCGGGCCCCGGGAGGCCTCCCAGATCCTGGACCTGGTCCAGCAGGAGCAGGACGGGGACCCCCCCCCGGAGGAGCTGGGCGGGGGCGGGGAGGCGGGCGACTTCGTGATGGGCATCCTGCGCTCGGCGGCGGCCAGCTGCGGCTACGCGGAGGAGGACGTCCTGCGGGCGTGCAGCGCCATGCCGGGCTCGGGCGGCGGGCTCTCCGCCGGGCAGCTCCTGCTGCAGCTCCAGGCCGAGGCCGAGGCGCAGGGAGGGGCCGGGAGAGAGGCGGGGCCCGGGGAGGGGGGCGGGGAGAGGAGGGAGTGGGCGGGGCTCGGCGATGCAGGCAGCGAGGTGGGGAAGTGGGCGGGGCTTGGGGTGGGCGGGGAGAGGCGGACGGGGGCCGGGCTGGGTGAGGAGAGGGGGCAGCGGGCGGGGCTCGAGGAGGTGGGGGGCGGGGAGAGGAGGGAGTGGGCGGGGCTCGGCGATGCGGGCAGCGAGGTGGGGAAGTGGGCGGGGCTTGAAGTGGGCGGGGAGAGGCGGATGGGGGCCGGGCTGGGTGAGGCAGGCGAGGAGAGGGGGCAGCGGGCGGGGCTTGAGGAGGTGGGGGGCGGGGAGAAGAGGGAGTGGGCGGGGCTCAACAATGTGGGTGGTGAGATGGGGAAGTGGGCGGGGCTTGGAGTGGGCGGGGAGAGGCGGGCGGGGGCCGGGCTGGGCGAGGAGAGGGGGCAGTGGGCGGGGCTCGGGGAGCTGGGCGAGGAGAGGGGGCAGCGGGCGAGGCTCGGGGAGCTGGGCGAGGAGAGGGGGAGAGAGCGAGATCGCAGGAGAGGTGTTGATCCGGAGGGCTTCGGTTCCACGAGCCGCGGCCGACCGGGGTTTGACGCGGGACAGCCGGAGTGGGGAGGAGGAGGAGGAGGAGGGGGCCGCGAGTACCCGCCGGACATTCCTGACCGCCGGGACTGCCCCCGGCCTGAACGCTCGGCCAGCCAGGCCCCGGAGCCACCGCGCGGGACCCCGATTCCTCCGGGGGTCTCCCCACCAGACTCGGGCCTGCGGACCGGCGGGTCCGGCCTCAGGGGAGACGCGAGGTCTCCCAGGAGGAGGGCCAGTCGCTCGGCTGCCCCCGCGGTGAAGGGCCCCCCACGGCGCACCTACCCCAAATCCCTCCAGGACCTCTCTCCCGCCCAGAGCCCCGACCCCCTCCTCCCAGCCCCCCTGCCCCCGGAGACCCAGGCTGCTCCTGCGGGGAGGGGAAGGAGGCGGGGGGGGGCCATGAAGACCGCTGTCACGGGGCCCCAGCGTTACCAGGAAGTACTGCAGACCCCCTTTGACCTCCGGCTGACGGATGCCCCCGGTAACCCCAACCTGCGTCAGATCATCATCGACGGCAGCAACGTGGCCATGAGGTGAGAAAGCATCTGTATGAACCCCTCTCTCTCAGTGCAGTGTTAATGTACTGGAGTGTCCAGTCAGTCAGTGTGTCTGTATGAACCCCTCTCTCTCAGTGCAGTGTTAATGTACTGGAGTGTCCAGTCAGTCAGTGTGTCTGTATGAACCCCTCTCTCTCAGTGCAGTGTTAATGTACTGGAGTGTCCAGTCAGTCAGTGTGTCTGTATGAACCCCTCTCTCTCAGTGCAGTGTTAATGTACTGGAGTGTCCAGTCAGTCAGTGTGTCTGTATGAACCCCTCTCTCTCAGTGCAGTGTTAATGTACTGGAGTGTCCAGTCAGTGTGTCTGTATGAACCCCTCTCTCTCAGTGCAGTGTTAATGTACTGGAGTGTCCAGTCAGTCAGTGTGTCTGTATGAACCCCTCTCTCTCAGTGCAGTGTTAATGTACTGGAGTGTCCAGTCAGTCAGTGTGTCTGTATGAACCCCTCTCTCTCAGTGCAGTGTTCATGTACTGGAGTGTCCAATCAGTCAGTGTGTCTGTATGAACCCCTCTCTCTCAGGGCAGTGTTAATGTACTGGAGTGTCCAGTCAGTCAGTGTGTCTGTATGAACCCCTCTCTTTCAGTGCAGTGTTAATGTACTGGAGTGTCCAGTCAGTCAGTGTGTCTGTATGAACCCCTCTCTCTCAGTGCAGTGTTAATGTACTGGAGTGTCCAGTCAGTGTGTCTGTATGAACCCCTCTCTCTCAGTGCAGTGTTAATGTACTGGAGTGTCCAGTCAGTCAGTGTGTCTGTATGAACCCCTCTCTCTCAGTGCAGTGTTAATGTACTGGAGTGTCCAGTCAGTCAGTGTGTCTGTATGAACCCCTCTCTCTCAGTGCAGTGTTAATGTACTGGAGTGTCCAGTCAGTCAGTGTGTCTGTATGAACCCCTCTCTCTCAGTGCAGTGTTAATGTACTGGAGTGTCCAGTCAGTGTGTCTGTATGAACCCCTCTCTCTCAGTGCAGTGTTAATGTACTGGAGTGTCCAGTCAGTCAGTGTGTCTGTATGAACCCCTCTCTCTCAGTGCAGTGTTAATGTACTGGAGTGTCCAGTCAGTGTGTCTGTATGAACCCCTCTCTCTCAGTGCAGTGTTAATGGACTGGAGTGTCCAGTCAGTCAGTGTGTCTGTATGAACCCCTCTCTCTCAGTGCAGTGTTAATGTACTGGAGTGTCCAGTCAGTCAGTGTGTCTGTATGAACCCCTCTCTCTCAGTGCAGTGTTCATGTACTGGAGTGTCCAGTCAGTCAGTGTGTCTGTATGAACCCCTCTCTCTCAGGGCAGTGTTAATGTACTGGAGTGTCCAGTCAGTCAGTGTGTCTGTATGAACCCCTCTCTTTCAGTGCAGTGTTAATGTACTGGAGTGTCCAGTCAGTCAGTGTGTCTGTATGAACCCCTCTCTCTCAGTGCAGTGTTAATGTACTGGAGTGTCCAGTCAGTGTGTCTGTATGAACCCCTCTCTCTCAGTGCAGTGTTAATGTACTGGAGTGTCCAGTCAGTCAGTGTGTCTGTATGAACCCCTCTCTCTCAGTGCAGTGTTAATGTACTGGAGTGTCCAGTCAGTCAGTGTGTCTGTATGAACCCCTCTCTCTCAGTGCAGTGTTAATGTACTGGAGTGTCCAGTCAGTCAGTGTGTCTGTATGAACCCCTCTCTCTCAGTGCAGTGTTAATGTACTGGAGTGTCCAGTCAGTGTGTCTGTATGAACCCCTCTCTCTCAGTGCAGTGTTAATGTACTGGAGTGTCCAGTCAGTCAGTGTGTCTGTATGAACCCCTCTCTCTCAGTGCAGTGTTAATGTACTGGAGTGTCCAGTCAGTCAGTGTGTCTGTATGAACCCCTCTCTCTCAGTGCAGTGTTAATGGACTGGAGTGTCCAGTCAGTCAGTGTGTCTGTATGAACCCCTCTCTCTCAGTGCAGTGTTAATGTACTGGAGTGTCCAGTCAGTCAGTGTGTCTGTATGAACCCCCCTCTCTCAGTGCAGTGTTAATGTACTGGAGTGTCCAGTCAGTCAGTGTGTCTGTATGAACCCCTCTCTCTCAGTGCAGTGTTAATGTACTGGAGTGTCCAGTCAGTCAGTGTGTCTGTATGAACCCCCCTCTCTCAGTGCAGTGTTAATGTACTGGAGTGTCCAGTCAGTCAGTGTGTCTGTATGAACCCCTCTCTCTCAGTGCAGTGTTAATGTACTGGAGTGTCCAGTCAGTCAGTGTGTCTGTATGAACCCCCCTCTCTCAGTGCAGTGTTAATGTACTGGAGTGTCCAGTCAGTGTGTCTGTATGAACCCCTCTCTCTCAGTGCAGTGTTAATGTACTGGAGTGTCCAGTCAGTCAGTGTGTCTGTATGAACCCCTCTCTCTCAGTGCAGTGTTAATGTACTGGAGTGTCCAGTCAGTCACTGTGTCTGTATGAACCCCTCTCTCTCAGTGCAGTGTTAATGTACTGGAGTGTCCAGTCACTCAGTGTGTCTGTATGAACCCCTCTCTCTCAGTGCAGTGTTAATGTACTGGAGTGTCCAGTCAGTGTGTCTGTATGAACCCCTCTCTCTCAGTGCAGTGTTCATGTACTGGAGTGTCCAGTCACTCAGTGTGTCTGTATGAACCCCTCTCTCTCAGTGCAGTGTTAATGTACTGGAGTGTCCAGTCAGTGTGTCTGTATGAACCCCTCTCTCTCAGTGCAGTGTTAATGTACTGGAGTGTCCAGTCAGTCAGTGTGTCTGTATGAACCCCTCTCTCTCAGTGCAGTGTTAATGTACTGGAGTGTCCAGTCAGTCAGTGTGTCTGTATGAACCCCTCTCTCTCAGTGCAGTGTTAATATACTGGAGTGTCCAGTCAGTCAGTGTGTCTGTATTAACCCCTCTCTCTCTCTCAGTCATGGTCTGGGTCATTTCTTCTCCTGCCGGGGGATTGCTCTGGCTGTCCAGTACTTCTGGAACCGGGGTCACCGCAAGATCACGACCTTTGTCCCGCAGTGGAGGCTGAAGAAGGACCCGAAGGTCAAAGGTAAGACGCCCCGGAGCGGTGTGAAGTCAGGGTGTCGTTGGGCGGGGGGTGGGGCCGTCCCCCTGGACTCACGCTGTCCCATGCCACCCCGTGTCTCTGCCTGCCTGCCTGCCTGTCACCTTTCTTCAACCTGTCTGTCTGCCTGTCTGCCTTCTTCAGTCTGTCAGTCTGTCAGTCTGTCTGCCTGTCTGTCAGCTTTCTTCAACCTGCCTGTCTGCCTGTCTGCCTTCTTCAGTCTGTCTGCCTTCTTCAGTCTGTCTGCCTGTCTGCCTGTCTGCCTTCTTCAGTCTGTCTGCCTGCCTGCCTGTCAGCTTTCTTCAACCTGTCTGTCTGCCTGTCTGCCTTCTTCAGTCTGTCTGCCTGTCTGCCTGCCTGCCTGTCAGCTTTCTTCAACCTGTCTGCCTGCCTGTCTGCCTTCTTCAGTCTGTCTGCCTGTCTGCCTGTCTGCCTGCCTGCCTGTCAGCTTTCTTCAACCTGCCTGTCTGCCTGTCTGCCTGTCTGCCTGTCTGCCTTCTTCAGTCTGTCTGCCTGTCTGCCTGCCTGCCTGTCAGCTTTCTTCAACCTGTCTGTCTGCCTGTCTGCCTGCCTACCTGTCAGCTTTCTTCAACCTGCCTGTCTGCCTGTCTGCCTGTCTGCCTTCTTCAGCCTGTCTGCCTGTCTGCCTGTCTTTGCGCTTGGTTTCACCCCGCTGTCTCAGACCGCTGCCCTCGGGTGGGATCCTGCAGTGTCAGGGAAGCTGCTGTGGCTGCTTGTAAACCTGTCCTGTGGTCTTTGTCCATCTGCCCACCTGTCCAGAGCAACACTACCTGACGGAGCTGCAGAACCTGGGCCTGCTGTCCCTCACCCCCTCCCGGGAGATCATGGGGAAGAGGATCAGCAGCTATGACGACAGGTGGGTCGGCTGCTGTTTTTTGCATATAGGATCTCCAGTTATTTTAGACACATTCTTTCCTGCTTGTTCCCAATTTGTAATTCTCTAGCTGTTGATCAGCGCAGCGTGATGGCTGTGGTCTTCCCATTCCGCCTGGGGAGAGAGAGGGGGCCTGCTCAGTCCTGTCCGGACTCCGTCTGCCCCTCCTCTCACGCACACACCCATCAGAGACCACTCCTCTTCTGTCTCTCCCACCCATCAGAGACCCCTCCTCTTCTGTCACACCCACCCATCAGAGACCACTCCTCTTCTGTCTCTCCCACCCATCAGAGACCACTCCTCTTCTGTCTCTCCCACCCATCAGAGACCACTCCTCTTCTGTCTCTCCCACCCGTCAGAGACCACTCCTCTTCTGTCACACCCACCCATCAGAGACCACTCCTCTTCTGTCTCTCCCACCCGTCAGAGACCACTCCTCTTCTGTCACACCCACCCATCAGAGACCACTCCTCTTCTGTCACACCCACCCATCAGAGACCACTCCTCTTCTGTCTCTCCCACCCATCAGAGACCCCTCCTCTTCTGTCTCTCCCACCCATCAGAGACCCCTCCTCTTCTGTCACACCCACCCATCAGAGACCACTCCTCTTCTGTCTCTCCCACCCATCAGAGACCACTCCTCTTCTGTCTCTCCCACCCATCAGAGACCACTCCTCTTCTGTCTCTCCCACCCATCAGAGACCACTCCTCTTCTGTCACACCCACCCATCAGAGACCACTCCTCTTCTGTCTCTCCCACCCATCAGAGACCCCTCCTCTTCTGTCTCTCCCATCCATCAGAGACCCCTCCTCTTCTGTCTCTCCCACCCATCAGAGACCACTCCTCTTCTGTCTCTCCCACCCATCAGAGACCACTCCTCTTCTGTCTCTCCCACCCATCAGAGACCACTCCTCTTCTGTCTCTCCCACCCATCAGAGACCACTCCTCTTCTGTCACACCCACCCATCAGAGACCACTCCTCTTCTGTCTCTCCCACCCATCAGAGACCACTCCTCTTCTGTCACACCCACCCGTCAGAGACCACTCCTCTTCTGTCACACCCACCTATCAGAGACCACTCCTCTTCTGTCTCTCCCACCTGTCAGAGACCACTCCTCTTCTGTCACACCCACCCATCAGAGACCCCTCCTCTTCTGTCTCTCCCACCCATCAGAGACCACTCCTCTTCTGTCACAAACACCCATCAGAGACCACTCCTCTTCTGTCTCTCCCACCCATCAGAGACCACTCCTCTTCTGTCTCTCCCACCCATCAGAGACCCCTCCTCTTCTGTCTCTCCCACCCATCAGAGACCACTCCTCTTCTGTCACACCCACCCATCAGAGACCACTCCTCTTCTGTCTCTCCCACCCGTCAGAGACCACTCCTCTTCTGTCTCTCCCACCCATCAGAGACCCCTTGTCTTCTGTAACACCCACCCATCAGAGACCACTCCTCTTCTGTCACACCCACCCATCAGAGACCACTCCTCTACTGTCTCTCCCACCCATCAGAGACCACTCCTCTTCTGTCTCTCCCACCCATCAGAGACCACTCCTCTTCTGTCTCTCCCACCCATCAGAGACCCCTCCTCTTCTGTCTCTCCCACCCATCAGAGACCCCTCCTCTTCTGTCACACCCACCCATCAGAGACCACTCCTCTTCTGTCACACCCACCCATCAGAGACCACTCCTCTTCTGTCTCTCCCACCCATCAGAGACCACTCCTCTTCTGTCTCTCCCACCCATCAGAGACCCCTCCTCTTCTGTCACACCCACCCATCAGAGACCACTCCTCTTCTGTCACACCCACCCATCAGAGACCACTCCTCTTCTGTCTCTCCCACCCGTCAGAGACCACTCCTCTTCTGTCACACCCACCCATCAGAGACCACTCCTCTTCTGTCACACCCACCCATCAGAGACCACTCCTCTTCTGTCTCTCCCACCCATCAGAGACCACTCCTCTTCTGTCTCTCCCACCCGTCAGAGACCACTCCTCTTCTGTCACACCCACCCATCAGAGACCACTCCTCTTCAGTCACACCCACCCATCAGAGACCACTCCTCTTGTCTCTCCCACCCATCAGAGACCACTCCTCTTGTCTGGTCTGAGTGTAAATGACCGTAGTGCCCTGCTCTGACCAGAGGGGCTCATGACCAGACACAGTTCGGTGATTACGAAACCCCTGTGCTTCTCTCTGTGCCTCAGGTTCATGCTCCAGCTGGCCCAGCAGACTGATGGAGTGGTTGTGACAAACGACAACCTCAGAGACCTGGTAGATGAGTCTCCTGCATTTAGGAACATAATCAAGAAGAGGTAAAGTGAAAAAGAACTCAACATCTTGTCTGTATGAACCCCTCTCTCTCAGGGCAGTGTTAATGTACTGGAGTGTCCAGTCAGTCAGTGTGTCTGTATGAACCCCTCTCTCTCAGTGCAGTGTTAATGTACTGGAGTGTCCAGTCAGTCAGTGTGTCTGTATGAACCCCTCTCTCTCAGTGCAGTGTTAATGTACTGGAGTGTCCAGTCAGTCAGTGTGTCTGTATGAACCCCTCTCTCTCAGTGCAGTGTTAATGTACTGGAGTGTCCAGTCAGTCAGTGTGTCTGTATGAACCCCTCTCTCTCAGCGCAGTGTTAATGTACTGGAGTGTCCAGTCAGTCAGTGTGTCTGTATGAACCCCTCTCTCTCAGTGCAGTGTTCATGTACTGGAGTGTCCAGTCAGTCAGTGTGTCTGTATGAACCCCTCTCTCTCAGCACAGTGTTCATGTACTGGAGTGTCCAGTCAGTCAGTGTGTCTGTATGAACCCCTCTCTCTCAGTGCAGTGTTAATGTACTGGAGTGTCCAGTCAGTCAGTGTGTCTGTATGAACCCCTCTCTCACAGTGCAGTGTTAATGTACTGGAGTGTCCAGTCAGTCAGTGTGTCTATATGAACCCCTCTCTCTCAGTGCAGTGTTAATGTACTGGAGTGTCCAGTCAGCCAGTGTGTCTGTATGAACCCCTCTCTCACAGTGCAGTGTTAATGTACTGGAGTGTCCAGTCAGTCAGTGTGTCTGTATGAACCCCTCTCTCTCAGCGCAGTGTTAATGTACTGGAGTGTCCAGTCAGTCAGTGTGTCTGTATGAACCCCTCTCTCTCAGTGCAGTGTTAATGTACTGGAGTGTCCAGTCAGTCAGTGTGTCTGTATGAACCCCTCTCTCTCAGTGCAGTGTTAATGTACTGGAGTGTCCAGTCAGTCAGTGTGTCTTATGAACCCCTCTCCTCCAGGTTGCTCCAGTACACATTTGCTGGGGATCACTTCATGGTTCCTGATGACCCCTTGGGACGAGGGGGACCCCACTTGGATGTCTTCCTCTCCTTTGAGCACAGGTAACCCAGACACATGGAAGACCTTTGTAGCAAACGCAGACACCCTAAAATATACACAAGGATCCCCAACGATTCCCGACACACAGAGACACCCCCAACTAACACACAGAGATACCTCCAATCAGCACACAGAGAATCCCCAAAAGACAGAGACACACCCAAACCAAGCACACCGAGACACCCCCAAACCACACACAAAGGGAATCCCCAGTACAGAGATACCCCCAAACCATACACACACAGGGAATCCCCAACACACAGAGACACCCCCAAACCACACACAACAAAATCCCCAGTACAGAGACACCCCCACACCATACACACACAGAGACACCCCCAAACCACACACAGAGACACCCCCAAACCACACACACAGGGAATCCCCAATACAGAGACACCCCCAAACCACACACATAGGGAATCCCCAGTACAGAAATACCCCCAAACCATACACACACAGAGACACGCCCAAACCATACACACACAGACACCCCCAAACCACACACAACAAAATCCCCAGTACAGAGACACCCCTATACCATACACACACAGAGACACCCCCAAACTACACACAACAAAATCCCCAGTACAGAGACACCCCTATACCATACACACACAGACACCCCCAAACCACACACAACAAAATCCCCAGTACAGAGACACCCCTATACCATACACACACAGAGACACCCCCAAACTACACACAACAAAATCCCCAGTACAGAGACAGCCCCATACCATACACACACACAGACACCCCCAAACCACACACACAGAGACACCCCCAAACCACACACACAGGGAATCCCCAACACACAGACACTCCCAAACCACACACAACAAAATCCCCAGTACAGAGACACCCCTATACCATACACACACAGAGACACCCCCAAACCACACACAACAAAATCCCCCGTACAGAGACACCCCCATACCATACACACACAGAGACACCCCCAAACCACACACACAGGGAATCCCCAACACACAGAGACACCCCCAAACCACACACACAGAGACACCCCAGCACACTCGACTGCTGTCGCGTTCATGTCGAATCCCCTTCAATCCCATGAGCACCCTGGGGCCCTGTGCTGGTGGGGTCACCTGCTCCTCTCTCTCTCCCCGTCTCTCTCAGGCCTCCTGTCACCGGCAGCCACACCTTCGCAGGCCCACTGGCGGCGACAGGAGCCTCCTCCTCCCACAGCCCCCCGCCGCGCAGCCAGTCCGAGGTGCTGCAGTACCGCGACCGAGCCCCAGGGGGCGCCTCTGCCGCCGCCGCGCAGGCCCGGGAGCGGCCCCCGGGGGCCGCCGGCGAGCCGGGCCGGGACAGGAGCGCGGCGGAGACCGACAGGCTGAGGCTCCGGCTGCTGGAGGTCTTCCCCGAGCAGGACAGCGCCGTGCAGCTGGCCCTGAACTTTAACCCCACGTTGCGAGACGTCAACGATCTGTCGTACGTCATCCTCGGCCTGCAGGCGGGGGAGTAGCGCGCGGGGGGGAGGGGGTGGTGGTCGGGGTGTTAAAGCACTATGCGTGAGACACCCCCAGACAGAAGACACCTCCGCTCTGGAAGCTGTCCAGACACCAGCAGCCAGATGCATTGTGGGCTGGAAGGCCTGGCCCACGCTGACGGGCCAAAGGACCTCGAAACTCTTTCGTCTTAACGCAGAGGAGAGCCACAGGGGGGCGCCATTCGAGTATGTAAAAGCAGGCGTGGACCCGGGGGAGCAAGTGAAATCTATCGGGAGCTGCGTTTGAAAACTGGGAACAGGACTCTTTTCTTTACACAGAGGGTGGTGGAGGTGGGGAACAAGCCGCCCAGCCATGTTGTTGAAGCCGATACCCTGGCTTCTCTCCAGACACAGCTGGGTGAGCTCCTCCAGTCAGGACAGGAGGCCCTTCTTTACACAGAGGGTGGTGGGGGTGGGGAACAAGCCGCCCAGCCATGTTGTTGAAGCCGATACCCTGGCTTCTCTCCAGACGCAGCTGGGTGAGACCCCCCCAGTCAGGACAGGAGGCTCTTTACACAGAGGGTGGTGGGGGTGGGGAGCAAGATGAAGTTGTTGCTTCTCTCCAGACCCAGCTGGATGGAATCCAGGGAATCACATAATTGATAATGGACAAACAGGTGGGATGGCAGGATGGTCCCTCTCCTCTGTACCTGCTCTTCAGGTCTTACTGATGTCTGACGTTTCCAGCCCAGCCCTGCGCTCGGAACACGTCCTGCTCCCCACCGATTCAGGATTTCAAATACATTTTGTAAACCAGGCCGACATCGAGAATGGGGGCCAACGCTTACAGCTGTAGTGGCTGACCTTGTCTTGCGGGGTTCGTCTCTGTGAATCGGCGTGTTCAGGCTGCCTGTGTTTAAAAGTGGGGGGCAGTTTTTTTGTCGAGCAGTGATTGCCGATTGCACTGGTGTGGAAGTACATATTTATTGACAGATTTCATTTCTAATTGAAATTGGGTTTAAAATCTGATGTTTTATTAAAAAGAATTTAAACTGATTTGTTTTTATCTCACATTTGACTATTGACCATATGCACAATATATACTGTGTGTACAGTGTGTCCAGTAAGAGTCTGTACAGGGGTGTGTGTGTGTGTGTACAGTGTGTCCACTAAGAGTCTGTACAGGTGTGTGTGTGTATACAGTGTGTCCAGTAAGAGTCTGTACAGGTGTGTGTGTGTACAGTGTGTCCACTAAGAGTCTGTACAGGTGTGTGTGTGTGTGTATACAGTGTGTCCAGTAAGAGTCTGTACAGGGGTGTGTGTGTGTGTATACAGTGTGTCCAGTAAGAGTCTGTACAGGGGTGTGTGTGTGTGTCCAGTAAGAGTCTGTACAGGGGTGTGTGTGTGTATACAGTGTGTCCAGTAAGAGTCTGTACAGGGGTGTGTGTGTGTGTATACAGTGTGTCCAGTAAGAGTCTGTACAGGTGTGTGTGTGTATACAGTGTGTCCAGTAAGAGTCTGTACAGGTGTGTGTGTGTGTGTACAGTGTGTCCAGTAAGAGTCTGTACAGGTGTGTGTGTGTGTGTATACAGTGTGTCCAGTAAGAGTCTGTACAGGTGTGTGTGTGTGTGTACAGTGTGTCCAGTAAGAGTCTGTACAGGGGTGTGTGTGTGTATACAGTGTGTCCAGTAAGAGTCTGTACAGGGGTGTGTGTGTGTGTACAGTGTGTCCAGTAAGAGTCTGTACAGGTGTGTGTGTCTATACAGTGTGTCCAGTAAGGGTCTGTACAGGGGTGTGTGTGTGTGTATACAGTGTGTCCAGTAAGAGTCTGTACAGGGGTGTGTGTGTGTCCAGTGTGTCCAGTAAGAGTCTGTACAGGGGTGTGTGTGTGTCCAGTGTCTCCAGTGGAAGTCTGTATTTCCAGAATGTCTGAACTCACAGATAGCAGCCCAGCGGAGGATATTAATGTTGTAATGATTCATTCTAAAGTGGGGTAACAGCAGGAAGTCGGAAAGGGGAGAAGTCCTCTGGGCTTCACCGTGTCTCTCGGTAACGATGACCCACTTCTCAGCAGGGGACTGAACCCGTGAACACGGGTGGGGGGGGCTCGGTTCCGCCCGCCAGAAGCGCTGAGGGGGGCCGGTCACTCGCGTCCAGGCGACACGGGGGTCTCCAAGCTCGGCGGACAGACCGGCCGTGCCCCGCCCCGCCCCGCCCCTGGCGTCTCCGAGCCTGGGCTCTCTCCGCCCCGGGTTCACACTCAAGAAGAGAGCCGTGGCTGAGCACGGCCGACGACAGACGGAGCTGCCGAAGCCGGTCACAATGAAACACGAGGCGCACGGCGCGGTGTCTCTCTCTCCCCCAGTCTCCTCCTCCCGGCCGGAGCGTCGGGTTCAGAGAAGTGGAAGTCGCGCCCGCATAGGCTACGGATATGACGGGCAGAGGGAGGGATCGTCTCTCAGACTCGAGAGTACCCCTCTCTCGGAGTTTTATTTCCGTGTTTCTTTCTTCTACTTGGTACTTGGAAATATAAAACATTTCTCCTGTCTCGGACGCTGGGGGGGACAGAGGTGAGTCGCGATCTAACTTCCTGTCGCTTTTAAAAGACAACTTCGCTGGCTTCTCTGCCGACGGCGGAGAGGAAGCTAGAATGGGCAGAGAAGAGAAACACGGAACGAAATTACTGTGTTTTATACTTCTGTATTCTCTCTTGTTCCTTATTTCTGTTTATGCCAGGGACCCCTCTCTCTCAGTGCAGTGTTAATGTACTGGAGTGTCCAGTCAGTCAGTGTGTCTGTATGAACCCCTCTCTCTCAGTGCAGTGTTCATGTACTGGAGTGTCCAGTCAGTCAGTGTGTCTGTATGAACCCCTCTCTCTCAGTGCAGTGTTAATGTACTGGAGTGTCCAGTCAGTCAGTGTGTCTGTATGAACCCCTCTCTCTCAGTGCAGTGTTAATGGACTGGAGTGTCCAGTCAGTGTGTCTGTATGAACCCCTCTCTCTCAGTGCAGTGTTAATGTACTGGAGTGTCCAGTCAGTCAGTGTGTCTGTATGAACCCCTCTCTCTCAGCGCAGTGTTAATGTACTGGAGTGTCCAGTCAGTCAGTGTGTCTGTATGAACCCCTCTCTCTCAGTGCAGTGTTAATGTACTGGAGTGTCCAGTCAGTCAGGGTGTCTGTATGAACCCCTCTCTCTCAGTGCAGTGTTAATGGACTGGAGTGTCCAGTCAGTCAGTGTGTCTGTATGAACCCCTCTCTCTCAGTGCAGTGTTAATGGACTGGAGTGTCCAGTCAGTCAGTGTGTCTGTATGAACCCCTCTCTCTCAGTGCAGTGTTAATGTACTGGAGTGTCCAGTCAGTCAGTGTGTCTGTATGAACCCCTCTCTCTCAGTGCAGTGTTAATGTACTGGAGTGTCCAGTCAGTCAGTGTGTCTGTATGAACCCCTCTCTCTCAGTGCAGTGTTAATGGACTGGAGTGTCCAGTCAGTCAGTGTGTCTGTATGAACCCCTCTCTCTCAGTGCAGTGTTAATGTACTGGAGTGTCCAGTCAGTGTGTCTGTATGAACCCCTCTCTCTTAGTGCAGTGTTAATGTACTGGAGTGTCCAGTCAGTCAGGGTGTCTGTATGAACCCCTCTCTCTCAGTGCAGTGTTAATGGACTGGAGTGTCCAGTCAGTCAGTGTGTCTGTATGAACCCCTCTCTCTCAGTGCAGTGTTAATGTCCTGGAGTGTCCAGTCAGTGTGTCTGTATGAACCCCTCTCTCTCAGTGCAGTGTTAATGTCCTGGAGTGTCCAGTCAGTCAGTGTGTCTGTATGAACCCCTCTCTCTCAGTGCAGTGTTAATGTACTGGAGTGTCCAGTCAGTCAGTGTGTCTGTATGAACCCCTCTCTCTCAGTGCAGTGTTCATGTACTGGAGTGTCCAGTCAGTCAGTGTGTCTGTATGAACCCCTCTCTCTCAGTGCAGTGTTAATGTACTGGAGTGTCCAGTCAGTCAGTGTGTCTGTATGAACCCCTCTCTCTCAGTGCAGTGTTAATGTACTGGAGTGTCCAGTCAGTGTGTCTGTATGAACCCCTCTCTCTCAGTGCAGTGTTAATGTACTGGAGTGTCCAGTCAGTGTGTCTGTATGAACCCCTCTCTCTCAGTGCAGTGTTAATGTACTGGAGTGTCCAGTCAGTGTGTCTGTATGAACCCCTCTCTCTCAGTGCAGTGTTAATGTACTGGAGTGTCCAGTCAGTCAGTGTGTCTGTATGAACCCCTCTCTCTCAGTGCAGTGTTAATGTACCGGAGTGTCCAGTCAGTCAGTGTGTCTGTATGAACCCCTCTCTCTCAGTGCAGTGTTAATGTACTGGAGTGTCCAGTCAGTCAGTGTGTCTGTATGAACCCCTCTCTCTCAGTGCAGTGTTAATGTACTGGAGTGTCCAGTCAGTCAGTGTGTCTGTATGAACCCCTCTCTCTCAGTGCAGTGTTCATGTACTGGAGTGTCAAGTCAGTCAGTGTGTCTGTATGAACCCCTCTCTCTCAGTGCAGTGTTAATGTACTGGAGTGTCCAGTCAGTCAGTGTGTCTGTATGAACCCCTCTCTCTCAGTGCAGTGTTAATGTACTGGAGTGTCCAGTCAGTCAGTGTGTCTGTATGAACCCCTCTCTCTCAGTGAGTGGTGACTGGTGTGATGGAATTGGTCAGCTGCACCCCGCCAGTCATTATCAGCGACTCCAATTTGGAGTCATGGACCCCGATTGGCCAGGGTGGGTTTGGGGTGATCCACCGAGCCCGGCACAAGATCTGGGGGATGGACGTGGCCGTCAAGCTTCTCCACGCACACAGCGGGTAAGTCAGTGTTTCAGCTGCTCCTCTCTCCTCTCCACACAAAATCCAGGAGCACTATTGGTGGGATCGATGATTTACAATGTTGCAAAAGCTGATACAATAAACAGCATTAATAGTTAATAGTAAGTTATTGGACATTAACATGCAACTGTATTATTATTATTATTGAGAGACAGGCTCATTGTTCCTCAGGCTGTGACAGGAGATCACACACTGTATTATTATTATTGAGAGACAGACTCACTGTCTGTTCCTCAGACTGTGACAGGAGATCACACACTGTATTATTATTATTGAGAGACAGGCTCACTGTCTGTTCCTCAGGCTGTGACAGGAGATCACACACTGTATTATTATTATTGAGAGACAGGCTCACTGTCTGTTCCTCAGGCTGTGACAGGAGATCACACACTGTATTATTATTATTGAGAGACAGGCTCACTGTCTGTTCCTCAGGCTGTGACAGGAGATCACACACTGTATTATTATTATTGACAGACGGGCTCATTGTCTGTTCCTCAGGCTGTGACAGGAGATCACACACTGTATTATTATTATTGAGAGACAGGCTCACTGTTCCTCAGGCTGTGACAGGAGATCACACATTATATTATTATTATTGAGAGACAGACTCACTGTCTGTTCCTCAGGCTGTGACAGGAGATCACACACTATATTATTATTATTGAGAGACAGGCTCACTGTCTGTTCCTCAGGCTGTGACAGGAGATCACACACTATATTATTATTATTGAGAGACAGGCTCACTGTCTGTTCCTCAGGCTGTGACAGGAGATCACACACTGTATTATTATTATTGAGGGACAGGCTCACTGTCTGTTGTGACTCTCTCCCTCAGTGACTGCTCCTCCCTCCTGAAGGAGGCCGACCTGATGAGGGAGGGTGGCAGCCCGTTCGTGCTGCGTGTGCTGGGGGTGTACCGCGGCGACGTTCCCGGCCAGCCCCAGGCCAGCGTGGGGCTGGTGATGGAGTTCATGGAGAACGGCTCCCTGGCGTCCCTCCTGGAGCACAGGGGCGGCCCCCCGCCCTGGCCGCTGGCCTTCAGGCTGGCCCACCAGATCGCCCTCGGCATGAACTTCCTGCACTGCCACAGCCCCCCCCTGCTGCACCTGGACCTCAAGCCCAGCAACGTGCTGCTGGACAGCAGCCTCAACGCGCAGGCGAGTCCCTGGTCCCGGGAGCTGGGGGAAGGGGCGCTAGGCCTCATGCAGGACGACTGTCTGATTCGCGATCTTTATTACCGTGACAGGTGACATACAGTGTTGTCAGGGCAACATCCATGAGGAGGCTATGGGCTGTCTTCCCTGCTTCCATTTCCCAGCAGCTCTGTTGGTTCAAGGACACACACACACACACACACACACACACACACACACACACACACACACCGATGCACACACACAAACATCAGGCGCACAGGCACAGGCACAGGCACACGCACCAGACGCACACACACGCACATACCAGGCGCACATACCAGGCGCACATACCAGGCGCACACACCACCCACAGACGCATGCACAGGCACAGTCACACACACCAGGCGCAGTCAAACACACAGGCACAGGCACGCACACGCACACACCAGGCGCACACACCATGCACAGGCACAAGCGCACACACAACACACACACAGACACACATTAACGCCTGTGTGTTAATGTACTGTAGTCTCCAGTCAGAGTGTCTGTATTAACCTCTCTCTTTCCCTGTAGATCACAGACTTCGGTCTGTCTAAACGAGCCCACAGTGTTTCCAGAGGCGCCCACGAGGAGGCTGGGGGTACGATTACCTACATGCCTCCTGAGGCCCTCACCTCACTGAGCTACAGTCCTACTAAAGCCTCTGACGTGTACAGGTCAGACACTGTGACTGTCCCTCTCTCAGCCTCACCCCCTGACCCTCACCCTCACCCCCTGACTGAGCCCCTCACCCCCTGACTGAGCCCCTGACTGACCCCCCCTCACCCCCTGACTGACACACTGACTGACCCCCCTCACCCCCTGACTGACACACTGACTGACCCCCTCACCCCCTGACTGACACCCTGAGTGACACCCCTCACCCCCTGACTGACACCCTCACCTCCTGACTCACCCCCTGACTGACCCCCCTCACCCCCTGACTGACACCCTCATCTCCTGACTGAGCCCCTGACCCACACCCTCACCCCTGACTGACCCCCTGACTGACCCCCTGAGTGACACCCCTCACTCCCTGACTGAGCCCCTGACTGACCCCCCTCACCCCCTGACTGAGCCCATGACTGACCCCCCTCACCCCCTGACTGACACACTGACTGACCCCCCTCACCCCCTGACCCTCACCCTCACCCCCTGACTGAGCCCCTGACTGACCCCCCTCACCCCCTGACTGACACCCTGACTGACACACTGACTGACCCCCCTCACCCCCTGACTGACCCCCCTCACCCCCTGACTGACACACTGACAGACACCCTCATCCCCTGACTGACACACTGACTGACCCCCCCTCACCCCCTGACTGACCCCCTCACCCCCTGACTGACACACTGACTGACCCCCTCACCCCCTGACTGACACACTGACTGTGTTGACACCGGTGTCCTTTTCTCTCCAGCTTTGGAGTTCTCCTGTGGTCGATTATTACTGGGGAGCAGCCCTATCCAAGTAAGTCACCATCTTCAGGTAAAGAGGGAAAGATGTGCGAGATAAAAATACTCTCTCTCAGTGCAGTGTTAATGTACTGGAGTGTCCAGTCAGTCAGTGTGTCTGTATGAACCCCTCTCTCTCAGTGCAGTGTTCATGTACTGGAGTGTCCAGTCAGTCAGTGTGTCTGTATGAACCCCTCTCTCTCAGTGCAGTGTTAATGTACTGGAGTGTCCAGTCAGTCAGTGTGTCTGTATGAACCCCTCTCTCTCAGTGCAGTGTTAATGTACTGGAGTGTCCAGTCAGTGTGTCTGTATGAACCCCTCTCTCTCAGTGCAGTGTTAATGGACTGGAGTGTCCAGTCAGTGTGTCTGTATGAACCCCTCTCTCTCAGTGCAGTGTTAATGTACTGGAGTGTCCAGTCAGTGTGTCTGTATGAACCCCTCTCTCTCAGTGCAGTGTTAATGTACTGGAGTGTCCAGTCAGTGTGTCTGTATGAACTCCTCTCTCTCAGTGCAGTGTTAATGTACTGGAGTGCCCAGTCAGTCAGTGTGTCTGTATGAACCCCTCTCTCTCAGTGTAGTGTTAATGTACTGGAGTGTCCAGTCAGTGTGTCTGTATGAACCCCTCTCTCTCAGTGCAGTGTTAATGTACTGGAGTGTCCAGTCAGTCAGTGTGTCTGTATGAACCCCTCTCTCTCAGTGCAGTGTTAATGTACTGGAGTGTCCAGTCAGTCAGTGTGTCTGTATGAACCCCTCTCTCTCAGTGCAGTGTTAATGTACTGGAGTGTCCAGTCAGTCAGTGTGTCTGTATGAACCCCACTCTCTCAGTGCAGTGTTAATGTACTGGAGTGTCCAGTCAGTCAGTGTGTCTGTATGAACCCCTCTCTCTCAGTGCAGTGTTAATGTACTGGAGTGTCCAGTCAGTGTGTCTGTATGAACCCCTCTCTCTCAGTGCAGTGTTAATGTACTGGAGTGTCCAGTCAGTCAGTGTGTCTGTATGAACCCCTCTGTCTTTTAGATGCTATTTCTAGTCTCATCCGTTTCCGAATCCCGCTGGGAGACAGGCCCGACCTGTCGAAAGTGGACCAGGGCCAGGCGGAGGGTCTGCCGGAGCTGGTGGGGCTGATGACACGGTGCTGGAGTCCAGAGAGCAGAGAGAGGCCCTCCTTCCATGGTGAGGTGGCGGTAGTGGGGACTGGCTGTGCCCCCTGTCTGAGCAGCAGTTTCTCACCCGTTTCTCTGTTCGTTTTCCCTGCCATCGTTGCAGACTGCCTGCCAGTGACGGAACGAGTGTTTAACCTCCACAAGGCCACAATAGCAGATGCCACCCACCGTGTGCAGACTGAACTGGTACTGAGACGCCACTGTCAGTGTGCCAGTACAGTGTGGCATTATGGTGTGTGCATTGGCACACTGACTGTCTACACTGGCACACACTGCACTGGCACACTGACTGTCTACACTGGCGCACACTACACTGGCACACTGACTGTCTACACTGGCACACAGTACACTGGCACACTGACTGTCTACACTGGCGCACACTACACTGGCACACTGACTGTCTATACTGGCACAGACACTGCACTGGCACACGGACTGTCTACACTGGCACACACTACACTGGCACACGGACTGTCTACACTGGCACACACTACACTGGCACACTGACTGTCTACACTGGCACAGACACTGCACTGGCACACGGACTGTCTATACTGGCACAGACACTGCACTGGCACACTGACTGTCTACACTGGCACACACTGCACTGGCACACTGACTGTCTACACTGGCACACACTACACTGGCACACTGACTGTCTACACTGGCACACACAGTGCACTGGCACACTGACTGTCTACACTGGCACACACTACACTGGCACACGGACTGTCTACACTGGCACACACTACACTGGCACACTGACTGTCTACACTGGCACAGACACTGCACTGGCACACGGACTGTCTATACTGGCACAGACACTGCACTGGCACACTGACTGTCTACACTGGCGCACACTACACTGGCACACTGACTGTCTACACTGGCACACACAGTGCACTGGCACACTGACTGTCTACACTGGCACACACTACACTGGCACACTGACTGTCTACACTGGCACACACTACACCGGGACACTGACTGTCTATACTGGGGCACACTACACTGGCACACTGACTGTCTACACTGGCACACACTACACTGGCACACTGACTGTCTACACTGGCTCACACAGTGCACTGGCACACTGACTGTCTACACTGACACACACTACACTGGCACACTGACTGTCTACACTGGCACACACTACACTGGCACACTGACTGTCTACACTGGCACACACAGTGCACTGGCACACTGACTGTCTACACTGGCACACACTACACTGGCACACTGACTGTCTACACTGGCACACACTGCACTGGCACAGTGACTGTCTATACTGGCGCAGACACTGCACTGGCACACTGACTGTCTACACTGGCACACACTACACTGGCACACTGACTGTCTACACTGGCGCACACTACACTGGCACACTGACTGTCTACACTGGCACACACACTGCACTGGCACACGGACTGTCTATACTGGCACAGACACTGCACTGGCACACGGACTGTCTATACTGGCACAGACACTGCACTGGCACACTGACTGTCTACACTGGCGCACACTGCACTGGCACACTGACTCACTGCACTGGCACAACTGCAAAAGCACACTGACTCACTGAAGTGGCACACATTGCACTGGCACACTGACTGTCTATACTGGTGCACACAGTGCACTGGCACACTGACTGTCTACACTGGCACACTGCAGTGGTACACTGACTGTCTACACTGGCACACACAGTACACTGGCACACTGACTGTCTACACTGGCACACACTGCAGTGGCACACTGACTGTCTACACTGGCACACTGACTGTACACTGGCACACACAGTGCACTGGCACACTGGCACACACACTGCAGTGGCACACTGACTGTCTGCACTGGCACACTGACTGTCTACACTGGCGCATACAGTACACTGGCACACTGACTGTCTACACTGGCACACACAGTGCACTGGCACACTGACCGTCTACACTGGCGCATACAGTACACTGGCACACTGACTGTCTACACTGGCACACACAGTGCACTGGCACACTGACTGTCTACACTGGCACACACCCTCACCCTCTCCCCTCACCTGGGCTCCACACTCCTGGATAGCCTGGTCCTGCCTGCCCCTCACTGCCTGCCTGTCCCCCTGCAGTGTCGGCGACTCTTGGAGCCGAGCGGGGAAAAACTACACAGCCAGGTGGCGTCTCTGCACCTCTCCTCCTCTCCACACACTCTGTCAGGTAGGACTGCTGTGTGTCCTGTGAGGGGCTGGTGTCCTGTCCAGTGTGTGTGTGTGTCCTGTGATGGGCTGGTGTCCTGTCCAGGGTGTGTGTGTGTGTGTGTGTGTGTGTGTGTGTGTGTGTGTGTGTGTGTGTGAGTGTGTCCTGTGATGGGCTGGTGTCCTGTCCAGGGTGGGTGTGTGTGTGTGTGTGTGTGTGTGTGTGTGAGTGTGTCCTGTGATGGGCTGGTGTCCTGTCCAGGGTGTGTGTGTGTGTGTGAGTGTGTCCTGTGATTGGCTGGTGTCCTGTCCAGGGTGTGAGTGTGTGTGTGTGTGTGTCCTGTGATGGGCTGGTGTCCTGTCCAGGGTGTGTGTGAGAGTGTGTCCTGTGAGGGGTTGCTGTCCTGTCCAGGGTGTGTGTGAGAGTGTGTCCTGTGAGGGGCTGGTGTCCTGTCCAGGGTGTGTGTGTGTGTGTCCTGTGAGGGGGTGGTGTCCTGTCCAGGGTGTGTGTGTGTGTGTGTGTGTCCTGTGAGGGGCTGGTGTCCTGTCCAGGGTGTGTGTGTGTGTCCTGTGAGGGGCTGGTGTCCTGTCCAGGGTGTGTGTGTGTGTGTGTGTGTGTGTGTGTGTGTGTGTGTGTGTGAGAGAGTGTGTCCTGTCCAGAAATGGAAAGAATGTGGATGGATGGATTGTGTAGCTACTGTAATCACTGCTGTGCTCGCAGTCACTGTGTTTTTCTCTGCATCAGCTGGACCTCAGGATCATGTCAAAGCAACACCAGTGATACAGACCAGGCCGCCCCCCCGAGAGGTACGAGCTCTCATCTGTCGTATGTGGTAGCAAAAGGAATTGTTTCTGTTATTTTTAAGAGCTGCAGTTTCCCAGCTGGGCCTGCACAGAGGGAGGGCTTGCTGTTTGTTGTCAGTATGATGACTCTGAGCTGCAGTTCCTCCATTGGACCTGCAAGGATGAGGGGGCGCTGTTACTCATGTCGGCATGGTGACTCTGAGCTACAGTTCTCCTGCTGTGACTGTACAGAGAGAGGGGGCGCTATTTCTCCTTTCTGCACTACCAGCCTGAGCTGCAGTACCCCTGGTGTGCCTGCCCAGAGAGAGGGGGCGCTGTTTCTCACGTCAGCATTTCTAGCCTGAGCTGCAGTACCCCTGCTGTGCCTGTTTGGGCAGAGGGTTTGGGCGCTGTTTCTCCTTTCTGCACTATGACTCTGAGCTGCAGTTCTGCTGCTGTGCCTGCACACAGAGAGGGGGCGCTGTTTCTGATGTCAGCATTACCCCCTAAGCTGTAGTACCCCATCTGTGCCTGCACACTGTGAGGGGGCGCTCTCTCAGTTTTTTATATCTCTGTACGACTATACCGATGGATTTTCTCGTCACACTGACATGGTGAAGCTCCGTGAAGCTGGTCCCCCTGCAAGCAGCGCAGACAGTGTAACCCAGCGCCTTTGATAGTGCTCTGTCTGTGCTGGTTTGCTCTCTTGAAAGTGGCGTCTGAGCTGCCTTCATCGGTGAGAGGCAGCTCCACCTTTATTCAGGGTGTGACGTCTCTCAGCCCCCCTACAATGGCACCCAGGCTCACCTGCAGCCCTGAAAGAAAGGCGCTATATCTCGGGAACAATAGCAGCTCAGACGCTGCTTCTGATGCGTTTCCTTGGCTGGGCTGCTTGTAGAGGGCAGCTCCACGGAGCTCATTGTGAAATGTGAGATCTCTGTGAAATGAAGAATGTTGAACATGAAGAAAATGACTGCTAATTCTGAACTTTGTTGTTTTTTTTAGAAAACATCAGAGCAACCAGTTGTGAATAGAACGGATAAAGGTAAAAATGTATTAATAATTTACCATCCATACAATGAGAGACAGACGCAGACACACTCAGACAGAATCAGTGAGAGAGACAGGGAGAGAGTCGGTGTGTGAGAGAGAGAGACAGACAGGGAGAGAGTCGGTGTGTGTGTGAGAGAGACAGACAGAGAGAGAGTTGGTGTGTGAGAGAGACAGACAGGGAGCGAGTCAGTGTGAGAGAGACAGACAGGGAGAGAGTTGGTGTGTGTTAGAGAGAGACAGGTGGGGACAGTGTGTGTGTGTGTGAGAGAAAGACAGACAGGGAGAGAGTCAGTGTGAGAGAGACAGACAGGGAGAGAGTCAGTGTGAGAGAGACAGACAGGGAGAGAGTCTGTGTGTGTGTGTGAGACAGACAGGGAGCGAGTCAGTGTGTGTAATAACTGCTGTGCTCGCAGTCACTGTGTTTTTCTCTGCATCAGCTGGACCTCAGGATCATGTCAAAGCAACACCAGTGATACAGACCAGGCCGCCCCCCCGAGAGGTACGAGCTCTCATCTGTCGGATGTGGTAGCAAAAGGAATTGTTTCTGTTATTTTTAAGAGCTGCAGTTTCCCAGCTGGGCCTGCACAGAGGGAGGGCTTGCTGTTTGTTGTCAGTATGATGACTCTGAGCTGCAGTTCCTCCATTGGACCTGCAAGGATGAGGGGGCGCTGTTACTCATGTCGGCATGGTGACTCTGAGCTACAGTTCTCCTGCTGTGACTGTACAGAGAGAGGGGGCGCTATTTCTCCTTTCTACACTACCAGGCTGAACTGCAGTTCTGCTGTTGTGCCTGTACAGAGAGAGGGGGCGCTGTTTCTCATGTCAGCACTACCAGCCTGAACTGCAGTTCTGCTGCTGTGCCTGCACACAGAGAGGGGGCGCTGTTTCTGATGTCAGCATTACCACCTAAGCTGTAGTACCCCATCTGTGCCTGCACACTGTGAGGGGGCGCTCTCTCAGTTTTTTATATCTCTGTACGACTATACCGATGGATTTTCTCGTCACACTGACATGGTGAAGCTCCGTGAAGCTGTCCCCCCTGCAAGCAGCGCAGACAGTGTAACCCAGCACCTTTGATAGTGCTCTGTCTGTGCTGGTTTGCTCTCTTGAAAGTGGCGTCTGAGCTGCCTTCATCGGTGAGAGGCAGCTCCACCTTTATTCAGGGTGTGACGTCTCTCAGCCCCCCTACAATGGCACCCAGGCTCACCTGCGGCCCTGAAAGAAAGGCGCTATATCTCGAGAACAATAGCAGCTCAGACGCTGCTACTGATGCGTTTCCTTGGCTGGGCTGCTTGTAGAGGGCAGCTCCACGGAGCTCATTGTGAAATGTGAAATCTCTGTGAAATGAAGAATGTTGAACATGAAGAAAATGACTGCTAATTCTAAACTTTGTTGTTTTTTTTAGAAAACATCAGAGCAACCAGTTGTGAATAGAACGGATAAAGGTAAAAATGTATTAATAATTTACCATCCATACAATGAGAGACAGACGCAGACACACTCAGACAGAATCAGTCAGGGAGAGAATCAGTGTGTGTGAGAGAGAGAGACAGACAGGGAGAGAATCAGTGTGTGTGAGAGAGAGAGACAGACAGGGAGAGACTCAGTGTGTGTGAGAGAGAGAGACAGACAGGGAGAGACTCAGTGTGTGTGAGAGAGAGACAGACAGGGAGAGACTCAGTGTGTGTGTGTGAGAGAGACAGACAGGGAGCGAGTCAGTGTGAGAGAGAGACAGACAGGGAGCGAGTCAGTGTGTGTAATAACTGCTGTGCTCGTAGTCACTGTGTTTGTCTCTTCATCAGCTGGACCTCAGGATCATGTCAAAGCAACACCAGTGATACAGACCAGGCCGCCCCCCCGAGAGGTACGAGCTCTCATCTGTCGTATGTGGTAGCAAAAGGAATTGTTTCTGTTATTTTTAAGAGCTGCAGTTTCCCAGCTGGGCCTGCACAGAGGGAGGGCTTGCTGTTTGTTGTCAGTATGATGACTCTGAGCTGCAGTTCTTCCATTAGACCTGCAAGGATGAGGGGGCGCTGTTACTCATGTGGGCATGATGACTCTGAGCTACAGTTCTCCTGCTGTGACTGTACAGAGAGAGGGGGCGCTATTTCTCCTTTCTGCACTACCAGGCTGAGCTGCAGTTCCCCTGCTGTGCCTGTACAGAGAGAGGGGGCGCTGTTTCTCATGTCAGCATTACCAGCCTGAGCTGCACTACCCCTGCTGTGCCTTTTTTTATATCTCTGTACGACTATACCGATGGATTTTCTCGTCACACTGACATGGTGAAGCTCCGTGAAGCTGGCCCCCCTGCACGCAGCACAGACAGTGTAACCCAGCGCCTTAGATAGTGCTCTGTCTGTGCTGGTTTGCTCTCTTGAAAGTGGCGTCTGAGCTGCCTTCATCGGTGAGAGGTAGCTCCACCTTTATTCAGGGTGTGACGTCTCTCAGCCCCCCTACAATGGCACCCAGGCTCACCTGCGGCCCTGAAAGAAAGGCGCTATATCTCGGGAACAATAGCAGCTCAGACGCTGCTTCTGATGCGTTTCCTTGGCTGGGCTGCTTGTAGAGGGCAGCTCCACGGAGCTCATTGTGAAATGTGAAATCTCTGTGAAATGAAGAATGTTGAACATGAAGAAAATGACTGCTAATTCTGAACTTTGTTGTTTTTTTTAGAAAACATCAGAGCAACCAGTTGTGAATAGAACGGATAAAGGTAAAAATGTATTAATAATTTACCATCTATACAATGAGAGACAGACGCACACACACTCAAGACAGAATCAGTGAGAGAGACAGGGAGAGAGTCGGTGTGTGAGAGGGAGAGACAGACAGGGAGAGAGTCGGTGTGTGAGAGAGAGAGACAGACAGGGAGAGAGTCGGTGTGTGAGAGAGAGAGACAGACAGGGAGAGAGTCGGTGTGTGAGAGAGAGAGACAGACAGGGAGAGAGTCGGTGTGTGAGAGAGAGACAGACTGGGAGAGAGTCAGTGTGTGAGAGAGACAGACTGGGAGAGAGTCAGTGTGTGAGAGAGACAGACAGGGAGAGAGTCTGTGTGTGAGAGAGACAGACAGGGAGAGAGACACTGTGTGTGAGAGAGAGACAGACAGGGAGAGAGATACTGTGTGTGTGTGAAAGAGACAGACGGGGAGAGAGACAGACGGGGAGAGAGATACTGTGTGTGTGAGAGAGACAGACGGGGAGAGAGATACTGTGTGTGTGAGAGAGACAGACGGGGAGAGAGATACTGTGTGTGTGTGAAAGAGACAGTCGGGGAGAGAGACACTGTGTGTGTGAGAGAGAGAGACGGGGAGAGAGACACTGTGTGTGTGTTTGAGAGAGACAGACGGGGAGAGAGACACTGTGTGTGTGAGAGAGACAGACGGGGAGAGAGACTCTGTGTGTGTGAGAGAGAGACAGACGGGGAGAGAGACACTGTGTGTGTGTTTGAGAGAGACAGACGGGGAGAGAGACACTGTGTGAGAGAGAGACAGACGGGGAGAGAGACACTGTGTGAGAGAGAGACAGACGGGGAGAGAGACACTGTGTGTGAGAGAGAGACAGACGGGGAGAGAGAGACTGTGTGTGTGTGAGAGAGACAGACGGGGAGAGAGACACTGTGTGTGTGTGTGAGAGACAGACGGGGAGAGAGACACTGTGTGTGTGAGAGAGAGACAGACGGGGAGAGAGACACTGTGTGTGTGAGAGAGAGACAGACGGGGAGAGAGACACTGTGTGTGTGAGAGAGAGACAGACGGGGAGAGAGACACTGTGTGTGTGAGAGAGAGACTGGGAGAGAGTCAGTGTGTGTGTGAGAGAGAGACAGACAGGGAGAGAGTCAGGGTGTGTGTGAGAGAGAGACAGAGAGGGAGAGAGTCAGGGTGTGTGTGAGAGAGAGACAGAGAGGGAGAGAGTCAGTGTGTGTGTGAGAGAGAGAGACAGAGAGGGAGAGAGTCAGTGTGTGTGTGAGAGAGACATACAGGGAGAGAGTCAGTGTGTGTGTGAGAGAGACAGACAGGGAGAGAGTCAGTGTGTGTGTGAGAGAGAGAGACAGAGAGGGAGAGAGTCAGTGTGTGTGTGAGAGAGACAGACAGGGAGAGAGTCAGTGTGTGTGTGAGAGAGACAGACAGGGAGAGAGTCAGTGTGTGTGAGAGAGAGAGACGGACAGGGAGAGAGTCAGGGTGTGTGAGAGAGAGAGACAGACAGGGAGAGAGTCAGGGTGTGTGCCAGACATCTCTCAGTGCTGTAATCTACTTCATTTGTGTCCCTTTCCAGGAAGTGTTCCACCTCAGCCAATGAGGGCGTTCTCTGTTGAGGCACACTCCCCATCAGCCAATCAGATACCTGCGTATATCCCTTATACCAACTGGAACCAGCAGGTGGGGCTTGAGAGGGATGTTTTCAGGTGGCAAGGAAGTGGGGCACTGGCTTCCCAGACAGGCAGGTTTCTGTGCCTCCAGGTTGTGAGGAACGGGCTCGGAGTGCAGTGAGATGACTGTCCAGTCATTCCTTATGCAGTAACGACAGTGCCAGCAACTGATCACAAGGACTGGGCACTTGGGTAGTCAGTGGTCAAGGTTCAGCTCTTGTTTTCCCAGGGTCAGCTGGTCCGGTGCTGACAATTAGAATTAATATTAAAGATAATTAATATTGTCTTTCCTGTGAACAGACTGGTGCACAAACTCAAACTGACCTGTGTGTTTCTCCAGGGCGGGAGGGGATCTCCGCGGTTTCTGCCTGGAAACTTCCTTGGCCCTCAGTTCTCCCCAGGTAATAACTAGACTTCTCCCCTTTCATGAACCCCCCAGTGTGTCTGTATGAACCCCTCTCTCTCAGTGCAGTGTTAATGTACTGGAGTGTCCAGTCAGTCAGTGTGTCTGTATGAACCCCTCTCTCTCAGTGCAGTGTTAATGTACTGGAGTGTCCAGTCAGTCAGTGTGTCTGTATGAACCCCTCTCTCTCAGTGCAGTGTTAATGTACTGGAGTGTCCAGTCAGTCAGTGTGTCTGTATGAACCCCTCTCTCTCAGGGCAGTGTTAATGTACTGGAGTGTCCAGTCAGTCAGTGTGTCTGTATGAACCCCTCTCTCTCAGTGCAGTGTTAATGTACTGGAGTGTCCAGTCAGTCAGTGTGTCTGTATGAACCCCTCTCTCTCAGTGCAGTGTTCATGTACTGGAGTGTCCAGTCAGTCAGTGTGTCTGTATGAACCCCTCTCTCTCAGTGCAGTGTTAATGTACTGGAGTGTCCAGTCAGTGTGTCTGTATGAACCCCTCTCTCTCAGTGCAGTGTTAATGTACTGGAGTGTCCAGTCAGTGTGTCTGTATGAACCCCTCTCTCTCAGTGCAGTGTTAATGTACTGGAGTGTCCAGTCAGTCAGTGTGTCTGTATGAACCCCTCTCTCTCAGTGCAGTGTTAATGTACTGGAGTGTCCAGTCAGTCAGGGTGTCTGTATGAACCCCTCTCTCTCAGTGCAGTGTTAATGTACTGGAGTGTCCAGTCAGTCAGTGTGTCTGTATGAACCCCTCTCTCTCAGTGCAGTGTTAATGTACTGGAGTGTCCAGTCAGTCAGTGTGTCTGTATGAACCCCTCTCTCTCAGTGCAGTGTTAATGTACTGGAGTGTCCAGTCAGTGTGTCTGTATGAACCCCTCTCTCTCAGTGCAGTGTTAATGTACTGGAGTGTCCAGTCAGTGTGTCTGTATGAACCCCTCTCTCTCAGTGCAGTGTTAATGTACTGGAGTGTCCAGTCAGTGTGTCTGTATGAACCCCTCTCTCTCAGTGCAGTGTTAATGTACTGGAGTGTCCAGTCAGTCAGTGTCTGTATGAACCCCTCTCTCTCAGTGCAGTGTTAATGTACTGGAGTGTCCAGTCAGTCAGTGTGTCTGTATGAACCCCTCTCTCTCAGTGCAGTGTTCATGTACTGGAGTGTCCAGTCAGTCAGTGTGTCTGTATGAACCCCTCTCTCTCAGTGCAGTGTTAATGTACTGGAGTGTCCAGTCAGTCAGTGTGTCTGTATGAACCCCTCTCTCTCAGTGCAGTGTTAATGTACTGGAGTGTCCAGTCAGTCAGTGTGTCTGTATGAACCCCTCTCTCTCAGTGCAGTGTTAATGTACTGGAGTGTCCAGTCAGTCAGTGTGTCTGTATGAACCCCTCTTTCTCTCTGTAGGTGGGATCAGCATTTACTCTTCCCATGTCCAAGGGGTCCAGATTGGGAACAACAACACCATGATCATCACAGAGAGGCCACGGAGGAGGAACATGACAGCGCCCTCTGCTGTATCCCCCTCGGCATTGCAGCAAAGCCACCCGCCCAGCAAATAAACCCTGTTTTATATTCGGAGCGTCCTGCGTGCGGAGTCTTGACTCTGTCAGCTGTCAGAGAGGCTGTCGGTGTGGAGTGCCCCTGGGTTCGAGGACCCTGTCCTCTCCCATGTGTCCTGCACCTTCCAGTCAGTTCCTCCCTGTCTTGATCCTGACTTGTAGTGCAGCAGATCACTGGGGCGGAGCAGTGGCTCTGGGGCTCAGGAGCTGTGCCTTTGCCTGTGGCTGGGAGGTTGCCGGTTCGAATCCCGCAGCCGGCAGAGGAATCCTACTCCGCTGGGCCCCTGAGCGAGGCCCTGAACCCCAGCTGCTCCAGGGGTGCTGTATAAATGTCTGACCCTGCGCTCTGACCCCCAGCTTCTCTCCCTGTCTGTGTGTCTCCTGGAGAGCAAGCTGGGGTCTGAGAAGAGACACATTCCTGATGAAAGAGATTGTACAGGGCCAGTAGAGAGATCTTTGAGAATCATATATTCCAGCTCTAAACTGCGAATTCTTATAAATCTAATGAAACAAAGACAACATTAGCTGAAACATTGTTAACAATGTATCGATGTTAACAATTGTTTAAGGGCACTACAGAAACATCCCACGCCAGTTCGAACCCACAACCTCTGAAGTCTTCTGTCCTGCCCCTTCTGACTGATGTTGTCACTCACTGACTCACACTCAGAGCTGGACCGAGCTGTTCTTCAGGCTGTGACAGTGATCACAGCTCTATGATGATGAGGATTATTATGTCTGTGTCCAGTTTCTGTGTCCAGGCTGTGGTCACTGAGCCTGTCCTCTCTGGACAGCCAGGTCTGTCTGTGTCCAGTGTCTGTGTTCAGGCTGTGGTCACTGAGCCTGTCCTCTCTGGACAGTCTGTGTCCAGTGTCTGTGTCCAGGCTGTGGTCAATGAGCCTGTCCTCTCTGGACAGTCTGTGTCCAGGCTGTGGTCAATGAGCCTGTCCTCTCTGGACAGTCTGTGTCCACTGTCTGTGTCCAGGCTGTGGTCACTGAGTCTGTGCTTTGTCAGGGTCTGGTCCTCTTACTATCTATTATCCCAGTCAGATACTCAGCCTATCGCCTGTTTAGGGTCCTGTAAGTTCCAGTTTGTGTTTGTGTGTGTCCCCCAGTGGGTGAGGCAGTGTGTTCTGTGTGTCTTAGTGGGTCAGGCAGTGTTGTGTGTGTTGTATTTGTGTCTCAGTGGGTCAGGCAGTGCTGTGTGTGTGTGTCTGTCAGTGAGTCAGGCAGTGCTGTGTGTGTGTGTGTCTCAGCTCAGTGGGTCAGGCAGTGTATGTGTGTGTCTCAATGGGTCAGGGAGTGCTGTGTATGTGTGTGTCTCAGTGGGTCAGGCAGTGCTGTGTGTGTGTGTCTCAGTGGGTCAGGCAGTGCTGTGTGTGTGTGTCTCAATGGGTCAGGCAGTGCTGTGTATGTGTGTCTCAGTGGGTCAGGCAGTGCTGTGTGTGTGTGTGTGTGTCTCAGTGGGTCAGGCAGTGCTGTGTGTGTGTGTCTCAATGGGTCAGGCAGTGCTGTGTATGTATGTGTGTCTCAGTGGGTCAGGCAGTGCTGTGTGTGTGTGTCTCAATGGGTCAGGCAGTGCTGTGTATGTGTGTCTCAGTGGGTCAGGCAGTGCTGTGTGTGTGTGTGTGTGTCTCAGTGGGTCAGGCAGTGCTGTGTGTGTGTGTCTCAATGGGTCAGGCAGTGCTGTGTATGTATGTGTGTCTCAGTGGGTCAGGCAGTGCTGTGTGTGTGTTGTCGTGTTGTTGCAGCTCTGACTCCCGTTTCCCACCTGTGTGGGGAGTCGAATCTCTCCGCAAGTCAGGCTGCAGCTGGGTTAGACAGCAGCTCTGCCTCGCCTGCTGCCTTTCCTGCTTGCCTGCTGGCAGACATCTGCACTCCCGGAACCGGAGCGCGAGGGAGGGAGGGAGGAGATCTGTATCTGAACTGGATGCGACACCGGTTCCGGTTCCGGGGTCCAGCAGGAACAGCGAGCGGGGAGCACGCGGCGCGTTGGTGGGATAGTGATGAGCATAGCTGCCTTCCAAGCAGTTGACCCGGGTTCGATTCCCGGCCAACGCAGCGTGAAGCTTTTGTCACCTTTATATGCGCAGCTCTCAGTATCGCGTCAGAGAGAGCCGGTGAAATCACAGCCAGGGAGATCTGATAGATAAGACTTTATTGATCCCGAAGTGAAGTTGATTGATCTGTGCGGAGTCGAGAGCGGAGGTCTGGGAAAGAGCGCCTGGGATAACTGTCGGGTTTCCGGTCGAGGTGCTCCTGCGACTGTGCCGTGTGGCCGCTAGGTGTCAGTCAAGACCACAGACTCTCCGGTTCGCTGTGACACCGGCGACGGGCCTCGTCAGCAGCAAACAGGCGCGTGTCTCCTGCTCAAACGGAGAACCGGCCGCGGACGGTAGAGTCCGGCTCCTGCTGAGCCTCCTGAGCCAGCTGGCTCACTGACACCCGCCAGAGCTGCAACAACACGACCACACCACTGCCTGACACACACAGAACACAAACACTACCTCACCCACTGAGACACACATACTGCTCCAGATATCACTACAGCTGCTGACACTACTACAGCTCCAGATATCACTACAGCTGCTGACACTACTACAGCTCCAGATATCACTACAGCTGCGGACACTACTACAGCTCCAGATATCACTACAGCTGCTGACAGTACTACAGCTCCAGATATCACTACAGCTGCTGACACTTCTACAGCTCCCGATATCACTACAGCTGCTGACACTACTACAGCTCCAGATATCACTACAGCTGCTGACACTACTACAGCTCCAGATATCACTACAGCTGCTGACACGTCTACAGCTCCAGATATCACTACAGCTGCTGACACTACTACAGCTCCAGATATCACTACAGCTGCGGACAGTACTACAGCTCCAGATATCACTACAGCTGCTGACACTTCTACAGCTCCAGATATCACTACAGCTGCTGACACTTCTACAGCTCCAGATATCACTACAGCTGCTGACACTACTACAGCTCCAGATATCACTACAGCTGCGGACAGTACTACAGCTACAGATATCACTACAGCTGCTGACAATACTACAGCTACAGATATCATCACTACAGCTGCGGACACTACTACAGCTCCAGATATCACTACAGCTGCTGACACTACTACAGCTCCAGATATCACTACAGCTGCTGACACTTCTACAGCTCCAGATATCACTACAGCTACTGACACTACTACAGCTCCAGATATCACTACAGCTGCTGACACTTCTACACCTCTAGATATCACTACAGCTGCTGACACTTCTACAGCTCCAGATATCACTACAGCTGCTGACACTACTACAGCTCCAGATATCACTACAGCTGCGGACAGTACTACAGCTACAGATATCACTACAGCTGCTGACAGTACTACAGCTCCAGATATCACTACAGCTGCTGACACTACTACAGCTCCAGATATCACTACAGCTGCTGACACTTCTACAGCTCCAGATATCACTACAGCTACTGACACTACTACAGCTCCAGATATCACTACAGCTACTGACACTACTACAGCTCCAGATATCACTACAGCTACTGACACTTCTACAGCTCCAGATATCACTACAGCTGCTGACACTTCTACAGCTCCAGATATCACTACAGCTGCTGACACTACTACAGCTCCAGATATCACTACAGCTGCTGACACTTCTACAGCTCCAGATATCACTACAGCTGCTGACACTACTACAGCTCCAGATATCACTACAGCTGCTGACACTTCTACAGCTCCAGATATCACTACAGCTACTGACACTACTACAGCTCCAGATATCATCACTACAACTGCTGACACTTCTACAGCTCCAGATATCACTACAGCTGCTGACAGTACTACAGCTCCAGATATCACTACAGCTGCTGACACTACTACAGCTCCAGATATCACTACAGCTGCTGACACTTCTACAGCTCCAGATATCACTACAGCTGCTGACACTTCTACAGCTCCAGATATCACTACAGCTGCTGACACTTCTACAGCTCCAGATATCACTACAGCTACTGACACTACTACAGCTCCAGATATCACTACAGCTGCTGACACGTCTACAGCTCCAGATATCACTACAGCTGCTGACACTACTACAGCTCCAGATATCACTACAGCTGCTGACAGTACTACAGCTCCAGATATCACTACAGCTGCTGACACTACTACAGCTCCAGATATCACTACAGCTGCTGACACGTCTACAGCTCCAGATATCACTACAGCTGCTGACACTACTACAGCTCCAGATATCACTACAGCTGCGGACAGTACTACAGCTCCAGATATCACTACAGCTGCTGACACTTCTACAGCTCCAGATATCACTACAGCTGCTGACACTTCTACAGCTCCAGATATCACTACAGCTGCTGACAGTACTACAGCTCCAGATATCACTACAGCTGCTGACACTACTACAGCTCCAGATATCACTACAGCTACTGACACTTCTACAGCTCCAGATATCACTACAGCTGCTGACACTTCTACAGCTCCAGATATCACTACAGCTACTGACACTTCTACAGCTCCAGATATCACTACAGCTGCTGACACTTCTACAGCTCCAGATATCACTACAGCTACTGACACTTCTACAGCTCCAGATATCACTACAGCTGCTGACACGTCTACAGCTCCAGATATCACTACAGCTGCTGACACTACTACAGCTCCAGATATCACTACAGCTGCTGACACTACTACAGCTACAGATATCACTACAGCTGCTGACAGTACTACAGCTCCAGATATCACTACAGCTGCTGACACTACTACAGCTCCAGATATCACTACAGCTGCTGACACGTCTACAGCTCCAGATATCACTACAGCTGCTGACACTACTACAGCTCCAGATATCACTACAGCTGCGGACAGTACTACAGCTCCAGATATCACTACAGCTGCTGACACTTCTACAGCTCCAGATATCACTACAGCTGCTGACACTACTACAGCTCCAGATATCACTACAGCTGCTGACACTACTACAGCTCCAGATATCACTACAGCTGCTGACACTACTACAGCTCCAGATATCACTACAGCTGCTGACAGTACTACAGCTCCAGATATCACTACAGCTGCTGACACTTCTACAGCTCCCGATATCACTACAGCTGCTGACAGTACTACAGCTCCAGATATCACTACAGCTGCTGACACTACTACAGCTCCCGATATCACTACAGCTGCTGACACGTCTACAGCTCCAGATATCACTACAGCTGCTGACAGTACTACAGCTCCAGATATCACTACAGCTGCTGACACTTCTACAGCTCCAGATATCACTACAGCTGCGGACAGTATTGCCGCTTCTCCTGCCGGTGGCACAGCCACACTGTGGTTGCAGGGCATCCTGCGGGCACTCGCCGCGCCTGTCGCGAGAGGGTTAAGTCCCGGAGCTGTAGGCGGCGGGGCGGGCGGGGACGCCGCTCACTGGAGCGGAGCAGCTGATGGGTTCTGACAGGGCCCGCGGTTCGGCCCGCGGGGGTCCTGGCAGTCAGAGCCACGGCGACCATCTGGCTCCGGAATTGCAGGGGTGGGCGAGCGAGCAGGCTGGGACTTGTGGGAGCACCACACACACACACACACACCTCCCGACAGGAGACGAGCTAAATTTACAGCCGTCCCGGAAGCGCTGCTGTCAGGTCGGGGTGTGTGTGTGTGTGTGTGTGTGTGTGTGTGTGTGTGTGTGTGTGCGTGAGCTCTTTCTGATCCGCCTGCGGATTTCGGCCCTGTCCCTGCAGAGGGGGGAAGAGCTACACCCATCGCACTCGTCACGCTGAAGAATGTCTTGGTTTCAGGCAATGTCAAGTTAAGTGTGGAGCTGGTGGCTCTGTGTCTCAGGATCTGTGCTTGTGGCTGGGAGGTTGCCGGTTCGAATCCCGTGGCTGGCAGAGGAATCCTCCGGTGGGTCCCTGAGCGAGGCCCTGAACCCCAGCTGATCCAGGGGTGCTGTATAAATGGCTGACCCTGCGCTCTGACCCCCAGCTTCTCTCCCTGTCTGTGTGTCTCCTGGAGAGCAAGCTGGGGTCTGTGAAGAGACACATTCCTGATGCAGGAGACTGTATAGGGACAGGAAAGTGATCTGATTTTAAACTGCTAAACCAACTAGACAGCTCATCCCTTTTCGGCCTGTAACTGTGAGCCTGGATAGGAGGATGTCCTGCCTCCCCGAGCTCGAACCCCTGAGCCCTGCACTGCATCCCACCTCGCTGCCGCGGAGCAGGGGCAGTGACATGGGCAGGGCTCTGTTGGCGTGTGGACTTGCCCTCGTTTGGGGTGCGGTTTTCTGCAGTAGAATCCGCGCGCGCCACAGGACGTGATGAATGCAGCAAATCAACATCCCGGCCCAGAGTTACTGCAGTCACTGGAGGTGTGTCTCACTCCTCCCTTTCCAGCTCTGCCCTGCTTTTCCTACCCTCTTGTCGTCAGTCAGTGCCTTTTTTCCCCCCAGAATCACTTTCCACGCGCCGCCTGATCATTCCAACGGCAAACGGATTCCGGATCCCAAGCTTTTCCCCACGTCATCTTGCTATGGTTTTTTTTTTCCTTCCTGAATGGACACACCTCAGCTCGACCTTTTCTAAGCGGGTTTTTTTTTTCTTCGCACAGAGCTTCCTTGTAGTCGTCATTTTCACACACCCCCCCCTCAGAAAACAACGTGTCTGTCCTCCTGTAGGTTCGGGTTATGTGGTGTCTAGTGTTAAGTTGTAATAATTATACTACTACTGATAATAATAAACTTTATTGTATATAGCGCCTTTAAAGGTGGCTTCTCAAAACGCTTTACAGGATGACAACAACAATAAATAAGAAGAATACACAAGATAAAACACAATTACAATATACAGAGGAGACCGTGGATGGTGGTACTAAGTATTGTAGGAGCAGAACCGGGTCTTCTAAAGAAGACGGTTTTAAGTCTGGATTTGAAGGATTTTAAAGAGGGTGACTCTCTTATATCCTTGGGGAGAGAGCTCGGGGGCACAACAGGAGCAGGCACTGTCACCCCCAGAGTGTAGACGGGCTTGGGGGACAGTTAGGAGCCCAGAATTAGAGGAGCGAAGGTTACAAGATGGGGAGTAGGGCAATATTAGTTCAGACAGGTACTGAGGTGCCAAGCCATGCAGAGCCTCATAGGTGAGCAGGAGGATTTTAATGTCCACACAGAATTTGACAGGTAGCCAGTGCAGGGACTCCAGGACAGGAGTAATGTCATCACGTGCACTAGACCTGGTCAGGATTCTGGCTGCTGAATTTTGGACAGACTGGAGCTTGTTCACTGTGGATTTAGACACCCCCAGCAAGTAGAGGGTTACAGCAGTCAATTCGAGAGAACACAAATGTGTTGATCAGCTTTTCAGCCACAGTTAGCGATAGCATAGGGCGTAGTCTAGCGATATTTCTGAGGTGAAAAAAAAAGATGTTTTGTCAATATGCTGCACATGTGGGTCGAATGTTAAGCCAGAATCGAATATCACCCCACTTTGTTTCAATTTAAGGTTTTGGTCAACTGTTTTCCTGAAAGGGCTTTATCATCTGTGACGATGGTTACCCTGCTGAGACAGCCAGTGTAACAAGCAGGCACACCCTGACGTCACGTGTTCGATAACGCTTAAAGGTGGCAAAATGATCTTTTAACCCCAGACTTGGTGAGACTCAATACATAACTGTGCAGGAGTTGGTTTCATTAATGGAACAGAATAGTCTTGAATGCTGCTTTAAAGGTAAGAGGCTCTCTGAACATCAGCAAGACTAAGGAGATGATTGTGGACTATAGGAAACACCAGGGAGGAGATCACACGTCTATCCACATCAGTGGGACTGCAGTGGCGAGGGGCAGCAGTTTTAAGTTCCTGGGAGTTAACATCACAGAGGACTTAACCTGGACCCACCACACCAACACCGTGGTCAAGACAGCATCGGCAGCGCCTGCTCTTTCTCCGCAGGCTAAAGAAGTTTGGCATGCCATCACATATCCAGGCCAACTTCTACAGGTGCAGTATTGAGAGCATCCTGACTGGCTGCATCACTGCCTGGTGTGGGAGCTGCTCCGCCCGGGAGGGCAAAGTACTGCAGAGGGTGGTGAAGTCAGCGCAGCTCATCACCGGCTGTGAGCTGACAAACATCCGGGAGATCTACTCAGCTAGATGTCTGAAGAAGGCCAGGTCCATTCTCAAGGACTCCAGTCATCCCCGTCACAAACTGTTTTCCCTCCTACCGTCCAGTAAACGGTACCGAAGCATTCGGTCCAAGTCCAACAGACTACGGAACAGCTTCCACCTCCAGGAAGACTGCTAAACACCCAGCCTGCAGCTCCTTCAGCAAGTCACCCGTACTGGCTACATGGACACGGTTTTCACTGTATTCAGCACAACTGCACTACTGGGACACACTAGTGCACACAGCCTGGACACAGAGCAGCTCTATTCATATTGTTTTGTCTGAGTTTATTTTATTCAATTTCTATTACATTATTACCTATTATTATATAACCTTAATTTTGTGATTTTTACCCCCCTCCCCCCCCGGTGAGCTCGTAGAAAAGACATTTAATTGCCAGCAACTACTGCCACACGCTGTGTTGTTGTGCCTTTGATCAGTAAACTCTGATTGATTGATTAGTTGACCAGGAAGCCTGAGAAGGTGGAGTACTTCGTCTCTCTCCTCTGTCTCTCGTCTCTCTCCCCTGTCTCTCTCTGTCCTGTGTCTCTCTCCTGTCTTTCTCTCCCATCTCTCTCTCTCCCGTCTCTCTACAGGGGGAAGACCAGTAAGCCAGAGAAGGTGGAGTATTTCCTCTCTCTCCCGTCTCTCTCCCCCATCTCTCTCCTGTCTCCCTCCCGTCTCTCTCCCGTCTCTCTACAGGGGGAAGACCAGGAAGCCCGAGAAGGTGGAGTACTTCCTCTCTCTCTTGTGTCTCTCTCCTGTCTCTCTCTCCTGTCTCTCTCTCCTGTGTCTCTCTCCTGTCTCCCTCCCGTCTCTCTCCCGTCTCTCTACAGGGGGAAGACCAGTAAGCCAGAGAAGGTGGAGTATTTCCTCTCTCTCCCGTCTCTCCCCCATCTCTCTCCTGTCTCTCTCCCGTCTCTCTACAGGGGGAAGACCAGGAAGCCCGAGAAGGTGGAGTACTTCCTCTCTCTCCTGTCTCTCTCCTGTCTCTCTCTCTCTCCTGTCTCTCTTTCTCCTGTGTCTCTCTTTCTCCTGTGTCTCTCTCCTGTCTCTCTCTCCTGTCTCTCTCTCTCCTGTCTCTCTCTACAGGGGGAAGACCAGGAAGCCCGAGAAGGTGGAGTACTTCCTCTCTCTCCTGTGTCTCTCTCCTGTCTCTCTCTCCTGTGTCTCTCTCCTGTCTCTCTCTCCTGTGTCTCTCTCCTGTCTCCCTCCCGTCTCTCTCCCGTCTCTCTACAGGGGGAAGACCAGGAAGCCCGAGAAGGTGGAGTACTTCCTCTCTCTCCTGTGTCTCTCTCCTGTCTCTCTCTCCTGTGTCTCTCTCCTGTCTCCCTCTCCTGTGTCTCTCCTGTGTCTCTCTCCTGTCTCCCTCTCCTGTGTCTCTCCTGTGTCTCTCCTGTGTCTCTCCTGTGTCTCTCTCCTGTGTCTCTCCTGTGTCTCTCTCCTGTCTTTCTGTCCTGTGTCCCTCCTGTGTCTCTCTCCTGTCTCTCTCTCTACAGGGGGAAGACCAGGAACCCCGAGAAGGTGGAGTACTTCCTCTCTCTCCTCTGTCTCTCTCCTGTCTCTCTCTCCTGTGTCTCTCTCCTGTCTCTCTCTCCTGTCTCTCTCTCCTGTGTCTCTCTCCTGTCTCTCTCTCTACAGGGGGAAGACCAGGAACCCCGAGAAGGTGGAGTACTTCCAGCCGCCCATGAGGTTCCCCCTCTCCAGCTTGAGGTAGGCCTTGTCGCCCCGCTCCATGGTGACCAGCCCGGCATTGGTGGCTGCCTCGCGGGTCACGTCCTGGTCGCCTGCGAACGCCGTGATGACCGGCCAGCCGTTCAGCACCAGGCTGACCTGGGAGGGAGAGTGAGGGGCAGAGTGAGAGAGCGGTGGGCCGCGGCGGGGCGGCTGTCCGGCCCGGGGTGTCGTGGTGTCGGGGTGTCGGGGTGTCGGGGTGTCGGGCCGGGGAGCTGACCTGTATGGTCTGCCTGTTGTACACCTTGACCACGTGGTAGGTGAAGCTGTACACACCCTTCCTGGGAGCGATGAAGATACTGCGGGCTGAGTCAAAGTGACCACCCACATTGACCAGGATCTGACAGAGAGAGACACAGTTTAATATTAACACTGCACTGAGAGAGAGGGGTTCATACAGACACACTGACTGACTGGACACTCCAGTACATTAACACTGCACTGAGAGAGAGGGGTTCATACAGACACACTGACTGACTGGACACTCCAGTACATTAACACTGCACTGAGAGAGAGGGGTTCATACAGACACACTGACTGACTGGACACTCCAGTACATTAACACTGCACTGAGAGAGAGGGGTTCATACAGACACACTGACTGACTGGACACTCCAGTACATTAACACTGCACTGAGAGAGAGGGGTTCATACAGACACACTGACTGACTGGACACTCCAGTACATTAACACTGCACTGAGAGAGAGGGGTTCATACAGACACACTGACTGGACACTCCAGTACATTAACACTGCACTGAGAGAGAGGGGTTCATACAGACACACTGACTGGACACTCCAGTACATTAACACTGCACTGAGAGAGAGGGGTTCATACAGACACACTGACTGGACACTCCAGTACATTAACACTGCACTGATAGAGAGGGGTTCATACAGACACACTGACTGACTGGACACTCCAGTACATTAACACTGCACTGAGAGAGAGGGGTTCATACAGACACACTGACTGACTGGACACTCCAGTCCATTAACACTGCACTGAGAGAGAGGGGTTCATACAGACACACTGACTGGACACTCCAGTACATTAACACTGCACTGATAGAGAGGGGTTCATACAGACACACTGACTGACTGGACACTCCAGTACATTAACACTGCACTGAGAGTGAGGGGTTCATACAGACACACTGACTGACTGGACACTCCAGTACATTAACACTGCACTGAGAGAGAGGGGTTCATACAGACACACTGACTGGACACTCCAGTACATTAACACTGCACTGAGAGAGAGGGGTTCATACAGACACACTGACTGGACACTCCAGTACATTAACACTGCACTGAGAGAGAGGGGTTCATACAGACACACTGACTGACTGGACACTCCAGTACATGAACACTGCACTGAGAGAGAGGGGTTCATACAGACACACTGACTGACTGGACACTCCAGTACATGAACACTGCACTGAGAGAGAGGGGTTCATACAGACACACTGACTGACTGGACACTCCAGTACATGAACACTGCACTGAGAGAGAGGGGTTCATACAGACACACTGACTGACTGGACACTCCAGTACATTAACACTGCACTGAGAGAGAGGGGTTCATACAGACACACTGACTGACTGGACACTCCAGTACATTAACACTGCACTGAGAGAGAGGGGTTCATACAGACACACTGACTGGACACTCCAGTACATTAACACTGCACTGATAGAGAGGGGTTCATACAGACACACTGACTGACTGGACACTCCAGTACATTAACACTGCACTGAGAGAGAGGGGTTCATACAGACACACTGACTGACTGGACACTCCAGTCCATTAACACTGCACTGAGAGAGAGGGGTTCATACAGACACACTGACTGGACACTCCAGTACATTAACACTGCACTGATAGAGAGGGGTTCATACAGACACACTGACTGACTGGACACTCCAGTACATTAACACTGCACTGAGAGTGAGGGGTTCATACAGACACACTGACTGACTGGACACTCCAGTACATTAACACTGCACTGAGAGAGAGGGGTTCATACAGACACACTGACTGACTGGACACTCCAGTACATTAACACTGCACTGAGAGAGAGGGGTTCATACAGACACACTGACTGACTGGACACTCCAGTACATTAACACTGCACTGAGAGAGAGGGGTTCATACAGACACACTGACTGACTGGACACTCCAGTCCATTAACACTGCACTGAGAGAGAGGGGTTCATACAGACACACTGACTGACTGGACACTCCAGTACATTAACACTGCACTGAGAGAGAGGGGTTCATACAGACACACTGACTGGACACTCCAGTCCATTAACACTGCACTGAGAGAGAGGGGTTCATACAGACACACTGACTGGACACTCCAGTACATTAACACTGCACTGAGAGAGAGGGGTTCATACAGACACACTGACTGACTGGACACTCCAGTACATTAACACTGCACTGAGAGAGAGGGGTTCATACAGACACACTGACAGACTGGACACTCCAGTACATTAACACTGCACTGAGAGAGAGGGGTTCATACAGACACACTGACTGACTGGACACTCCAGTACATTAACACTGCACTGAGAGAGAGGGGTTCATACAGACACCCTGACTGACTGGACACTCCAGTACATTAACACTGCACTGAGAGAGAGGGGTTCATACAGACACACTGACTGACTGGACACTCCAGTACATGAACACTGCACTGAGAGAGAGGGGTTCATACAGACACACTGACTGACTGGACACTCCAGTACATTAACACTGCCCTGAGAGAGAGGGGTTCATACAGACACACTGACTGACTGGACACTCCAGTACATTAACACTGCACAGAGAGAGAGGGGTTCATACAGACACACTGACTGACTGGACACTCCAGTACATTAACACTGCACTGAGAGAGAGGGGTTCATACAGACACACTGACTGGACACTCCAGTACATTAACACTGCACAGAGAGAGAGGGGTTCATACAGACACACTGACCGACTGGACACTCCAGTACATTAACACTGCACTGAGAGAGAGGGGTTCATACAGACACACTGACTGACTGGACACTCCAGTACATGAACACTGCACTGAGAGAGAGGGGTTCATACAGACACACTGACTGACTGGACACTCCAGTACATGAACACTGCACTGAGAGAGAGGGGTTCATACAGACACACTGACTGACTGGACACTCCAGTACATTAACACTGCACTGAGAGAGAGGGGTTCATACAGACACACTGACTGACTGGACACTCCAGTACATTAACACTGCACTGATAGAGAGGGGTTCATACAGACACACTGACTGGACACTCCAGTACATTAACACTGCACTGATAGAGAGGGGTTCATACAGACACACTGACTGACTGGACACTCCAGTCCATTAACACTGCACTGAGAGAGAGGGGTTCATACAGACACACTGACTGACTGGACACTCCAGTCCATTAACACTGCACTGAGAGAGAGGGGTTCATACAGACACACTGACTGGACACTCCAGTACATTAACACTGCACTGATAGAGAGGGGTTCATACAGACACACTGACTGACTGGACACTCCAGTACATTAACACTGCACTGAGAGTGAGGGGTTCATACAGACACACTGACTGACTGGACACTCCAGTACATTAACACTGCACTGAGAGAGAGGGGTTCATACAGACACACTGACTGACTGGACACTCCAGTACATTAACACTGCACTGAGAGAGAGGGGTTCATACAGACACACTGACTGACTGGACACTCCAGTACATTAACACTGCACTGAGAGAGAGGGGTTCATACAGACACACTGACTGACTGGACACTCCAGTCCATTAACACTGCACTGAGAGAGAGGGGTTCATACAGACACACTGACTGACTGGACACTCCAGTACATTAACACTGCACTGAGAGAGAGGGGTTCATACAGACACACTGACTGGACACTCCAGTCCATTAACACTGCACTGAGAGAGAGGGGTTCATACAGACACACTGACTGGACACTCCAGTACATTAACACTGCACTGAGAGAGAGGGGTTCATACAGACACACTGACTGACTGGACACTCCAGTACATTAACACTGCACTGAGAGAGAGGGGTTCATACAGACACACTGACAGACTGGACACTCCAGTACATTAACACTGCACTGAGAGAGAGGGGTTCATACAGACACACTGACTGACTGGACACTCCAGTACATTAACACTGCACTGAGAGAGAGGGGTTCATACAGACACACTGACTGACTGGACACTCCAGTACATTAACACTGCACTGAGAGAGAGGGGTTCATACAGACACACTGACTGACTGGACACTCCAGTACATTAACACTGCACTGAGAGAGAGGGGTTCATACAGACACACTGACTGACTGGACACTCCAGTACATGAACACTGTACTGAGAGAGAGGGGTTCATACAGACACACTGACTGACTGGACACTCCAGTACATTAACACTGCACTGAGAGAGAGGGGTTCATACAGACACACTGACTGACTGGACACTCCAGTACATTAACACTGCACTGAGAGAGAGGGGTTCATACAGACACACTGACTGACTGGACACTCCAGTACATTAACACTGCACTGAGAGAGAGGGGTTCATACAGACACACTGACTGACTGGACACTCCAGTACATTAACACTGCACTGAGAGAGAGGGGTTCATACAGACACACTGACTGACTGGACACTCCAGTACATTAACACTGCACTGAGAGAGAGGGGTTCATACAGACACACTGACTGACTGGACACTCCAGTACATTAACACTGCACTGAGAGAGAGGCAGGTCACCTGGTCGAAGTAGATGGTCATGGTGCGGTTGCTCATCTCCGAGGGCTCGTGGTTGGTGTTGCGGACGGCGGAGAAGGCCACGCGGCCCGCGCCCGAGCGGACCGACATGCCCAGCGCCGTGCCCGCCGGCTCGGTGGACGGCACCGAGTCGCACACCACCAGGCACTTCCCCTCCAGCACGATGGGCTCCGTGTCGTTCTGGGCCGGCGCCAGGGGGGCCCACAGGCCCAGCAGCAGGAGGAGCAGGGGTCCCACTGGAGCTGGCATGACCACTGGACACCCTGGACACCCTGATTATCGAGGGAATTCTCAACACGATGTCCACTCTAGTGCTACGAATACACGGGTCAGACTGGACACTCTATACTGACTTCACTGTGGAAACACTAGGCAGACTTCACTGCAAATACACAGACTTTACTGTAGATTTACTGACTACACACTAAGTACTCTGGATAGACACTGATATCACTGCAAGTACGCTGACTTTACTGTAAATTTACTGTCTACACTGTAAATACTCTGGACAGACACAGACTTCACTGTAAAAACACTGACTTTACACTAAATACTCTGGAGAGACACGGACTTAACTGTAAATACACTGACTTTACACTAAATACTCTGGAGAGACACGGACTTAACTGTAAATACACTGACCTTACACTAAATACTCTGGAGAGACACGGACTTCACTGTAAATACACTGACTTTACTGCACATTTACTGACTACACTGTTAATACTCTAGGCAGACACTGATTTCACTGCAAATACACTCTGACTTTACTGCACATTTACTGACTACACTGTAAATACTCTGGACAGACACAGACTTCACTGTAAATACACTGACTTTACACTAAATACTCTGGAGAGACACGGACTTCACTGTAAATACACTGACTTTACACTAAATACTCTGGAGAGACACAGACTTCACTGTAAATACACTGACCTTACAGTTTATACTCTGGAGAGACACTGACTTAACTGCAAATATACTGTCTTCACTGTAAATACACTGAGTTAACAGTGAATTCTCTGGATACTTTATACTGATTTCATTGTAGATACACTGGACAAACATTGACTTCACTGTAAGTACTCTGACATTAATGTAAATATACTGACTGTCCTGTAAACACACTGAACAAGCACTGTCTCTACTGTCAATACACTGCCTTCAATGTAAATACTTTTGGAATGACACCAATTTCACTGTAAATACACTGAACAGACACTGTCTTTGCTGTGAATATACTGATTTCACTGTACATACAATGGGAAGACACTAACATCATTGTACATACAGTACACTGACTTTACTTTAAATACACTGGACAGACACTGTCTTCAGTGTAAATACGCGTGCTGCATTGTAATTGAATTGGAAATGTGTTGACTTCACTGTAAATAAACTGGAGAGACAGAATACACTAAATACACTGATTGCACTGTAAACAGACTGCACAGACTGGCTGCGCTGTAAATACACTTGATAGACACTGATTTCACTGTAAATACACTGGTTACACTGTAAATACACTGTCTATACTAAAGTACAGTAAATGTACTATACTGGAGAGACACTGAATACACTGGCTACACTGGTAAATATGCTAGACAGGCACTGGTTGTACAGCCGATACAGTGGTCACACTGCAAATACACTGGGCTGACACTCAACACACTGGTTACACATTAAATACACTGGCTACACAGAATCCACTTCACATACAAAGGCTGGACTATAAATACACTGTCTCTACAAAATATTCAGATTTCACTGGCGTCTCTGGTGACACTGACTGAATTATACTGCTCACTGGTTACAGTGAGGACAGCGGCCACACCGTGTGTCCTGGTGGACAGTATCCATACGCTGCCTAACTACAGTATGAAGAGAGTGTTTAAAGGGGCCACACTGTATCTAAGCACAGGGCACAGTGAGCTGTACGAGCTGTACTGTACACAGTGAGGAATGGACTGAACACACAGGCAGAGCACGAATCATGAACATCTGCCGATCCTCTGGTCTTCTGGACCAGCTTCTAGACCCTTCCAGTGCTGGTGTCCTTGTGGGACACGTTCTAGATCTGTCGTTCTGAGGGAGGTTCTAGACCATTCCGGAGCCTCTGTTGTTCTAGAACAACATCCAGTCAATCCTAGTGTCTCTCTCTCTATGGAGTAGCTTCTTGACCCTTCCAGTGCTGGTGTCCTTCTGGAACAACACCCAGTGAAGTCCAGTGTCTCTCGTTCTGGAACAGTTTCAGGACAATGTCCGAGCCCCTGTCGTTCTGGAACAACACCCAGTGAAGTCCAGTGTCTCTCGTTCTGGAACAGTTTCAAGACAATGTCCGCGCCTATGTTGTTCCTGAACAGGTTCTGGTCAGTTCTAGTGCCTCCCTTGCTGGAGCAGATTCCAGACTGTTCCGGATCCTGTGCTGTTCTGGTCTGTGGAGGTGCCAGCAGAGCTGTCCGTTTAGACCGTGTGTTGTAGCAGGGAGGCTCACAGACTATGTCATCACAAAACTGATCTTGTGGGACTCCTGTTGATCACCTGGAGTTTTCTCTAGTCCTCCAACTGGGCCTTTGAGCTCGAGGTCCCGACGTCTGGAGCCGACGAAAGCCACAAGTCCAGGCCAGGCCCGGCACACACACTGCTCCTGCAGTGGGCCAGCTGAGTGCTCCTCTGTAGGGACCCTGAGCTAGCTGAGTGTTCCTCTATAGGGACCCTGAGACAGATGAGTGTTCCTCTGTAGGGACCCTGGGACAGCTGAGTGTTCCTCTATAGGGACCCTGAGCTAGCTGAGTGTTCCTCTATAGGGACCCTGGGCCAGCTGAGTGCTCCTCTATAGGGACCCTGGGACAGCTGAGTGCTCCTCTATAGGGACCCTGGGCCAGCTGAGTGCTCCTCTATAGGGACCCTGGGACAGCTGAGTGCTCCTCTATAGGGACCCTGGTCCAGATGAGTGTTCCTCTATAGGGACCCTGGGCCAGCTGAGTGTTCCTCTATAGGGACCCTGGGACAGATGAGTGTTCCTCTATAGGGACCCTGAGCCAGCTGAGTGTTCCTCTATAGGGACCCTGGGACAGCTGAGTGTTCCTCTATAGGGACCCTGAGCTAGCTGAGTGTTCCTCTATAGGGACCCTGAGACAGATGAGTGTTCCTCTATAGGGACCCTGAGCCAGCTGAGTGTTCCTCTATAGGGACCCTGAGCCAGCTGAGTGTTCCTCTATAGGGACCCTGGGACAGCTGAGTGTTCCTCTATAGGGACCCTGGGCCAGCTGAGTGCTCCTCTATAGGGACCCTGGGACAGCTGAGTGCTCCTCTATAGGGACCCTGGGCCAGCTGAGTGCTCCTCTATAGGGACCCTGGGACAGCTGAGTGCTCCTCTATAGGGACCCTGGTCCAGATGAGTGTTCCTCTATAGGGACCCTGGTCCAGCTGAGTGTTCCTCTATAGGGACCCTGGGACAGATGAGTGTTCCTCTATAGGGACCCTGGGACAGCTGAGTGTTCCTCTATAGGGACCCTGGGACAGCTGAGTGTTCCTCTATAGGGACCCTGAGCTAGCTGAGTGTTCCTCTATAGGGACCCTGAGACAGATGAGTGTTCCTCTATAGGGACCCTGAGCCAGCTGAGTGTTCCTCTATAGGGACCCTGGGACAGCTGAGTGTTCCTCTATAGGGACCCTGGGACAGCTGAGTGTTCCTCTATAGGGACCCTGGGCCAGCTGAGTGTTCCTCTATAGGGACCCTGGGACAGATGAGTGTTCCTCTATAGGGACCCTGGGACAGCTGAGTGTTCCTCTATAGGGACCCTGGGACAGATGAGTGTTCCTCTATAGGGACCCTGGGCCAGCTGAGTGTTCCTCTATAGGGACCCTGGGACAGATGAGTGTTCCTCTATAGGGACCCTGGGACAGCTGAGTGTTCCTCTATAGGGACCCTGGGACAGCTGAGTGTTCCTCTATAGGGACCCTGGGGCAGATGAGTGTTCCTCTATAGGGACCCTGGGACAGCTGAGTGTTCCTCTATAGGGACCCTGGGGCAGATGAGTGTTCCTCTGTAGGGACCCTGGTCCAGATGAATGTTCCTCTATAGGGACCCCAGTCCAGATGAGTTTTCTTCTACAGGGACCCTGGTCCAGCTCCTCTACAGGGACCCTGGACGAGCTGGGTGTTCCTCTATAGAGACCCTGGGCAGGAGCAGCTTGGACAAGAGCTGCATCAGAGCAGGACGTCCCAGGACTAACGGTCTTATTTTAGGTTACAGAGCCGTGGCCTGAGACAGAGCAGTCTGTGACCTGCAGATCCTCAGTGGAGTTGAGAGGATGGGGGTGTTGATCATACCAGGTCACCAGATCCTGTGGAGGAGGAGAGGATAGAGTTCATAACACACCCTGACACACTCCCTCTCACTAATACAGACTACTGCTCACTAATACACACCCGGACACACTACTGCTCGCTAATACACACCCTGACACACTACTGCTCGCTAATACACACCCTGACACATTACTGCTCACTAATATAAACACCCTGACATACTACTGCTCACTAATACACACTCTGGCACACTACTGCTCACTTATACACACCCTGACACACTCCCTCCCACTAATACACACCCTGACACACTATTGCTCGGTAATACACGCACACACTCCCTCTCACTAATATACACCCTGACACACTACTGCTCGCTAATATACACCTTGACACACTACCTCTCATTAATATACACACTGACACACTACTGATCACTAACACACACCCTGACACAATACTGCTCGGTAATATCCACACTGACACACTCCCTCTCACTAATATATAACCTGACACACTACTGCTTACTAATATACATAGTGACACACTACTGCTCATTAATACTGTAAATACCCTGACACACTACCTCTCACTCACATACATTCCCTGACACATTACTGCTCACTAATATAAACACCCTGACATACTACTGCTCACTAATACACACCCTGACACACTCCCTCCCACTAATACACACCCTGACACACTATTGCTCGGTAATACACGCACACACTCCCTCTCACTAATATACACCCTGACACACTACTGCTCGCTAATATACACCTTGACACACTACCTCTCATTAATATACACACTGACACACTACTGATCACTAACACACACCCTGACACAATACTGCTCGGTAATATCCACACTGACACACTCCCTCTCACTAATATATAACCTGACACACTACTGCTTACTAATATACATAGTGACACACTACTGCTCATTAATACTGTAAATACCCTGACACACTACCTCTCACTCACATACATTCCCTGACACATTACTGCTCACTAATATAAACACCCTGACATACTACTGCTCACTAATACACACCCTGACACACTCCATCTCACTAATACACACCCTGACACACTACCTCTCACTCACATACATTCCCTGACACATTACTGCTCACTAATATAAACACCCTGACATACTAATGCTCACTAATACACACTCTGGCACACTACTGCTCACTAATACACACCCTGACACACTCCATCTCACTAATACACACCCTGACACACTACCTCTCACTCACATACATTCCCTGACACATTGCTGCTCACTAATATACACACTGGCTCACTCCCTCTCACTAATACACACACTGACACACTACCTCTCATACACACCGACATGTTACTACTTACTAATATAAGCACTGACACACTCCCTTTCACTAATATACCCATTGACACACTACTGCTCACTAATATGCAGGCTGGTGTCCTGTCCAGGGTGTGTATGTGTGTGTCCTGTGATGGGCTGGTGTCCTGTCCAGGGCGTGTGCGTGTGTGTGTGTGTCCTGTGATAGGCTGGTGTCCTGTCCAGGGTGTGTGTGTGTGTCCAGTGATGGGCTGGTGTCCTGTCCAGGGTGTGTGTGTGTGTCCAGTGATGGGCTGGTGTCCTTTCCAGGGTGTGTATGCGTGTGTCCTGTGATGGGCTGGTGTCCTGTCCAGGGTGTACCCTGCCTTCCACCAGTTGCTTGCTGGGATAAACTCTAGCTTCCCTGCGACCATGTATTCAAGAAGAGGCTGGAAAACGGATGGATGGACAAGTGAACATGAAAACCCCCCAAAAAACAAGCACATAAGACTTTGTGTTCTTCATGTGCAAAGACAGAGACAGAGTGAAGGATAATGATGCTGGATGCAGGAGCATCATGTAATGGCTCACAGAGAGGGGCATGATGTAATGGCATGCGGAAGACCATGATGTAATGCCTCACAGAGGGGGGCATGATGTAATGGCATGCGAAAGACCATGATGTAATGCCTCACAGAGGGGGGCATGATGTAATGGCATGCGGAAGACCATGATGTAATGAATGCATGAGTATCCGTGGGTGTGACAGTGCCAGGGCCACATGCGCCGCGCCAGCTGGATGAGGAGTGTGCGCGCGGCAGGAATTGGCTTTTCCACTGCGCTTGTCCCACAGAGAGGCCATCTGTCCTTCGCACGCTCTCTCTTCCTCTCCATCACTCTTTCTCTCTCTCCTGTCATTCCTCCACAGCAAGCAGAGGAATTCTCCCACAGGCGCTGCCTGAGACACGCACAATTTTTGGACCCACAGGGCAGACCATAAAGACAAGGACAGACACAGAAGTATTACAATCACACACAGACAGAAGGACCAGGACAGACAGACATTCACAATCACACACGGACAGAGGGACCAGGACAGACAGACATTCACAATCACACACAGACAGACAGAGGGAGCAAGACAGACAGGCATTCACAATCACACACAGACAGAGGGACCAGGACAGACAGACATTTACAATCACACACAGACAGACAGAGGGACCAGGACAGACAGGCATTCGCAATCACACACAGACAGACAGAGGGACCAGGACAGACAGGCATTCGCAATCACACACAGACAGACAGAGGGACCAGGACAGACAGGCATTCGCAATCACACACAGACAGACAGAGGGACCAGGACAGACAGGCATTAGACAGGCATTGCAATCACACACAGACAGACACAAACACAAATGAGGGGTGGCTACGTGGCCCATCAGGATGCTGGTTGCTCATTGATCCAAAGATCTCCAACCATGTCTTGAGAGAAGCCAGGGTATCGGCTTCAACAACGTGGCTGAGCAGCTTGTTCCCCACCCCCACCACCCTCTGTGTAAAGAAGAGCCTCCTGTCCTGACTGGAGGAGCTCACCCAGCTGTGTCTGGAGAGAAGCCAGGGTATCGGCTTCAACAACATGGCTGGGCAGCTTGTTCCCCACCCCCACCACCCTCTGTGTACAGAAGTGCTTCAAGCTCTCGGTTTTTACAGGCATGTCCCCTGGAGTTTCCACTTCTGCCCTCTTGCCCGTGACGGCCTCTCTGGGAGCAGGGTCCGAGGCCTCTGCATTCAGGCCCTGTACCGGTGCAGGTGTTGAGTCTCTAACAGTGATGAGGGACAGATGTCCACACACAGGCCGCAGCGAGAGCAGATTAGACTCACGCACGGGGCGCGGATTACACGGCTCTGTGAGGTCTTGTCAGAGAATGGTGCCGTGAGGAAATTAGACACAACTGGGACGATCAAAGGACTGCAGAACGGTGTCATTAACTAAACAAGCACTCCGACTGTCAGGCACATAGGCAATGCCAGCATTACAGCTACACACAGAGTCAGTATGTGAGACGAGACTATAACTGTACACAGAGTCAGTATGTGAGACGAGACTATAACTGTACACAGAGTCAGTGAGACACTAGATTATAACTGTACACAGAGTCAGTGAGACACTAGATTATAACTGTACACAGAGTCAGTGTGAGACACTAGATTATAACTGTACACAGAGTCAGTGTGAGACACTAGATTATAACTGTACACAGAGTCAGTGAGAGACACTAGATTATAACTGTACACAGTGTCAGTGTGAGAGACACTAGATTATAACTGTACACAGAGTCAGTGTGAGACACTGGATTATAACTGTACACAGAGTCAGTGTGAGAGACACTAGATTATAACTGTACACAGAGTCAGTGTGAGACACTAGATTATAACTGTACACAGAGTCAGTGTGAGAGACACTAGATTATAACTGTACACAGAGTCAGTGTGTGAGACACTAGATTATAACTGTACACAGAGTCAGTGAGAGAGACACTAGATTATAACTGTACACAGAGTTAGTGAGACACTAGATTATAACTGTACACAGAGTCAGTGTGAGACACTAGATTATAACTGTACACAGAGTCAGTATGTGAGACGAGACTATAACTGTACACAGAGTCAGTGAGAGACACTAGATTATAACTGTACACAGAGTCAGTGAGACACTAGATTATAACTGTACACAGAGTCAGTGTGAGACACTAGATTATAACTGTACACAGAGTCAGTGTGAGAGACACTAGATTATAACTGTACACAGAGTCAGTATGTGAGACGAGACTATAACTGTACACAGAGTCAGTGTAAGACACTAGATTATAACTGTACACAGACTCAGTGTGAGAGACACTAGATTATAACTGTACACAGAGTCAGTATGTGAGACGAGACTATAACTGTACACAGAGTCAGTGAGAGACACTAGATTATAACTGTACACAGAGTCAGTGAGACACTAGATTATAACTGTACACAGAGTCAGTGTGAGACACTAGATTATAACTGTACACAGAGTCAGTGTGAGAGACACTAGATTATAACTGTACACAGAGTCAGTATGTGAGACGAGACTATAACTGTACACAGAGTCAGTGTAAGACACTAGATTATAACTGTACACAGAGTCAGTGTGAGAGACACTAGATTATAACTGTACACAGAGTCAGTATGTGAGACGAGACTATAACTGTACACAGAGTCAGTGAGAGACACTAGATTATAACTGTACACAGAGTCAGTGAGACACTAGATTATAACTGTACACAGAGTCAGTGTGAGAGACACTAGATTATAACTGTACACAGAGTCAGTGTGAGAGACTAGATTATAACTGTACACAGTGTCAGTGTGAGAGACACTAGATTATAACTGTACACAGAGTCAGTGTGAGAGACTAGATTATAACTGTACACAGAGTCAGTGAGAGAGACACTAGATTATAACTGTACACAGAGTCAGTGAGACACTGTATTATAACTGTACACAGAGTCAGTGTGAGACACTGGATTATAACTGTACACAGAGTCAGTGAGACACTAGATTATAACTGTACACAGAGTCAGTGAGAGACACTAGATTATAACTGTACACAGAGTCAGTGTGAGAGACTAGATTATAACTGTACACAGTGTCAGTGTGAGAGACACTAGATTATAACTGTACACAGAGTCAGTGAGACACTAGATTATAACTGTACACAGAGTCAGTGTGAGACACTAGATTATAACTGTACACAGAGTCAGTGTGAGAGACACTAGAATATAACTGTACACAGTGTCAGTGTGAGAGAGTGGATTATAACTGTACACAGAGTCAGTGAGAGACACTAGATTATAACTGTACACAGAGTCAGTGAGAGAGTGGATTATAACTGTACACAGTCAATGTGAGACTACAGACCTCTCTCATTGAAATGATATAAATGCAGTTCTTACCTGCTGTGATGAAGACCTGTGTCCTTGTCTTTGCCGTCTCTGTTCTGCAGCAGATCGCCGTGTCAGATCTGAGGTGTTGGGGCATCTGGACTCTTCTCTCACACTGAACACACACTCCTCTTACTTTCTCTCTCCCTCCTCATCTCCCCGTTTTCCAATCCCTCTGTGCGCCTGTGTCCCCCTCTCTCTCCCTTCAGCGCCTCCAGGCTGCCTCCCTCTCCCGGTCTCTCTCTCTCACACACACACGCTCACACCTGCTCGGAAAGGAGAGTCGAGGACACGGCGCCCTCTGCCGCCCGCATGCGGTACTGCGGTCGGTGCTGTCCCGCTGGCTCGGGCGGAAATCCGAGCTCGCCGGTCTAACAGGAGTGAGCTCCTCGGACCTCGGGGCACCTTTTGTGTTTTAGAGAGAGGAAAAGGGATTTCGGTCCCGATCTGCCGGTGGGAAAGTAGTGGATCACGACCGACGCCCCGCTCTCGAGTGAAGCACGAATCCCAACTTTTCTTCCCACGCGGGAGATCAATCTGGTTTGTGCTCGCAATCGCGCGGCTACGGACACCGACGCGGAACACTGATCGGGGGGAAAAATAAATAAAAATAAAGCTGGTCACCGCAGATCAGTCCTTGACTCTTTGTTTTTTCTTCGAAAAAAAAAATACATCTATGGACGTTTTCCGAAACAGAGCGAGCGTGAGAACGCGTGTCAAACACGTACAGCCAATAATAATAATAATAATAATAATAATAATAATAATAATTGTTTACACTTACATAGCGCTTTTCTGGACACTCCACTCAAAGCGCTTTACAGGTAATGGGGATCCCCTCCACCCCCCCAGTGTGCAGCCCCACCTGGATGATGCGACGGCAGCCATAGTGCGCCAGAACGCTCCCCACACAGCAGCTCTCAGTGGGGAGGAGAGCAGAGTGATGAGGCCAGTTCAGAGAGGGGGGTGATCAGGAGGCCATGACTGGTAAAGACCAGGGGGAGTCTGTCCAGGACACTGGGGTCACACCCCTACTCTTTCTGAGAGACACCCTGGGGTCTTGACTGACCACAGAGAGGCAGGACCTCAGTTTCACGTCTCATCTGAAGGACGGCGCCTTGTTTACAGTCTAGTGTCCCCGTCACTGTCCTGGGGCGTTAGGACCCCCACAGACCGCAGGGTGAGCGCCCCCTACTGGTCCACTCACACCTCTTCCAGCAGCAGCCTCAGCTTTCCCAGGAGTCTCCCATCCAGGTACTGGCCAGGCTCACTCCTCGCCCTGATGCCTGGCTGCCCCGCCTCGTCTTTCCTCGCCTCTCGTTTGGGACCTGGATGCCCTGGTCCTGACTCCTGTGAGACCCGACCCAGCTCTCCTGCCACGGGTACGACTTTCGCCTTCAGGACACCACCGCGCAGACTCGGCGCCGCGTAGGGTCCGACCGGGCGCTCCTAGCGCCGTCCCCGGCAGGCGGCGATCGCGTCCGGTAATCCTCGGCGTTGAGGAGAGGAACGACGTCAGCAGAGATCGCTTCTGACGGACAGCCGGGTCTGGTTGAGCCTGGCCGCTGTCGTCTCCTCCGCGACCTTCCAGAACGAGCTCCGTCCGTAGAGAGGACGGTCGCGCACTTCATGCGATCATCCGGCGATGGCTCAGCTGTCGTACAGCACCTCCATCGTCATGCGCCGACTTCCAGTCTGAAGCAGTGGAATCAATCGCGCGGTCTGGGTTTAAGGCCAGCTGGTGGCTCTGTGGCTCAGGATCTGCGCCTGTGGCTGGGAGGTTGCCGGTTCGAATCCCGCGGCCGGCAGAGGAATCCTACTCCGCTGGGCCCCTGAGCGAGGCCCTGAACCCCAGCTGCTCCAGGGGTGCTGTATAAATGTCTGACCCTGCGCTCTGACCCCCAGCTTCTCTCCCTGTCTGTGTGTCTCCTGGAGAGCAAGCTGGGGTCTGAGAAAAGACACATTCCTGATGAAAGAGACTGGACAGGAAAGTGATCTTATGTGTGAGCGCCCTCGTGGTTATAATTGTGTTATAACGTTTCGTTCTGAATGAACCCCAGGGGAAAGTCGTGGCGAGATGCCACATGAAATACTCTTTCCCTTGGTGACAGCTGCGCGCCTCCGTACAGCTCCACCCGCCCGGCGAGGAAAGGATTTGACAGGACTGTCACCTGCTTGCCTGTGCCCGCAGCGGTGAAGAAAAACTACATTCCCGGTGCACCCTGGGTAACCACCCCCCTTCTCGCACTTCCTCCCCCCCCCCGCGCTCGCTTCCGGTTCCCCCCAGCCGGCGGGCGGGTTCCCAGTGGGGTGTGCAGACCCGCAGGACGGGCTCGGCTCGCTTTCCTGGAAGCAGTGTTTCAAGCATTTTATAAACGGGACCCTAATCCCACTCCCCCTCTCCACCACGCTCAACTTCGCTTCCCACTTCCCGCGACCGTCCCGTCACGTCACGTCACGTCACGGCGTTCGGAAAGCGAAAGCGAAAGCGCCGGCTGCTGTTTTCGTGGGAGGGGGGACGTGGGCGCGAAGTCACGCAGCCGATACTTTCGTTTTCGCCCGGAGTGAGGTCGGGAGCCGAGCGGTGTCTCTCCGGAGCAGCCCGTTTCCGGGCGGTGTGAGAGACCCGAACACACCCCGCTCGGCGAAGCTCCGTGTTTATATATATATATTTTAAAAAAAGCTCCTGAGGAATCATAATTCCTCGTCGAGACGCGAGGGAGCGGCGTGCGGCCGTGTCGTGGAGTGTGGCTTGCGGCTGTCGTGTCTTTCCGGTCGGCGGGGGCAGCGGCTGGCGTTCAGACCCGCCGGGAAGATGGCGGCCGCCCCCTCCTCCTCCTTCTCCTTCTCCTCCTCCTCCTCCTTCTCCTCCACGCAGGGAGACTCCACCCTGGAGGGGGAGCTGACCTGCCCCGTGTGCCTGGACATCTTCCAGGACCCCCGCCTGCTGCCCTGTGGCCACAACCTGTGCCTGCGCTGCGTGCGGGCCCTGGGGGCCCCGGGGGCCCCGGGGGGGCCGATCCGCTGCCCCGAGTGCCGGCGGGAGTGCCGCCCCGAGGAGCCGCGGCAGAACTACCGGCTGGCCAACATCGCCCTGGACTTCCTGCGGCGGGACCGGGCCGTGGAGGGGGCGGCGCCGGTGCCCTGCGACACCTGCCCCCGGGGGGGCGCGCCGGCCGCCAGGACCTGCCTGCAGTGCCAGGTGTCCCTCTGCCTGGACCACCTGCGGCCACACCTGGAGCGCCCCGCCTACACCCGCCACCCCCTGGTCCAGCCCCTGTCGGACCCCCGGGCCCAGCGCTGCCCGCGGCACGGCCAGGCGGCCCGGCTCTACTGCACCCACAGGAAGCAGCACCTCTGTCCCGCCTGCGTGCTGGAGGAGGAACAGGTGAGGAGAGAGAGAGAGACAGGCCTTCAGGTGTCACTGCGCTCAGAGCAGGTGAGGAGAGAGAGAGAGACAGGCCTTCAGGTGTCACTGCGCTCAGAGCAGGTGAGGAGAGAGAGAGAGACAGGCCTTCAGGTGTCACTGCGCTCAGAGCAGGTGAGGAGAGAGAGAGAGAGAGACAGGCCTTCAGGTGTCACTGCGCTCGGAGCAGGTGAGGACAGAGAGAGAGAGAGACAGGCCTTCAGGTGTCACTGCGCTCAGAGCAGGTGGACAGAGAGAGAGAGAGACAGGCCTTCAGGTGTCACTGCGCTCAGAGCAGGTGAGGAGAGAGAGAGAGAGAGACAGGCCTTCAGGTGTCACTGCGCTCAGAGCAGGTGAGGACAGAGAGAGAGACAGGCCTTCAGGTGTCACTGCGCTCAGAGCAGGTGAGGACAGAGAGAGAGACAGGCCTTCAGGTGTCACTGCGCTCAGAGCAGGTGAGGACAGAGAGAGAGAGAGACAGGCCTTCAGGTGTCACTGCGCTCAGAGCAGGTGAGGACAGAGAGAGAGAGAGACAGGCCTTCAGGTGTCACTGCTCTCAGAGCAGGTGAGGACAGAGAGAGAGAGAGAGACAGGCCTTCAGGAGTCACTGCACTCAGAGCAGGTGAGGACAGAGAGAGAGAGAGAGACAGGCCTTCAGGTGTCACTGCGCTCAGAGCAGGTGAGGGCAGAGAGAGAGAGAGAGACAGGCCTTCAGGTGTCACTGCGCTCAGAGCAGGTGAGGGCAGAGAGAGAGAGAGAGCGAGAGACAGGCCTTCAGGTGTCACTGCGCTCAGAGCAGGTGAGGACAGAGAGAGAGAGACAGGCCTTCAGGTGTCACTGCGCTCAGAGCAGGTGAGGACAGAGAGAGAGAGAGAGAGAGAGAGAGAGAGAGACAGGCCTTCAGGTGTCACTGCGCTCAGAGCAGGTGAGGACAGAGAGAGAGAGACAGGCAGGCCTTCAGGTGTCACTGCGCTCAGAGCAGGTGAGGGCAGAGAGAGAGAGAGAGAGAGAGACAGGCCTTCAGGTGTCACTGCGCTCAGAGCAGGTGAGGGCAGAGAGAGAGAGACAGGCGGGCCTTCAGGTGTCACTGCGCTCAGAGCAGGTGAGGACAGAGAGAGAGAGACAGGCCTTCAGGTGTCACTGCGCTAAGAGCAGGTGAGGACAGAGAGAGAGAGAGAGACAGGCCTTCAGGTGTCACTGCGCTCAGAGCAGGTGAGGACAGAGAGAGAGAGACAGGCAGGCCTTCAGGTGTCACTGCGCTCAGAGCAGGTGAGGATAGAGAGAGAGAGACAGGCAGGCCTTCAGGTGTCACTGCGCTCAGAGCAGGTGAGGAGAGAGAGAGAGAGACAGGCCTTCAGGTGTCACTGCGCTCAGAGCAGGTGAGGACAGAGAGAGAGAGAGAGACAGGCCTTCAGGTGTCACTGCGCTCAGAGCAGGTGAGGACAGAGAGAGAGAGACTGGCCTTCAGGTGTCACTGCGCTCAGAGCAGGTGAGGGCAGAGAGAGACAGGCCTTCAGGTGTCACTGCGCTCGGAGCAGGTGAGGACAGAGAGAGAGAGAGAGACAGGCCTTCAGGTGTCACTGCGCTCAGAGCAGGTGAGGACAGAGAGAGAGAGACAGGCCTTCAGGTGTCACTGCGCTCAGAGCAGGTGAGGACAGAGAGAGAGAGACAGGCCTTCAGGTGTCACTGCGCTCAGAGCAGGTGAGGACAGAGAGAGAGAGACAGGCCTTCAGGTGTCACTGCCCTCAGAGCAGGTGAGGACAGAGAGAGAGAGACAGGTCTTCAGGTGTCACTGCGCTCAGAGCAGGTGAGGACAGAGAGAGAGACAGGCCTTCAGGTGTCACTGCGCTCAGAGCAGGTGAAGACAGAGAGAGAGAGACAGGCCTTCAGGTGTCACTGCGCTCAGAGCAGGTGAGGACAGAGAGAGACAGGCCTTCAGGTGTCACTGCGCTCAGAGCAGGTGAAGACAGAGAGAGAGACAGGCCTTCAGGTGTCACTGTGCTCAGAGCAGGTGAGGACAGAGAGAGAGAGACAGGTCTTCAGGTGTCACTGCGCTCAGAGCAGGTGAGGACAGAGAGAGAGAGAGAGACAGGCCTTCAGGTGTCACTGCGCTCAGAGCAGGTGAGGGCAGAGAGAGAGAGACAGGCCTTCAGGTGTCACTGCGCTCAGAGCAGGTGAGGGCAGAGAGAGACAGGCGGGCCTTCAGGTGTCACTGCGCTCAGAGCAGGTGAGGACAGAGAGAGAGAGACAGGCCTTCAGGTGTCACTGCGCTAAGAGCAGGTGAGGACAGAGAGAGAGAGAGAGACAGGCCTTCAGGTGTCACTGCGCTCAGAGCAGGTGAGGACAGAGAGAGAGAGACAGGCCTTCAGGTGTCACTGCGCTCAGAGCAGGTGAGGACAGAGAGAGAGAGACAGGCCTTCAGGTGTCACTGCGCTCAGAGCAGGTGAAGACAGAGAGAGAGAGAGACAGGCCTTCAGGTGTCACTGCGCTCAGAGCAGGTGAGGACAGAGAGAGACAGGCCTTCAGGTGTCACTGCGCTCAGAGCAGGTGAAGACAGAGAGAGAGACAGGCCTTCAGGTGTCACTGTGCTCAGAGCAGGTGAGGACAGAGAGAGAGAGACAGGTCTTCAGGTGTCACTGCGCTCAGAGCAGGTGAGGACAGAGAGAGAGAGGGAGACAGGCCTTCAGGTGTCACTGCGCTCAGAGCAGGTGAGGGCAGAGAGAGAGAGACAGGCCTTCAGGTGTCACTGCGCTCAGAGCAGGTGAGGGCAGAGAGAGAGACAGGCCTTCAGGTGTCACTGCGCTCAGAGCAGGTGAAGACAGAGAGAGAGAGAGAGAGACAGGCCTTCAGGTGTCACTGCGCTCAGAGCAGGTGAGGACAGAGAGAGACAGGCCTTCAGGTGTCACTGCGCTCAGAGCAGGTGAGGACAGAGAGAGAGACAGGCCTTCAGGTGTCACTGCGCTCAGAGCAGGTGAGAACAGAGAGAGAGAGACAGGCCTTCAGGTGTCACTGCGCTCAGAGCAGGTGAGGACAGAGAGAGAGAGACAGGCCTTCAGGTGTCACTGCGCTCAGAGCAGGTGAGAACAGAGAGAGAGATAGACAGGCCTTCAGGTGTCACTGCGCTCAGAGCAGGTGAGGACAGAGAGAGAGAGACAGGCCTTCAGGTGTCACTGCGCTCAGAGCAGGTGAGGACAGAGAGAGAGAGACAGGCCTTCAGGTGTCACTGCGCTCAGAGCAGGTGAGGACAGAGAGAGAGAGACAGGCCTTCAGCCTTCATATCGGGGCTCCCCTGGGCCAGGGCTGGAGAGGGGCTCCACAGGACTGGAGACCCCTGGACTGACAGGAGAGGGGCTCCACAGGACTGGAGACTGATGGGATGAGAAGGAGGTGCAGTTTTACACAGAGAGTGGCGGGAGTATGGACCCCTCTCCATGCCAGGTTGATTAGTTCGGTGAAGACACGACAGGCTTGCTTGGTTGTTGGGAGGAAGTGTTCACAACTCATCCAGAATTTTCCCCTTTTTTTTCCAGAACGACAGTTCTAACCCGAGAAAGTAAGTATCTCTTTTTCTGTAATGATATCAAAATTATATCACCCCCCCAGCCCCCAGCCCCCAGCCTGCTGCTGAGACAGTGTGGCACAGTCTGCGCAAGATGACTTCGGCTGTGAGTTCACTGTACATCTGAGATAGTGTGCACGTATAGTAGAGAGTTTCTAACTCAAGCACATAGACACAAACACTGACAGACACACACACAGACACAAACTGACAGGCACACACAAAGATACACACACAAACACACAGACACAAACACTGACAGACACACACACAGACACAAACACTGACAGACACACACACAGACACAAACTGACAGGCACACACACACACAAAGATACACACACAAACACACAGACACAAACACTGACAGACACACACACAGACACAAACTGACAGACACACACAAAGATACACACACAAACTGCCAGACACACACACACAAACACACAGACACAAACACTGACAGACACACACACAGACACAAACTGACAGAGACACACACACAAAGATACACACACAAACACACAGACACACACACACAAACAAACACACAGACACAAACACTGACAGACACACACAAACACACAGACGCGCACACTGACAGACACACGCACACAGACACGCACGCAGACACACACACTGCCAGACACACAAACACACAGACACATACAAAGATACACACACAAACTGCCAGACACACACACAGACTCAAACACTGACAGACACACACACAAAGACACAGACGCACACCCTGACAGACAGAGACACACAAAGACACAGACACATAGCAACAGCAGACCTGGCTCATGTTTCAGGTCAGATGGACCCTGTGTTTAGGGGAGGGGTTATGGTCTCAAGTTGGGATAACATAAAAAAATCAGGGGTAAATATTGAGATATTCGGGGCTGCTGGAAAGTGCCAAACCTGAAGGATGGGGTGACTTTCAGCTGTGAACCTTGAGACTGTAGCTCAGCTCGCTATTGTAGACAGACTGGGGATTCTCTTACATGAACTTGAACTTGAACTTGAACTTTATTGCCATATGTAACCGGTACTGGTACAATGGAATTCTTACTTACAGAAAGTCTCTCGATTGTAAAACAAGTGTAAAAAACAAAACAAAGTGCAAACAGTGCATCAAGACAATGTACAAACAAACAATAGACAATGTGCAAGTAAACATGCAGACAGTTTGAATGTAAACAATACAGACGTGTAAACAATGACTGGAGACGTACAATAAATAAATTACAAAGAGGTAGATGGTGATGGTGTAGGTGTGGTCCGAGGGGGATGGCTAAATATACTTTAGCCATCCCCCTCGTATACATCCCCACATATACTTACAGCGTAGTATGAGAAGGATATGATATATGATAGCACCTTTCATTTGTGTTTCACAAACCGGCTTCCAAATTACAACTCTGTATTTGTCACAGTGTGCTGCTTTGTGGGCGAATTGAACACGTTTTTACACAGAGGGGGGTACAAGCTGCCCAGCCCTGTTGTTGGAGCCGATACCCTGGCTTCTCTCCAGACACAGCTGGGTGAGCTCCTCCAGTCAGGACAGGAGGCTCTTCTTTACACAGAGGGTGGTGGGGGTGGGGAACAAGCTGCCCAGCCCTGTTGTTGAAGCCGATACCCTGGCTTCTCTCCAGACACAGCTGGGTGAGCTCCTCCAGTCAGGACAGGAGGCTCTTCTTTACACAGAGGGTGGTGGGGGTGGGGAACAAGCTGCCCAGCCCTGTTGTTGAAGCCTGGCTTCTCTCCAGACACAGCTGGGTGAGAGGCTCAGATCAATTATCCAGAGACCAAACGGGCCAGCCAGACTGAGAGGCTCCCTCTCGCCTGCTTCCTGTCTTCTGTTCTAACAGGCTTGATTCAGAACCGTGTCTTGATCGGGCAGTACTGGTACCGGCTGACTGGGACCATGTTGTCTTCTTTTGTCCGCAGCATGAGAGAGGAGCCGAGGGGCTCAGCGGTTCTGGCGACCCATCGGGACAGGAGCCCGACCGGTTGGTGTCCTGTGTGAAACATGTCCATGCTCCAGCACATCAGCGCCCGACTTCACTGCCGTGTCAACAAGTCTGACTGGAGCGGGCTCTGGTGTAGCTCAGATACAAACAACACACCTAGAAACACACATCACACTGACACAACACACACAGACACTATTACACTCACACAACAGCTCATATTACACTGACACAACACACACAGACACTATTACACTGACACAACAGCTCATATTACACTGAGACAACACACACAGACACTATTACACTGACACAACAGCTCATATTACACTGACACAACACACAGTGACACTATTACACTCACACAACAGCTCATATTACACTGACACAACACACACAGACACTATTACACTGACACAACAGCTCATATTAAACTGACACAGCACACACAGACACTATTACACTGACACAACAGCTTTATTACACTGACACAACATACACAGACACTATTACACTGACACAACAGCACAGACAGTATTACACTGACACAACACACACAGACACTATTGCACTGACACAACAGCTCATATTACACTGACACAACAGCACAGACACTATTACACTGACACAACAACACAGACAGTATTACACTCACACAATACACACAGACACTATTGCACTGACACAACAGCTCATATTACACTGACACAACAGCACAGACACTATTACACTGACACAACAACACAGACAGTATTACACTCACACAGAAACGCACACGCAGTGGTACGTCACAGAAGCACACACGCAGTGGTACACTCACAGAAACACACGCAGTGGTACGCTCACAGACACACGCAGTGGTACGCTCACAGACACACGCAGTGGTATGCTCACAGACACACACGCAGTGGTACATTCACACAGACACACCCACACAGTGGTACACTCACAGAAACACACGCAGTGGTACGCTCACAGAAACACACACACAGTGGTACGCTCACAGACACACACACGCAGTGGTACAGTCACACAGACACACAGACAGTGGTACATTCACACAGACACACCCACACAGTGGTACACTCACAGAAACACACACGCAGTGGTACGCTCACAGAAACACACATGCAGTGGTACGCTCACAGAAACACACACGCAGTGGTACACTCACACAGACACAGACACGGTGGTACACTCACAGACACACATGCATACACACACACTTACAGTGGTACGCACACACAGACGCACACAGTGGTACACAGACACACACACAGTGGTACACACACACAGACACACATACAGTGGTACGCTCACACAGACACAGACACGGTGGTACACTCACAGACACACATGCATACACACACACTTACAGTGGTACGCACACACAGACGCACACAGTGGTACACAGACACACACACAGTGGTACACACACACAGACACACATACAGTGGTACGCTCACACAGACACAGACACGGTGGTACACTCACAGACACACATGCATACACACACACTTACAGTGGTACGCACACACAGACGCACACAGTGGTACACAGACACACACACAGTGGTACACACACACAGACACACATACAGTGGTACGCTCACAGACACACAGTGGTACGCTCACACAGACACACACACGGACACACACACAGACTCACACTCTGCTCCTGTCAGCAGGCTTGCGACCGAGGCCGGCCGAGGAGGAAGAGGTATGGAGCTCTTTGTATGCCTCTGAGGACCCCTCCAGCCACGATGAGGAAGAGGAGAGCCGCGGGGGTGGGGACTATGTGGTGGAAGAGGAGGAGGAGCTGGTGGAAGGGAGCGGGGAGGAAGAGGAGGAGGACGAGGAGGAGGAAGAGGAGGAGGAGTCAGACCAAGAGAATTCTCCTGAGGACCACTCCAACCACGACGAGGAAGAGGAGATCTGCGGGGGTGGTGACTATGTGGTGGAAGAGGAGGAGGAGCTGGCAGAAGGGAGCGGGGAGGAAGAGGAGGAGGAAGAGGAAGAGGTATTGAGCTATTTGTATGCCTCTGAGGACAGCTCCAGCCACGATGAGGAAGAGGAGAGCTGTGGGGCTGGGGACTATGTGGTGGAAGAGGAGGAGGAGCAGACGGAAGGGAGCGGGGAGGAAGAGGAGGAGGACGAGGAGGAGGAAGAGGAGGACAGCTCTGGAGAGAGTGAGGATGAGGAGCACTTCCAAGGCCGTGATGAAGACCAAGAGGAGAATGACTTTCATGCGCTTGAGGAGTATGATGGAGAGAGCGAGGAAGAGGAAGATACTGCCACTTCTGCCTTTGAGGAACTCTTCACTGAAGACGAGGAAGAAGAGGAGATTGGCACCCCTGCCACTGAGGAGTACTCTGGAGTCTGTGATGAAGACGAGGAAGAGGAGTTCTTAGGAGACCGTGATGAACATGTAGAAGTGGGGGAGGTTGGCACCCCTGCCGTTGAGGAGTACTCTGGAGTCCGTGATGAAGACGAGGAAGAGGAGATCAGCACATCCGAAGATGAAGGCAGCCATGCGTACTTAGATGCAGATTATGGGGGGGAGGAGGAATACTCCTCTTCCAGCTGAGGAGGAGGAAGAGGAGGTGCCAGGTGACCCAGACGCCCCCTGAAGGCTCCTTGGCGCCCTCTGCAGGTGTGTCTGGTGTGCTTTTCTCAACTACCTCCTTTCTGATCTCGAGCTTAACTGTGGGTGTGTCTGATAGTGTCAGTATTCCCACTGTGTGTGTCTGATCCAGTGTCAGTATTCCCACTGTGGGCGTCTCTGATCCAGTGTCAATATTCCCACTGTGGGTGTGTCTGACAGTGTCAATATTCCCACTGTGGGTGTGTCTGACAGTGTCAGTATTCCCACTGTGGGCGTGTCTGATAATGTCATTATTCCCACTGTGGGTGTGTCTGACAGTGTCAGTATTCCCACTGTGGGCGTGTCTGATAATGTCATTATTCCCACTGTGTGTGTGTCTGATCCAGTGTCAGTATTCCCACTGTGGGTGTGTCTGATAGTGTCAGTATTCCCACTGTGGGCGTGTCTGACAGTGTCAATATTCCCACTGTGGGTGTGTCTGACAGTGTCAGTATTCCCACTGTGGGCGTGTCTGATAATGTCATTATTCCCACTGTGTGTGTGTCTGATCCAGTGTCAGTATTCCCACTGTGGGTGTGTCTGATAGTGTCAGTATTCCCACTGTGGGCGTGTCTGATCCAGTGTCAGTATTCCCACTGTGTGTGCGTCTGATAGTGTCAATATTCCCGCTGTGGGCGTGTCTGATCCAGTGTCAATATTCCCGCTGTGGGCGTGTCTGATACACTGTCAGTATTCCCACTCCAGGTGTTTCGGGTTCGGGGCTGCCATTTTTATTTTCTCTGGAAACTGAACCTATAAGGACTCGGACAGACTTTACTGCCTTTTGTTGTCAAAGAAGCTGTTGAATTGAGCTGTTAATAAAACGTGTCTTTCAGTACTGTGTGTTGTTGTCTGGAGAGGGCTGACCGCTTTTTAGCACTTCGATTGCTACTGCTAGCTGTAGGGCCTTCTGGGATGCGCGCAATGGAAGTGAGGTTAACGGCACAGGAAGACACTGAGACAAACACTGAGCTTCTTCACCGATCAGGCCAGCAGGCAGAGAGAGGTCCGGGCACCACTTCCTGCATGGACAGGAAGTGCCTCTGGACTACAGATGATCGAAGGTAACATAACCAGCTGCATGCAGGGACAGCAGGCGGTCTGTGTCCAGCTCCCCTCTGGACAGCGTTCACCTGTGAGATGTTGTTGTGTGAGTGTGAGATGATTTTCCCAGGAAGCCAGGTGCTGCTGCTGCCTGCTGTTTCTTCACTCAGGCCAGCAGGTTCCCTTCCTTGTGTGTGTGAACACCTGTAGTACACCTGGGAACCTGCTAGTCCGTCCAGATCCCAGGACACTGTCGGTAAGAGTAGGGGTGTCCTGACTGGTCAGTACAGATCCCAGGACACTGTCAGTAAGAGTAGGGGTGTCCTGACTGGTCAGTACAGATCCCAGGACACTGTCAGTAAGAGTAGGGGTGTCCTGACTGGTCAGTACAGATCCCAGGACACTGTTGGTAAGAGTAGGGGTGTCCTGACTGCTGGTCAGTCCAGATCCCAGGACACTGTCAGTAAGAGTAGGGGTGTCCTGACTGCTGGTCAGTCCAGATCCCAGGACACTGTCAGTAAGAGTAGGGGTGTCCTGACTGGTCAGTACAGATCCCAGGACACTGTCAGTAAGAGTAGGGGTGTCCTGACTGGTCAGTACAGATCCCAGGACACTGTTGGTAAGAGTAGGGGTGTCCTGACTGCTGGTCAGTACAGATCTCAGGACACTGTCAGTAAGAGTAGGGGTGTCCTGACTGCTGGTCAGTCCAGATCCCAATACACTGTCAGTAAGAGTAGGGGTGTCCTGACTGGTCAGTACAGATCCCAGGACACTGACAGTAAGAGTAGGGGTGTCCTGACTGGTCAGTCCAGATCCCAGGACACTGTCAGTAAGAGTAGGGGTGTCCTGACTGGTCAGTACAGATCCCAGGACACTGTCAGTAAGAGTAGGGGTGTCCTGACTGCTGGTCAGTCCAGATCCCAGGACACTGTCAGTAAGAGTAGGGGTTTCCTGACTGGTCAGTACAGATCCCATAGGGGTGTATAGAACGGTTCTCTGTGTCAGTATAGAGATGCTTTTATCATACAGTATCAAGACTGTAAGAAATCGGATTGAAACAGTTTTGCTTTCAGTCCAATAAAGCGAAGTCAGGCCAGTCGTTCTTGGGGTCTTTCCCTGTCCTGGTGCAGCAGTTACCCCACTTCCAGTCCTCGCAACGCCAGAGTGACCTAACTGAAGGAGTGATTTGCTTGAGACGTCAATATTCGCTTTTTTTAAAGTGTTGGTCATGTTCTTATTAAGAACATAACAGCGTTCATAAACAGAATGAGCCCGCTAGCTGATGACTGAGCTGTTTCTTGAGAGAAACCACAGTACTGGCTTCAACAACAGGGCTGGGCAGCTTGTTCCCCACCCTCACCACCCTCTGTGTAAAGAAGAGCCTCCTGTCCTGACTGGAGGAGCTCACCCAGCTGTGTCTGGAGAGGAGCCAGGGTATCGGCTTCAACAACAGGGCTGGGCAGCTTGTTCCCCACCTCCACCGCCCTCTGTGTAAAGAGCCTCCTGTCCTGACTGGAGGAGCTCACCCAGCTGTGTCTGGAGAGAAGCCAGGGTATCGGCTTCAACAACAGGGCTGGGCAGCTTGTTCCCCACCTCCACCACTCTCTGTGTAAAGAGCCTCCTGTCCTGACTGGAGGAGCTCACCCAGCTGTGTCTGGAGAGAAGCCAGGGTATCGGCTTCAACAACAGGGCTGAGCAGCTTGTTCCCCACCCCCACCACTCTCTGTGTAAAGAGCCTCCTGTCCTGACTGGAGGAGCTCACCCAGCTGTGTCTGGAGAGAAGCCAGGGTATCGGCTTCAACAACAGGGCTGGGCAGCTTGTTAACAAACTGATACCCTGGCTTCTTCCAGGAATTAGTGACCTAGTCAGTGCGTGCTAATGGGCCGAATGGCCTCCTCTCTTTTGTGACCTGTCTTGTGTTACGCAGGAGTACGGCAGGGGAGTCTGGGACAGCCAGCGAGGGTCACGATTTCATTGTTTATTGGCGTACCCGGTTTTAATCAAACCTTTTGTTTCTCCAAAAAAAACAGGTAATACTTGTGGACTATAACAGTGCAAAAAAAAAAACCCCAACAAAACAACCCATTCAGATGACACATATAAATGTGCTCTTCCTCACGCCTGGTGGTTATAGATCACAGGGCAGGAAGGCTGGCCACAGCCGAGCGAGTCCTGGGAGAGACCGCGAGTCTGTCCTCCTGCTGTTCCGCTCAGGCCCAGGAGAGGGCGCCAGGGGAGAGGCGAGAGTCTGAGATGGGGGGGAGCCCGTGGCATGATGTCTAGCGGGAGCTGGCGGTGACCCCTACGGGACAGGAGGGGTATTGCACCCCCCACACACACACCCACACACACACACACCCAGGGGGGCACACCTGAACAAGGCAGGAGCGGAGGGCGGGGGGCGCAGTCTGTCCGGGGCTCTTACTGTCAACTTGGGGTGTCAGAGCCCCCCCCCCCGGGGAGCGACTCAGACCTGGAGCCCGTCCTCCGAGGCGGCCGTCATCAGGGTCTTCGCCTCGGCCGGCCCGCCCGGCCCCGGGCCCCCCGCGGGGCCGCCGCGGCCCGCCCGGTCCTTGCAGGAGCCGGCGGCGGGGAAGTTGACGGAGAACTTGCGCAGGGCCGACAGCTCGGCCGAGGAGCCGCTGCGGCTGGTCCGCGTGCTGCGGGAGAGCCGGCTGCCGGCGGAGGAGGACGGGCCGTCGGAGTGGGTGCCGTCGAAGAGCCGGGCCATGAAGCCGAGGCCGGCGCTGCGGATGTGGGCGCTGCCGGCGAACACGTACAGGATGGGGTTGACGCTGCTGCTGAAGAAGGCGAAGGCCGTCACGTTGGGCCGCGCCGCCCGGGCCGCCGCCTGCGCCGCCTCGTGGGAGCCCAGGATCCCCACCACCTGCGGGGGCACAGAGCACCGAGCCGGGCTTGAGGGGGGGGGGTGTCACTGAAAAGAGAGCTGCCCCCACGGGCCCCGCTCGGCGGCGGTGGCGGGACGAAGGGGAGAGAAGGGGAAGGTCGCGGGGCTGGACGGCGGGAGTGCGGACTCGCCACGCCCCCCCCCCGCCGCAGTCCCCTGGCTCCCTCCCTCCAGGATCGCCTGCCGCGGGACGGGAGCGGCGTTCGCCCGCGCTCTCACTCCAGCGTTCACACAGGCCTGCTGCAGGGCCGCGTGCGCGCGATGGACCGTCGGTGGTCGTCGCAGAGCGAGTGGGGGGCTGGGTGAGGCGGGGTTGGCCACGTTTATACTGAAGGGCGAGGCTAGGTGGTGGGGAGGGGCGGGGTTTGTGAGGCTGATACCCAGGGGGCGGGGCTAGGAGGGGCGAGGGCAGGGCAGTTGATACCCAGGGGGCGGGGCTAGCACTGTTGATACCAGGGGGTGGAGCTAGGAGGGGCGGGGTTAGCACTGTTGATACCAGGGGGTGGAGCTAGGAGGGGCGGGGTTAGCACTGTTGATCCAGGGGGCGGGGCCAGAAGAGGCGGGGTTAGCACTGTTGATCCAGGGGGCGGGGCCAGGAGAGGCGGAGTTAGCACTGTTGATACCAGGGGGCGGGGCCAGGAGGGGCGGGGTTAGCACTGTTGATCCAGGGGGCGGGGCCAGGAGGGGCGGGGTTAGAGAGGTTGACAACACGGGGTGTGACTCGGAGATACCTGGAGGATGTTGGTGATGTGGTAGGGTGCCCAGAAGGCGGCGAAGGCCATCACGATGAGCAGGATGAGACGGTTTCCCCGGCCACGGCGCTGGAACATGGCGCTGCGCAGGCGCAAGGCCACGCCTGTGTAGCACATCAGGATCATGGAGAAGGGAAAGAGGAAGGCCAGCATGGTCTCCCACAGGTACTGGAACACCTCGTGGCTCCAGCTCCCGTAGTGATACGGCATGCAGATGTGCACACTGGAGCCTTTCATCAGAAACGGCTGAAGATTACTGAAGGAGAGAGAGAGAGGGGGGTTAATACAGACACACTGACTGACTGGACACTCCAGTACATTAACACTGCACTGAGAGAGAGGGGTTCATACAGACACACTGACTGACTGGACACTCCAGTACATTAACACTGCACTGAGAGAGAGGGGTTCATACAGACACACTGACTGACTGGACACTCCAGTACATTAACACTGCGCTGAGAGAGAGGGGTTCATACAGACACACTGACTGACTGGACACTCCAGTACATTAACACTGCCCTGAGAGAGAGGGGTTCATACAGACACACTGACTGACTGGACACTCCAGTACATTAACACTGCCCTGAGAGAGAGGGGTTCATACAGACACACTGACTGACTGGACACTCCAGTACATTAACACTGCACTGAGAGAGAGGGGTTCATACAGACACACTGACTGACTGGACACTCCAGTACATTAACACTGCACTGAGAGAGAGGGGTTCATACAGACACACTGACTGACTGGACACTCCAGTACATTAACACTGCACTGAGAGAGAGGGGTTCATACAGACACACTGACTGACTGGACACTCCAGTACATTAACACTGCACTGAGAGAGAGGGGTTCATACAGACACACTGACTGACTGGACACTCCAGTACATGAACACTGCACTGAGAGAGAGGGGTTCATACAGACACACTGACTGACTGGACACTCCAGTACATTAACACTGCACTGAGAGAGAGGGGTTCATACAGACACACTGACTGACTGGACACTCCAGTACATTAACACTGCACTGAGAGAGAGGGGTTCATACAGACACACTGACTGACTGGACACTCCAGTACATTAACACTGCACTGAGAGAGAGGGGTTCATACAGACACACTGACTGGACACTCCAGTACATTAACACTGCACTGAGAGAGAGGGGTTCATACAGACACACTGACTGACTGGACACTCCAGTACATTAACACTGCACTGAGAGAGAGGGGTTCATACAGACACACTGACTGACTGGACACTCCAGTACATTAACACTGCACTGAGAGAGAGGGGTTCATACAGACACACTGACTGACTGGACACTCCAGTACATTAACACTGCACTGAGAGAGAGGGGTTCATACAGACACACTGACTGGACACTCCAGTACATTAACACTGCACTGAGAGAGAGGGGTTCATACAGACACACTGACTGACTGGACACTCCAGTACATTAACACTGCACTGAGAGAGAGGGGTTCATACAGACACACTGACTGACTGGACACTCCAGTACATTAACACTGCACTGAGAGAGAGGGGTTCATACAGACACACTGACTGACTGGACACTCCAGTACATGAACACTGCACTGAGAGAGAGGGGTTCATACAGACACACTGACTGACTGGACACTCCAGTACATTAACACTGCACTGAGAGAGAGGGGTTCATACAGACACACTGACTGTACACTACAGTACATTAACTGTCCAGTATACAGTGTGTGTTGTAGAGGGAGTGTTGTCCAGTATACAGTGTGTAACAGTGTGTGTTGTAGAGGGAGTGTTGTCCAGTATACAGTGTGTAACAGTGTGTGTTGTCTAGTAAACAGGGTCCTGCTACTGAGACCCTCAGGGGCCGAAGGGGAGGGTTAGGGTGCTGTAGGGGGCGCTGTGTCTGTCCCTGGGACAGCTGGGAGGAGCTGTCTCACAGGGCCGGTCGGGCCCGGTAACCACCTGGTTCGGGCCGCTGAGAGCCCAGCTGTGAGGGACCCGAACCCGGACGCGACCTTCTCGGCACTTACGGGTCCAGGTCCTGGGGAACCCCCCCCCCTCCTCCGGGCATGTCGGAGAGCCTTGAAGAGGGGGCGCAAGGGGGGCTCACGCAAGGGAGGGGAGGGAGACAGACAGCGACGGGGGGGCGCCACTCTCACCTGCGGTAGAAGGGCATGGGCACGGAGAAGACGAAGGCCAGGGTCCAGAGCGCCAGGAGGGAGAGGAGGAGGGAGCGCTTGGTGCGCAGCCGCTGGGAGAGGAAGGGCCGGGCCACGGCCAGCCAGCGGTCCAGGCTCATCAGGCAGATGAGGTAGATGGAGGCGTACATGTTGACGCAGCACAGGTAGTGGACCAGCTTGCACACCGCCGTCCCGAACTCCCAGTTCCGCCTGGCCAGGAAGCGGATGAAGAGGGGGGCGCTGAGGAGCACCAGGGCGTCCGCCAGGGCGAGGTTGAGCACCAGCAGGCAGGTGACGGAGCGGCGGGTCACCCGGCACACGATCGTCCACACCACGAAGGCGTTGCCCGGGAAGCCGAGGAGGAAGGACAGGGAGAGGATGGCGATGCCCACCTGGTGGGAGACAGGGAGGCCGGCGGGGGAGGCGGGGCTGGTGGAGTTCGCGCTGCGATTGGACGGCAGGGAGGCGGCGCTGGCGTGGAAGGCTGGGAGGGACAGAGGGAAGTGGGAGGGGCCGATGAGGGTGACGCCCACCGGGGCGGGGCCTGTGCTGTAGTTGTCCATTTGGGGGTGGAGTTTGGGCCGAGGGGTGGGGTTCGGGGAGGAGCTAGGGGGGCGGGCTAAAAGGTGAATTCCTTCCTCGACCTTCAGTCGAGTCTGTGAGAGAGAGAGAGAGTAAAAGTCAAATGGGCTTCTTGCCAGATCACCAAACATCTGATCACATTTACACCCTATACACACTGATAGACAAACATGTCCACCAAAAACAGAAAGAACTTTTGCCTGCTTTGTCGATTTCAAAAAAGCATTTGACTCGATTTGGCATGAATGTTTGTTTTACAAACTACTCCAAAGTGGCATAGGGGGCAAAGTGTACGACATCATTAAAACAATGTATTCAGAGAGCAAATGTGCAGTGAAAATTGGAAACAAAAGGACTAAATTCTTCACCCAAGGCCGGCAGACAGGAGACAGGGCTGCAGCCTGAGCCCAACACTATTCAATATCTATATCAACGAATTAGCAGGAATGTTGGAGCAGTCTGCAGCTCCTGGTCTCACACTACACGACACAGAAATCAAGTTCCTGCTCTACGCAGATGACCTGGTCCTGCTGTCGCCCACAGAACAGGGGCTGCAGCAGAACCTGGCACTGCTGGAGCAGTACTGTCAGACCTGGGCACTGACAGTCAATCTGGACAAGACCAGAGTTATGGTTTTCCAGAAGAAAGCCAGACCTCAGGGAAACAGGTACAAATTCACACTGAACAACAACACATTGGAGCACACATCCAGCTACACATATCTCGGTCTCACCATCAGCTCTTCTGGGAGTTTTGACCTGGCAGTGAAGGCACTGAGGGAGAAGGCACTCAGGGCTTTCTACGCAATAAGAAGGAGGCTCTTCAACATCAACCCACCAACAAGAATCTGGCTCCAAATATTTGAAAGTGTAATCCAACCCATTGCCCTATACGGCAGTGAAGTGTGGGGTCCCCTCACAGACCAGGATTACACTCAATGGGACAAACACCCCACAGAAACTCTGCACATGGAGATCTGTAGAAACATCCTCCGTGTGCAGAGAAAAACTCCTAACAACGGGTGCAGGGCCGAATTAGGCCAGTACCCACTATTGATAAACATACAGAAAAGAATATTAAAGTATTGGCTACACCTAAAAAACAGCGACCAAAATTCCTATCACCACAAAGCCCTGCTGAGCCAAGAGCTGAGCCCAAAACAGAGCCCCCTGAGCCAGCTGGTCCTGAGGCTCACTGACCTGAGCCACACTGACACCAGCCAGCCTCAGGACAGCACTGCTAGAATCAAGCACATCACAGATCACACAGCAATATCTCACACACTGGGACACACACACACAAACACAACATAAACTGGAATGCTACAGAACATTAAACAGACAATACACACTAGCTGAATATTTGACCAAAATAAAAAATAACAAACAGAAACAGACCCTGACAAAGTACAGGCTCAGTGACCACAGCCTGGTCACAGACACTGGACACAGGCAGACCTGGCTGTCCAGAGAGGAGAGGCTCAGTGACCACAGTCTGGCCACAGAAACTGGGCGACACAGGCAGACCTGGCTGTCCAGAGAGGACAGGCTGTGATCCCACTGCCAGCAGGGAGAAATAGAGACAGAGGTGCACTTCCTACTGCACTGTGACTGATACTCTGGGATTAGAGAAACATTCTTCCCTAAACTCAGAAATCTAGTCCCAGAGTTCCCACACCTGCCAGAATCACAACGGGTCCCAATCCTACTGGGAGAGGGAGAAGGGAACTCAGTTGAACTGGCAGCCCAGTATGTGATCTCCTGTCACAGCCTGAGGAACAGTGAGTCTGTCTCCCTATAATGGTCCTTCTGTCTATAGTAGATGTCAATATTTTATGACGTCTCTGTTGTAAATGTCTGTAATATGTCTGTAGATTTTATTTTACTTTTATTTTATGTTTTGTTCCATGTTAATTTAATTATTTTATGTGCTTTGACAACACTGTTTGCACTTTGTTTTGTTTTTTACACTTGTTTTACAATCGAGAGACTTTCTGTAAGTAAGAATTCCATTGTACCAGTACCGGTTACATATGGCAATAAAGTTCAAGTTCAAGTTCAAGTTCAAGATTGTACCCATCGGTCATGCTAATAAAGCACCTTGAATTAAACTGAATTGAGAGAGAGAGAGAGAGAGAGAGAGTAGTTGTGTTGTCAGCAATGCTTTCAAGAGAAATGAGCTCTGATTTCTGATGCTGGTTGGTGTGATTCTCAGCAAAGGAGGAGAGTTCTAAATGCTGCAACAGTGTGTGTTTAAGCAGCTTTGATTTGGCTGAACAGTTTAACTTAGATGCGCTAAACTGTGTGACAGCAGTAGTTTTAATTTGAAATTGGTGGAGGAACCCATTAGGGATTGTTATTGGAGATAGAAAGTGGGATTGCTGCAACAATATCCCTCACCACCGGGTGGAAGCATACCCTTGCAGCACATGACAGTGCAGAACTGTACATCAAAGCACATCTGTACTCCAGGTGTGTATACAGTGTGTCCAGTAAGAGTCTGTACAGGGGTGTGTGTGTGTGTGTATACAGTGTGTCCAGTAAGAGTCTGTACAGGGGTGTGTGTGTGTGTATACAGTGTGTCCAGTAAGAGTCTGTACAGGGGTGTGTGTGTGTGAGTGTGTGTATACAGTGTGTCCAGTAAGAGTCTGTACAGGGGTGTGTGTGTGTCCAGTAAGAATCTGTACAGGGGTGTGTGTGTGTGTCCAGTAAGAGTCTGTACAGGTGTGTGTGTATACAGTGTGTCCAGTAAGAGTTTTAAATGTTATATAAAATAATTTGTGATGTTAACCATATGGTGTTCTGTCACAGCAGTGTAATATTCTACCAGTCTTTATCCACGAATGATGGGGGATGTTGTGGACGACACATAGCAGGCCTCGTTATAATTCAGTCAGATCACAGTTGGTGTTAATTCTGACATGTTAACATTTCTAGCCCATTAGGATATGGATCATGATTATTATCTGACAGGAGAAACTAGTCCTCAATTAAGTTTGTACTTATTGGAAACAAATCAATTGATTAAGACGCCTGAAGTCATTGATCAGATTTCACAGTACTATAATTATCACTAATCATTGACTGATGAACAAATTTAGGTAGGCAGGTCTATGTCTGTTATCATAATCTGTTAAACTACATTTCTGAATATCAGGCTCCTGATGTATTGAATATGGAGATGTTTCAGATGCATGGATCAGCATCCTTAAATTCTTCCTTACACACAGAGGGTGGTGGGGGTGGGGAACAAGCTGCCCAGCCCTCTTTGTTGAAGCAGGTACTCAGACTTCTCTCCAGACACAGCTGGGTGAGCTCCTCCAGTCAGGACAGGAGGCTCTTCTTTACACAGAGGGTGGTGGGGGAGGGGAACAAGCTGCCCAGCCATGTTGTTGAAGCCGATACCCTGGCTTCTTTCGTGAAACAGCTGGACCATGAACAGCTCTTTCCTGGAACAATTAGCAACTAACGACCAGAAGGGTCAGACGTGTGGCTTGCTCTTGTTCGTAACATTAAGGGGAACAGCCCAGGGGACGTTCAGCCAGGTGTTGTTCTAGTGCCAGCTGCTCTAGACGAGCTCGGAGCTGAACCCCTGCCCTTGTTTCAGCCTTGCGTCTATCGGCCAGGAAAAGCAGAAGCGACCTTGGCCCCCCGAGGGGACAGAGGGAGACAGATAACCCTTCGCCCGTAAACTTCGACGATGTGTGAAACACGCACATCGGAAACACTTAAACTGCACTTCCTCTGCTCTTCTCTTCCTCCGTCTCTCACGACGGGTCTCGATAAAAGAAATAAAGCTGAAGTGTGAAAGTGCTGCAGTGCGGGAGGGTCACAGGGCAGCAGGTCAGGAGGGTCACAGGGCAGCAGGTCAGGAGGGTCACAGGGCAGCAGGTCCTACAGGTCAGGAGGGTCACAGGGCAGCAGGTCATGAGGGTCACAGGGCAGCAGGTCCTACAGGTCAGGAGGGTCACAGGGCAGCAGGTCATGAGGGTCACAGGGCAGCAGGTCATGAGGGTCAGGCGGGTGTGAGGGCAGCAGGTCCTACAGGTAAGAGGGTCACAGGGCAGCAGGTCAGGAAGGTCACAGGGCAGCAGGTCCTACAGGTGAGGAGTGTCACAGGGCAGCAGGTCCTACAGGTCAGGAGGGTCACAGGGCAGCAGGTCAGGAGGGTCACAGGGCAGCAGGTCCTACAGGTCAGGAGGGTCACAGGGCAGCAGGTCCTACAGGTCAGGAGGGTCACAGGGCAGCAGGTCAGGAAGGTCACAGGGCAGCAGGTCCTACAGGTGAGGAGTGTCACAGGGCAGCAGGTCCTACAGGTCAGGAGGGTCACAGGGCAGCAGGTCAGGAGGGTCACAGGGCAGCAGGTCCTACAGGTCAGGAGGGTCACAGGGCAGCAGGTCCTACAGGTGAGGAGGGTCACAGGGCAGCAGGTCAGGAGGGTCACAGGGCAGCAGGTTCTACAGGTCAGGAGGGTCACAGTGCAGTAGGATTTGTAGCCGGATCAGTAGCACATCAGGGGCTGGGAAAAGCTGTCCAAGCTCTGTACTAGCAGCTTGACTTAACAGGATCTGAATGAAAACAAGGTCTGAAAGTCAGAGCTGTCTGGCTGTGAAGACAGGAGTTATATCTTTACACGAGCGTCTGTGAGCATTCTGGAACAAACTACCTCAACTCTGTCTGCCGTGCTGTGTGTTTTTTCCCTTTTCGATTTGAAGAAAGCAGTTCTTGCGATTTGACACACTTCCTTCCTTCTCGTGCAGCTGATGCAAGAGGACACCACTTTGCCTCAGAGAGCTGTCCTGTTGTCCTCGTTGTGAACGTTTTCGCAACCATGTACCGAAAAAATCACTTCCCCTTCCCTGCAGGGCATTGCAAAAGAAAGGCATCACGCACCCTACACACACAAGTGCTACATACACACCTACAATCTTCATGCATGCAGACAACACATGCAGGCAACACAAGCTCCATGCACCAATAAAACCTTTGTGCATGCACACAATCTAGACACAGACCCAAGCAACACAACCTACATACACACCCGGTTTTCACGCTTGCATGCAGTCTGCACACACAACCAACAAGCACACACACCGCCAACAAGCACACACAATTTACAAGCATAAACATACACCACCTACAAGCACACACACAACCTAGAAGCACACACACACCACCTGCAAGCCCACACACTCGGGGCCTCGTGGACACACGCAGTCCGCTCGCCGCTGTGCGGGGGGAGCCGGCCTCAGCGCGCGGCTCAGACTGGCGCTCGAGGGAGAGTCCCAGGTCGGCCTGACGACGGCGCCCCCCCGCACAGACGCACGCACCCCTGCGGCGGCGGAGGCGATGCTGCAACCCTTCCTGCTCGCAGCAATCTCTCTTCGCCCAGAGCCCCTGACGACACCCGCAACCCTGTCCCTGCCACCCCCGCCCCTGCGGAACAGCGTGTCTCCTTCCGCGTCCTGTCCCCATCCTGTCCCCGCCCTGTCCCTGTCCTGTCCCCGCTCTGTCCCTGCCCTGTCCCCCTCCTGTCCCCATCCTGTCCCAACCCTGTCTCTGGCCTGTCCCCGTCCTGTCCCTGCCCTGTCCCCGTCCTGTCCCCGCTCTGTCCCTGCCCTGTCCCCCTCCTGTCCCCATCCTGTCCCCACCCTGTCCCCGTCCTGTCCCCGCCCTGTCCCTGCCCTGTCCCTGCCCTGTCCCCATCCTGTCCCTGCCCTGTCCCCGTCCTGTCCCTGCCCTGTCCCCGTCCTGTCCCCGCTCTGTCCCTGCCCTGTCCCCCTCCTGTCCCCATCCTGTCCCAACCCTGTCTCTGGCCTGTCCCTGTCCTGTCCCCGCTCTGTCCCTGTCCTGTCCCCATCCTGTCCCTGCCCTGTCCCCGTCCTGTCCCCGCTCTGTCCCTGCCCTGTCCCCGCTCTGTCCCTGCCCTGTCCCAACCCTGTCCCTGTCCTGTCCCCATCCTGTCCCCACCCTGTCCCCGTCCTGTCCCTGCCCTGTCCCCGTCCTGTCCCCGCTCTGTCCCTGCCCTGTCCCCCTCCTGTCCCCATCCTGTCCCCACCCTGTCCCCGTCCTGTCCCCGCCCTGTCCCTGCCCTGTCCCCGTCCTGTCCCCATCCTGTCCCCGCCCTGTCCCTGCCCTGTCCCCATCCTGTCCCTGCCCTGTCCCCGTCCTGTCCCCATCCTGTCCCCGCCCTGTCCCTGCCCTGTCCCCATCCTGTCCCTGCCCTGTCCCCGTCCTGTCCCTGCCCTGTCCCTGCCCTGTCCCTGCCCTGTCCCCATCCTGTCCCTGCCCTGTCCCCGTCCTGTCCCCATCCTGTCCCCGTCCTGTCCCCGCCCTGTCCACTGCTTCACCCGGCGTCCTGGGTCACAGCTTCCGCTGTCCGGCACGCGAGCACCTGGGGGGGGGGGGGTGGGGTGGGCGTGAGGTCCGTGCGGCGGGTTTGGTTTCGCGGTGTCGCAACGCCCTGCTGCCTCGTGTCCCCGAGAGCTGCCGTCGGGCCGGGGTCGAGGGAGAGGAGGTTTGACGGAGTTTGCGACAGGAGTTCGGGAGGAAGGACAGATCCTAAGCGAGTGTCATCACGTCCCGGGACTTCCTGGGGCGCAGGACTCGCGCACTCCCCCCGCCTCCCCACCCGCACCCCTGCAGCAGCTCCCTGGCCCATTCCTGCCAGCGGTGAGGCAGGCTGATCCTCACAGCTAGACTGCCCTCCCTGCAGCTAGGAGAGCCACGCCAGACGCCCTCCACACATCTCGTTCCCCTGTCGCAGTCAGGACAGGAGGCTCTTCTTTACACAGAGAGTGGTGGAGGTGGGGAACAAGCTGCCCAGCCATGTTGTTGATGCCGATACCCTGGCTCCTCTCCAGACACAGCTGGGTGAGACCCTCCAGTCAGGACAGGAGGCTCTTCTTTACACAGAGAGGGGTGGGGGTGGGGAACAAGCTGCCCAGCCCTGTTGTTGAAGCCGATACCCTGGCTCCTCTCCAGACACAGCTGGGTGAGCTCCTCCAGTCAGGACAGGAGGCTCTTCAATACACAGAGGGTGGTGGAGGTGGGGAACAAGCTGCCAAGTCATGTGGTTGAAGCCGATACCCTGGCTTCTCTCCAGACACAGCTGGGTGATCTCCTCCAGTCAGGACAGGAGGCCCTTCTTTACACAGAGGGTGGTAGGGGTGGGGAGCAATCAGACCAGCCATACTGTGCAAGCCGATACCCTGGCTTCTTAAAAGAATAAGTTGGATGAAGTCGATACCCTGGCTTCTCTCCAGACAGTGGGATGAGCTCCTCTAGTCAGTAACCTACTTATAGTCTCCGGGTGCTGTACATGCCTTTTTTATAGCTATATCTAATAGCAGGAGTGTCAGGTGACGCAGGAAGCGTTTCAGCACAGAGCTTCTTTCCTGGAGCCTGATATTTTCTGCGCCAGTGCCGCCGAACCCGCGCGGAACTGAAACACCAGGTGGTTTGAAGACTGGGACTCCCTGGTGGCCCTGGTGCGCCCACACACACCCCCTGTCGGCTTCCTGCGTTTGCGCTCGAGAAGGCACAGGTGCCACTCTGCTCTGGCTTTGCCACGTCAGCCCCGCCCCCCCCACGGCCCCTCCCATCCCTGCCCCGCCCCACCGGCCTGTCCCGTGCCACGCCCCCACGGTCAGTCCACACCTCTGTGGCACCTGGCCAGCCACGCCCCCGCCACGCCACTCAAGCCTGGCCCCTCCCACCCCTGCCCCCCCCCCGCCGACCCGTGCCACGACCCCCAGAACCGGCCTGGCCCGGGTCTGATCTTGAGCCACGCGGGCCCGTGAGCGAGCCCGGGTCAGGTGTGGGCGCCGCTGACACGCCGGCACGTCACGTGTGATCGGATCGGATCGGATTTCCCTCCAGTCCTCCTTCCGGGGGGCAGATGGCAGCCGCAGTCGTATTCGGCTTCAGTTCCGGAGATCACATCCAGAGCCCAGGCCCAGGCCCAGGCTGAAACCCATCCATCCATCTCCCAGCCCCTTCACCCAGTTGAGGGTCGCAGGGGAGCCCCTCCTAGCGAGCAAGAGGCGAGGGTCCACCCTGGACAGGACTCACACACTCACTCGCCCTCCGAGAAAATATTTGAGATACATGTTTAGGAAGCTTGTTGAAATGGTTTAATTCTTTTATCTTTACACAATTTCAGATGCTGAGAGCTTGTCGGATGGGGTTTGCGTTGGTCTAGATCCTGTGTGGAAGTTCAGACCCTGTGTGATAGTTCAGACCCTGTGTGATAGTCCAGTCTGTGTGTGATAGTCCAGACCCTGTGTGATAGTTCACTCTCTGAGTGGTAGTCCAGTCTCTGTGTGGTAGTCTAGTCTGTGTGGTAGTCCAGACCCTGTGTGATAGTTCAGATCCTGTGTGATAGTCCAGTCTGTGTGGTAGTCCAGTCTGTGTGGTAGTCCAGTCTCTGTGTGGTAGTTCAGACCCTGTGTGGTAGTCCAGTCTGTGTGTGATAGTCCAGACCCTGTGTGATAGTTCACTCTCTGAGTGGTAGTCCAGTCTCTGTGTGATAGTCCAGTCTGTGTGGTAGTTCAGACCCTGTGTGGTAGTCCAGTCTCTGTGTGATAGTCCAGTCTCTGTGTGGTAGTCCAGTCTCTGTGTGGAAGTTCAGACCCTGTGTGGTAGTCCAGACCCTGTGTGGTAGTCCAGTCTCTGTGTGATAGTCCAGTCTCTGTGTGGTAGTCCAGTCTCTGTGTGACAGTCCAGACCCTGTGTGATAGTTCACTCTCTGAGTGATAGTCCAGTCTCTGTGTGGTAGTCCAGTCTGTGTGGTAGTCCAGTCTGTGTGACAGTCCAGTCTCTGTGTGGTAGTCCAGACCCTGTGTGGTAGTCCAGTCTGTGTGTGGAAGTTCAGACCCTGTGTGGTAGTCCAGACCCTGTGTGGTAGTCCAGTCTGTGTGGTAGTCCAGACCCTGTGTGGTAGTCCAGTCTGTGTGATAGTCCAGACCCTATGTGACAGTCCAGTCTCTGTGTGATAGTCCAGACCCTGTGTGATAGTTCACTCTCTGAGTGGTAGTCCAGTCTCTGTGTGGTAGTCCAGACCCAGTGTGGTAGTTCAGACCCAGTGTGGTAGTCCAGTCTCTGTGTGGTAGTCCAGACCCTGTGTGACAGTCCAGTCTCTGTGTGGTAGTCCAGTCTCTGTGTGGTAGTTCAGACCCTGTGTGGTAGTCCAGTCTCTGTGTGGTAGTCCAGACCCTGTGTGACAGTCCAGTCTCTGTGTGGTAGTTCAGACCCTGTGTGGTAGTCCAGACCCTGTGTGGTAGTCCAGTCTCTGTGTGGTAGTTCAGACCCTGTGCTCTCTGACAGCACTGGATGCTCAGTGATGCAGTAATACCTGCTGGGGTCAGGGACAGGACAGCCTCAGCTCTCCCAGCGACCCAACGAGCCGTTACAGGACCGCGAAAGCTTCGAACAACCTAAACGCAGAGGTCATCCTTCACTGCTGAAATATGTTCCTAAGAACATAAGAAAAGTCACAGGCAGGAGGATCTGTTCTGCCCATCTGCACTGCATGGTCCTTAGTAGTTTATTGATTTAAGGATCTCATCCAACTTATTATTTTAAGAAACCAGGGTATCGGCTTGGACAGTATGGCTGGTCTGCTTGTTCCACACCCCCACCACCCTCTGTGTAAAGAAGAGCCTCCTGTCCTGACTGGAGGGGCTCACCCAGCTGTGTCTGGAGAGAAGCCAGGGTATTGGCTGGGCAGCTTGTTCCCCACCCCCACCACCCTCTGTGTACAGAAGAGCCTCCTGTCCTGACTGGAGGATCTCACCCAGCTGTGTCTGGAGAGAAGCCAGGGTATCGGCTCCAACAACAGGGCTGGGCGGCTTGTTCCCCACCCCCACCCCCCTCTGTAGAGCAGCCTCTGCTCAGCAGGAGGTGTCTGTGCGCGGTGTAAACCACACAGGGACCATGTGGTTCCTGCGAAACCAACCCACATTCGTTCCAGCAGAAAGGAGGTGTAAAAATAGTGCTTCTGAGAACCCCTCCGCGGCCCGCGGACCTCGCACCCGCTCCCCTCCCCTCCTGCCCCGGCCCGGCCGGCTCTTCCCCGGGATCTGAGGCGCCCGTCGCCCACGGGTGTCCGGCGTGAGAAAGAGGGAGCAGGGGAGCCGAGCGCGCGGGGGACGTGCGGAGCCCTGCTCGGTCTTTTTCTCGGATGTGCAGTTTTGCCGAATGCAGATTATAACAGGAGATGGGGGGGGGGGGGTTGATCCTAATCTCGTGAACGCTTCCTTTCGCCCACGCCTGTCAGAGTCGCACCTGGGACTTCCTGCGGGGCATCACTCTCAAACCCCTGCAGCTGCTCCCTGGCTCATTCCTCACAACGATAATAATAATAAATAATAACTATTCCCTCACACCTCTACAGCGCCTTTCTGGACCCTCCTCTCCCAGCGCTGTCCAGTACTGGGGACCCCCTCCACCCCCCCAGTGTGATGATGCTCCAGCTCTCAGTGGGGAGGAGAGCAGAGCGATGAGGCCAGTTCAGAGAGGGGGGTGATCAGGAGGCCATGACTGGTAAAGACCAGGGGGAGTCTGTCCAGGACACTGGGGTCACACCCCTCCTCTTTCTGAGAGACACCCTGGGGTCTTGACTGACCACAGAGAGGCAGGACCTCAGTCTTGTGTCTCATCCAAAGGCCGGAGCGATTCTCCTCCTCTCTCCCTGTAGTGAGCACTGAGGGGGTTTGCGTGGCCTGATCCTCTCAGATAGACTGTCCTTCCCTCAGCTAGGAGAGTCAAGCCATGTAACCCTCACACATTCGCACACCTCACTCCTCTGTCAGTCATTAGGTACAGTCACTGGTCTACGGTTACCAGTTTGTGGTTACCTGTCTACGGTCATCTGTATGTGGTTACCTGTCTACGGTTATCGTTCTCATCTGTATATGGTTATGGTATGGTTACCTGTATATATTCATCTGTATATTGTAATGGCTCTTGGTATATGGTTATGGTTATTTGTACATGGAACTCTGTATAAAGTGATAGTTCTCTGTATAGGATTATGAGTCTCTGTGCCGGATTATGGTCGTAGGCTCAGTGTAGGATTATGAGTCTCTGTGCAGGATTAAGGTTGTAGGCTCTGTGCAGGATTATGAGTCTCTGTGCAGGATTAAGGTTGTAGGCTCTGTGCAGGATTATGAGTCTCTGTGCAGGATTAAGGTTGTAGGCTCTGTGTAGGATCATGAGTCTCTGTGCAGGATTATGGTTGTAGGCTCTGTGCAGGATTATGGTTGTCGGCTCTGTGCAGGATTATGAGTCTCTGTGCAGGATTATGGTTGTCGGCTCTGTGCAGGATTATGGTTGTCGGCTCTGTGCAGGATTATGGTTGTCGGCTCTGTGCAGGATTATGGTTGTAGGCTCTGTGCAGGCTTCTTTGCATTGGGTATGAGCCCTCTGGGACTGCTGCTGCTGAGCTGCTGAGGACTGAGGTGCTGCCAGAGCCCCTGGGGAGTTTGCCCCGTGCCACGACTCCGAGACGCGACCTTATCTTCTCAACGCAGAGCGGACAACTCCCAGCTCGGCGTCGGCCCAGCCTGTATCTGCCCCGGCCAGGGCCGCGCGAGACTGAGCTGCCTGCTCCGGCGACCGACGCCGCTCGGCAAGCCTCAGGGGAGCTGTACCTCCCCACCTGCCCCTGCCCCTGCCCCTGCGCCCTGCCCCTGCGCCCTGCCCCTGCGCCCAGGAGCCCCGCGCCTGCACCTCCTGCCCAATCGCGTCTCGCGCGGCCCGATCTCAGAGCCGCCAGGAGGCGGAGATCATCAAACGAAAGCCCCCCACCCCCGACACAAGCCCCTTCAGGGGGGCTGAACTGCCCCAGTCTAGCTGTGAGAGGCCACCCGGTGCACACGCCCAGCGAGGCGCCCCCCTCTCCTTGTCTCGGGGCTCAGTCTGGCTGTACCCCACTGCCTTGGACAGCTGGAGCAGGAGCGAGCCGCCCTCCGCTGCCTTCACGCACAGTCGAAGAATTTCACAGCGCCTGGTGTGGCCAGCTGCCCCCCCCGCCCCAGGGCTGTACCCCACGACTCAAAAAACACGCAAACACACCTCTGATGCAACGAAAGTCACAAAGACTGGAGGCGCCCAGCTCTGACCTCAGCCAGCCAGCCAGCGCGGCAGAGGAAGAGGAAGGGTTTGGACAGCCTCTTCGTCACCTCCCCCCCACCCTCCTCCTCCTCCTCCTAATCCTCCACAGTAAGCGTTTGCCCCGGCAGGTGGAGGCGCTCTGGAAGCAGCGGGGTCTACAGCCCCGGGGGCAGAGACCGCGGGCGAGCGCTCAGGTGGGCCGGGGTCCGAGCCGGACCTCGTCTCCTTACCTGTGCCAGGTGGGCAGGGAGGTGGGAGCTGTCGGGCTGGCAGGCCGCCGGTGGGCGCGGGCGCGCGTCTGTCTGGAGCCGCTGCAGGAGAGGAGATCAGCCTGGCCGCGGTCAGGAAACTGAACCGATTGCTGCGTCTCAGGCAGACAGGCAATCAGGCAGTCAGGCCCCGCCTCCAGACCACAGGCCCACACTGCCACTGACACACACACACTGCCACTGACACACACACACTGACACACACACACACACTGCCACTGCCACACACACTGCCACACACACTGACACTGCCATACACACACACTGACACACACACTGACACTGACACACACACACTGCCACTGCCACACACACTGACACACACACTGACACACACACTGACACTGCCATACACACACACTGACACACACACTGACACACACACTGACACTGACATACACACACACTGACACTGACACACAGACACACTGCCACACACACACACACTGACACACACACACTGACACACACACTGCCACTGACACACACACTGACACACACACTGATACTGACACACACACTGCCACTGACACACACACTGACACTGACACACACACTGACACTGCCATACACACACACTGACACACACACTGACACACACACTGACACTGACATACACACACACTGACACTGACACACAGACACACTGCCACACACACACACACTGACACACTGCCACTGACACACACACTGACACACACACTGCCACTGACACACACACTGATACTGACACACACACTGACACACACACTGACACACACACTGACACTGACACACACACACACACTGCCACACACACACACTGACACACAGACACACTGCCACACACACACACACTGACACACACACACTGACACACACACTGACACACACACTGCCACTGACACACACACTGCCACTGACACACACACTGATACTGACACACACACTGATACTGACACACATACTGACACTGACACACACACACTGACACACACACTGACACTGCCATACACACACACTGACACACACACTGACACTGCCACTGACACACACACACTGACACTGACACACACACACTGACACACACACTGACACACACACTGCCACTGACACACACACACTGACACTGACACACACACTGACACTGCCATACATACACTGACACTGACACACACTGACACACACACTGACACTGCCACTGACACACACACTGACACTGACACACAGACACACTGCCACACACACACACTGACACACACACACACTGACACACTGACACACACACTGCCACTGCCACTGCCAAACACACACACTGACACACAGACACACACACACTGACACTGAGACTGACACACTGACACACTGACACACACTGACACTGCCACTGCCACACACACACACTGACACTGACACACACACACTGACACTGATAGACACACTCACACACACACTGATACTCCGAGGAGCTGAATGCCTGCATCATGACACACCGACACACACTGGGACACACTGTGGAGCTGAGCGCGCACACACTGACACATACTGGAGCACTATGAGCTGAATGCTTGCAGCATTACACACACACAGCCTGACAAACATGTTCCTAACTTTACACACACTCAACACACTCTGACACCTGAAACACGCCCCTAACCTTAACACACACTGACACACACAACACACTCTGACACCTGAAACACGTCCCCTAACTTTACACACACTGACTCAATGCACACAATGGACACACAACACACTATGACAAAATTCTTCTAAATTTACATATACACACACACACAATGTACACTGATACTGATACACACTGACACAATTCTACATGCTAACCTTACACCGACACACACACTCACACACACTCAGATGGCCGATCGGTCTGCCGTGTTGCTCCACCAGTGACCGACGTGTGTTAAGGCAGAGCACACCCTCAGCCCTGTTGTCAGTGTGTGTGCGTGAGGGAACCTCTTGCACCCAAGAATTGTGGGAAGACAAGCAAACAGAAACAAGGCCCTTCATCAGGGACATGATCTCTGCTCACCGCCGACCGCTGATATGAGCTCTTCTGTTTCAAGGCACTCCAGAAGATCTATATCTCTAAAACTGTAAGAACACCTTCAAGAAAGTGAAAAAACTCCAGGCAAGATTCTGTGGCCCCGGATCTCAACACGCGCTAAGACACTGGAACGGTGGGGGCTGGGTGAGGTGGTGGGTGGCCGTGTTAATTGCTGTTTTCTCTCGATTGCCGAGACGATTCGACTCTGCAACAGTGACTCATGTCATAGCTGGAAGCCGAAAGTGCAAAACAGAAACAATTTCGGCGCGACTGTGCGTCCCTTATCGTTGCTTTCGCACAAAATGCAAATGTCAAATACCTCTGCCGCGAGCGAGACGGCGGGAAAGACACAGCCCTGCCGATGGCACAAAAAACCCCATTTGAAATATCTCGTCATTTGGATAACAGTTCCTCCCCTGTGGGCGACCCTCCATAACACATGCCCAAACCCTCTTCCCCCCAGGGCCAGGTCATCGCCCGGATCACAGTCCCCCTCCTCTCGGGACAGCGACATCCAGGACCTGCGGAGTCTGGGATACTGTGCAAACCCTCTTCCCCTCAGTGTCAGATCATCCCTGGGATCACAGTCCCTCTCCACTCGGGACAGCGACATCCCGGACCTGCTGAGACTGGGAGTGTCGGGGGCAGTCGGGGAGAGGAGGTCTGTCTGATCCCGGCAGGACGGAGCGACTCGGACCTGAGTCAGACCGAGGGGACCCCGAGGGGACCCCGCGGGGCAGGCAGGTGGAGACGGGCTGAGGAGGGGAGGTGGGGACCCTTAGGGGGGCATTCGAGTTCCGTTTCCGCGGCTGGTTCGGGGGTGATGGTGACGGTGATGATGAGGCACAGCTGTGCCGCTGTCCTCCCGCCGCATCTCCAGCGAATAATGAATAACGCCCTCCCCCCTCCCGCCCCAACCCCCCCAGAGCGACGCCGAACGGGGCAGAACGACAGAGCCGCAGCGTGACGCGACACCTCACCCGCGTCACCCCGAGGCGCTGAGGTTTCGACTCCTGGTCCGCCATCCCAGGGCAGACGCCGCGACGGGTGGGGGTCGGGGGCCCCCTCGTCAGAGACCGCAGCCTCCCCTCCCAGCAGCGGACGCCTTGTCCCGCCCCCCCCCCACCCCCCGAGAGAGGGCCAGCTCTGCTTGCCGCCCCCTGAGAAGAGGAGAAGGAAGTGGGGTGCCGCAGGTGTGTGTGTGTGGGCGGTTGTGGCTGTTCGGCACAGTGAAGCAAGAGCTGCGACTGTGACTGCCTGCGCGCTGGTCTCCAGAGGTGGCGTTCCTGGCCACATCAGTACAGCTGGACCTGACCATACCCCACGGCCTGATCGTGCACCCTGCTGTTCTAGTAACGTCACTATATCATTCATGATAGTTCCTCACACTTCTACAGCTCTGTCCTGGACCCTCCTCTCCCAGCGCTGTCCAGTACTGGGGATCCCCTCCACCCCCCCAGTGTGATGATGCTCCAGTCCGCTCACACACTCCAGCTCTCAGTGGGGAGGAGAGCAGAGTGATGAGGCCAGTTCAGAGAGGGGGGTGATCAGGAGGCCATGACTGGTAAAGACCAGGGGGAGTCTGTCCAGGACACTGGGGTCACACCCCTCCTCTTTTCTCTATTGAAAAACGTGTCTCGCCTGCAGAGCGTCAGGAGGCTGGGGGGCCCACAGTCCGAACGTGGGGGCTACAGGGGACAATGTCCCCTCCTGGGAAGTGGGAGAGTGGACTGAAGTCCGCCCACGCACGTCTGCGGTGTTCCGTCCTCCCTCGCTCTCCGTCCCTTCGCCCTGTCGAGGACGTCTCCTTGTCCCGGCGAGCGCAGGTCGGCGATAAACCTCCCCGTGACCAAAGGCTCCTGCATGCTGGGAAGACACGGATCGCCAGGGGCGGCTTGGGCCTGCCGGGGGGGATTTCCCATGACGCACTGCTGGGGGCGCCGTCCCGTGTGGTACCGGTGAGCGCACAAGGCCTGACGTCCAGCAGCGCTGGCCGTGGGGTTTTCTTTTTACAGCAACGTCGCGTGTCTGCTCACTACAGGCTGTGCGGTGCATACTGTACAGTAGAATTACAGTCACTTTTTTCCACACGTTATCACCGGGACATCAAACCCTTCCACCTCCGATTCTTCCTCTCCAGTCTCAGTTCTGAGAATGTGAATACATCCGTTTACGCCTGCTGAGCGCGACTGAAATATTCCCACTTTCATATGGTTACACTATCAGTGACGGGATTATCGCAGTAACATAACATGCTGCCCCGGCTGTACGTCTTTCTGAAGATGGTGTCTGAAGAGACTGCTGCAAAGAGCTACTGTATTCATCACTGGTTCGATTGCGTTGTTTGCTTTTGTGCAACTTATCTAAAGTTTTGTGTGATTTTTTTGTGATTTTTTTTTTGTCATTTGGCCAACACGTTTCAGTTCTGGGAGCTGTGTGACCATTCTGATTATGCAAATACTGTTTCCACCATTGTGCTCGAGCAACAGAGAGAAACGGTAATTGTGATTCTCTGAACGTTGTGCTAGTGAGTCCAGGGTGAGCGTGAGAGGAGAGGGACAGCAGTGACACTCGTAGTGTCTACTGTACAGTCAGGTGTGACAGTGTGTGTGTGCTGGTGAGCTCAGGGTGAGTGTGAGAGGAGAGGGACAGCAGTGACACTCGTAGTGTCTACTGTACAGTCAGGTGTGACAGTATGTGTGTGCTGGTGAGTTCAGGGTGAGTGTGAGAGGAGAGGGACAGCAGTGACACTAGTAGTGTCTACAGCACACTCAGGTGTTAAAGTGTGTGTGCTGGTGAGTCCAGGGTGAGCGTGAGAGGAGAGGGACAGCAGTGACACTCGTAGTGTCTACTGTACAGTCAGGTGTGACAGTATGTGTGTGCTGGTGAGTTCAGGGTGAGTGTGAGAGGAGAGGGACAGCAGTGACACTAGTAGTGTCTACAGTACAGTCAGGTGTGACAGTGTGTGCGTGTGCTAGTGAGTCCAGGGTGCGTGTGAGAGAAGAGGGACAGCAGTGACACTAGTAGTGTCTACAGTACAGTCAGGTGTGACAGTGTGTGTGTGCTGGTGAGTCCAGGGTGAGTGTGAGAGGAGAGGGACAGCAGTGACACTAGCAGTGTCTACAGTACACTCAGGTGTGACAGTGTGTGTGTGTTGGGGAGTTCAGGGTGAGTGTGAGAGGAGAGGGACAGCAGTGACACTAGTAGTGTCTACAGTACAGCCAGGTGTGACAGTGTGTGTGCTGGTGTGTTCAGGGTGAGTGTGAGAGGAGAGGGACAGCAGTGACACTAGTAGTGTCTACAGTACAGTCAGGTGTGACAGTGTGTGCGTGTGCTAGTGAGTCCAGGGTGCGTGTGAGAGAAGAGGGACAGCAGTGACACTAGTAGTGTCTACAGTACAGTCAGGTGTGACAGTGTGTGTGTGTTGGGGAGTTCAGGGTGAGTGTGAGAGGAGAGGGACAGCAGTGACACTAGTAGTGTCTACAGTACAGTCAGGTGTGACAGTGTGTGTGTGCTGGTGAGTCCAGGGTGAGTGTGAGAGGAGAGGGACAGCAGTGACACTAGCAGTGTCTACAGTACACTCAGGTGTGACAGTGTGTGTGTGTGCTGGTGAGTTCAGGGTCAGTGTGAGAGGAGAGGGACAGCAGTGACACTAGTAGTGTCTACAGTACAGTCAGGTGTGACAGTGTGTGTGTGAGTTCAGGGTGAGTGTGAGAGGAGAGGGACAGCAGTGACACTAGTAGTGTCTACAGTACAGTCAGGTGTGACTGTGTGTGTGCTGGTGTGTTCAGGGTGAGTGTGAGAGTAGTGTCACCTCTGGTGGATTAGTGATGAGGATGATAATGATAAAGATGATGAGGAAGGCAGATGAACGACAACGGCAGTTCCCCGTTTTAGAGGACTGAGCTCCAGGGTGATGCAAGCAGGGAAACTCCGCAAGCCGAAGGAAGAATTTCAGCCGTGTTTGTCATTTCCTGCTCCGCGCGGCCCCAGGCCTGCCAGCGATGCACATACCGTACCTGCAAGCGGCTGTGGTCGTGGCTGTTGCCCAAGACGGCAAGATGACATTGGCACCCAATCGGGAGTCTTCGCCCCCAGGACAAACCCCCCCCATCTCTCACAACGTCACAGCGCTAGCTGTCTCCTGAGGAACACGGCCCGCAGTCCAGGTGTACGAACGTGTATTTCAGGATCTGGGCATACCGGCTGGTTCCGGTACACCGGGTATAAGGCTGGGTAGTTCTTTCTCCTTTTTTTATTCTGGATGTATTTGTAAAAAAGAAAATAAAAGTCTCCAGTCCTGGGCAGGTCCCAGTCCAGTCCAGTCCAGTCCAGGGGTCTCTGGTGTTGGGGAGACCCTAGTCCTGTCAGCCCAGGGGTCCCCAGTCCAGGCCAGAGGTCTCAGGTGCTGGGGAGACCCCAGTCCAGTCCAATCCAGGGGTCTCTGGTCCTGGGCAGATCCCAGTCCAGTCCAGTCCAGGGGTCTCTGGTGCTGGGGAGACCCTAGTCCTGTCAGCCCAGGGGTCCCCAGTCCAGGCCAGAGGTCTCTGGTCCTGGGGAGACCCCTGTCACGTCAGTCCAGGGGTCCCCAGTCAGTCCAGGGAGCCCCGACCCTGTTGTGCCTTGAAGGACACACTGATCCAGCAGCTGACAGGACGGGGTGACCAGAGGGGGCCCCACCTTCTCCTGCGAGTGGGGGTGTCTGCAGTCACGCTGGCGAATCCGCAGTGTGTGTGGAGATTCTCATCTCCCTTTCCAAACGAGCAAATCAGCACTCTTCAGAGAGCAACGGCAGCCCGATCTCTCAGAGCGTCATCAGCGCCGGGCGACGAGGCGAATCCACTGGGGTCCTAGATGAAACCTGGACAACCCCCCCCCCCCCCCCAGACGAAGCGCGAAACAGGAGCTGTGAGTGGCGCCATGTTGTTACCAACCCCTGGTCTCCCCACGGGCAGTTGGCAAGAATTGTGACTTAAGGCGGCCCTTCCTGCTCACTAGTCCCTGTACTGGCTGATGCACTGTGATGCAAGAGTGAGTAAGCACAGGTCGTGCAGCAGCCGTGTCACCACAGACGTGTCCCAGCGTGACCTGCAGGCAGAGTTAACGAGCAGTGTTTGTGAGCAGAACCGCCTCTGAGCCGAGAGGCGGATTTCTACCCGGCTACGGTCCTGCTTGTGTCCAGGGTCACAGGGCCACTTCACCTCCCAGGAGGGCTCGTTCTGAATCTCAGACCTGACCTGCAGAAGTCCTCTATTTTGTGATGTAAACTGGAGGTTACCGATACCCTGGCTCCTCTCAGGACACAGCTGGGTGAGCTCCTCCAGTCAGGACAGGAGGCTCTTCTTTACGCAGAGGGTGGTGGGGGTGGGGAACAAGCTGCCCAGCCCTGTTGTTGAAGCCGATACCCTGGCTCCTCTCCAGACACAGCTGGGTGAGCTCCTCCAGTCAGGACAGGAGGCTCTTCTTTACACAGAGGGTGGTGGGGGTGGGGAACAAGCTGCCCAGCCCTGTTGTTGAAGCCGATACCCTGGCTTCTCTCCAGACACAGCTGGGTGAGCTCCTCCAGTCAGGACAGGAGGCTCTTCTTTACACAGAGGGTGGTGGGGGTGGGGAACAAGCTGCCCAGCCCTGTTGTTGAAGCCGATACCCTGGCTTCTCTCCAGACACAGCTGGGTGAGCTCCTCCAGTCAGGACAGGAGGCTCTTCTTTACACAGAGGGTGGTGGGGGTGGGGAACAAGCTGCCCAGCCCTGTTGTTGAAGCCGATACCCTGGCTTCTCTCCAGACACAGCTGGGTGAGCTCCTCCAGTCAGGACAGGAGGCTCTTCTTTACACAGAGGGTGGTGGGGGTGGGGAACAAGCTGCCCAGCCCTGTTGTTGAAGCCGATACCCTGGCTTCTCTCCAGACACAGCTGGGTGAGCTCCTCCAGTCAGGACAGGAGGCTCTTCTGTACACAGAGGGCGGTGGAGGTGGGGAACAAGCTGCCCAGCCCTGTTGTTGAAGCCGATACCCTGGCTCCTCTCCAGACACAGCTGGGTGAGCTCCTCCAGTCAGGACAGGAGGCCCTTCTTTACACAGAGGGGGGTGGGGGTGGGGAACAAGCTGCCCAGCCATGTTGTTGAAGCCGATACCCTGGCTTCTCTCCAGACACAGCTGGGTGAGCTCCTCCAGTCAGGACAGAAGCTCTTCTTTACACAGAGGGGGGTGGGGGTGGGGAACAAGCTGCCCAGCCATGTTGTTGAAGCCGATACCCTGGCTTCTCTCCAGACACAGCTGGGTGAGCTCCTCCAGTCAGGACAGAAGCTCTTCTTTACACAGAGGGCGGTGGAGGTGGGGAACAAGCTGCCCAGCCCTGTTGTTGAAGCCGATACCCTGGCTTCTCTCCAGACACAGCTGGGTGAGCTCCTCCAGTCAGGACAGGAGGCTCTTCTGTACACAGAGGGTGGCGGGGGTGGGGAACAAGCTGCCCAGCCACGTTGTTGAAGCCGGTACCCTGGCTCCTCTCAGGAGGACGCAGCGGGATGAGCTCTGGGGATCATCCCAGACCCTCTCAGCTCGGGCGAAGGCTGCTCTTCGGAGGCCCCGGCTCTCCCAGATGTGCTAGAAAGAGGGGTCAGCGCCAATCGGATCGGGAGGAGTTTCCGGGAGGACGAGAGGCGCGCGCGGCGCTCGACGGCCGGAGAGAGCTTCCTGCGGCCTCGAGGGGCCCGGGGCCGCGAGCGCGTCTCCTCGCGATGTTGAAATCTGCTGCTGCTCGTGCGAAACGGCCCCTCGCGGCCGCGTTATCAGCCGCGTGGATCGCGGCCGCGGCCACGGGGCGAGTGAGGTCACTTCCGGCGACTCTGCCCCCGATCTTCGCGGTGTGACAGTGTGCAGGGGCGAGCGGCAGTGCTGGGGGGCTGATAGATATAAATGTTTCAACGAGTCCCTTCGCCACGGGCTGGGATCGTGCTTTTCCAGCGATTAGTGACGAGGTTAGAAGCCTCTAGAATAGTATCGTGTAGTTCACTCGTCGTGCTCCGCTGCTGCCGCTCCAGCGGGCAGGTGATCTGTGAGACCCGCGGTTCAGCCCGCAGCCCGGGGCGAGGGGCTCCTCTCCTCTCTGGGCTCCCGCCGGAGCGCAGCGGGTTGTTCTGTGTTTTCAAGGGAAGCGATTTTAGTAGCGAGACCGTCCCGTCCTCGAGATCCGCGAGGGCACTCCCTGAACCCGCGCAGCGCGCCGGGCACGAGCCGAGGGCAGGGAGAGGGAGGCACAGCGCACGGGGGGCGGCGGGGGGGGGGGGGGCAGTCCCGTATTGAGAAAGGCCGGTGTGGAAACAGCAGCAGCCGCCGGCGCAGATCTCGAGAGCCGCTCCCCCCCCGCCCGCGCGCCATCCTCGCTTCCTCCTGCTCTTTCGACACCGCATCCTGGGCACTCGCTACGGGCCGCGCGGCGCAGCGCAGCGCCGTCTTCCTGTCGCCCGCTCTCCTCTCCGGCAGGCTCGCCGCCCCTTGACGCCGCTTCACTCTCGGGTCCGGCCTGCCGCCACACCCGCAAGCCCGGTCAGTGTAAGAGAGCGTGTGTGTCTCCTGTCTCTCCTCTAACTCCTGTCACTCTCCTCTCTCCTGTCTCCTCTCTTCTCTCTCTCCTGTCTTTCCTTTCTTCTCTCTCTCCTCTCTCTCCTGTCTTCTGTCTCTCTTCTCTTTCCTGTCTCTCTTGTCTTCTCTCTCTCTCCTCTCTCCTGTCACCTCTGTCCTCTCTCTCCTCTCTTCTCTCTCCTCTCTCCTGTCACCTCTGTCCTCTCTCTCCTCTCTTCTCTCTCCTGTCTCCTGTCTCTCCTGTGTCTCCTCTCTCTGATCTCTCCTCTTTCCAGTCTCCTCTCTGCTCTGTCTCCTGTCTCCTGTCTCTCCTGTGTCTCCTCTCTCTGGTCTCTCTTCTCTCCAGTCTCCTCTCTCTTCTCTCTCTGGTCTCTCCTCTTTCCTCTCTCTCCTGTCTCCTGTCTCCTGTCTCTCCTGTGTCTCCTCTCTCTGGTCTCTCCTCTTTCCAGTCTCCTCTCTGCTCTCTCTCCTGTCTCCTGTCTCTCCTGTGTCTCCTCTCTCTTATCTCTCCTCTCTCCTCTCTCTGTCTCTGTCTGTCCCCCAGGGCGCGTGAAGGACGCTGAGTCTCGACTCCTCTCGCTGTGAGCGAGACCTGACGAGGAGAAGAAGAACCGACCGGCGCGCACGGACGCACGCGCACGGACGCACGCGCACGGACGCACGCACACGCACACGCACGGACGCACACACGCAGCGCGGAGCAGCGAGGCCCAGGCGGCAGACAGGTGCGTTAGCGCAGCTGCTGCGGCTTCCTGTCGGCCTGCGGGCGAGGGGCGAGGGGGCAGAGGGCCGGGCGGGCACCAGCGGGAAGAGAGCAGCGAGCAGGGAGGGGTTACTGTGCTAGTCTGAGTGAAGTCTGCGTGGCGCGGTGCAGCTGGCGCGGCTCCTCGGCCTGTCTGTGGGTTCGCCCGTCTGTCTGTCTGTGGGTTCGCCCGTCTGTCTGTCTGTGGGTTGCCCGTCTGTCTGTCTGAAAGTCTCCTGTCTGTCTGTCTGTGGGTTCGCCCGTCTGTCTGTCTGTGGGTTGCCCGTCTGTCTGTCTGAAAGTCTCCTGTCTGTCTGTCTGTGGGTTCGCCCGTCTGTCTGTCTGAAAGTCTCCTGTCTGTCTGTGGGTTCGCCCGTCTGTCTGTGGGTTCGCCCGTCTGTCTGTGTGTCTGTCTGCAAGTCTCCTGTCTGTCTGTCTCCTGTCTGTCTGTCTGAGTGTCTCCTGTCTGTCCATCTGTCTCCTGTCTGTCTATGGGTGTGTCTGTCTGTCCATCTGTCTTCTGTCTGTCTCCTGTCTGTCTGTGTGCCTGTCTCCTGTCTGTCTATGGGTGTGTCTGTCTGAAAGTCTCCTGTCTGTCTGTCTCCTGTCCATCTGTCTCCTGTCTGTCCATCTGTCTCCTGTCTGTCTGTCTGTCTGTCTGTCTGTCTGAGTGTCTCCTGTCTGTCCATCTGTCCATCTGTCTGTCCATCTGTCTGTCTGTCTGTCTGTCTGTCTGTCTGTCTGAGTGTCTCCTGTCTGTCCATCTGTCTCCTGTCTGTCTATGGGTGTGTCTGTCTGTCCGTCTGTGTGCCTGTCTCCTGTCTGTGTGTCTCCTGCCTGTCTCCCCTCTACCCTTCTGCCTCTGCTCTCCCACAGGTCAGGCAGGAGAAGCAGCCCCCCCTCCGCCCCCCCGCTTCGTGACGAGCGACAGGGAGGCAGGGAGTACGATGGCCGCCCTCCTCCTCTCGACCCCGCCCCCTGTCGTCAGCCCGGACCCTCTCAACTCCTCCAACTCCTCCCTGGCGCCGCCCCCCCCAGCGGCGGCGGGCGCGGTGCGGCTGGGCATGGCGCTGCTGCTGGCGGCCATGGCGCTGGGCGTGCCGGGCAACCTGTTCGTGGTGTGGACGGTGCTGTGCCGCCTGCGCCGGCGCTCCGTCACCTCCCTGCTGCTGCTGCACCTGGCCTGCGCCGACGCCGCCGTGCTGCTCACCGCCCCCTTCTTCCTGCGCTACCTGGCGGCCGGCCTGGACTGGGAGTTCGGCGACGCCACCTGCCGCTGCCTGCACTACGCCTGCTGCGTCAACATGTACGCCAGCGTGCTGCTCATCGGCGGCATGAGCCTGGACCGCCTGCTGGGCGTCTCGCGGCCCTTCCTGTCCCAGAAGGTGCGCACCAAGTCCCGGGCCGGCCGGGTGGCGCTGGGCATCTGGGCGGCGGCGCTGGTGCTGTCCGTGCCCATGCTGTTCTACCGGCGGGCGGGCGCGGCGGAGGGCGCGGCGGCGGGCGGCGGGCAGGGCCGGCGCTCCTGTGAGCCGCACCACCCGGGCCCCGGCCACCTGGTCTTCCAGTACACGCTGGAGACCGCGGCCTCCTTCCTGCTGCCCTTCGGCGCCATGGCCTTCAGCTACTGCCGCATCTCCCGCCAGCTGGCCGGCGCCGGCGGCAGCGGATTCCAGCGTCGCTGGCGGCGGCGCAGCCGGCGCCGCTCCGGCCGCCTCATCGCCCTCATCCTGGCCAGCTTCGCCCTCTTCTGGGCGCCCTACCACGCCGTCAACGTGCTGCAGGTGGCGGGCGTGCTGGCGGGGGCGGCGGGGCTGGCGGCGGCCGCCCACCGCGCCCGCCCGCTGGTCACCGCCCTCGCCTTCCTCAGCAGCAGCGTGAACCCGGTGCTGTACGCCTTCGCCGGCAGCGCCTTCATCCGCTCGGCCGGCCTCGACTTCGTGGCCCGGCTGCTGGACGGCACCTCCTCCGACAACGCCTCCCTCAAGAAGTCGCGCAACGCCTCCCGGGACCCCGGCGGGGAGGAGGGCGGCTCGGTGCGCCTGGCGGCCGTCTGCGCCGGCCCGGCCGGGGAGCAGGGGAAGGGGGAGGAGGGGGAGAAGGAGGGGGAGGGGGAGAAGGAGGGGAAGGATGAAGGGAGGGAGTGAGGGGAGGGCCGCGGAGGAGGGGGGGCAGGAAACGAGCTTGTTTTGCGGCGTTGCTGGTAGAGAGTATGGGAGCCCCCCGGAAGGGGGAGGGGGTGGGTGTCACTTTTGTGGGGGTCCGGAGAGCCAGCCGGCGTCTCGCTGTGTGAGGGAGTCAGGCAGCATGTCAATTAAAGAGTCAGATTGTCAGTTAAAGAGTCAGATTGTCAGTTAAGGAGTCAGAGTCAAAGTCAGTTAAAGAGTCAAAGTGTCAGTTTAAGGGTCAGTTAAGGAGTCAGAGAGTCAGTTAAGGAGTCAGAGGGTCAGTTTAAGGGTCAGTTAAGGAGTCAGAGAGTCAGTTAAGGAGTCAGAGGGTCAGTTTAAGGGTCAGTTAAGGAGTCAGAGGGTCAGTTTAAGGGTCAGTTAAGGAGTCAGAGTGTCAGTTTAAGGGTCAGTTAAGGAGTCAGAGAATCAGTTAAAGAGTCAGTTAAGGAGTCAAAGTGTCAGTTTAAGGGACAGTTAAGGAGTCAGAGGGTCAGTTAAGGAGTCAAAGTGTCAGTTTAAGGGTCAGTTAAGGAGTCAGAGTGTCAGTTTAAGGGTCAGTTAAGGAGTCAGAGGGTCAGTAAAGGAGTCAGAGAGTCAGTTTAAGGGTCAGTTAAGGAGTCAGAGAGTCAGTTTAAGATTCAGTTAAGGAGCCAGAGTGTCAGTTTAAAGGTCAGTTAAGGAGTCCGAGTGTCAGTGTGTCACTCTGTGTATCAGTTCCTGTGTTCATCAGTATGTCCCTGTGTGAAAGAGTCAAGGTACGACTCGGTGTATCACTGAGGGCGGAGAAGAGATCAGGGGTGTGCTCTGTGGTAAACAAAGCAACATCTTTCATGGGGGTTGGCCTCTATCTTCCAGAGGAAGTCTGTCTGTTAAGCCCTCTTGTGATGGCATGACCGAAAGGGCAGCCTGGTGAAGTCTGTTCGGACTGTTCGATCACAGTAACACTATTGCACTGATGTTTGTGAACGGTTGTGAACTTTGTATTTATTGACCAGTGTCTGTCGTCCTGTTGTAAATACAAATACAAGTTGTATGTTGGATCTTCATGAGGATGCGCAGCTGAAGCAGGCCTTCCCAGGAAAGTGTGCGCTGTTTTCTTCATAATGTCACAGAATAAAATATCGACGGCTTTTTTACAAAAAGATGTCTGTCTGAGTGCTACAGGGAAAAGGAGAAAGGAGCTGCTAGCCCTACTGTCCGGACCCACACAGACTGCAGGGTGAGCGCCCCCTGCTGGTCCACTAACACCTCTTCCAGCAGCAGCCTCAGCTTTCCCAGGAGTCTCCCATCCAGGTACTGGCTCACTCCTGCTGAGCTCCAGTGGGGCAGCCAGCTGGGAGCTGCAGGGTGATATGGCTGCTGGCCTTAAAAGTGTTTTCAGTGCTTGAAATGCTTGAAAATGCACAGCCACAGACCAGGACTGGACGGTCCCGACTGCCCCTGTGCCCGCGTGCTGTATGAATTACTGTCTCCTCACACAGGCGCTGTGCGTACTCCTGCACGTACAGACATGGCCTGAGTTCCAGACGCACCTACATTCCAGCAACGCTCCGTAAGATATCATTTTAATCATCCGGGCATGGGAACGCTAATCAGCATGTGAGGACGCTCTCCGGAAATGCTTAGCGGAAAGCGCGGAGCTACAGGATCGTTGCTTTCAGAGGGAAAAGCAGGAGCTCCTTCCCAAGACACGACCCCAATCTCGGACCGTGATCGCCGCGGCGGCGCTCGTGACGCACCCTCATCGAGGAGGAGCCACGGGGCGCGCAGTGACCCCAGATGGAAACGGCGCGCCCGGAGAACACGCCGATCCGGCTTCCAGCTGGACTGGGTGTTGAGTAGGCTTTTGTGTTCCAGCCGGGGGACCTGAACACCATGTCTCACATCTGGCGAGTTTGGGGCCAGAAGAAGGAACAGCAAGCTGTCAGAAAACGAACACCTCCTGCAGCTGCTGTCCTTCCTGTCCATTCTCTAACCACGTCACCCAGATCAGGGTCACGGGGAGCTGGAGTCCATCCCAGCGACCAACAGGTGCAAGGCGGGATACACCCGGGACAGGACACCAGTCCATCACAGGACACACACACACACACACACACACACACACACGACAGGACAGGACAGGACACCAGTCCGTCACAGGACACACGCACACACACACCCTGGACAGGCCACCAGCCCATCAGAGGAGACACACCAGATAGACCCAGACACCCAGACACACACTCACACTAGTGCTTGTTTTCCCAGAAGCCATTTAAACCCACCAGCATGTCTTGGGCCTGTGGGAGGAAACTGGAAAGGCTGACAGCCGTTCAGCCAAGCAGTCAGAGATCTATTTATGACAGAATGTATTCTTTTAATTCTGTACATTTTCAAGTAGATATTGGCCAGGAAATCATTCCCGTGTGTGCGGTAAGTGATTTACATCATGGTACAGGCATGTCTTTCATAGTGCCAGTGTGGAACAAGAGTAGAGGCTTTGAAATCCGAGAACTTGAGAAAGGTGACCAACAAGAGCAGACCCTTGGTCATCTGGTCGACTCGAAGGGCAGGATCATGTGACACACCTGGCGCTCAGAGACACAGCAGTGGTGCTGGGAACACCCTCTCAAGAGTGTGTCTGTCTGTGAGTGTGTATCTGCCTGTGTGTGTCTCTGTGCGTGCTTGTGTCAGTGAGTGTCTATCTGGCTGTATGTGTGTCCGTGTGTGTGTGTCAGTGTGTATCTGCATGGCTGTGAGTATGTATCAGCCTGTGTGTGTGTCTGTGTCCGTGTCAGTGTGTATCTGCGTGGCTGTGAGTGTGTATCTGCCTGTGTGTGTGTTTGTGTGTGCATGTGTCAGTGAGTGTGTAACTGCCTGTGTGTGCCTGTGAGTGTGTATCTGCCGGTGTGAGTGTGTGTCTGTGCATGTGTTTGGGAGTGAGTGTGTGTCAGTGAGTGTGTCTGCCTGTGTGTTGTTCTGTGACTGTTTGTGTGTCTGTCTGTGAGTGTGTGTCTGCCTATGAGTTTCTATCACTGCGGAGTGGTGGCTCTGTGGCTCAGGATCTGCACCTGTGGCTGGAAGGATGCTGGTTCAAATCCCACAGCTGGCAGAGGAATCCTACTCCATTGGGCCCCTGAGCAAGGCCCTTAACCCCAACTTATCTCTGTGAGTGTGTCTGCTTTTTAATGTGTGTGTGTGGTTGAGAGTGTGAGTATCTGAGTGTGGTAAGGAAAGCAGGTGTTTCCCTGTTTCCTCGTTTGACCCCTCTGATCCTCCGTACAGGATGTGAACAGGATGGGGTGTGACGGACTGTCAGTCGCCCCCAAACCCCAGGGAGAACAGGAGCAGGAATGCAGCCCAATCCTAGACGTGCTTGTAGGGCAATTGTGACTGTCACGGTTCCGCGCGGGCTCGTGCCCTCGCCAGTCCACCTCGCCGGTTCGTCCCGCAACAGCTGGGGCACAAACCCAGGTCTCCGGCGTAACGCAACAGGGAACCAGCCAAATGAGCTAAAGTAGACCTCCCCCAGTCTAGGCGGCTGAGGTCCCTGCTACACGCAGGGAGGGCGATGACGTCACCGTGTCCGAACTAGCTCTGCTACACAATGTTGAGACCATGTGTTTATCAGCAAACCTTATCAGCCCTGAACTCACCAGCACACACACTGTCACACCTGACTGTACTGTAGACACTACTAGTGTCACTGCTGTCCCTCTCTCACACTCACCCTGAACTCACCAGCACACACACTGTCACACCTGACTGTACTGTAGACACTACTAGTGTCACTGCTGTCCCTCTCCTCTCACACTCACCCTGGACTCACCAGCACACACACACTGTCACACCTGACTGTACTGTAGACACTGCTAGTGTCACTGCTGTCCCTCTCCTCTCACACTCACCCTGAACTCACCAGTACACACACACACTGTCACACCTGAGTGTACTGTAGACACTACTAGTGTCACTGCTGTCCCTCTCCTCTCACACTCACCCTGAACTCACCAGCAAACACACCCACTGTCACACCTGACTGTACTGTAGACACTACTAGTGTCACTGCTGTCCCTCTCCTCTCACACTCACCCTGAGCTCACCAGCACACACACACACTGTCACACCTGACTGTACTGTAGACACTACTAGTGTCACTGCTGTCCCTCTCCTCTCACACTCACCCTGAACTCACCAGCACACACACACTGTCACACCTGACTGTACTGTAGACACTACAAGTGTCACAGCTGTCCCTCTCCTCTCACACTGACCCTGAACTCACACACACACTCACACCTGACTGTACTGTAAAAACTACTAGTGTCTCTGCTGTCCCTCTCCTCTCACACTCACCCTGAACTCACCAGCACACACACTGTCACACCTGACTGTACTGTAGACACTATTAGTGTCACTGCTGTCCCTCTCCTCTCACACTCGCCCTGAACTCACCAGCACACACACTGTCACACCTGACTGTACTGTAGACACTACTAGTGTCACTACTGTCCCTCTCCTCTCACACTCGCCCTGAACTCACCAGCACACACACTGTCCCTATCCTCTCAAATCAGGAATGTTGTGGCTTAGCAATGTGAGATCGGGACACCTACAGATAGAATCAGGAACTGCAATGGCTTCCTCTGGTATTTCCCTCAGTGTTTGTCTGTCTTGTCCCACTTACAGTCCGCAGGAGGAAAAATGACTCTTGGGGCTCTGATCAGATGATTTAGCATTTTCTTTCAAAACAGGATGCAGCACCTTTCCAGGAGGTCGAGATAGTATCTCAGTTTTCGGGGGAGGTGTGAAAGCATGGGTCATGTATAAATCAGCAGAAAATGTGCTTGACATGACCTTCATGCTTCATTTCCTGTTTTGCGACTCATCGTCTAAGAGGTTTAGAGAAACTGCAGTAACTGAGGTTGTTGATGCGCTTGCAAAACGTGTGCACGCGAGAGATGTGACAGAGACAGTCAGGGGATCCGGTCATGGACTTTAGCCCTTCTGTGCCCAAACATAAGAACTTTCACAAACGAGAGTTTTCCATCCCGCTGTGTCTTGAGAGAAGCCAGGGTATCGGCTTCAACAACAGGGCTGGGCAGCTTGTTCCCCACCCCCACCACCCTCTGTGTAAAGAAGGGCCTCCTGTCCTGACTGGAGGAGCTCACCCAGCTGTGTCTGGAGAGAAGCCAGGGTATCGGGTTCAACAACAGGGCTGGGCAGCTTGTTCCCCACCCCCACCACCCTCTGTGTAAAGAAGGGCCTCCTGTCCTGACTGGAGGAGCTCACCCAGCTGTGTCTGGAGAGGAGCCAGGGTATCGGCTTCAACAACAGGGCTGGGCAGCTTGTTCCCCACCCCCACCACCCTCTGTGTAAAGAAGAGCCTTTTGTCCTGACTGGAGGAGCTCACCCAGCTGTGTCTGGAGAGAAGCCAGGGTATCGGCTTCAACAACAGGGCTGGGCAGCTTGTTCCCCACCCCCACCACCCTCTGTGTAAAGAAGAGCCTCCTGTCCTGACTGGAGGATCTCACCCAGCTGTGTCTGGAGAGAAGCCAGGGTATCGGCTTCAACAACAGGGCTGGGTGGCTTGTTCCCCACCCCCACCACCCTCTGTGTAAAGAAGAGCCTCCTGTCCTGACTGGAGGAGCTCACCCAGCTGTGTCTGGAGAGAAGCCAGGGTATCGGCTTCAACAACATGGCTGGGCAGCGTGTTCCCCACCCCCACCACCCTCTGTGTAAAGAAGAGCCTCCTGTCCTGACTGGAGGATCTCACCCAGCTGTGTCTGGAGAGAAGCCAGGGTATCGGCTTCAACAACATGGCTGGGCGGCGTGTTCCCCACCCCCACCACCCTCTGTGTAAAGAAGAGCCTCCTGTCCTGACTGGAGGAGCTCACCCAGCTGTGTCTGGAGAGAAGCCAGGGTATCGGCTTCAACAACAGGGCTGGGTGGCTTGTTCCCCACCCCCACCACCCTCTGTGTAAAGAAGAGCCTCCTGTCCTGACTGGAGGAGCTCACCCAGCTGTGTCTGGAGAGAAGCCAGGGTATCGGCTTCAACAACAGGGCTGGGCAGCTTGTTCCCCACCCCCACCACCCTCTGTGTACAGAAGAGCCTCCTGTTCTCAGTTTTAATTGCCATTCCCCTTCAGTTTCCGCTGGTGTTGCAGTGTTTGCCCTCTGACAGATTTGGAACAGCTGTACCCGTCCCCCATGTGATCGTCTGTGCTCAGGACGTGAACTCACATGGTAAACAGGACAGGCGATCCGCAGAGTAAGAGGTGTTCACCCGACATCTACTTATAGCCACAGAGGCGTGTTGTAGTATGGCCTGTACTGCCCCATCCACAACTGCCCCACCACCCTCATCTCTGTCCACTCCTTCTGCCCCTGCTGTCAACGGTGGTCAACTACTCTTCCCCCTGGTGCAGATACCCCCTCCTGTTCCCTGCTCTCTGCTGCCCCCCCCCCGAGGCTGGGTGCTGCACAGTCTCTCTCCCTGCCCATGAGCGCCTCCTACAGACGGCCCTGGGCAACACCTCTGTGCTGAGCACACACACGCACGCACGCACGCACGCACGCACGCACGCGGGGCTGTAAGTTCCAATCCTGGCTCAGACCCTGTAGTTCTACTCTTGATCAAGGTCGGGGTACGTCATGTGCTGTTCCAGTGAAATACACAGTGGTATTAATGAGTGCAACTGGAAGCTGCTTTGGATACACGTGTGAGCCCACTAATCTAGTAATAGCAACCAGCAGCTGTTTTACGTCACAAAGGAAAAGAAGCTGTCGGAGAATTCATGTATGTGCTTTTATTTAAAAATAAAAGGGAAATTCAACATTCAGAGCTTCGAATTGCTTCATTGCCACAGTGGAACATATAATCAAGCCCACAGAACGTGCCACACATATGCATTGCATATATACACATAACATTTGATTATACTATGTACAGTCACAGTGTGCAGCCTTGGGTAAATCCTGTTGGGACAACGGAATGATTGACAAACACGTGTTTCTCTTTCGGACAGATGCTTTTTAGCAGCTGGGTTTTTGAGAAATTCATCACCGATTTCCTCCTGTCAGTGGGAGTGTTGGTGCTCGTGTGCTGCTGGCTGTGGATCTCTCTCTCTCTGGCCAGCAGGGGGCCCCGCTGAGCAGAATCAGGCTGTGGGTGCCTGCTGTGATTGTTGTGGAGGAGGGGAGGGTGGACGTGTTAGAAACAGGACAACTGTTCTGAGGGTTCACCGACAGATCCATCCCAGAGGAGGACTGCTCCAGGATCACAGTTCAAAAGGACCCAGAACACAAGTGGAAACTTGTGGAACCAGGAAACTGGTCTTCTCACAAAGAGTTGAGGGAGGCTGGGACAAACCACCCGACCACAGAGTAGAAGCACATTCTGCGACTGTCCTGTATCAGTGCTATGATGTTCGGTGCAACTTGTTTTATGTACTTTTGTAAATGTCCTTACAATCTTTGGGAAGTGGTCTGTTTTTGTTTGCAAGTGTTCTTCTCTTCATTATAACTGTTTTATCATCACTATTAATTATTCAGGAATTATTATTATTAACTATTCTTATGTTCTTTGCAGCACCACTCGTGTTCTTTATGGCCTTCCTTAGGGTCGTCATGACATCATGACATCATGTCTTCGGTTCTTGTACGTTTGGTGTGGACATTCTTATCTTCTTAAGTGTCTGTACTTGTGTTCTTATATTATATTATTTAGTCACTGTTCTTATGCTCTTAAGTCACTTTTATTATGTGCTACTGTCACTTTTTTGCGCTCTTTGGTCACTGTTGTACTTTTTAGACACTATTCCTGTGCTCTTTGGTCACTATTCTTGTGCTCTGTGGTCACTATTCTTGTGCTCTTTAGTCACTTCTCTTATGCTGTTGGCTTACTTATCTCCTGTTCTTTGGTCACTGGTCTTGTGCTCTTGAGCTCTTACGTGTGCACTCTCCTGTGACAAAAGGGCCTTGTGGTTCTGCTGACCAGGTTGAGGTGCACACAAGGAGACCAGGGCCTCCCTCAGGGGAAACGGATCGGTCTGTTTTCTTTAGAAATCCAGAAAGGGACCCCTGTGCCGCACACGGGGGAAGATGCACCTTATCAAGGGGACTGGGCGAGGGTGATAACAGGATGACAGGAAATCTGAAAGATGGCATATCAGCAAAAAGAGCAAAAAAGAAAAGAAACAAAAACATCAACCCACGCGCATGCTCAGCGCCCTAGTTCACACCCTGCAGTCACTCCTGCGAGGCGGTGCGGCCATCGGCCAGGGCCCAAACAGGACCTCCTGCGGTTCGCTGCACTTTCAGCAAAGGTCACCCAGAGGAAGTGCGATTTGCACAATCGCTGCTCCACCCTGTGCTGCCGAGGGCTGCCGCCGCCGCGGGGAGATCGTCTATCTTTCCTGTCACTAAGGGGGCTCCACATTCTCTGCTCTCACAGTCGCTGCAGGCTTCCTGACCAGCAGCAGTGCCGGCTGAGGGGGCCGAGGGGCTGAGGGAAGCGTCTGTCTCTCTGGACATGGAGAGCAGCCCCCCGAAGAGGAGGGAGACAGGAGAGAGCTCTGCATGAATTTGGGCATACTGTCTCCTAGTGGAGGAAATGATGTATCATCCTTAATGGTGTCACTTTTTTGATACTATTATACTTTTGTGATACTATTATATTAACACACTGACTGACTGGACAGTCCAGTACATTAACACTGCACTGAGAGAGAGGGGTTAATACAGACACACTGACTGGACACTCCAGTACATTAACACTGCACTGAGAGAGAGGGGTTCATACAGACACACTGACTGACTGGACACTCCAGTACATGAACACTGCACTGAGAGAGATGGGTTCCTACAGACACACTGACAGACTGGACACTCCAGTACATTAACACTGCACTGAGAGAGAGGGGTTCATACAGACACACTGACTGACTGGACACTCCAGTACATTAACACTGCACTGAGAGAGAGGGGTTCATACAGACACACTGACTGGACACTCCAGTACATTAACACTGCACTGAGAGAGAGGGGTTCATACAGACACACTGACTGATTGGACACTCCAGTACATTAACACTGCACTGAGAGAGAGGGGTTCATACAGACACACTGACTGGACACTCCAGTACATTAACACTGCACTGAGAGAGAGGGGTTCATACAGACACACTGACTGATTGGACACTCCAGTACATTAACACTGCACTGAGAGAGAGGGGTTCATACAGACACACTGACTGATTGGACACTCCAGTACATTAACACTGCACTGAGAGAGAGGGGTTCATACAGACACACTGACTGACTGGACACTCCAGTACATTAACACTGCACTGAGAGAGAGGGGTTCATACAGACACACTGACTGACTGGACACTCCAGTACATTAACACTGCACTGAGAGAGAGGGGTTCATACAGACACACTGACTGACTGGACACTCCAGTACATTAACACTGCACTGAGAGAGAGGGGTTCATACAGACACACTGACTGATTGGACACTCCAGTACATTAACACTGCACTGAGAGAGAGGGGTTCATACAGACACACTGACTGGACACTCCAGTACATTAACACTGCACTGAGAGAGAGGGGTTCATACAGACACACTGACTGATTGGACACTCCAGTACATTAACACTGCACTGAGAGAGAGGGGTTCATACAGACACACTGACTGGACACTCCAGTACATTAACACTGCACTGAGAGAGAGGGGTTCATACAGACACACTGACTGACTGGACACTCCAGTACATTAACACTGCACTGAGAGAGAGGGGTTCATACAGACACACTGACTGACTGGACACTCCAGTACATTAACACTGCACTGAGAGAGAGGGGTTCATACAGACACACTGACTGACTGGACACTCCAGTACATTAACACTGCACTGAGAGAGAGGGGTTAATAAAGAGACTCCTGCAGCTTGTCAGTGTGGGACACTCCCTTCAGACTAAAGAGACTCAGTTTATCCAGCCTGTCAGTGTGGGACACTCCCTTCAGACTGAAGAGACTCAGTTCCTCCAGCCTGTCAGTGTCCCTTTAATCCCAGAATGCATCTGGGTGCTGTCCTCATTTTTAATATCATGGTGACTGAAGCTGCACACAGTATTCTGATTTTCCAGTGCACTGTGCTTGCGGAGACCTCACGAATCTCCGGTGAAATTAACAGTCCGATGCTGGCCCGGTCCGGTCTGGCCCAACTCGGCCCTACTTCCCCTGCGAGGTGCTGGTGGACGAGTCCGCCTCCCTGTCCTTCAGCGAGTCCAGCCCCACCTTCTCCCGGCTGGCCTGGCGGCTCAGCCCGTTGTCGGTGCGCCCCCGGTAGGTGCCGGAGTCCGGCGCGGTGCCCTCGAAGAGCCGCGCCATGAAGCCGAGCCCCGCCTGGTGGATGTAGCCGCGGGCTGCCACCGAGTAGAGCACGGGGTTGGCGCAGGAGCTGATGAACGCCAGCGAGGAGGTCACGGCCCGGCTCGTTTTCCACACGTGGTCCAGTCGCGTCCTCGCCGGCTCCTTGGACAGCACCGCCGCCACCTGCAGGGGAGCAGAGGGTGTGTTTACCGCTGGTGCCACCAGAGGGCAGTAGCGTGCGCCTGAGACGCTGTGCTACGGAAGTTTGTTAGATACTGTAACAAAGGCCCCGCGTGAGGGAGGCTCAGTGGTACAGCCATCAGCATCACTGTCCCACAGCGCTGGGGCCCTGGGTTCAGTTCTGGACCTGGGGTGCTGTCTGTGTGGAGTTTGCATGGTCTCCCAATGTTGGTGTGGGTTTCCTCCGGGTGCACGGTTTACTCCCACAGTCCAAAGTGGAACTGGTGTGTTGTGGTAGGTTAACTGGCTTCTGGAAAACTGGCCTTGGTGTGAGTATGTGCGTGAGTGTGTGTTTGTGTCTGTGTGGTGTGAGTGTGTGTCTTTGTCCGTGTGTCTGGTGTGAGTGAGCATGTGTATGTCTGCGTGTCTGGTGTGAGTGAGCGTATGTACGTGTCTGTGTGTCTGGTGTGTGAGTGTGTGTCTGTGTCTGTGTCCGTGTGTTTGTGTTTCAGGTGGGGGTGAGTGTGTGTGTGTGTGTCTGTGTTTCTGGTGGGAGTGAGTGTGAGTGTCTGTGTTTCAGGTGGGAGTGTGTGTGTGTCTCTGTGTCTGTGTTTCTGGTGGGAGTGAGTGTGTGTGTCTGTGTCTGTGTTTCTGGTGGGAGTGAGTGTGTGTGTATCTCTGCCCTGTGACGGACCATCCTTGTGCCCTTTGTTTCTTGTGAGAGCCTCCGGCTCATCCCCCCTGAACTGGATAAAAAAGATGGATGAATGTATAGAAAGGATAGGCTGTCCAAAAAAAAGGATGGATGTACAACAGGTTACTTGTACACCAAGGCATTTCCACTGCAGCACTGGCGGCCTCTAGTGGCGACACTACTGTCACTGCAGCCCAGAGGCACTCTGCCACCACACACACGTAGTGAATACAAGATCTGTGCTAATATTACTACTAATACATAGATATGGCTAGAACTAAAAGTCTTTACAAATTCATTTATGAATGTACTTATTGTTCCTATGGGCATAGCACACTAATATTCATTGACTGCAATCCCAGACACTATAGATCACTGCGAAATGGTTAATAGGAAGACGACCTTAATTACTTCCAGACTTCACACACTCGGTATTGATCATTAATGAGTGGGCACTCTCTGGCCCTGTTGATCACAAATAGGTGATTAACATCCATCCAATTTCTAACCTCATCTTCCAATTCAGGGTCGAGGGGGAGATGGAGTCTATCCCGGCAAGCAAGGGGCACAAGGTGGGGGTACCCTGGACCGAATGCCAGGCTATTGCAGCACAGACACACACACTCACACCAGACACACACACACACTCACTCACTCACACCAATTTCTCCAGAAGCCAATTAACCCACCAGCATGTCTTTGCACTGTGAGAGGAAACACAAACACAAGGAGAACACGCAAATTCCACACAGACAGCACCCCAGGACCTGAACCCAGGGCCCCAGAGCGGAGAGGCAGCAAACCGAACCACCATGCTACTGATATTGCTGATTGGCCATTCCTGGCGCACAAATTGATCACTGAGAGGTAATCAATAGGGAGACAATATTAAGTACACTCGGATGATTGGACATTCTCAGGTACGACTGATCCCAGATGGGTGATCAATAGGCGACAATACTAATTCTGCTCTGTATTGATGACTGGACAGTCTCAGGCCCTATTGATCTGATGGGTGATCAATAGGCAGACGATACTAATTCTGCTCTGTATTGATGACTGGACTGTCTCAGGTACGACTGATCCCTGATGGGTGATCAATAGGCACACGATACTAATTCTGCTCTGTATTGATGACCGGACAGTCTCAGGCCCTATTGATCCCTGATGGGTGATCAATAGGCACACGATACTAATTCTGCTCTGTATTGATGACCGGACAGTCTCCGGCACGACCGATCCCTGATGGGTGATCAATAGGCACACGATACTAATTCTGCTCTGTATTGATGACCGGACAGTCTCAGGCCCTATTGATCCCTGATGGGTGATCAATAGGCACACGATACTAATTCTGCTCTGTATTGATGACCGGACAGTCTCAGGCCCTATTGATCCCTGATGGGTGATCACTAGGCAGACGATACTAATTCTGCTCTGTATTGATGACCGGACAGTCTCCGGTACGACTGATCCCTGATGGGTGATCAATAGGCAGACGATACTAATTCTGCTCTGTATTGATGACCGGACAGTCTCAGGCCCTATTGATCCCTGATGTGTGATCAATAGGCAGACGATACTAATTCTGCTCTGTATTGATGACCGGACAGTCTCCGGTACGACTGATCCCTGATGGGTGATCACTAGGCAGACGATACTAATTCTGCTCTGTATTGATGACCGGACAGTCTCAGGCCCTATTGATCCCTGATGGGTGATCAATAGGCACACGATACTAATTCTGCTCTGTATTGATGACCGGACAGTCTCAGGTACGACTGATCCCTGATGGGTGATCAATAGGCAGACGATACTAATTCTGCTCTGTATTGATGACCGGACAGTCTCAGGCCCTATTGATCCCTGATGGGTGATCAATAAGCACACGATACTAATTCTGCTCTGTATTGATGACTGGACAGTCTTGGGTCCTATTTATCCCTGATGGGCGATCAATAAGCAGACGATACTAATTCTGCTCTGTATTGATGACCGGACAGTCTCCGGCACGACCGATCCCTGCGATCGACAGGCAGACGGTCTCGAGGGCCGGCGGGGGGGTCCGATAGCGGCGGGCCGCACCTGGATGATGTTGACCACGTGGTAGGGCAGCCAGAAGAGCCCGAAGGTGATGACGATGGCCAGGATGAGCTTCTCGCTGCGGACGCGCCGGCGGAAGCGCGTGCGGCGGATGCGGCGCAGGATGCGGACGTAGCTGGCCACGATGACCGCGTAGGGCAGCACGAAGCCCACCACCGTCTCGAAGGTGTACTGGAAGACCACCTGCCACTCGCGCGGGTGGACGGGCACGCACACCCACGTGGCGTTGCCGCGCCCCGCCTCCCTGTTCACGGTGTCCTGGCGGAAGACCAGGGCCGGGACGGCCATGGCGAGCGTCAGGACCCAGAGGGCGGCCACCACGGGCGCCACCACCGCCTTGCGGTTGATGAGGTGCAGGCGGTGGGGCCGCACCACGGCCACCAGGCGGTGCAGGCTCATCACGGTGATGAGGAAGATGCTGGCGTACATGTTGGTGCAGCACAGGTAGAAGAGGCCCTTGCACATGGCGGTGCCGAAGACCCAGCTGCGCTTGGCCAGGTAGACCACGAAGAAGAGCGTGAGCAGCATCAGGCCGCCGTCCGCCAGGGCCAGGTGCAGGATGAGCAGGCAGGTGACGGAGCGCTTGCGGGCCCGCACCAGGATGCTCCAGATGACGAAGAGGTTGCCGGGCACGCCCACCAGGAAGACCAGGGTGAGGATGAGGGTGCCCACCGCCGTCGACACGTCGTTGCTCACGATGGTCTCGGGTTCGGGCGTGGGGCTAGGCACGAGGGTCTCGTTGGTGGCCATCTTTGGAGGGGCCCGGTGGGGCTTGGTGGCACTCAGCAGGGGCTCCAAGGGGCTCAGCGGGTCTCGGTTGGGCTCGGTTGGGCTCGGTTGGGCTGAGCAGGGCTGAGCAGGGCTGAGCAGGGCTGAGCAGGGCTCAGTGGCACTTGGCTGGGCTCCGAGTGGCTCAGTTGGGCTCGGTTGGGCTCGGTTGGGTTTAGTTGGGCTGAGAAGGGCTCACTGGCTCTTGGCTGGGCTCCGAGTGGCTCAGTTGGGCTCGGTTGGGCTCGGTTGGGTTTAGTTGGGCTGAGAAGGGCTCACTGGCTCTTGGCTGGGCTCCGAGTGGCTCAGTTGGGCTCGGTTGGGCTTGGTTGGGTTTAGTTGGGCTGAGAAGGGCTCACTGGCTCTTGGCTGGGCTCCGAGGGGCTCAGCAGGTGTCAGCAGGTCTCAGCCGGCTCAGCAGGCCTCACTGGGACTCGGCTGGTCTCAGTGGGATCCGGCAGGGCTCAGCGGAGCTCAGCGAAACTTGGCGGGATTAGGCAGAGCTTGACAGGGTGGTGGGGACGGACTTGAGCCTGGAAAAGCGAACACAGGTGATGTACTTGAACCGCTGTACTGAATGCGCATTCCAAAGCAGATGTAAGAGTGTTACAGGGGGGCCCCCGAGATACGCTGGGGTTCAAGGCCAGAAAGTCGCCTATAGTGGGGTGACTGATAACAGGGACCACCTGCACACGCGTGTGCGTGCACATGTATAGAGACGCCAGCGTCCCAGTAAATCCAGCCACAGATAAACCAACACCCAAGAACGACCGCTCCCCTCCTCCCATCCTGCCTCCCGCACACATCCGGCCTGTGAGCAGAACTCCACAGATCCTGAGCCGTGGGGTGCAGTGGTGCATGCTGGGACGCGCCTCGAGGCGGGCGCACTCAGCAGCTATCCCACGTCTCCCATCAAACGGACTCCCTCCGTGTGCCCTTCCTGCTGCATTTCGCAACCCGCTGTGCTTCCGGAGAGAGAGAGAAGCAGATTTACAGACCCAAGGAGATCAAGCAGTGAGACTGGAAACAGACCACTAGATCAGCGCTGGGGGGGAGGAACAGACCACTAGATCAGCGCTGGGGGGGAGGAACAGACCACTAGATCAGCGCTGGGGGAGGAACAGACCACTAGATCAGCGCTGGGGGAGGAACAGACCACTAGATCAGCGCTGGGGGGGAGGAACAGACCACTAGATCAGTGCTGGGGGAGGAACAGACCACTAGATCAGCGCTGGGGGAGGAACAGACCACTAGATCAGCACTGGGGGGGGAACAGACCACTAGATCAGCGCTGGGGGGGAGGAACAGACCACTAGATCAGCGCTGGGGGAGGAACAGACCACTAGATCAGCACTGGGGGAGGAACAGACCACTAGATCAGCACTGGGGGAGGAACAGACCACTAGATCAGCGCTGGGGGGGAGGAACAGACCACTAGATCAGCACTGGGGGGGAGGAACAGACAGGCACCCTTCCATAAACTGGGACAATAAAAAGCATGGACAGGAAGCCTGAAAGCTGCCAAGCAGCAAGTCCCCGAGTCCATAGCTGCGCTCACAGGGCTGGGCTCGCACCCTCATCCTCATCCTCCCGGCGCACAGCAGAGGATCGGGAAGGATCCTGATCAAGATTCCTCACTCAGTTCATTGCGCCGGCTGGCCTGCTGGTCAGAGATGAGCGAGAGAGGACCACAGTCCTGTCCAATACCAACAACAACCCCTCAGGACCCCCAGGACAGGCCAGGAGGCCTCCTGAGCCGGCGGCAGTCTGCGGCGGCCTCTCTACGCACCACAGCCGATGCCCCCCTGCGCAGGCAGAGCCCAGGAAAAGGACTCATTTGCTCTGCGGCATTCAGGGCATCAAGGGAATTAATGATGTAACCAACACCAGGACTGCAGAGAAACAGCATTACATCAGATAGCCCATGATGCCCCACCCCGCCCTCCCTGCCGGAAAGACCTACGCACACAGCAGGCTTCTGTCTGATCACTGATCACCGATCACTAATCACTAATCACTGACCATCAATCACCGATCAGAGCTGTCAGCTCAACACACGTGTCTATGACCCTGCAGAGGCACAGGAGACACAGTGAGAGAGAGGAGATCACAACATCTCTCAGGAATAAACACATCACAGGACAGGAGACACAGTGAGAGAGAGAGAGAAGATCACAGAATATCCCTCAGTAATAAACACACAACAGGAGAGGAGACACAGTGAGAGACAGGAGATCACAGAGAAGCCCTCAGTAATACACACACACACAACAGGACAGGAGACACAGTGTGAGAGAGGAAATCACAGAGAAACCCTCAGTAATAAACACACAAAATAGGACAGGAGACACAGTGAGAGAGAGAAAGGAAATCACAGAGAATCCCTCAGTAACAAACACACACCACAGGACAGGAGACACAGTGAGAGAGAGAGAAAGGAGATCACAGAGAAGCCCTCAGTAAAACACACACCACAGGACAGGAGACACAGTGAGAGACAGGAGATCACAGAGAATCCCTCAGTAATACACAAACCACAGGACAGGAGACACAGTGAGAAAGAAGAGCTGAAAGAGAAGCCCTCAGTAACAAACACACACCACAGGACAGGAGACACAGTGACACGGAGGAGGTAACAGGAGAACATTTACTCACGACCTGATATTCAAACGACCTTCTTTAAACCCCAAACCTCATCCTGCAGCTCAGCAAAGCCCCTCCAAGAGCTGGCTCCGGTACGGGGGCGCCCCCCTTCTCCCCAACTCTCGCACCCGACCAGCGGCCTCACCTGAGGCGGTAGAGGCTGCCTGCCTGGCGCTCCGTCGGTCCGTGCGGACGCTCGCGGACAGCGGAGGGGGTCTCCCCGGCCTGCAGCCCCGGCGGGGCCAGACGCTGTGCAGAGCCGCACCCTGCCCCGGCGCGGGGCGATCAGGAGCAGGAGGGAGGACTGCAGCATGCAAGCCACAGCACACAGTCTGGAGGGGGAAGTGTGCTCCTCTCTCCCCTCTCTGGGCTCACAGCGATCTGCTCAGGCCGAGTCGCAGCACGTCTGACTCCCTGACACCACACCCGTCCGCACACGCCCACGCACACACGCGCACATGCACAAGAGAGCACAAGCCCAGGTACAGAGACAGAACACACACACACTGACACAAGCCCAGGCACAGAGACAGAATACACACATACACTGACACAAACCCAGGTACAGAGACAGAACACACACACACACACACACAATCCCAGGTAGAGAGGCAGCTCAGACACACACACACACAATCCCAGGTAGAGAGGCAGCTCAGACACACACACAATCCCAGGTAGAGAGGCAGCTCAGACAGACACACACACACACAATCCCAGGTAGAGAGGCAGCTCAGACACACACACACAATCCCAGGTAGAGAGGCAGCTCAGACACACACACACACACAATCCCAGGTAGAGAGGCAGCTCAGACACACACACACACACACACACAATCCCAGGTAGAGAGGCAGCTCAGACACACACACACACACACACACAATTCCAGGTAGAGAGGCAGCTCAGACACACACACACAATCCCAGGTAGAGAGGCAGCTCAGACACACACACACACAATCCCAGGTAGAGAGGCAGCTCAGACACACACACACAATCCCAGGTAGAGAGGCAGCTCAGACACACACACACACACACAATCCCAGGTAGAGAGGCAGCTCAGACACACACACACAATCCCAGGTAGAGAGGCAGCTCAGACACACACACACAATCCCAGGTAGAGAGGCAGCTCAGACACACACACACACACACACACAATTCCAGGTAGAGAGGCAGCTCAGACACACACACACAATCCCAGGTAGAGAGGCAGCTCAGACACACACACACACAATTCCAGGTAGAGAGGCAGCTCAGACACACACACACACACACACACACACACAATTCCAGGTAGAAAGGCAGCTCAGACACACACACACACAATTCCAGGTAGAGAGGCAGCTCAGACACACACACACAATTCCAGGTAGAGAGGCAGCTCAGACATGTGCACGCACGCGCAGCTCAGGAATTTCACTTATTTCTGAGAAGGGAGAGAGAGAGAGACTGGGGCGTGAGAGGATCCAGGAAACCAATCCCCTGCATTGCTCACAGAGAGGTGGAGGAAATGAACTGACGGACAGCAAGGCACAGGACCTCACAGGCTGCGGAGAGACGGGAAAGATGCGGTTCTGGGGGTCCGGGGAAGGCAGGCGGCCGCTTCCTGCTGAGGTGTTCAGACTCAGCTCCAATCTGGCACAGCCCTGACAGCTCACACAACCCCGAGCACCGCCGAGCGGGAAGAGAACAGCTCAGCGCTTGCCCCTGTCCTCCGTGTCGAAATGCCGTGGCCAGGTGTGAGTAAAAGAGCCGATTGTGAAAGGCGAGACACTCTGACCTCACCAGTCTGCAAGCATGATGTAAACTGTGTTTGTCTCTAGGGGTGACACTAGTAGTGTCTCCAGTACAGTCAGGTGTGACAGTGTGTGTGTGTTGGTGAGTTCAGGGTGAGTGTGAGAGGAGAGGGACAGCAGTGACACTAGTAGTGTCTACAGTACAGTCAGGTGTGACAGTGTGTGTGCTGGTGAGTTCAGGGTGAGTGTGAGAGGAGAGGGACAGCAGTGACACTAGTAGTGTCTACAGTACAGTCAGGTGTGACAGTGTGTGACAGTGTGTGTGTGTTGGGGAGTTCAGGGTGAGTGTGAGAGGAGAGGGACAGCAGTGACACTGGTGGTGTCTACAGTACACTCAGGTGTGACAGTGTGTGTGTACTGGTGAGTTCAGGGTGAGTGTGAGAGGAAAGGGACAGCAGTGACACTAGTAGTGTCTACAGTACAGTCAGGTGTGACAGTGTGTGTGCTGGTGAGTTCAGGGTGAGTGTGAGAGGAGAGGGACAGCAGTGACACTAGTAGTGTCTACAGTACAGTCAGGTGTGACAGTGTGTGTGTGCTGGTGAGTTCAGGGTGAGTGTGAGAGGAGAGGGACAGCAGTGATACCGGTTACTTCAGATGTTCTATCCATTAGGTAATCAGCACATCAGTGTCTTCATCTTTTATTAAGTCAACCATTTCCAGGCCTACATTGCTATTTTTAACCCAGAGGTAATATTTAAAAGGATATAAGAGCTGTCAGTCATGTATAAGGAGTAAAACAGGATTTACCACATTCTCCTTCACTTTAGAGAAAGTGCTGATTTCAGGAACAGGTTGGGTAGCTTCCACACTCCCACCACCCTCTGTGTAAAGAAGAGCCTCCTGTCCTGACTGGGTGGGTCTCACCCAGCTGTGTCTGGAGAGAAGCCAGGGTATCGGCTTCAACAACATGGCCGGGCAGCTTGTTCCCCACCCCACCACTCTCTGTGTAAAGTACTTGTTCCACACTCTCACCACCCTTTGTGTAAAGTACTTGTTCCACACTCCCACCACCCTTTGCCTCCAGTTTTCATCCCCTGGTTCTCTGATTCCTGTTCCTGTTGATTCCTCAGAAGCCCATCGATGCAGCGCTGTTGGATAAACTCCAGCGTGCCAATGAATACTGCGCCAGTGCGGCCTGCGCAGGAGAGGGGCTGGAACTGGAGAGAGAATGGATTCAACTCCTTCCGCTGTCAGCCTGCTGGAGCCAAGAGTCTCCTCCTTCAGGAGAGACGAGCTTTAGAAATGTAGAAAGTCTTCAAAGGCTGGCGTGACCACCCCCCCCCCCCGACTCTCTCGCTAAGGCTGACGTGACCCCCCGACGTGACACACACAGGCACAAATTCTCACACACACATAATTGCATGCACAAACTCACACACATGGACACAGACACAGGCACAAACTCACACACAAACACATGCACACACACAAGCACAAACTCATACACAATCACATACAAACACACAAGCATAAATTCACACACACACAGGCATCCTCGATCAAACAGACACTGAGAAAGACAGATACACAGTCAGACACTCAGACAGTCAGACCAGACAGAAAATCAATCAGTCAGACAGACATTGAGACAGACACTCAGACATTCAGACAGACAGACAGAATCTCAGAAAGACACTCAGTCACAGAGATACTCAGACTGACAGAAACTCAATCAGACACTCAGAATCTCAGACAGACAGAATCTCACCCAGACACTCAGTCAGAAAGTCAGTCAGACAGACATTGAGACAGACAGACACAGTCAGTCAGACAGGCACTTAGTCAGATAGATAGACAGACAGGCAGAATCTCAGCCATATAGACATACAGAATCTCAGTCAGACAGACAGGCAGATCTCAATCAAATAGACAGGCAGACAGATCTCAGTCAGACAGACAGACAGAATCTCAGTCAGATAGAAACTTAGTCAGATAGACAGACAGGCAGAATCTCAGCCATATAGACATGCAGACTCTCAGTCAGATAGACAGGCAGATCTCAGTCAGACAGACAGGCAGACAGATCTCAGACAGGCAGAAACTCACGTCAGTTAGACAGACAGGCAGATAGTCTGGTATTCGGGCTGACAGGCGCTATCTTTCAGTCTGATTCCAGTGCGAGAGCCGTGCAGTTACAACACTTTCAGGACTGTCACCCCGTCACAGATCTGATGAAGGAGCTCAAAAGTGTTTTGTGTTTTTTGTTTTTGCCAAGAAAAAGAAGACAAAATCCAGAAAACAAAAAAGCAACGCCAATTACAATAATAAACAAAAACACCACAGAATTGTCAAACCCTACCGACAGGAAAGACCGGTAAAGCTGGAAGCGAGAGGTTTTTCTTAATCTTCTGTTGTTGTTTTTTTTTTTTTACCGTGAGAAACTCCCGCGCGAGCGCACCTTCCAGGACAGGCGCGAGACTTACCCCTCTGCCCGTCCGCCTGTCACGTCCGGCGGCTCGCGTGGGTCTTCACGTACATATCATCGCCCCCCTCTTCCTCCTCTTCCTCCTCCCCCCCCTCGGAGTGTCGTCGCGGTCAGGACAGGCCCCGCCTCGGCGGGCCCGGGCGACAGCGGACGGAGACGCCCAGGGTCCCCGAGCCCAGAAGAAGCCGGCTGGCGACGCCTGTTTAGATAAACGATTGAATGATTGCGCGATTACCAAGTGCGTGTCGGGCAGCAGGCTGCAGACCCCCCCATCCCCGGGAGAGTCTCCAGCAGGCCTCGCTCAGCATCTTAAACCCCCTCACAGCCCGCCCCTCTCCCGCCCTCACACGACAGGACTCCCCGGGAGGCAGCACACAGTACAGGACCCGCGGAAACGTAAACAAGTGAAGTAAACGTAAAGCAACGTTTCGGCTGTGGCGCCTCCTTCAGGTGTGGGTGCTGAGGTTGTGTTTCTTTCCTTCTGTCTCCAGCAGGGAAGAAACGCGTACTTGTTCCTCTACAGCCCGCTGCTTGCGCGACTCCAGCAGACAGGACGGCCGTGCCGGCGTGTCTAGGAGTTGGAGTTGAACACGTCGCGCCCGCTGTGGTCCCGAATTCACGAGCAGGCTGATGCAGTAACACACACTGAGTGCCGCACAAACGATGGAGGCACATTATACACTACACTGGACTGAACACAGCTGTCAACTTCACCTCACTGAACACACACTGTGCACTGTGCTGAACACGCACAGCGCACCTCAGTGCACTGAACATACATTCTAAACTACACTGGACACACACTGAACACTGCACTAACAGCACACCATACAGCTCTGTGCACTTAACACACACCTCAAGCTGTGGTAGACTATATGGTCTGCAAACTGTCAAGTGCATTCACTGAACACTCCCTGTTCACAATGGATACACACTGTACTGGACACATAAGAAACACTAAAGCCCACCCTGCCTCCCAGCCCTGGGGCCCAGGGGTCAGTTCCTGGAGTGCTGTCTGTGTGGAGTTTGCATGTTCCCCTCACAGGGGTTTCCTCCAGGTGCTCCAGTTTCCTGCCACAGTCCAAAGACCTTCGGGTAACTTGGCTTAGCAAAAATTAGAACTGGTGTGAGTTTGTTCGGCTGGTGTCTTGTCCTGTCTGTCCGTCCGTGTGTGTGTGTGTGTGTGTGCGCGTGTGTGCACTCAGCACTCAGCACTCAGCACAGAGGTGTTGCCCAGGGCCGTCTGTAGGAGGTGCTCATGGGCAGGGAGAGAGACCATGCAGCACCCCCCCCCCCGTGTCTATTATTATTTTAATGTATATACCGTGTGTCCCATTTCATAGTGAAATAGCGGAACATGACCACGAGGTGGCGCCACAATCACAAAAAAAAAATGAAAACAAACCCGACTGCAAGGGGCAGCACCGAGCACAGGCGTCACCGTGGGCACAGCTCGCCTCCTGCAGCGTTTGTGTGCAGCTTCACACTCAGAGACCGTATGATTATTATGATTATTATTATTATTAGAATGAATGGTGACAGTATCAATGCTCACTATCGCCCCCTGTGTGACAGATTGAACAGAGGAGAAAATTCCGACCGTCACGAGCAGAGGGAGAGAGGAGAGAGGAGAGGAGTGGGGGAGGGGGCCTGTGTTTGTACTTTGGATTTTTCCAGTCACAGACACAGTTAAGACTGCGGGAGCCTAATGAGAAACAGACACTAGGAAGAACAAAGGAGAGGAGAGGAGGAGGGGAGGAGAGAGGGAGGGGAAAAGAGGAGGGGGGTCTGAAAGACGCACAGAACAGACGTCATATTACAGTAGGTGTTGATAACAAACATACAGTAGAACAGTCCTGTTAATACAGTCCCAGTACAGGAGAACAGCCCTGTTACAATAGGAGCTACAGTCCAGTACAGTAGACCAGTCTGTTACAATAGGAGCTACAGTCCAGTACAGGAGAACAGTCTGTTACAATAGGAGCTACAGTCCCAGTACAGTAGAACAGTCTGCTACAATAGGAGCTACAGTCCAGTACAGGAGAACAGTCCTGTTACAATAGGAGCTACAGTCCAGTACAGTAGACCAGTCTGTTACAATAGGGGCTACAGTCCAGTACAGGAGAACAGTCTGTTACAATAGGAGCTACAGTCCAGTACAGTAGAACAGTCCTGTTACAATAGGGGCTACAGTCCCAGTACAGCAGAAAATTCCCATTACAATAGGAGCTACAGTCCCAGTAGAGGAAAACAGTCCTGTTTCAATAGGAGCTACAGTCCAGTACAGTAGACCAGTCCTGTTACAATAGGAGCTACAGTCCAATACAGTAGAACAGTCTTGTTGTAATAGGGGCTACAGTCCAGTACAGTAGACCAGTCCTGTTACAATAGGAGCTACAGTCCAGTACAGTAGACCAGTCCTGTTACAATAGGAGCTACAGTCCAGTACAGGAGAACAGTCCTGTTACAATAGGAGCTACAGTCCAGTACAGGAGAACAGTCTGTTACAATAGGAGCTACAGTCCAGTACAGGAGAACAGTCTGTTACAATAGGAGCTACAGTCCCAGTACAGGAGAACAGTCTGTTACAATAGGAGCTACAGTCCCAGTACAGGAGAACAGTCCTGTTACAATAGGAGCTACAGTCCCAGTACAGGAGAACAGTCTGTTACAATAGGAGCTACAGTCCAGTACAGGAGAACAGTCCTGTTACAATAGGAGCTACAGTCCAGTACAGTAGACCAGTCCTGTTACAATAGGAGCTACAGTCCAGTACAGTAGACCAGTCCTGTTACAATAGGAGCTACAGTCCAGTACAGGAGAACAGTCCTGTTACAATAGGAGCTACAGTCCAGTACAGGAGAACAGTCTGTTACAATAGGAGCTACAGTCCAGTACAGGAGAACAGTCTGTTACAATAGGAGCTACAGTCCAGTACAGGAGAACAGTCCTGTTACAATAGGAGCTACAGTCCCAGTACAGGAGAACAGTCCTGTTACAATAGGAGCTACAGTCCAGTACAGGAGAACAGTCTGTTACAATAGGAGCTACAGTCCAGTACAGGAGAACAGTCTGTTACAATAGGAGCTACAGTCCAGTACAGTAGAACAGTCTGTTACAATAGGAGCTACAGTCCAGTACAGGAGAACAGTCTGTTACAATAGGAGCTACAGTCCAGTACAGGAGAACAGTGCTGTTACAATAGGGGCTACAGTCCAGTACAGTAGAACAGTCCTGTTACAATAGGAGCTGCAGTCCAGTACAGGAGAACAGTCCTGTTACAATAGGAGCTACAGTCCAGTACAGGAGAACAGTCCTGTTACACTCGGAGCTACAGTCCAGTACAGTAGAACAGCCCTGTTACACTCGGAGTTACAGTCCAGTACAGGAGAACTGCCCCTACTGTAACAGGACTGTTCTACTGTACCACAACTGTCACAGTAAGAGAAAGCTTCGTAGCCTCGTCCCGGACAAAGCGGAAGCAAGAGCCAATCACGGCCGGGTTCGCCGCTCGGCTCGGCCAATCGGATGCGGAGCCTGATCGTGCCCTCCCCTGATTGGCAGCGCCGGGGACCGCGCTCGACCAATCACAACCACGTAACGGGAATGTCTGCGCCCTCCAGTCAGGACTTTATTCCACGGGGCAGCGGGGGAGGGAGAAAAGAAAAGTTCGGAAAAGTTTGGAAATTGAGAAAGAGAGGGAGTGAGAGAGAGAGAGAGAGAAAGAGGGAGGAAGAGGGAACAGTAAAAAGAGAGGAAGGGCAGGGACAGGGTTGGTGGCGGCGAAAGGTGCGACCAGCAGATGACGGCTCCCTGGACAGCGGGGTCGAGAGGGACACGGCTGCGGTCACCGCCGGTCTGCGGGCGGACACAGTCGGGGCTGCGGGGCTGAGTGGGAGCTGGGAGAGCGGAAAAGAAGAAGAGGAAGAAGAGGAAGAAGAGGAAATAAAGCGATCTGTGCCCCAGAGCCGCGCCGAGCCGAGCAGTTGTGTCCGAAGCGCAGCGGCTGCAGTCGCGCTAAGTGCGCTCGCACTGGCTATGCATCGCGGAAACTGACGAGAAACGAGAGAGAAAAGAGCGTCTGCGGGCGCAGGGTGAGGAAGGAGCCGCGGGACGGGAGCCGAGAGAGAGAGAGAGAGAGCAGAGGCGGACTGTCCCGCTCGCTCCGCGATGGGCGCCGCTCCGGGCTGGGAAGAGGGGGAGCTGGAGTTCAAGCTGGTGTTCGAGGAGGACACGCCGCCGCCCCGGGCCGCCAGCCCGCCGGCCAGCCCGGGAGAGCGAGCGCGGAGCGCCGCGGAGGGCAGCGGTACGTGCGGCTGCTGAGGAGAACCGTGCGCCTTTCTGCGCGTGTGTGTGCAGCGAGCTCTGATTGCGCGTGTGTGTGCAGCGAGCACTGATTGCGTCTGTATGTGCAGTGAGCACTGATTGCGTCTGTATGTGCAGCGAGCACAGATTGCGTCTGTATGTGCAGTGAGCACTGATTGTGTCTGTATGTGCAGCAAGCACAGATTGTGTCTGTATGTGCAGCGAGCACAGATTGTGTCTGTATGTGCAGCGAGCACAGATTGCGTCTGTATGTGCAGTGAGCACTGATTGTGTCTGTATGTGCAGTGAGCACTGATTGTGTCTGTATGTGCAGTGAGCACTGATTGCGTCTGTATGTGCAGAGCAATTTTCTGCGCCTGTATGTGCAGCGAGCACTGACTGCGCCTGTATGTGCAGCGAGCTCTGATTGTGTCTGTATGTGCAGTGAGCTCTGATTGTGTCTGTATGTGCAGTGAGCTCTGATTGTGTCTGTATGTGCAGTGAGCACTGATTGTGTCTGTATGTGCAGTGAGCACTGATTGCGTCTGTATGTGCAGTGAGCACTGATTGTGTCTGTATGTGCAGAGCAATTTTCTGCGCCTGTATGTGCAGCGAGCACTGACTGCGCCTGTATGTGCAGCGAGCTCTGATTGTGTCTGTATGTGCAGTGAGCTCTGATTGTGTCTGTATGTGCAGTGAGCACTGATTGTGTCTGTATGTGCAGCGAGCACAGATTGCGTCTGTATGTGCAGTGAGCTCTGACTGCGCCTGTATGTGCAGCGAGCACTGATTGCGCGTGTGTGTGCAGCGAGCACAGATTGCGTCTGTATGTGCAGTGAGCACTGATTGCGTCTGTATGTGCAGTGAGCACTGATTGTGTCTGTATGTGCAGAGCAATTTTCTGCGCCTGTATGTGCAGCGAGCACTGACTGCGCCTGTATGTGCAGCGAGCTCTGACTGCGCCTGTATGTGCAGCGAGCTCTGACTGCGCCTGTATGTGCAGCGAGCTCTGACTGCGCCTGTATGTGCAGCGAGCTCTGACTGCGCCTGTATGTGCAGCGAGCTCTGATCGCACGTGTATGTGCAGAGCAATTTTCTGCGTCTGTATGTGCAGTGAGCACTGATTGCGCCTGTATGTGCAGAGCAGTTTACTATGTGTGGATGTGCAGTGACTGTGCTGTGTGTGTAGTGTGCGGTGTGTATTGACTGTGCTGTGTGTGTAGTGTAAAGTGTGTATTGACTGCGCCTTTCGTGTGGTATACAGTGTGTATTGACTGTGCTGTGTGTGCAGTATACAGTGTATTGACTTTGCTGAGTATGTAGTGTAAAGTGTGTATTGACTGTGCTGTGTGTGTAGTGTGTGGTGTGTATTGACTGCGCTGTGTGTGTGGTGTCAGTGTGTATTGACTGCGCCTTTCGTGTAGTATACAGTGTGTATTGATTGTGCTGTGTGTGTAATGTGCAATGTGCTTGTATTGTGCTGTGTCTGTTGTGTACAGTGAGCATTTACTGTGCTGTGTCTGTAGTGTAAATTGCTACAAGGCACATTTATTGGTCTGTATTTTGACTGAGTCTGCTACACAGGACACACACACACCCTGTACAGGACACCAGCCCATCACAGGACACACACACACACACCCTGGACAGGACACCAGCCCATCACAGGACACGCACACACACACCCTGTACAGGACACCAGCCCATCAAAGGACACACACATACACTCTGGACCGGACACCAGACCATCAGAAGACACACACACACACTCCGGACCGGACACCGGACCATCAGAAGACACACACACCAGGGCCAAGTTTCTCAGAAACCAATGAACCTACCACCACACGTCTGGACTGTGGCAGGAAACTGGAGCACCTGGAGGAAACCCCAGTGAGGGAAACATGCAAACTCCACACAGACAGCACTCCAGGAACTGACCCCAGGGCCCCAGAGCGTGTGAACATGTGAAACTGAAACCCCAACAGCCTGCTGCTCTCAAGGACAAAAGCTGTCCGGTCGTGGTCGATCCGAACCAAATAACCTTCTGCTTTGACCCAAACTCGCCCCTCTTCCTGGTCCTTCCAGACAGCTGATGTCAGGGGGACCTGTGAGATCAGCCTCACTGGGGCTGTCCAGTCCAGCGGGTGAGATCAGCCTCACTGGGGCTGTCCAGTCCAGCTGGTGAGATCAGCCTCACTGGGGCTGTCCAGTCCAGCGGGTGAGATCAGCCTCACTGGGGCTGTCCAGTCCAGCTGGTGAGATCAGCCTCACTGGGGCTGTCCAGTCGTGCTGGTGAGATCAGCCTCACTGGGGCTGTCCAGTCCAGCTGGTGAGATCAGCCTCACTGGGGCTGTCCAGTCCAGCGGGTGAGATCAGCCTCCCTGGGGCTGTCCAGTCCAGCGGGTGAGATCAGCCTCCCTGGGGCTGTCCAGTCCAGCTGGTGAGATCAGCCTCCCTGGGGCTGTCCAGTCCAGCTGGTGAGATCAGCCTCACTGGGGCTGTCCAGTCCAGCTGGTACGGTGTGTGTCCGTGGTGAGCAGTGCCTGTCGTGGCTTTGGTGTCTGCAGTGTAAATCTGTACAGTGTCAGCTGTGGGTAATAACTGGAGTGTGTGTTCTAGGAGGTCAGTGTGGGCTGTAATGCACGTGGTGGAGAACAGTGAGTGTTCAGTGAATGCATCGGTGAGTGCATTGGTCAGTGTGCCGACCATATAGTTTGTGTTCAATCTGTGATCAGTGCAGTTTACAATGTGTGTTCGGTGCAGCGTACAGTGTGTGTTTAGTGCACATAACTGTACAGTATGCTATTTGTGCAGTGCCCAGTGTGTGTCCAGTGCAGTGCCCAGTGTGTGTCCAGTGAATTGTACAGTGTGTGTCCAGTGGAGTGTACAGTGTCCAACATGTGTCCAGTTCAGTGTCCAATGTGTGTCCAGTGAATTGTACGGTGTGTGTCCAGTGGAGTGTACAGTGTCCAATTTGTGTCTATTAAATTGTACAGTGTGTGTCCAGTTCAGTGTCCAATGTGTGTCCATTGAATTTTACAGTGTGTATCCAGTGCAGTGTGCAGTGTGTGTCCAGTGTGTGTCCAGTGCAGTGTGCAGTGTCTAGTGTGTGTCCAGTGTACAGTGTGTGTTCAGTGCGGTACAGTACCATCTCACAGTCATGTGCAGAGTGTGTGCTCAGGCCTCAATGTGGTTTTGATCAGCAGTGCGTGTGAGCAGAGTTAACAGCTGCCATCTGGACTGTGTTTACTGTGCACAACACAGCTCCCTCCTGTCTGCTGGGGCCGTCCTGCTCCCTCTCAGCTCGTATCCCTCCCTTCCGTCTTTCTGGAGCTTTCCTCTTGCAGACATTCCTCTTACATCTCTGTACTTCCATTGAGTAGGTCTTGTATATTCTCTTTTATATGACAGTGTGATGCATTTCACGTGCTTCTGCTGATGAATAGTAGATGTTATGTGTATTAAAGTATTACTGCACATCAGTGGAGTCTGATTATAATCTCAGGTAATAACTCATCAAGATCACAGTCCAGTCAGTCCAGTCCAGCCTGGAGAGTCTCACACTGCTCTGTCAGTGTCAGTGGAGTCTGATTATTATCTCAGTTAATCACTAATCAAGATCACAGTCCAGTCAGTCCAGTCCAGCCTGGAGAGTCTCACACTGCTCTGTCAGTGTCAGTGGAGTCTGATTATAATCTCAGTTAATCACTAATCAAGATCACAATATAGTCAGTCCAGCCTGGAGAGTCTCAGACTGCTCTGTCAGTGGAGTCTGATTATAATCTCTAATCCAGATCACAGTCCAGTCAGTCCAGTCCAGCCTGGAGAGTCTCAGACTTCTCTGTCAGTGTCAGTGGTCTGATTATAATCTCAGGTAATAACTAATCAAGATCACAGTAAAGTCAGTCCAGTCCACCCTGGAGTGTCTCACACTGCTCTGTCAGTGTCAGTGGAGTCCGATTATAATCTCAGTTAATAACTAATCAAGATCACAGTCCAGTCAGTCCAGTCCAGCCTGGAGAGTGTCACACTGCTCTGTCAGTGTCAGTGGAGTCTGATTATAATCTCAGTGAATCACTAATCAAGATCACAATACAGTCCAGTCCAGCCTGGAGAGTCTCAGACTGCTCTGTCAGTGTCAGTGGAGTCTGATTATAATCTCAGTGAATCACTAATCAAGATCACAGTCCAGTCAGTCCAGCCTGGAGAGTCTCACACTGCTCTGTCAGTGTGAGTGGAGTCTGATTATAATCTCAGGTAATAACTAATCACGATCACAGTCCAGTCAGTCCAGTCCACCCTGGAGTGTCTCACACTGCTCTGTCAGTGTCAGTGGAGTCCGATTATAATCTCAGTTAATAACTAATCAAGATCACAGTCCAGTCAGTCCAGTCCAGCCTGGAGAGTCTCAGACTTCTCTGTCAGTGTCAGTGGTCTGATTATAATCTCAGTGAATACGTGATTGAGCTCGCAGTAAAGTCAGTGCAGTATAGTACAGCCTAGGTCTACCTCGCTCAGCTGTTAATTTTACACTTTTCTTTCTGTTTCTGTCAATCAGATGCCAGTTTTGACATCTCTCACAACATTCGCCCGGCCTCCCAAGCCATCCAGCCAATCGGCATCCCCCTAATCCAGCAGCCGTCCAATCACCGGGCTGGGATGCATTCCCCTCCCCCCCGGCGGGCCCTGGGTAAGGACTGCAGCGGCACCTACGAGAGTCTTCCTGCTCGCTCAGTACAGGTAAGCGTCCGCTGCCACAGCCGTTCAGCACTTAGCAATGAATCAATCAGTCAGTTCATTCAACAGCTCTTCTTCCTTTCTGTAACAAGACACACATCTTCTCTCTGTCCCGGCTTCTAATCTGTCAGAAGTGCAGGCGGTGCCCTTTAGTAATCTCTTGATTCAGATTATAAGAAAGGTTACAAACGAGAGGAGATCTATCGTCCCGACCCGTCCCATTCACCCCTTCACCTCTTAACACATGCACTCATCCACTCATCCACCCATCACAGGACACACACACACACCCTGGACAGGACACCAGCCCCTCACAGGACACACACACACACCCTGGACAGGACACCAGCCCCTCACAGGACACACACACACACCCTGGACAGGACACCAGCCCCTCACAGGACACACACACACACCCTGGACAGGACACTAGCCCCTCACAGGACACACACACACCCTGGACAGGACACCAGCCCCTCACAGGACACACACACACACTGGACAGGACACCAGCCCCTCACAGGACACACACACACACTGGACAGGACACCAGCCCCTCACAGGACACACACACACACACACACACACCCTGGACAGGACACCAGCCCATCACAGGACACACACACACACACTCACACACACACACACACACACACCCTGGACAGGACACCGGCCCATCACAGGACACACACACACACACTCACACACACACACACACACACACACACACACACCCTGGACAGGACACCAGCCCATCACAGGACACACACACACACACACACACACACTCACACACACACACACACACACCCTGGACAGGACACCAGCCCATCACTGGACACACACACCCTGGACAGGGCACCAGCCCCTCACAGGACACACACACACACACACCCTGGACAGGACACCAGCCCCTCACAGGACACATTATTATTATTATGATTATGATGATGATGATGATGATGATGATGCACATAAGCCTGGAAGTCCCCCCCTCCTCTCTCTCTGTCTCTCTCAGGTCTCGGGGTCCCGGGTCCTGGAGTGCCCCAGCATTCAGATCACCACCATCTCCCCGCAGGACGACAGCGGGGTCCCCGGGGGGGGCGGGGGCTTCTACCCGGAGTGGGGGGGCTGGGGCAGGGAGCGCCTCTACCTGCCCCTGGACCCCTTCTCCTCCTACCGGGACGGGGGCGGGGGGTCGCTGAGCCCCAGCCCGGCCAGCAGCCTGTCCTCCAGGAGCTGGCTGTCCGAGGAGGCGTCCAGCTGCGAGTCGCTGGCGGGCGACGAGGACGAGCTGAGCGACGCCGCGCCCCGCTTCTGCCTGTCGCCCCTGCGCCCCGCCTCCCCGCTCTCGCCCGGCTCCCGCCCCACCTCCCCGGGGGGCAAGCGCCGGCGGCCGGGCTGCCCGGACGGCCCCTCCTGCTCCCCCGCGCCCTCCCCCGCCGCCTCCCGGAGGGGCAGCTGCTCCGACGACGGGCTGGCCTCCCTCGAGCGCGGCGAGGAGCCGCCCCGCTTTCCCAGCATGCACCCCGCTGCCCTCGCCGCCACGGGATCGCCCGCCCTCTCGCTGGCTCCCAGCCTGGAGCGCATCCCCCAGAAGGCCCGGAAAACCTCCCTGGACCAGACGGCCTCGCGGGGAGGCGGGGCGGAGGGAGAGACGGAGCAGGAGCACGCCGCGCCCCCTGCCCCTCCTCCCACCCTGGCCTCACACTCGGAGCAGCCCCAGCCCAGGAAGGAGGCTGCGGCATTGAGCATGGACTACCTGTGCGTCCCGTCAGCTGTGTGCTGGGGCCGGGCCAGGCTGAGCGCTCACAGCCCCATCTTCAGGTGGGTCAGGGCAGTGCTGGGTGTATCTGGGGGGTCAGACACAGCCCCATCTTCAGGTGGGTCAGGGCAGTGCAGGGTGTATTTGGGGGGTAAGACACAGCCCCATCTTCAGGTGGGTCGGGGTAGTGCAGGGTGTATTTAGGGGGTCAGACACAGCCCCATCTTCAGGTGGGTCAGGGCAGTGCAAGGTGTATCTGGGGGGTCAGACACAGCCCCATCTTCAGGAGGGTCGGGGTAGTGCAGGGTGTATCTAGTGGGTCAGACACAGCCCCATCTTCAGGTGGGTCAGGGCAGTGCTGGGTGTATTTGGGGGGTCAGACACAGCCCCATCTTCAGGTGGGTCGGGGTAGTGCAGGGTGTATTTGGGGGGGTCAGACACAGCCCCATCTTCAGGAGGGTCAAGGCAGTGCAGGGTGTATTTGGGGGGGTCAGACACAGCCCCATCTTCAGGTGGGTCAGGGCAGTGCAGGGTGTATTTGATTGGCCACACAGCCCCATCTTCAGGAGGGTCAAGGCACTGCAGGGTGTATTTGGGGGGGTCAGACATAGCCCCATCTTCAGGTGGGTCAGGGCAGTGCAGGGTGTATTTGGGTGGTCAGACACAGCCCCATCTTCAGGTGGGTCAGGGCAGTGCAGGGTGTATTTGGGGGGTCAGACACAGCCCCATCTTCAGGTGGGTCAGGGCAGTGCAGGGTTTATTTGGGGGGTCAGACACAGCCCCATCTTCAGGTGGCTCAGGGCAGTGCAGGGTGTATTTGGCTGCTCAGGCTATTGGAGCTCAGGTGGGTAGCTGCGTCAGCATGCGTAGGCTGCAAAGGAACAAGTAACAGGTTTATTCCTGCTGAAAAGAGAAGAAAGGAATGTTTTGTTTCCTTTCTTCTCTTTTCAGCACGGAATAAAGCCATAAATTGTTCCTATTGGAGCTCATGACCTGTTTCTCTGGGATCCCAATACTCCACCTTTGTCGGCTTTAGCTCAGGAAGAGAGCAGGGGAGAGGAGAGAGAGCTAAACTGGTCCAGATGATTGAAGGGTAAAATGACCTTCGACAGTTTGGTGAGATATCAATGAACGCAGGAGAGAGACAAATATGTTTAAGGTATCTGGCGCGACTCGCTTCGCTAAGGAAGAGGCAGCCTGTCTGAGGCTGATCACAAGAGAGAGGTGCACGATGGGGAGTCCCGGGTGCGAGACATCTACAAGTCGGTGAGCGGAAGTGGGTGAGATTAGGATCTGACCTTCTTCCTGAACGCCGTTGTTTATGATAGTGATGATGATGATCATGGTGTGGTGTGGTGAGGAACGACAGGCAAGCCAGTTCTTGCTGCGGGCTTGACTGATTACCCCACGCTGATCTGACCTTCCTCCTGAACGCCATTAAGACAGAGCTCATTGTTTATGATAGTGATGATGATGATGATGGTGTGGTGTGGTGAGGAACGACAGGCAAGCCAGTTCTTGCTGCGGGCTTGACTGATTACCCCACACTGATCTGACCTTCCTCCTGAACGCCATTAGGGAGGAGCTCATTGATGATGATGGTGGTGCCGATGATGTGGTGAGGAACAACAGGCAAGCCTCGATGGCAGGCTTGATTGATTGATTGATTGCAGGCTTAATTAATTGATTGATTGATGGCCTCCCCGCGCGGTCCGGTGGGTGAGGCGGCTGGCAGCAGGAGAGACGGAGGGGGGCTGGGAGACCTCCTGTCATGGCCGGCTGGGGGTGTAGCAGAGGTCATCGCTCGAGGGATCTCGGAGAGTGGGTGAGCTGGTGCTCTCTTCTCTTCCTACGGGTCATTCGAACCCGATCCCCTCCTCCGCCCTCCTCCGCCCGCCCTGAGGAAAACCTCTGTAGAAATCTGCGCTGGCTTGAGAGGGAGGCAGTACAATACTCCACTTCATTCATCATTCGTCCGTGCCCGAAAGCTCGTCATTAATGATGCAGAATTGACATTGCTTTATCCATTTTTTTTCCATGACAGTTTCCAATACTGTATAGATACTGTATACAGCATGGCCAACAGCCATATCACCCTGCAGCTCCCAGCTGGCTGCCCCACTGGAGCTCAGCAGGTGTGAGCCAGTACCTGGATGGGAGACTCCTGGGAAAGCTGAGGCTGCTGCTGGAAGAGGTGTTAGTGGACCAGTAGGGGGCGCTCACCCTGCAGGCTGTGTGGGTCCTAATGCCCCAGTACAGTGACGGGGACACTAGACTGTAAACAAGGCGCCGTCCTTCAGATGAGACGTGAAACGGAGGTCCTGCCTCTCTGTGGTCAGTCAAGACCCCAGGGTGTCTCTCAGAAAGAGTAGGGGTGTGACCCCAGTGTCCTGGACAGACTCCCCCTGGTCTTTACCAGTCATGGCCTCCTGATCACCCCCCTCTCTGAACTGGCCTCATCACTCTGCTCTCCTCCCCACTGAGAGCTGCTGTGTGGGGAGCGCTCTGGCGCACTATGGCTGCCGTCGCATCATCCAGGTGGGAATGGACACTGGTGGTGGTGTAGGGGATCCTGCCCCAGGACAGTGACGGTGTTGAGTGGAGTTTCCAGAAAAGCGCTATATAAGCGTAAGCAATTATTATTATATATATTTTACATGTCCTGTATTAGTGATCACGAGGAAATGGTGGAACCAGTCAATCGCGGCGGTCAAGAAACTTCACATTTCGTGCTCACGTGAAGGTTTGCACCCGAAATAGTGGCGGAACAGGAGGAAAAATGCGTCGAAGAATTACTTGAACGGAAAGATGAAAGACTAGCGCACCGCTTTTTGTCGCGTGTGAACAATTTTGGATTTTATATTCAGTTTTTAACTCTCGACCTCGGCTGTAAATCTTTCTAGATTTACAAAAGATAGCCTAATCTGCAATTACAAAAAAATGAAAGTAGAGCTTGTCTCGTACTGCCGAGATAATAACACTTGTGAATATTCTTCCTAAAGTAACTGGTACCTGAAAGACGGTAGAGCAACTCCGACCAATCAGCGCCGGCTGATTAGCATAAAGTTAACTTCTTTTTTTTTCACGCTGGATTTTCCTTGTGTTGTAGCCTTGTAATCTGCAGAACCGCAGTGTTAAAGATACTTTCGAGGCTAGAAAACACACGTGACATGAAGAAAATACTACAAAAAAGCATTATGGTTTCAGTTACAGTTAACATAGAAACCATAACCTGAAAGTCATTGCCGCTCTCGGTGATATATAACGGGATGGTTGCTCCCTTCCGAACGAGTGGGAGGAAGCTCACTGTAGAGGTCACATGCTGAGTGCCTAGTCACTCCACCAATCACCTCGGGGAAGGTCTGAGACAGGAGCCAATCGCTGCCCTAGCAGGGCATCACCTGACGCGGGTGAGCGAGTGCACAGGGACGGGGCCCTGAGCGAGGCGCAGGCGCAGGAGAAGCCGCGGGTAGCAGTGACGCAGCTCCCCGCCGGTGGATGCGGCCTCGCCGGGCTTGGAAACGCTCGCGGCTGGCTGATGAGTGCGATGTGTGAGCTGGGACACCGTCCCGGAACCCAATTCAGACTACTCTCCTCCCACTTTTTTCTGCCTTTAATGCTTGAATGCACTGCACATTCATAACACATCAGCAACACACACTCTGATGACACACACAGGCACACACTGATAAAACACACACACTAATGACACACGTACACATTGTGCTGTGTTGATCTATTGGAGTGTCCAGTCAGTGTGTCTGTATGAACCCCTCTCTCTCAGTGCAGTGTTAATCTACTGGAGTGTCCAGTCAGTGTGTCTGTATGAACCCCTCTCTCTCAGTGCAGTGTTAATGTACTGGAGTGTCCAGTCAGTCAGTGTGTCTGTATGAACCCCTCTCTCTCAGTGCAGTGTTAATGTACTGGAGTGTCCAGTCAGTGTGTCTGTATGAACCCCTCTCTCTCAGTGCAGTGTTAATGTACTGGAGTGTCCAGTCAGTCAGTGTGTCTGTATGAACCCCTCTCTCTCAGTGCAGTGTTAATGTACTGGAGTGTCCAGTCAGTCAGTGTGTCTGTATGAACCCCTCTCTCTCAGTGCAGTGTTAATGTACTGGAGTGTCCAGTCAGTCAGTGTGTCTGTATGAACCCCTCTCTCTCAGTGCAGTGTTGATGTACTGGAGTGTCCAGTCAGTCAGTGTGTCTGTATGAACCCCTCTCTCTCAGTGCAGTGTTAATGTACTGGAGTGTCCAGTCAGTCAGTGTGTCTGTATGAACCCCTCTCTCTCAGTGCAGTGTTAATGTACTGGAGTGTCCAGTCAGTCAGTGTGTCTGTATGAACCCCTCTCTCTCAGTGCAGTGTTAATGTACTGGAGTGTCCAGTCAGTCAGTGTGTCTGTATGAACCCCTCTCTCTCAGTGCAGTGTTAATGGACTGGAGTGTCCAGTCAGTCAGTGTGTCTGTATTAACCTGTTCTTTTAATGACCTTGGTTATTACTTGCAGGTCCACTGCTCTGCCACCTCTTGATTGGCCACTGCCATCCCAGTATGACCAATACGAGCTGCGTATCGATATCCAGCCACGCCCCCATCACCGGGCGCACTATGAGACAGAGGGCAGCCGGGGGGCCGTCAAGGCAACACCAGGAGGGCACCCTGTTGTCAAGGTAACTTCCCCACCTGGTGGGGCATAGTCCTGACCAGGTTAAACGTCCCAGTTAGAGTTCCATTTTGGACCTTTTACTACTCTTCAGTGTGCACATGTGTGTCGTCAGTGTATATCAGTGTGCATGTCTGTGTCATCAGTCTGTATCAGTGTGCCCCTGTGTGTCGTCGGTGTGTAACAGTGTGCGTGTGTGTGTCGTATGTGTGTAACAATGTGCGCGTGTGTCATCAGTTTGAATCAGTGTGTGCGTGTGTCGTCGGTGTGTATCAGTGTGCTTGTGTGTGTTGTTGGTGTGTAACAGTATGTGCATGTGTCTTTCTCGTCGGTTTGTATAAGTGTGCACGTGTGTGTCGTCAGTGTGTGTGCGTGTCATCAGTGTGTATCAGTGTGTACGCGTGTGTCATCACTGTGTGTGTCATGGATGTGTACTCAATGCGTGTATCATCAATGTGTGTGTGTCATTAGTGTGTGTTTTATCAGTGTGTGCCTGTGTAATCAGTGTGTATCCGTGTGTTTATGAGTGTCATCAGTGTGTGTGTTATTGATGTGTGTGTAATCAGTGTGTATCAGTGTGTGCATGAGTGTCATCAGAGTGTGTGTTGCTGATGTGTTATGAATGTGTGTATCATCAATGTGTGTGTCATTGGTGTGTGTTATCAGTGTGTGCCTGTGTGTCATTCATTGATTATGAATGTGTGTCATTGGTGTGAGTGCTATCACTGTGCGCATTTTTCATCAGTGTGCGTGAGTGTGTTTTGTTGATGTGTATCATCTGTTTGTGTTATTTTAATGTGTTATCTGTGTGTTCGTGTTTGTCATCGGTGTATGTTATCTGTGTGTGCATGTGTGTCATTGGTGTGTTTGTTATCATTGTGTACGTGTGTGTCATTGGTGTGTGTGCATAATCAGTGTGTGCCTCTCTGCCAGTGTTGTATTATCGGTGTACTCTTGTGTGTCGTCAGTTATGTCATCATTATGTGCGTGTGTGCCATCGGTGTGTGTGTGGCATTGCTGTATGTCTTATCAGTGTATGTATGTGTGTCAGGGTATGTTATCTTTGTGTGTGTCAGCGATGTGTGTCAAAGGTGTGTGTTGTCAGTGAGTGTCATGGGTGTGTGTTGGTGTTATCCGTGTGTGTTATCAGTGATTGTGCAGGGCCCTGTGCGTCTGCGTGCGTCAGTGTAAGGCAGTGAGTGCGTGTGAGCAGAGGGGCTCATTAGGACAGGAAATGAACGAGATTCCACATGTGAACTGGACTGTAAAGAGAGACTGAAACACACACTCTCTCTGAGCACACTGAACATGTTGAGTCACTCTGCAGACAAGCAGACACACATACTCGACAGTAAAAACTACACATGCACTCTCACTACACACTTACTCACACAGTAAACACATACTTGCACAGTAAACACTACACACACACTCTCACACTACACACATACTAACACACTACAAACGCACTCACACTCACACAGTAAACACTACACAGATACAGTACTCTCACACTATACACATACTCACACACTGCACACACACTCACACAGTAAACACTACACACATACTCATACAGTAAATACATACACACTACACACATACTTATATATTACACACATACTCAACAGTTAACACTACACATACTTGCATACTGCAAACATACTCACACACTGCGCACATACTAACACACTACATACAAAGATACTGCAAATGTACACTCACACTACACACATAGTGTATAATCACAGGACACACACTCGCACTGTTTACACTAAGCAGGACACACACACACTTTTTACACAGGACACACACACTTGCACTTTTTACACTACACAGTATACACACTCACTGTTCCTACACACAGAAACCTGTTTATAGACTCCCTATGATTGTTCGAGTTTCAGTGGAGGGAATCCGTCATGTTAGATATTAACACATACTGTCCCTTCGTTTGTACCACAGTCAAAACAGACAGTAAAGCCCAAAGCACAGTAATGTCCCGTGTGATTGTGGTAAGAGTGCAGTCCAGTGCAGTAAAGCCCAGTGAGACTGTAGTAACAGTGCAGTCCAGTACAGTAAAGCCCTGTGAGACTGTGGTAAGAGTACAGTCTAGTACAGTAAAGCCCAGTGAGACTGTGGTAAGAGTGCAGTCTAGTACAGTAAAGCCCAGTGAGACTGTGGTAAGAGTGCAGTCCAGTGCAGTAAAGCCCAGTGAGACTGTGGTAAGAGTGCAGTCTAGTACAGTAAAGCCCAGTGAGACTCCAGTAAGGGTGCAGTCCAGTGCAGTAAAGCCCAGTGAGACTGTGGTAAGAGTGCAGTCTAATACAGTAAAGCCCAGTGAGACTGTGGTAAGGGTGCAGTCTAGTACAGTAAAGCCCAGTGAGACTGTGGTAAGAGTGCAGTCTAGTACAGTAAAGCCCAGTGATACTGTAGTAAGAGTGCAGTCTAGTACAGTAAAGCCCAGTGAGACTGTGGTAAGAGTGCAGTCCAGTGCAGTAAAGCCCAGTGAGACTGTAGTAACAGTGCAGTCTAGTACAGTAAAGCCCAGTGAGACTGTGGTAAGAGTGCAGTCCAGTGCAGTAAAGCCCAGTGAGACTGTGGTAAGAGTGCAGTCTAGTGCAGTAAAGCCCAGTGAGACTGTGGTAAGAGTGCAGTCTAGTACAGTAAAGCCCAGTGAGACTCCAGTAAGGGTGCAGTCTAGTGCAGTAAAGCCCAGTGAGACTGTGGTAAGAGTGCAGTCTAGTGCAGTAAAGCCCAGTGAGACTGTGGTAAGAGTGCAGTCTAGTACAGTAAAGCCCAGTGAGACAGTGGTAAGGGTGCAGTCTAGTGCAGTAAAGCCCAGTGAGACTGTGGTAAGAGTGCAGTCTAGTACAGTAAAGCCCAGTGAGACTCCAGTAAGGGTGCAGTCTAGTGCAGTAAAGCCCAGTGAGACTGTGGTAAGAGTGCAGTCTAGTACAGTAAAGCCCAGTGAGACTCCAGTAAGGCTGCAGTCTAGTGCAGTAAAGCCCAGTGAGACTGTGGTAAGAGTGCAGTCTAGTACAGTAAAGCCCAGTGAGACTGTGGTAAGAGTGCAGTCTAGTACAGTAAAGCCCAGTGAGACTGTGGTAAGAGTGCAGTCTAGTGCAGTAAAGCCCAGTGAGACTGTAGTAAGAGTGCAGTCTAGTACAGTAAAGCCCAGTGAGACTGTGGTAAGAGTGCAGTCTAGTACAGTAAAGCCCAGTGAGACTGTGGTAAGAGTGCAGTCTAGTGCAGTAAAGCCCAGTGAGACTGTGGTAAGAGTGCAGTCTAGTGCAGTAAAGCCCAGTGAGACTGTGGTAAGAGTGCAGTCTAGTACAGTAAAGCCCAGTGAGACTCCAGTAAGGGTGCAGTCTAGTGCAGTAAAGCCCAGTGAGACTGTGGTAAGAGTACAGTCTAGTACAGTAAAGCCCAGTGAGACTGTGGTAAGAGTGCAGTCTAGTACAGTAAAGCCCAGTGAGACTGTGGTAAGAGTGCAGTCCAGTGCAGTAAAGCCCAGTGAGACTGTGGTAAGAGTGCAGTCTAGTACAGTAAAGCCCAGTGATACTGTAGTAAGAGTGCAGTCTAGTACAGTAAAGCCCAGTGAGACTGTGGTAAGAGTGCAGTCCAGTGCAGTAAAGCCCAGTGAGACTGTAGTAACAGTGCAGTCTAGTACAGTAAAGCCCAGTGAGACTGTGGTAAGAGTGCAGTCCAGTGCAGTAAAGCCCAGTGAGACTGTGGTAAGAGTGCAGTCTAGTGCAGTAAAGCCCAGTGAGACTGTGGTAAGAGTGCAGTCTAGTACAGTAAAGCCCAGTGAGACTCCAGTAAGGGTGCAGTCTAGTGCAGTAAAGCCCAGTGAGACTGTGGTAAGAGTACAGTCTAGTACAGTAAAGCCCAGTGAGACTGTGGTAAGAGTGCAGTCTAGTACAGTAAAGCCCAGTGAGACTGTGGTAAGAGTGCAGTCCAGTGCAGTAAAGCCCAGTGAGACTGTGGTAAGAGTGCAGTCTAGTACAGTAAAGCCCAGTGAGACTCCAGTAAGGGTGCAGTCTAGTGCAGTAAAGCCCAGTGAGACTGTGGTAAGAGTGCAGTCTAGTACAGTAAAGCCCAGTGAGACTGTAGTAAGAGTGCAGTCTAGTACAGTAAAGCCCAGTGAGACTGTGGTAAGAGTGCAGTCTAGTGCAGTAAAGCCCAGTGAGACTGTGGTAAGAGTGCAGTCTAATACAGTAAAGCCCAGTGAGACTGTGGTAAGGGTGCAGTCTAGTACAGTAAAGCCCAGTGAGACTGTGGTAAGAGTGCAGTCTAGTACAGTAAAGCCCAGTGATACTGTAGTAAGAGTGCAGTCTAGTACAGTAAAGCCCAGTGAGACTGTGGTAAGAGTGCAGTCCAGTGCAGTAAAGCCCAGTGAGACTGTAGTAACAGTGCAGTCTAGTACAGTAAAGCCCAGTGAGACTGTGGTAAGAGTGCAGTCCAGTGCAGTAAAGCCCAGTGAGACTGTGGTAAGAGTGCAGTCTAGTGCAGTAAAGCCCAGTGAGACTGTGGTAAGAGTGCAGTCTAGTACAGTAAAGCCCAGTGAGACTCCAGTAAGGGTGCAGTCTAGTGCAGTAAAGCCCAGTGAGACTGTGGTAAGAGTGCAGTCTAGTGCAGTAAAGCCCAGTGAGACTGTGGTAAGAGTGCAGTCTAGTACAGTAAAGCCCAGTGAGACAGTGGTAAGGGTGCAGTCTAGTGCAGTAAAGCCCAGTGAGACTGTGGTAAGAGTGCAGTCTAGTACAGTAAAGCCCAGTGAGACTCCAGTAAGGGTGCAGTCTAGTGCAGTAAAGCCCAGTGAGACTGTGGTAAGAGTGCAGTCTAGTACAGTAAAGCCCAGTGAGACTCCAGTAAGGCTGCAGTCTAGTGCAGTAAAGCCCAGTGAGACTGTGGTAAGAGTGCAGTCTAGTACAGTAAAGCCCAGTGAGACTGTGGTAAGAGTGCAGTCTAGTACAGTAAAGCCCAGTGAGACTGTGGTAAGAGTGCAGTCTAGTGCAGTAAAGCCCAGTGAGACTGTAGTAAGAGTGCAGTCTAGTACAGTAAAGCCCAGTGAGACTGTGGTAAGAGTGCAGTCTAGTACAGTAAAGCCCAGTGAGACTGTGGTAAGAGTGCAGTCTAGTGCAGTAAAGCCCAGTGAGACTGTGGTAAGAGTGCAGTCTAGTGCAGTAAAGCCCAGTGAGACTGTGGTAAGAGTGCAGTCTAGTACAGTAAAGCCCAGTGAGACTCCAGTAAGGGTGCAGTCTAGTGCAGTAAAGCCCAGTGAGACTGTGGTAAGAGTACAGTCTAGTACAGTAAAGCCCAGTGAGACTGTGGTAAGAGTGCAGTCTAGTACAGTAAAGCCCAGTGAGACTGTGGTAAGAGTGCAGTCCAGTGCAGTAAAGCCCAGTGAGACTGTGGTAAGAGTGCAGTCTAGTACAGTAAAGCCCAGTGAGACTCCAGTAAGGGTGCAGTCTAGTGCAGTAAAGCCCAGTGAGACTGTGGTAAGAGTGCAGTCTAGTACAGTAAAGCCCAGTGAGACTGTAGTAAGAGTGCAGTCTAGTACAGTAAAGCCCAGTGAGACTGTGGTAAGAGTGCAGTCTAGTGCAGTAAAGCCCAGTGAGACTGTGGTAAGAGTGCAGTCTAATACAGTAAAGCCCAGTGAGACTGTGGTAAGGGTGCAGTCTAGTACAGTAAAGCCCAGTGAGACTGTGGTAAGAGTGCAGTCTAGTACAGTAAAGCCCAGTGATACTGTAGTAAGAGTGCAGTCTAGTACAGTAAAGCCCAGTGAGACTGTGGTAAGAGTGCAGTCCAGTGCAGTAAAGCCCAGTGAGACTGTAGTAACAGTGCAGTCTAGTACAGTAAAGCCCAGTGAGACTGTGGTAAGAGTGCAGTCCAGTGCAGTAAAGCCCAGTGAGACTGTGGTAAGAGTGCAGTCTAGTGCAGTAAAGCCCAGTGAGACTGTGGTAAGAGTGCAGTCTAGTACAGTAAAGCCCAGTGAGACTCCAGTAAGGGTGCAGTCTAGTGCAGTAAAGCCCAGTGAGACTGTGGTAAGAGTGCAGTCTAGTGCAGTAAAGCCCAGTGAGACTGTGGTAAGAGTGCAGTCTAGTACAGTAAAGCCCAGTGAGACAGTGGTAAGGGTGCAGTCTAGTGCAGTAAAGCCCAGTGAGACTGTGGTAAGAGTGCAGTCTAGTACAGTAAAGCCCAGTGAGACTCCAGTAAGGGTGCAGTCTAGTGCAGTAAAGCCCAGTGAGACTGTGGTAAGAGTGCAGTCTAGTACAGTAAAGCCCAGTGAGACTCCAGTAAGGCTGCAGTCTAGTGCAGTAAAGCCCAGTGAGACTGTGGTAAGAGTGCAGTCTAGTACAGTAAAGCCCAGTGAGACTGTGGTAAGAGTGCAGTCTAGTGCAGTAAAGCCCAGTGAGACTGTAGTAAGAGTGCAGTCTAGTACAGTAAAGCCCAGTGAGACTGTGGTAAGAGTGCAGTCTAGTACAGTAAAGCCCAGTGAGACTGTGGTAAGAGTGCAGTCTAGTGCAGTAAAGCCCAGTGAGACTGTAGTAAGAGTGCAGTCTAGTACAGTAAAGCCCAGTGAGACTGTGGTAAGAGTGCAGTCTAGTACAGTAAAGCCCAGTGAGACTGTGGTAAGAGTGCAGTCTAGTACAGTAAAGCCCAGTGAGACTGTGGTAAGAGTGCAGTCTAGTGCAGTAAAGCCCAGTGAGACTGTGGTAAGAGTGCAGTCTAGTACAGTAAAGCCCAGTGAGACTGTGGTAAGAGTGCAGTCTAGTACAGTAAAGCCCAGTGAGACTGTGGTAAGAGTGCAGTCTAGTACAGTAAAGCCCAGTGAGACTCCAGTAAGGGTGCAGTCTAGTGCAGTAAAGCCCAGTGAGACTGTGGTAAGAGTGCAGTCTAGTGCAGTAAAGCCCAGTGAGACTGTGGTAAGAGTGCAGTCTAGTACAGTAAAGCCCAGTGAGACTGTGGTAAGGGTGCAGTCTAGTGCAGTAAAGCCCAGTGAGACTGTGGTAAGAGTGCAGTCTAGTACAGTAAAGCCCAGTGAGACTCCAGTAAGGGTGCAGTCTAGTGCAGTAAAGCCCAGTGAGACTGTGGTAAGAGTGCAGTCTAGTACAGTAAAGCCCAGTGAGACTCCAGTAAGGGTGCAGTCTAGTGCAGTAAAGCCCAGTGAGACTGTGGTAAGAGTGCAGTCTAGTACAGTAAAGCCCAGTGAGACTGTGGTAAGAGTGCTGTCTAGTACAGTAAAGCCCAGTGAGACTGTGGTAAGAGTGCAGTCTAGTACAGTAAAGCCCAGTGAGACTGTAGTAAGAGTGCAGTCTAGTACAGTAAAGCCCAGTGAGACTGTGGTAAGAGTGCAGTCCAGTGCAGTAAAGCCCAGTGAGACTGTGGTAAGAGTGCAGTCTAGTACAGTAAAGCCCAGTGAGACTGTGGTAAGAGTGCAGTCTAGTACAGTAAAGCCCAGTGAGACTGTGGTAAGAGTGCAGTCCAGTGTAGTAAAGCCCAGTGAGACTGTGGTAAGAGTGCAGTTCAGTGCAGTAAAGCCCAGTGAGACTGTGGTAAGGGTGCAGTCTAGTACAGTAAAGCCCAGTGAGAGTGTGGTAACAGTGCAGTCTAGTACAGTAAAGCCCAGTGAGACTGTGGTAAGAGTGCAGTCCAGTGCAGTAAAGCCCAGTGAGACTGTGGTAAGAGTGCAGTTCAGTGCAGTAAAGCCCAGTGAGACTGTGGTAAGGGTGCAGTCTAGTACAGTAAAGCCCAGTGAGACTGTGGTAAGAGTGCAGTCTAGTACAGTAAAGCCCAGTGAGACTGTGGTAAGAGTGCCGTCTAGTACAGTAAAGCCCAGTGAGATTGTGGTAAGAGTGCAGTCTAGTACAGTAAAGCCCAGTGAGACTGTGGTAAGAGTGCAGTCTAGTACAGTAAAGCCCAGTGAGATTGTGGTAAGAGTGCAGTCTAGTACAGTAAAGCCCAGTGAGACTGTGGTAAGAGTGCAGTCTAGTGCAGTAAAGCCCAGTGAGACTGTGGTAAGAGTGCAGTCTAGTACAGTAAAGCCCAGTGAGACTGTAGTAACAGTGCAGTCTAGTACAGTAAAGCCCAGTGAGATTGTGGTAAGAGTGCAGTCTAGTACAGTAAAGCCCAGTGAGACTGTGGTAAGAGTGCAGTCTAGTACAGTAAAGCCCAGAGAGACTGTGGTAAGAGTGCAGTCCAGTGCAGTAAAGCCCAGTGAGACTGCAGTAAGGGTGCAGTCTAGTGCAGTAAAGCCCAGTGAGACTGTGGTAAGAGTGCAGTCTAGTACAGTAAAGCCCAGTGAGATTGTGGTAAGAGTGCAGTCTAGTACAGTAAAGCCCAGTGAGACTGTGGTAAGAGTGCAGTCCAGTGTAGTAAAGCCCAGTGAGAGTGTGGTAACAGTGCAGTCTAGTACAGTAAAGCCCAGTGAGACTGTGGTAAGAGTGCAGTCCAGTGCAGTAAAGCCCAGTGAGACTGCAGTAAGAGTGCAGTCCAGTGCAGTAAAGCCCAGTGAGACTGTGGTAAGAGTGCAGTCCAGTGCAGTAAAGCCCAGTGAGACTGTGGTAAGAGTGCAGTCTAGTACAGTAAAGCCCAGTGAGACTGTAGTAACAGTGCAGTCTAGTACAGTAAAGCCCAGTGAGACTGTGGTAAGAGTGCAGTCTAGTACAGTAAAGCCCAGTGAGACTGTGGTAAGAGTGCAGTCTAGTACAGTAAAGCCCAGTGAGACTGTGGTAAGAGTGCAGTCCAGTGTAGTAAAGCCCAGTGAGACTGTGGTAAGAGTGCAGTTCAGTGCAGTAAAGCCCAGTGAGACTGTGGTAAGGGTGCAGTCTAGTACAGTAAAGCCCAGTGAGAGTGTGGTAACAGTGCAGTCTAGTACAGTAAAGCCCAGTGAGACTGTGGTAAGAGTGCAGTCCAGTGCAGTAAAGCCCAGTGAGACTGTGGTAAGAGTGCAGTTCAGTGCAGTAAAGCCCAGTGAGACTGTGGTAAGGGTGCAGTCTAGTACAGTAAAGCCCAGTGAGACTGTGGTAAGAGTGCAGTCTAGTACAGTAAAGCCCAGTGAGACTGTGGTAAGAGTGCAGTCTAGTACAGTAAAGCCCAGTGAGACTGTGGTAAGAGTGCAGTCCAGTGCAGTAAAGCCCAGTGAGACTGTAGTAACAGTGCAGTCTAGTACAGTAAAGCCCAGTGAGACTGTGGTAAGAGTGCAGTCTAGTACAGTAAAGCCCAGTGAGACTGTGGTAAGAGTGCAGTCCAGTGCAGTAAAGCCCAGTGAGACTGTAGTAACAGTGCAGTCTAGTACAGTAAAGCCCAGTGAGACTGTGGTAAGGGTGCAGTCTAGTACAGTAAAGCCCAGTGAGACTGTGGTAAGAGTGCAGTCTAGTACAGTAAAGCCCAGTGAGACTGTAGTAACAGTGCAGTCTAGTACAGTAAAGCCCAGTGAGACTGTGGTAAGAGTGCAGTCTAGTACAGTAAAGCCCAGTGAGACTGTAGTAACAGTGCAGTCTAGTACAGTAAAGCCCAGTGAGACTGTGGTAAGAGTGCAGTCTAGTACAGTAAAGCCCAGTGAGACTGTGGTAAGAGTGCAGTCTAGTGCAGTAAAGCCCAGTGAGACTGTGGTAAGAGTGCAGTCTAGTACAGTAAAGCCCAGTGAGATTGTGGTAAGAGTGCAATCTAGTACAGTAAAGCCCAGTGAGACTGTGGTAAGATTGCAGTCCAGTGTAGTAAAGCCCAGTGAGAGTGTGGTAACAGTGCAGTCTAGTACAGTAAAGCCCAGTGAGACTGTGGTAAGAGTGCAGTCCAGTGCAGTAAAGCCCAGTGAGACTGTGGTAAGGGTGCAGTCTAGTACAGTAAAGCCCAGTGAGACTGTGGTAAGAGTGCAGTCTAGTACAGTAAAGCCCAGTGAGACTGTGGTAAGGGTGCAGTCCAGTGCAGTAAAGCTCAGTGAGACTGTGGTAAGACTGCAGTCTAGTACAGTAAAGCCCAGTGAGACTGTAGTAAGAGTGCAGTCCAGTGCAGTAAAGCCCAGTGAGACTGTAGTAAGAGTGCAGTCTAGTACAGTAAAGCCCATGAGACCGTGGTGAAAGCAGGGATAGGCGTGGCACACAGGGACATCAGTGGGGGGAACTCTGGGAAGGGCTGAGCGGAGCTGTGCTCTGTGTCTGTGTGTGTTTGTGTGGGTCTCCCCCTCACAACTGGCACCGTGCCCACTGCTCTTACAGTAAGAGACAGGACAGAGGAGAGACAGGGAGGAGAGACAGTGAGAGGAGAGAGAAGAGAGACAGAGGTTAAGAGGAGAGAAGAGAGCAGAAGAAGAGGATGGGAGAAGAGAGTGGAGAGAGAGGAGAGATGGGGAGAGGAGAGGAGAGACAGGAGAGAGAGAGGAGAGACAGGGGGAGAGGAGAGATGGGGGACAGGAGAGAGGAGAGACGGGAGAAAGGAGAGAGTGGAGAGACGGGGGGAGAGAGAGAGGAGAGACAGGGGGAGAGGAGAGAGAGAGGTAGGGGAGAGAGAGGGGAAGGGGAGAGGAGAGAGGAGAGACAGTGGGAGAGAGAGAGAGGAGAGAGGAGAGCTAGCGGGAGAGGAGAGACAGGAGAGAGTAGAGACATAGAAATAGGGGGAGAGGAGAGACAGGGGGAGGGGAGAGACAGGAGAGAGTAGAGACATAGAGAGAGGAGAGACAGGGGGGGTGGAGAAGAGAGAGGAGCTCTAACAGACAGACAGGGAGAGAGCTGTGGCAGTCTGCAGGGAGGAATCCCTCTGTGCTCAGTGTGGAGCTCCTGTCACGCTCTCCTCTCAGTGCTGAGATCAGGGGAGGGGCCTACCTCTCTAACCACAGGCAGGGAGAGCCTGCGATAACCACCCGGCTGTCCTCGTCACACTTTCACCAGGCTCGCAGCAGTGATCTCTGCAGGTTACTCATTAAAGGCCCGGGCTCAGACAGAATCGACTCACCAGCACAGAGAGAGAGAGAGGCATACAGCACACACCCGTACTGAACGGAACTGAATACTTCATGTCCACAGAGCCTGCCCTGACCTCTGACCTCTGAGGGAGAGTCAGAGAGAGGGAGGGAAGGTTTGAGACGATCCTGACTTATTAAATGACAAGCGTGGGAAAAGTTAATGTATTTACCCCTCCTTCTTCCTCTCTCTCAGTGCAGTGTTAATGTACTGGAGTGTCCAGTCAGTCAGTGTGTCTGTATGAACCCCTCTCTCTCAGTGCAGTGTTAATGAACTGGAGTGTCCAGTCAGTCAGTGTGTCTGTATGAACCCCTCTCTCTCAGTGCAGTGTTAATGTACTGGAGTGTCCAGTCAGTCAGTGTGTCTGTATGAACCCCTCTCTCTCAGTGCAGTGTTAATGTACTGGAGTGTCCAGTCAGTCAGTGTGTCTGTATGAACCCCTCTCTCTCAGTGCAGTGTTAATGTACTGGAGTGTCCAGTCAGTCAGTGTGTCTGTATGAACCCCTCTCTCTCAGTGCAGTGTTAATGTACTGGAGTGTCCAGTCAGTCAGTGTGTCTGTATGAACCCCTCTCTCTCAGTGCAGTGTTAATGTACTGGAGTGTCCAGTCAGTCAGGGTGTCTGTATGAACCCCTCTCTCTCAGTGCAGTGTTCATGTACTGGAGTGTCCAGCCAGTGTGTCTGTATTAACCCCCCTCTCCCATATGTTTTAGTATTGATTTAGTGTTTGAGAACTATATTCATTGTTGTGAAGATATTTCACTAAAACACCAGATCATAAAGATACAAATGTGTTCTTATCTGTCCATGCTCCTCCTCTGTGTTCCAGCTGTTGGGGTACAGCGATCAGCCCCTCTCTCTCCAGATGTTTGTGGGGACTGCTGATGAGCGGACTCTAAGGCCACACCCCTTCTACCAGATCCACAGGATCACGGGGAAGATGGTGGGTACAGCCAGCCAGGAGAGTGTGCAGGCTGGCACTAAGATCCTGGACATCCCACTGACTCCAGAGAATGGGATGAGTGCATTGTGAGTGTGTATTCTCTTTTTCCCTCTCTCTCAGTGCAGTGTTAATGTACTGGAGTGTCCAGTCAGTGTGTCTGTATGAACCCCTCTCTCTCAGTACAGTGTTAATGTACTGGAGTGTCCAGTCAGTCAGTGTGTCTGTATGAACCCCTCTCTCTCAGTGCAGTGTTAATGTACTGGAGTGTCCAGTCAGTCAGTGTGTCTGTATGAACCCCTCTCTCTCAGTGCAGTGTTAATGTACTGGAGTGTCCAGTCAGTCAGTGTGTCTGTATGAACCCCTCTCTCTCAGGGTGGACTGTGCTGGGATTTTAAAGCTGCGGAATTCGGACATCGAGCTTCGCAAGGGGGAGACTGATGTTGGCCGGAAGAACACGAGAGTGCGGCTGGTTTTCCGGACTCATGTGCCGCTGTCTCCCGGGAGGGTGCTGTCTCTGCAGACCGCCTCCCTGCCCATAGAGTGCTGTGAGTAATAGTAAAATAATAGTACAATCCCTACACATCTATAGCGCCTTTCCATGACACTCCCCTCCCAGCGCCATCCAGTACTGGGGATCCCCTCCACCCCCCCAGTGTGATGATGCTCCAGTCCGCTCACACACTCCAGCTCTCAGTGGGGAGGAGAGCAGAGTGATGAGGCCAGTTCAGAGAGGGGGGTGATCAGGAGGCCATGACTGGTAAAGACCAGGGGGAGTCTGTCCAGGACACTGGGGTCACACCCCTACTCTTTCTGAGAGACACCTTGGGGTCTTGACTGACCACAGAGAGGCAGGACCTCAGTTTAATGTCTCATCTGAAGGACGGTGCCTTGTTTACAGTCTAGTGTCCCCGTCACTATACTGGGGCATTAGGACCCACACAGACCACAGGGTGAGCGCCCCCTGCTGGCGCCACTAACACCTCTCCCAGCAGCAGCCTTAGCTTTCCCAGGACTCTCCCATCCAGGGACTGGCCAGGCTCACGCCTGCTGAGCTCCAGTGAGGTACAGGGTGGCCCAGCTGCTGGCTTGGCCTGACGCGCCTCCCATCTGTGAGCAGCTGCCGGGGCTGATTTGGGAAGAGGCCTATCTCTGCCCGTACTGACACCTGCGTAGCATTGATGACCAGCACCGGAGGCTCACGTGTCCGGCGTGGCGCCCTTGCCTCGGAATAATCCCCTGGCTGCTCAGAACAGCACGTCGAGCGTGTCCGTCAGCTTCCCTGGGGACGATGTCGGTGAGCTCGCTGTGAGACCCAGTGCAATGGAGCTGCTGGTTCCCACCCCACGGTCTGCATTTCATCCCTTCTCCATGGCGCCCTCTGGTGGCGAGCAGTCACGAGCCCTGTGGGAGCCGCCCGTTGCCTTAGCCGGATGACCAGTCTCTGAGTCGGTGTACTGCGTGGGCTGTTGATCGTTCTGTTCGGGTATCTGGCCGTGGCGGCCGGTGCTGGGCGGGTTGTGGATCAATAGAGATCGCCGTGGATGGGCAGCAGCGCGCCGCATCGGGGTATTGATGGGTGCTGGTGTGTCCCTCTCAGCCCAGCGCTCCGCGCAGGAGCTGCCCGTGGTCGAGGCCGCCAGCCTCACTTCCTGTTCCGTGGAGGGAGGGGAGGAGCTTGTGCTGAGCGGAGCCAACTTCCTGCCGGAGTCAAAGGTCGTTTTCATCGAGAAAGGACCAGGTAACACCGAGGTCGCCGACTGAGAGGGAGGAGGGGGAGGGAGGCAGGTAACAGTGAGACTGCAGAGGGAGAGACAGGTCGCAGTGAGACTGTAGAGAGAGCGAGACGGGTAACTCTGAAACTGTAGAGAGAGACAGGTGACAGTGAGACTGTAGAGAGAGCGAGACGGGTAACTCTGAAACTGTAGAGAGAGACAGGTGACAGTGAGACTGTAGAGAGAGCGAGACGGGTAACTCTGAAACTGTAGAGAGAGACAGGTGACAGTGAGACTGTAGAGAGAGACAGGTAACTCTGAGATTGTAGAGAGAGACAGGTGACAGTGAGACTGTAGAGAGAGACAGGTAACTCTGAGATTGTAGAGAGAGACAGGTGACAGTGAGACTGTAGAGAGAGCGAGACGGGTAACTCTGAAACTGTAGAGAGAGACAGGTGACAGTGAGACTGTAGAGAGAGCGAGACAGGTGACAGTGAGACTGTAGAGAGAGACAGGTGACAGTGAGACTGTAGAGAGAGACAGGTAACTCTGAGATTGTAGAGAGAGACAGGTAACTCTGATATATTAGACAGAGACAGGTGACAATGAGACTAGAGCGAGACACAGGTGACAGTGAGACTGTAGAGAGAGCGAGAAGGGTAACTCTGAAACTGTAGAGAGACAGGTGACAGTGAGACTGTAGAGAGAGACAGGTAACTCTGAGATTGTAGAGAGAGACAGGTGACAGTGAGACTGTAGAGAGAGACAGGTAACTCTGAAACTGTAGAGAGAGACAGGTGACAGTGAGACTGTAGAGAGAGACAGGTAACTCTGAGATTGTAGAGAGAGACAGGTGACAATGAGACTGTAGAGCGAGACACAGGTGACAGTGAGACTGTAGAGAGAGCGAGACGGGTAACTGAAACTGTAGAGAGAGACAGGTGACAGTGAGACTGCAGAGAGAGACAGGTAACTCTGAGATTGTAGAGAGAGACAGGTGACAGTGAGACTGTAGAGAGAGACAGGTACAGTAACTCTGAGATTGTAGAGAGAGACAGGTGACAGTGAGACTGTAGAGCGAGACACAGGTGACAGTGAGACTGTAGAGAGAGTGAGACAGGTAACTCTGAAACTGTAGAGAGAGACAGGTGACAGTGAGACTGTAGAGAGAGACAGGTAACTCTGAGATTGTAGAGAGAGACAGGTGACAGTGAGACTGTAGAGAGAGACAGGTAACTCTGAGATTGTAGAGAGAGACAGGTGACAGTGAGACTGTAGAGAGAGACAGGTAACTCTGAGATTGTAGAGAGAGACAGGTGACAGTGAGACTGTAGAGAGAGACAGGTAACTCTGAGATTGTAGAGAGAGACAGGTGACAGTGAGACTGTAGAGAGAGACAGGTAACTCTGAGATTGTAGAGAGAGACAGGTGACAGTGAGACTGTAGAGAGAGACAGGTACAGTAACTCTGAGATTGTAGAGAGAGACAGGTGACAGTGAGACTGTAGAGAGAGACAGGTAACTCTGAGATTGTAGAGAGAGACAGGAGACAGTGAGACTGTAGAGGTAAGACAGGTAAAACATAAAGATCAAAGAACGCGAGTCAGGAAACATTGAGACTGTGTGGGGAGTAGCTGTGTGCGTCGATGTAGGAATATTTCACAGTTAAAGGGGGAGACAGCTTTTGAGAGATTGTCCCCAAAAGACAGCAGTGCCAAATGAACAGACGATGTGGAGAAATCCTACAGTGGAAATGACCTTTGCCACAAACTAAATATCGCCTTTTTTATCAAAGAAAGCAAAAAGATATAAATGAGTTGCGGGTGCTTGTTCAGCCCATGTGGTGTCTCACGGCGCTGGTGTGTACAATCATAAAGTCCCTTACGAGGAGAGGCATGCAGACCACCGTCCCCATCCCAGGACCAGAACTGAGGGTTTTTATTGGGTTTGATTGACAGATGGCAAGCTCCAGTGGGAAGAGGAGGCCCTCGTCGACCGGGACAAAAGCCATGAGGTATGACGCCGGGCTGGAGTGGTGTGACAGCGCGGCGGCTCCATCTAGTGTTGACGAAGGGCGTTGCAGCTTCCAGCACCTACCTGCCGCCCTCCCACTCTGCAGGACACTACGGAAAGACTAGAAACAAGAGTGGTTCTCGCAGGGAGCTGCGTCCGCGGGCGCAGGCTGCAGAAGGAACAAGTGGAGGTTCATTCCCGGCTGGAAAGAGAAGAAAAGAAACACAACGTTTCGGCTGTGGAGCCCTCTTCGGGTGTCGAGGACTCCACAGCCGAAACGTTGTGTTTCTTTTCTTCTCTTTTCAGCCGGGAATGAACCTTCACTTGTCCGTTAAAAACAAGAGCAGACCCATCAGCCAGTTGAGCCCATTTGATAGTCAGTGGTTAATTGATTCCAGAAGCTCACCCAGCTGTGTCTGGAGAGAAGCCAGGGTATCGGCTCCAACAACAGGGCTGGGCAGCTTGTTCCCCACCCCCACCACCCTCTGTGTAAGGAGTCTCCTCTCCTGGAGGATCTCATCCTGCTGCGATTTGAGAGGAGCCAGGGTGTCAGTCTTGTTACTTAGTTGTTAAAAGTTCAGGCTCTTAGTGTGTCAGGCAGGCAGTGCGCAGTTAGTGTGTCGTTGCGTCTCCGTGACCGAAGAGCCTGTTGCCAGGTGATGACTCTGTGTGTGTGTGCGCAGTGCGCCCTGTTCGTCCAGGTCCCAGCCTACAGCGACGTCACCGTGAGCCGGCCCATCCCCGTCTGCTTCTACGTCTCCAACGGCAAGAGGAAGCGCAGTGGCACACAGAGCTTCAAGTACCTGCCAGGTACCTCAGCTGTCAGCACGGCCAGGGCCACCGTCTGTCTCTCAGGGCAGTGTTCATGTACTGGAGTGTCCAGTCAGTCAGTGTGTCTGTATGAACCCCTCTCTCTCAGTGCAGTGTTAATGTACTGGAGTGTCCAGTCAGTCAGTGTGTCTGTATGAACCCCTCTCTCTCAGTGCAGTGTTAATGGACTGGAGTGTCCAGTCAGTGTGTCTGTATGAACCCCTCTCTCTCAGTGCAGTGTTCATGTACTGGAGTGTCCAGTCAGTCAGTGTGTCTGTATGAACCCCTCTCTCTCAGTGCAGTGTTAATGTACTGGAGTGTCCAGTCAGTCAGTGTGTCTGTATGAACCCCTCTCTCTCAGTGCAGTGTTCATGTACTGGAGTGTCCAGTCAGTCAGTGTGTCTGTATGAACCCCTCTCTCTCAGTGCGGTGTTAATGTACTGGAGTGTCCAGTCAGTCAGTGTGTCTGTATGAACCCCTCTCTCTCAGTGCAGTGTTAATGTACTGGAGTGTCCAGTCAGTGTGTCTGTATGAACCCCTCTCTCTCAGTGCAGTGTTAATGTACTGGAGTGTCCAGTCAGTCAGTGTGTCTGTATGAACCCCTCTCTCTCAGTGCAGTGTTAATGTACTGGAGTGTCCAGTCAGTCAGTGTGTCTGTATGAACCCCTCTCTCTCAGTGCAGTGTTAATGTACTGGAGTGTCCAGTCAGTCAGTGTGTCTGTATGAACCCCTCTCTCTCAGTGCAGTGTTAATGTACTGGAGTGTCCAGTCAGTCAGTGTGTCTGTATGAACCCCTCTCTCTCAGTGCAGTGTTAATGTACTGGAGTGTCCAGTCAGTGTGTCTGTATGAACCCCTCTCTCTCAGTGCATTGTTAATGTACTGGAGTGTCCAGTCAGTCAGTGTGTCTGTATGAACCCCTCTCTCTCAGTGCATTGTTAATGTACTGGAGTGTCCAGTCAGTCAGTGTGTCTGTATGAACCCCTCTCTCTCAGTGCAGTGTTAATGTACTGGAGTGTCCAGTCAGTCAGTGTGTCTGTATGAACCCCTCTCTCTCAGTGCAGTGTTCATGTACTGGAGTGTCCAGTCAGTCAGTGTGTCTGTATGAACCCCTCTCTCTCAGTGCGGTGTTAATGTACTGGAGTGTCCAGTCAGTCAGTGTGTCTGTATGAACCCCTCTCTCTCAGTGCAGTGTTAATGGACTGGAGTGTCCAGTCAGTGTGTCTGTATGAACCCCTCTCTCTCAGTGCAGTGTTAATGTACTGGAGTGTCCAGTCAGTCAGTGTGTCTGTATGAACCCCTCTCTCTCAGTGCAGTGTTAATGTACTGGAGTGTCCAGTCAAACAGTGTGTCTGTATGAACCCCTCTCTCTCAGTGCAGTGTTCATGTACTGGAGTGTCCAGTCAGTCAGTGTGTCTGTATGAACCCCTCTCTCTCAGTGCAGTGTTCATGTACTGGAGTGTCCAGTCAGTCAGTGTGTCTGTATGAACCCCTCTCTCTCAGTGCAGTGTTCATGTACTGGAGTGTCCAGTCAGTCAGTGTGTCTGTATGAACCCCTCTCTCTCAGTGCAGTGTTAATGGACTGGAGTGTCCAGTCAGTGTGTCTGTATGAACCCCTCTCTCTCAGTGCAGTGTTAATGTACTGGAGTGTCCAGTCAGTCAGTGTGTCTGTATGAACCCCTCTCTCTCAGTGCAGTGTTAATGTACTGGAGTGTCCAGTCAGTCAGTGTGTCTGTATGAACCCCTCTCTCTCAGTGCAGTGTTAATGTACTGGAGTGTCCAGTCAGTCAGTGTGTCTGTATGAACCCCTCTCTCTCAGTGCAGTGTTAATGTACTGGAGTGTCCAGTCAGTCAGTGTGTCTGTATGAACCCCTCTCTCTCAGTGCAGTGTTAATGTACTGGAGTGTCCAGTCAGTCAGTGTGTCTGTATGAACCCCTCTCTCTCAGTGCAGTGTTAATGTACTGGAGTGTCCAGTCAGTGTGTCTGTATGAACCCCTCTCTCTCAGTGCAGTGTTAATGTACTGGAGTGTCCAGTCAGTCAGTGTGTCTGTATGAACCCCTCTCTCTCAGTGCAGTGTTAATGTACTGGAGTGTCCAGTCAAACAGTGTGTCTGTATGAACCCCTCTCTCTCAGTGCAGTGTTCATGTACTGGAGTGTCCAGTCAGTCAGTGTGTCTGTATGAACCCCTCTCTCTCAGTGCAGTGTTCATGTACTGGAGTGTCCAGTCAGTCAGTGTGTCTGTATGAACCCCTCTCTCTCAGTGCAGTGTTCATGTACTGGAGTGTCCAGTCAGTCAGTGTGTCTGTATGAACCCCTCTCTCTCAGTGCAGTGTTAATGGACTGGAGTGTCCAGTCAGTGTGTCTGTATGAACCCCTCTCTCTCAGTGCAGTGTTAATGTACTGGAGTGTCCAGTCAGTCAGTGTGTCTGTATGAACCCCTCTCTCTCAGTGCAGTGTTAATGTACTGGAGTGTCCAGTCAGTCAGTGTGTCTGTATGAACCCCTCTCTCTCAGTGCAGTGTTAATGTACTGGAGTGTCCAGTCAGTCAGTGTGTCTGTATGAACCCCTCTCTCTCAGTGCAGTGTTAATGTACTGGAGTGTCCAGTCAGTCAGTGTGTCTGTATGAACCCCTCTCTCTCAGTGCAGTGTTAATGTACTGGAGTGTCCAGTCAGTGTGTCTGTATGAACCCCTCTCTCTCAGTGCAGTGTTAATGTACTGGAGTGTCCAGTCAGTCAGTGTGTCTGTATGAACCCCTCTCTCTCAGTGCAGTGTTAATGTACTGGAGTGTCCAGTCAGTCAGTGTGTCTGTATGAACCCCTCTCTCTCAGTGCAGTGTTAATGTACTGGAGTGTCCAGTCAGTCAGTGTGTCTGTATGAACCCCTCTCTCTCAGTGCAGTGTTAATGTACTGGAGTGTCCAGTCAGTCAGTGTGTCTGTATGAACCCCTCTCTCTCTGTCTCTCTCAGTGATGTTCAAAGAGGAGGAGCCTCTTCCTTGCCCTTCTGCAATGGTCATGGGGGGGTTGGGGGGAGTGACACTACACCCCTTGGGTCCTGGTGAAGGAGGGGGTACCCCCAGACCGCGAGGGGACCATGGGGGAGGCGATGGAGGAGAGGGAGTGGAGAGTGGTGGGCATCAGACAGGGGTCACCCTTCCTCCTTACCCCGGCGAGTACCACCCCAGTTACCTCAGCACCATGGGGTATCAAGACGAGAGGCCGGAGAGCCACAGCTACTGCCCCCACGGTGGGGACGGAGCCCCAGGACGCCCGAGGGGTGCGTTCCTGGAGAGGCACCCCAGCTTCGAGTGCCTGGAGCTGGGCCTGAACGAGCTGATGCTCCCCCAGTTGCAGAGGCCACACCCCTCTGCCCTCTCCCCTTCCCCCTCTCCCTGGCTGGACTCCCCCTACCTGTCGTCCTCCCCCTCGCCGTCCCAGGCCTCCTCCCTCAGCCCGTACCCCGCCGACAGCCCCGTCTCCAGCTCCCCCTGCGCCCCCGCGGCCTTCGCCCAGCTGTCGCCCGGCTGTCCCGCGCCCCCCTTCGAGCCCCTCCCCTGCCCGTTCGCCCCGGAGTCCTGCCCCCCCTCCCCCTCGCCCTCCCTGTACCCCCTTCCTCTCTCCGTCTCCCAGCATTACTTCCACGCCGACGCCCCCACGCCCCTCCCCGCGCCTCCCCCCCCTTCGTACCCCGGGCGGTTCGGCGGGGGCAGCTGTGACTGGGACCTGCAGCAGAGGGGGTTCCAGTGTGGGGAACCCCCGAGCCACCCGCCCCAGCCGGGATCCGGGGCTCCTCCAAGCGGGGTGAAGCCAGAGGAGATGCCCTTGGATTTTGGGGCGCCGCCGCCCATCACGCTGGAGGAAGGTGGGTTTGGAACAGCCGCTAGTTTTACAACTGCGTTCACCCCACGTTACTGAGGTGGGACCCGTCAAATGACGTTGCTGGCAATTACGTCCCGCCCACTGGTGATCAGCCCCACCCTTGCAAGAGACACTGTGATGGACCAGCCCGTGAATGCACTGCAGTAGCAGCTAGCCGCCACTTGAGGCCCCCAAGGGACCTCTAAGAACTGTAAATAGGCTCATGGGCTGATAATGAATGGATCATGAGATTACTGGTGAAAGGCGGGAGTCCACATTTTCACATGGGGTTAGTTAGGTGTGTGTTTGCTATAAAAAGGGCATGCACAGTGCTAGTGGTGATTGGGTTCACCGGAAGGGGACTGAAAAGGCTGTGGCTTGTGCTGTATTTATAGACGTATCTGCACACTACAGTTTCTAGTATATGTCATATACTACACATAGTACTTCATACTGTGTATATTTTAATGATATTGTACTAGTGTTGTGCATGAGTATTGGAGTGTACAAAGGTATGTATAGTATATATTATACAAATACATTATAGTAGTGTATAGTACAAATATACAGTATGTATTGTTCCAGTATAACATAGGAGTATTGTAGTAGAAAGAGGTGTGTTGTTGAATGGAAGCTCTGCTAGGGACTCTGGAGTAACAGTGCAGTGCACACAGTAGTATAACTGATCTACATGTTGTTCACTCCCACTGCTCCCTGTCTCTCTCCCGGCAGTGAATGAATTCACTAGTGTATATATAATATAGGAGTATAGTATATATGATACTTGTATAGTAGTGACTGGAGCTCTGCAGGAGATTCTGGAGTAACTGTGCAGTGCACACAGTATTGTTACTGATCATCACACTGTTAATCTGTGTCACTCACTGCTCCTTGTCTCTCTCCCCGCAGTGAATTAATTCACTAGTATATATAATATAGGAGTATAGTATATAAGATACTTGTAGATTAGTGACTGAAGCACTGCAGGAGACTCTGTAGTAACAGTGCGGTGCACACAGTAGTATCACTGATCTACATGCAGTTCATCTGTGTCACTCACTGCTCCCTGTCTCTCTCTCTCCTCGCAGTGAATGAATTCATAGGAGACAACTTGACTGAGTTCCCTCACGCGGGTCTGGAAGGGAGACCAGCCTAGAGCACCGTTGCTGCTGCGGCCCTCTCGCGCCCTGAGCCTGGAGGTCACTCACCTCGTACCCAGAGCAGAGCAGCTGGGAACAGGGCCCCTCTCCGCCCCCCCAGAGAGTGGAAGGGCCGCCCAGTTCTCACAGGCAACACCTAACCACTCTCTGCAGAGACAGGGGCTCCTGGAAGCACTTCAGAAGGCTTTTAATTAAGACCCTTATATCACATCCCACTGCAGAAAGTCTGAGTGGCTCCCCTTGTACCCCAGAGAGCGGAGAGGCCGAGAGAGGGGCTCCTCTCGTACCCCAGAGAGCGGAGAGGCTGAGAGGGGCTCCTCTCGTACCCCAGAGAGCGGAGAGGCCGAGAGAGGGGCTCCTCTCGTACCCCAGAGAGCGGAGAAGCCGAGAGAGGGGCTCCTCTCGTACCCCAGAGAGCGGAGAGGCTGAGAGGGGCTCCTCTCGTACCCCAGAGAGCGGAGAAGCCTAGAGAGGGGCTCCTCTCGTACCCCAGAGAGCGGAGAGGCTGAGAGGGGCTCCTCTCGTACCCCAGAGAGCGGAGAAGCCTAGAGAGGGGCTCCTCTCGTACCCCAGAGAGCGGAGAGGCCGAGAGGGGCTCCTCTCGTACCCCAGAGAGCGGAGAGGCCGAGAGGGGCTCCTCTCGTACCCCAGAGAGCGGAGAGGCCGAGAGAGGGGCTCCTCTCGTACCCCAGAGAGCGGAGAGGCCGAGAGAGGGGCTCCTCTCGTACCCCAGAGAGTGGAGAAGCCTAGAGAGGGGCTCCTCTCGTACCCCTGAGAGCGGAGAAGCCTAGAGAGGGGCTCCTCTCGTACCCCAGAGAGCGGAGAAGCCTAGAGAGGGGCTCCTCTCGTACCCCAGAGAGCGGAGAGGCCGAGAGAGGGGCTCCTCTCGTACCCCAGAGAGCGGAGAGGCTGAGAGGGGCTCCTCTCGTACCCCAGAGAGCGGAGAAACCTAGAGAGGGGCTCCTCTCGTACCCCAGAGAGCGGAGAAACCTAGAGAGGGGCTCCTCTCGTACCCCAGAGAGCGGAGAGGCCGAGAGGGGCTCCTCTCGTACCCCAGAGAGCGGAGAGGCCGAGAGAGGGGCTCCTCTCGTACCCCAGAGAGCGGAGAGGCCGAGAGGGGGGCTCCTCTCGTACCCCAGAGAGCGGAGAGGCCGAGAGGGGTTCCTCTCGTACCCCAGAGAGCGGAGAGGCTGAGAGAGGGGCTCCTCTCGTACCCCAGAGAGCGGAGAAGCCTAGAGAGGGGCTCCTCTCGTACCCCAGAGAGCGGAGAAGCCTAGAGAGGGGCTCCTCTCGTACCCCAGAGAGCGGAGAAGCCTAGAGAGGGGCTCCTCTCGTACCCCAGAGAGCGGAGAGGCTGAGAGAGGGGCTCCTCTCGTACCCCAGAGAATGGAAGGGTTGATTAGAGGGGCCTTTTTTGTTGTACCCCAGATAACAGGAAGTCTATGGGGGGCTCCTCTTGTACTGCCAACAGTGGAAAGATTGTCTCATGGGGGGGGGTCAAAGGTCAGAGGTCAGGGGTGGGCAGAAATCTCTCCACCTTTATTCACTTAATGCACTAAGAAATTGCAAAGAGCCCAAGGAAGATGCATCAGGGGTATTGGGGTGCAGAATTTAATGGGGGTGTATCCCAGGAACCCCAATCCCCTTCTCTCAGTCGTTGAATATTAGCTGCAGTCAGAATTATGTCATACATCGCCCTGAGGCGGTACTGCAGACCCTCTGTGTTGTACCTGTCGTAACCCCAGACATTTAAATTATTATTATTATTTTACACATTTATGTTTTTGATACAGTAATAAAGGCTTTTTTTACAACAGCAGTTTGAAAGGTACCGCTGCTCAGTGGTAATGATATGCAGTTTATATATATATATTTCTTTTTCTCTGAGAAACCAAAGGAAATTTGTCCCTGGCGTTTTTGTAACTTTTTTAAAATAAAATAAGACAAAAACCAGTGTGTGATTGAGTCTGCCTGCACGAGTGCGAGTAATTGTGTCTGTATGAGTGTGAGTGAGAGTGTGTCTCTGTATGAGTGTGAGTGTGTAACTGTGTGAGTGAGTGTATCTGTACTCATAGAGTACAGATGCTTGAACAGTTCAAAATAGAAATAGACGTGAAGTCTGTATTTACAGACTATATCGAAATGCAAGAACATGAAAGCTGGGCGGGAACTGATCTTTATTTACCTTGTTTAACCCCTGACGCTGTTAGTGATATGGTATGTGTACTGTCGTTTGTATTGTATTTGTTTTTGTTATTAAAATCAAAAAAGCAAACGTAGGCGTAGCCCTGCTGCGTCCCAGCACCCGGGCCCCGGGTTCGATTCCAGGCTGAGTCTGCCGGGCTGGATTAAGGTCCTAGGTGGCCTGGGGCTCCTCGTTTCCTAGCCCCTGGGATGGGTGCGTTTTTATGGGGTGTATCGATTCCCACGTGTGGATGGGTGATCAAAATAATCTTGAGTCGTTTTTTTGGGGATGTGCATCCATTCATTTTCTGGTTTGGATGGTCCATTATCTAAACTCATTGTGACCAGAGATAGTTTCCATAGTCAGTTCGTATGAATAATCGACAAAGCATGAGATAATGTCATTGAGAATAAACTCATCATTACAGAAAGGCTTGGTAAGTCATGAGGGACAGATAACATATTAATAATAATTCCTTACACTTATACAGCGCTTTTCTGGACACTCCACTCAAAGCTCTTTACAAGTAATGGGGAATCCCACTACTACCACCAGTGTGCAATCCCACCTGGATGATGCTCCAGTACTCTCATCACACACCAGCTCTCAGTGGAGAGGAGAACAGAGTGATGAAGCCAGTTCAGAGGGGGATTATTAGGAGGCCACGATTGTATTGCTTGTCACCCTGTCTTAGAGATTGCAAAGTTTTTCGGATCATTATATCATTGTGGTTTAGTAGATTTATTTTTTCTTCTTTCAAGTGCTTGCCGAAGGTCAACGCTCTGCTCTTTTTTTGATGTGGCGTGTGTCATGATTAGTATTTTCAAAGTTTATTCTATGTAAGCGACTTTCATGCTACATCATGTCAAGGTGCTGCACACTGACGCAAACCAAAGAGACAGGTGAGCACACAGCAAAAATACTAAATCAGACAGAACTCTAAGTTTAAGAGTATTAAAGGAGTTTTAAGAGAGGGTTTGTAAGTAATGCCTGACTAGTTCTGCTGCATGCTGGGAGATCATTTCACAGTCTTGGACAAAGAGAATGGAAAGCATGCACTCCCAGGGTCTCCCAGTCACCAGCACCTCCTGATGGGGAACTGAGAGAAGGTCACTGAGCCCAAAGGGAGTGTGGATGTACGAGGTTAACAGTTTCCTGATGAAGTCAGCAGCCAGCCCATCAGAGTCCATCAAGGTGATCTGCAGTGTTTTGAATCTTATTCCAAGATCCACGGGCAGACAGTGCAATGCAGCTAAGACATGTGTGACGTGCATGTGTGCTTAAGCTTCTAATTAAGATCCAGATCCAGTCGAATCGCTGCCATATCATGAAGAGGTGACACGGTTAATTCCAGACCTTACTGTGTACGACTAGCACACCACGCACGCAAGTGCTGATGGGTAAAAGGAAGCGGAATGGCCTGCATCTCGTAACATCACTCCTCCTCCAGCAGTCCAGATGAGCCCGGCGGAACCTGGTTTATCCCACCCTCCTCCCTGGTGTTAAACTGTAGGACTGACTGAGCTAGCACTGGGCTGCAGAATAAGTAGGAGACCTTAAGTGCACATGGTGAAGAACTGCAGATGTCTTCGCTGACATTTCCTGTATTTTTAAACAAAAAGACTACACTGAGAAGAGCTGCTCTAGCTAGGAGCCTCCCTTGTGAAAAACCTTTGTTTGTGGAGTTTCACCTGCCAGCATTGTATGCCACCGGACCCGATGATGAAGCTCTGACGGGCCAGGACCATGGGGCGGTAGACTGTCTGGGACAGGTTGGTCCGGGCCTGGTAGGACGCTCTTTTGAGGTCACTGGAGATGATTAATGAACCAGGGGGCAATGTCTGAATTTTAAGGGTTAACTCAGTAAGGAGGTTCTGGGGCGCGGGGGTAGTTGGGGGTGTTGGCGGAGTGATGGCCACCACTACCCTGCAGGTAGATTGGGGATCCACCAGAGAAATGAGGGAGCTCTGAAGCTGAGTCCACTGCTCCTGCATGTGGGCGCCCCTCCTGTCCAGCACCTTCCGCAGACGAGCCCTGTCCATCTGGGGCGGCTGCTCTACAGCGAGACCGAGGTCTGGCAGACGCAGGCCCTGTCGGTAAGGCAGTAGCTCTGCAGGAGCTGGCCGTGCAGTGGGCACAGCTGGACTCCACCGGGTGGCGCTGCTGAGCGCTGGCTGATGTGGGCTGCTGTGGGCAGAGACCTGTAAAGTTGCATTAAGCTCAGGGCGCGAGTCTCCTGCGGCTCCCTGGACAGATCCATGTCATTCACTCCGCCTGGCTGCTGTCTTAATCAGGTTTGCTCCTCTCTTCCTGGATTAGGTGCCTGTTTGCTCTTCTCGTCCTGCTTCTGTTTTTTGCCAAAGAAGAGAGACTGTGTGATTCGCAATGGGGCGCAGACGATATATAAACTGCTTATATATAGACTGCTGACGTCAGCCTCAGGAAACGGCAACTTACTGCACAACCTCAACGTCTTCTGTTTCGTTTCCTCTGGTGGAAACGACACAGTGTGGCCTGTGTCACAAACAATCACCAAGAGAACACAATATTTGCAGAGAGACCAGGGCATGAACCATCACAAACTTTGCACACTGAATTTCGGTGATTACAGAGATAAACCTTTGGAACTGTGATAAATTACTGCTTAGTTATCATCCTAAGGCAAAGAGTAAGCAACGTATAGCAGCAATGCTTATAAATAAACCATAGAAATAACTGTTGCTGTGGATTTTCACAGAGGCCACTCTCTGTGGTCTAACCCCCAACAATGCTCGTTGGTACTTGCAAGCTGGAAGGCTGCGAAAATTAGGTTTTTTGATGAGGAGCATCTCTTAGGACGGTGCTCTCCATCATGGATGCGTTAAAGTGATGCACATCTCTTCCTACTCTCTTCTCTTCACTGAGCCAACCTGACTGGCTGGCGATGACACCAAGGACTGCCACTAGCGTTGCAGGTCTGACAGACACACACCCTGTTGGTGAGGCAGTAGCTCTGGTTCTGCAGTGGGCACTCTGCTGGCAGCCACCAGGTGGCGCTGCTGGTCCCTGCCAACAGGGGGCAGAGTCCTCTGCTGCTCCCCTGAGGTCAGGGCGGGAGTCTGCAGCAACTCCCTGGACAGATCCATGCCCTTGACTCCGCCTGGCTGCTCTCATCCCTGGATGAGGTGCCTGTTCGCTCGTCTCTTCCTGCTTCTGCTCTTTCTGCGGGCAGCGCCGTTGCGTGACTCGCTCTGGACCACGGCCGACAGAAACCCCCAGGCGCTGCTGACGTCACTCCGCTGAAACGGAAGAGTTTCAGAGTTTCGGCAGGAAACTGAAACTTTTTAAAACTTTTTTTATTTTAATAACAAAAACGAATGCGATACAAACGACAGTACACATACCATATCATTAACACCATCAGGGGTTAAACAAGGTAAATACAGATCAGTCCCAGCTCTTTCCAGACCGTTTCACTTTATGTGTATAATAAGGCGCAAGAATAAGTCAATTACAAAATAAATGTACATATTATTTTCAATGGGATTAAAAAATAACACAACGTCCATTTCTTTCAAAGTAATCTAGCCCGAGTTGGCCTCTTTCTTCATATGACTTTGCAAATCAGTCCAAAATGTTTTTACAACAGGACATAACCGAAATAAAAGCTGTAAGGTTTCGGCGGGAAACTGTCACGGCAGCCGTGCGCGCGCGCGTACCTGGAGCCTCTTCCCCCGAGCTCGCGCCAGGTAAAGCGCCGTCAGACTGGAGGAGGGTCGCGCCGTCTCCCGACAGACAATTTAAAAGAAAAACCCACTGACGACTCAAACAAGAGGAAAGCCGGTGGGCCCGTCTGGTTCCTGGGACTCTCCCCCGGGCTGTGTCTGTGTGACAGGGCCGGGGCTGCCCGTCTACATACCGCAGAAACTCGCCGAAATCACGGGCGGGTGAGGTAAGAGCGGGTTTGTCCGGCGGGCCTGTGCACTGCACTCTTCTGAGTGGGAAAAAAAAACCCCGCAAATACAATACGTGTTTCTTTGGACTTCGTTGAACTTGAGCAGCTCGTGTACAGAATGTGTGGAGTTAATATTAGAAACCGTATTACGGATAGCGATAAGCACAGACTTCCAGTGGCGTATAAATGCCTTTATTTCTTAAAACTGTCAAGAGAAGTGCGATTTCTACGTCGCACAGGCCGTTTTGACTAAAATATCTCCTTTCATGGAGAGTTTACATTTACGGCGCTTCCAAGTTAATGTCGGAAGTTGCTGTCCACGGGTCTCTCCAGCCTCTGGTCTGCTTGGTGCTCTGTAACGGTTTAATCTCTGTGAGCCATTTCGATACCGGTAAGCAGAGTTTTCTTCCGCCTTGTCAAGCGGAGAGAAAAAAAAATGCACCAGGTTTAGGCTCTTGAGCTTTCTTAACACACCTGAAATCAGTTCCAAATGATAAATTATTTAGTAGGAATCATTGCCGCCATTATGGGAAAAGTCCTGAGTTATTTTGTAATTATGAGGAAACTGACGTCGTTATTATGAGATAGTACATTGTCGCGTACTTCATGCGATCATGAGGCGATAGCCCAGCTGTCATACAGCACGTCCATCATCATTAGCTGACTTTCATTTTGAAGCAGTACAGCCCGGTCTGTTTTAAGGACACCTGTGAGCGTCCCCCTGGTTATAATTGTGTTATAACATTTCATTCTGAATGAACCCCAGGGGAAAGTCAGTCCGGACACATCCTGCTGGGTACTGGACACTGTCCCCGACACTACACCCACAGCTCCAGCTGAGCTCTCTGCACCTTCCAGGTGCTTCCCTGCACGATACAACAGATTGTTCACGTACTTAAATGATCATTGTGTCATAACGATGTAACTGATTTATAAGGCACCTTTCCAATCCCAAGGATGATAAAGAAAAAGACAAAAAAAAGTACAATTAAAAGTAAAAAAAAAACAGGAACATAAACGATAGCGTGTAGAGCAATCCCACCGAGTGAAAAGGTGAGTTTCGATTTTGGATTTGAAGATGAATCAGAGAATACGTCTCTCAGAAACCTGAGAGTTAGTCCTGGGTACAGCAAGCGGAGGAGCAGCCTCAGCTGAATGGAGTGTAGGGGAGGGAGTGCTAACATGGAGGAGTACAGAGAGGTATGACGGAGCCAGATTACTGACAGCGTTGAAAAAATGTAACAAGTTCTTGTACTGAACACGTGACTTTATAGACATCTGATATAGAGGCAGACTTCTATTTTTTTTCAAGACGGTAGATGTTCGATTATCTAAACTCATTGTGACCAGAGCTAGTTTGCATAGTCAGTTTGGATAATTGATCAGTCATCAGATAATGTCATTGATAATGGATAGAATAAACATTGCAGAAAAACTTGGCATGTCATCAGAGACTGATAATGTATTGCTCATCAACCTGTCTTTTCCGCATTAAGAATCTAAGACTGCAAGTACCTGTAGTGCGCAACAGATGGGTCTAAGTCAATATTTGCTTAAGACACACGTCTCATTTCATTGGGTTTCACCAACAAAACCAAGAAACCTTTCCAAAAAAACTTTTTTTTTTAATCGAAAATAGACAACTGGAGCTTCATAAAATCATTTTCTGATCAATCGATCACAATAGCACTTTTTATCTGATGATGCACTTCAGCAAGAATCAATAAGCCAGAAAAACGATGGGAGTCTGAGATGGAAGAGACTTCCAGTTCAGAGTAGAAAACCCAGGTAAGTAGCTAAAGGCAGGAAAAGCAGTGTGTAATAAACTGGACCACAGCCTGACCAACTTTACACAGAGGGTGGTGGGGGTGTGGAACAAGCTTCCCTGCTGTGTTGTTGGAGCTGATAACCCATCAGGACAGGAAGCACTACTTTACACAAAGTGTTGTAAAAGCCTGGAACAAGCAGCCCGGCTATTCATTTCGCACGTTATGGTATTCACTCATGTGAGTGTGAGCCATGCCCTCGGGTCGCAGGTACGAGCGGTGCACTATGGGAGGTGCCGCCTCAGCTATGATGTTAACGTAAACAATACAGTTTCAACTGTTGACGCACAATACGGATTTCCCGAATCATAGCAATTCTGTGAATCAGGCTGCGGGGTGACGAAGGGAAACAGGGGACCAGACAGGCCCACCTGCAGTGTGCACAGCTCCCTCTTGCTCTGGCTGTTGGTTTCATCGTAGAAGGAGAGTGCCGCCCTGCTGGTGTCCAGGCACACCCCCAGTTTCGATGGGGAAGCTCTTCCCAGTATTGGGGTCATGCACTCTGGGCGGACAGAATACAGCTGACTGCCAATACACTGCAGCCCCAGTTCCATCCTGCTGTTTGTTGTAAAGTCTGTTTGCTGCTTGGAGGTCACCCCAACGGTCCAGCCACATGCAGTGGGAACCTCCACCTGCCAGTGGTGCATGCCGGTGGAAAAACTCTGGGTGCACAGGACAGGGTGGCGTCGGATCTTGAGTGCCTTCTTTCGGTTCAGAGAAGTGTGGTACAGAGTTTTCAGGTTGGGTGAAAGTCTCATGTCAGGACCCAGCGTTTGCTTGTCGAAGGTGAGCTGGGCCGGCACGCCGCCACCCGGAGACGCGGGGTTCACCAGCGTTAGCAAGGCCCTCAGCCCCCGCGTCAGCTCCCCCTGCGCCTGGGTGCAGCCGCCCTCCAGCTCTTTCACCAGCTTCGCTGTGTCAAGCCTGTGTGCCGCTGGTTGGCACAGGCGCATCACTTTCGCCGCCGCCACTGCTCGCTCCGCAGCCAGGAACTTCTGGATGAAGAGGAAGGGCTCCTCCTCGGCCAGGGCCTCCTGCCCCGCGCTCTGGGCCCCCCTGAGCTCCTCGGCCCGCGCCGTCAGCGCTCGTAGCTCGTCCTGGAACGCCGCGTCTTGGCGCTGCTGCTCCCCCACAAGGATGCCCAGCACCTGGGCTTTGTAGCGCGCCGCCGCCTGCATGGCCTCTTCCAGCTGGGCCTCGGCCTTCTGCTGCAGTTCGGCGCCGGCGGCCCTCGCCGCCTCCTGCCTCGTGGTCTCGGCGGCCAGCAGCTCCTTGCTTCGCTGCAGTTTGGCGCCGACCTCCTGCAGGTCCCCTTCTAGGCCCTTGACCAGCTCCTTGCGCGCCGTGGGGAAGCTCCTCATGTTGTGCTGGCGGTGCGGGCCCTCGATGGCGCAGGAGACGCAGGCGCAGGCCCGGTCCGCGTAGCAGTAGTACTCTAGGAGTTTGCCGTGCTCAGGACACTTGCGACTGGCCAGGTCCCGGGCCGCAGTGGGCTCCGCCAGGGGGTGGGTCCGGATGAGGGCTGGCGTGCTCAGGTGTGGCTGCAGATGGGCGGCGCACATGGAAATCTCACACTTCAGGCAAGTCTTCAGGGCCGAGGTGGGGCCGTCCAGGCACATGTCGCAGAGCACCGCCGTGGAGCCCGGCCTGCGGTCGGCGGCGCGGAACCGGTCGACAATGTTGCACAGCTTGACATTCCTCTGTAGGGCTCCCAAACCCGAGTGCTTGCTCCGGCACTCCGGGCAGCTGTGCGCCTTCCCATCCTCCCCAGCTGCTCCCGCTCCCCCTACCTTCTTGCTCTCCACCACCGCCTGGATACAGGTGAAGCAGAAGCTGTGCCCGCAGGGCAGGGAGGCAGGGTCAACGAGGGTCTGCAGACACACCGGGCAGGTCAGCTCCTCCTGGAAAAACTCTTCTGGCTGGGAAAGAGCCATCCGCTCGGCAGTTTTAATCACACTCCGTTCCAGACTCTCTTTTCCCAGTTCCCTCTGTGTCCCTTGCTGCGTCTCTCTTTCGGGCTCCAGCCCGTTCTTCTCGGGATCTGCTGCCAGAGAACCAACAAGCAGGTTCAGATCGTCAAGCAGCAGCAGGAACAGCTCTTCCGACGCCCAGCAAATCTGCCTTCAAAGAAACGATCAGGCTTCACTTCAGACTTCAGACAGATCTTGTTTGCCTTTCATAGACAGCTTATCAGCCCGAGGCTGTAAATCGTTCAGCTGCGCAGGAGGACTGCTGCACTTCCTGGCAGCACACCCAGAGCTCCTCCTTCCGTCCCAGAGCCCCGTGAAGCAGAAGTGGCCTTAAAGAGCCAGGAGCGTGCTGCGCACTGTGAACCGGCAGCGTCTGCTTTCAGGATTTAAAATAAGAGAGAACTTTCCTAGGTTCTTTTGTCTTCGTTAGAGGCGTTTGAGTTATACAGTGGACAGCATTGCTGTCTTGCAGCACTGTGGCCCTGCGTTCAGCCCTGGACCTGGGGTGCTGTCTGTGTGGAGTGTGCATGTTGCTTCCTCTGTGTGCGCTGTTCCTCCCCCCCCCCCCCTCCCAGTGGAGATTAACCGAGAACTCGATGGAAATGGAAAGGCTGTGGGTTCAAATTGCAGACGAGACACTACTGTCTGCACCCTTGAGCAAGTGACTTCACCCAGTGTCCCCGTAAAATACCCAGCTGCATGAACAGGTGAAAGTGAGACTTGCACCTGTGCTTTTGTGCCTGGGCACATGTATGTGCATGTGAGTGTAAATAAGTAAAGTTTTAGTCAACTTAAAGTGATTTAAATTGAATTTCAGTTGATTAGACTAAATTAAGATTGTGTGATTTATAGTGAAACTATATCTACAGTAATAGACTAGTCAACCTGTGGAGGTTTTGCAGTAAGTTGTTTCTTGAGGCGGAGTCACACAAACGAGTTAAAGTGAATGTGTAAAATAATTTCTGTGCACTGTACTGTCGCCTTGCCCCCGCAGGAAAGGCATGAGTGTGCCAGTGTGTGCTTGTGTACGTGTGTGCATGTGAGTGTGCTAGTGTGTGTGTGCATGAGTGTGCATGTGAGCATGCCAGTGTGTGTGTGCATGAGTGTGCATGTGAGCATGTCAGTGTGTGTGTGCATGAGTGTGCATGTGAGCATGTCAGTGTGTGTGTGCATGAGTGTGCATGTGAGCATGCCAGTGTGTGTGTGTGTGTGTGTGGATGAGTGTGCATGTGAGCGTGCCAGTGTGTGTGTGCATGAGTGTGCATGTGAGCATGCCAGTGTGTGTGTGTGTGTGTGTGTGTGAGCGTGCCAGTGTGTGTGCGCATGAGTGTGCATGTGAGCGTGCCAGTGTGTGTGTGCGCATGAGTGTGCATGTGAGCGTGCCAGTGTGTGTGTGCGCATGAGTGTGCATGTGAGCGTGCCCGTGTGTGTGTGCATGAGTGTGCATGTGAGCGTGCCCGTGTGTGTGTGCGCAAGAGAGTGCATGTGAGCGTGCCAGTGTGTGTGTGCATGGTGTGCATGTGAGCGTGCCAGTGTGTGTGTGCATGTGAGCACACTCAGTGGATTACAGAAGACTTGAACAGTTGGGCCACAGGCGATGTGGCCTGGGGATTGGCATTCGGGATTGTGAGTTTGTATATGCTTGTATATGAGCATGATTGCAGCAGTGTGTGTGCTTGTGTATGAGCGTGAGTGTGCCAGTGTGTTTGTACGAATACAAGTGCCTGGCATAAGTTTGCCAGTCTGTGAGCGTGAGTGTGCTTGTTTATGTGCATAGATCCATCCAAGTGCCCAGTTCGACTAGAGCAAGCACTTTCTGGTTGGTTCTGACCCAGTGGCTCATATTTCAGATGCTTTGTCCCATCTAGCTGAACTTGACCCACCTGCCTGTGGGACTACTCTCCATCTGATGTGTTTAATAAATCGAATAAACAAAAAAATCACTGAATGAGCTTCACTCATTTGGGATGAATGTCTTACACTGTGCCTAAAGGGATTGCTTCAGTAAAGCCTCTTTTAAAATATTGTCTGGAGTTTTGCTTGCCAGAAGGAGATGGCAACCAAAGATGGCAACCTGTTTCTTCTGAGAGAAACAAACAGGAAACATAGAGGTGTTGCAGTAAGTGGGCATTTCCTGAGGCTGATGTCAGCGGTGCCTGCAAGTTTCCATCAGCCCCTTGCATATCACACCCACAAGTTAAAATGAATGTGTAAAATGGTTTTCGTGTGCTGTAGTGTCAGGCTTGCCCCAGCTGGAAAGTGGTGGAGCGAACTGGCATTTACTGTGGTAGCTGGCCACACATCCTCCATACATCTGTCACTCAGTGCTCGTTAACACATGCATGTTCCAACCGGAAACCTACATCACCTGCAGACAACTGACATCTTTCCACATCAGGTGGTGCAGGATAACTAAATGCTGCTCTGTCTCTGCTCAGGGCTCTGTTATAAGTTTGGGCCCCGAGCCTTACAAATCTTGAGCTTGTTCTTTAACTGAGGAAAAAAAATGTAAATGTAAGCGTGCATGTGCTTGTGTATGAGTGTAAGTGTGCCAGTGTGCATGTGTATGGACATGAGTATGCCAGTGCTTATGCTTGTGTTTGAATATGAATGTGCCGGTGTCTGTGCTTGTGTTTGAGCATAAGTCTACCAGTGTGTGAGCTTGTGTATGAGCATAAGTGTGCTTGTTTATGTGTATGTGCATGGATCCATCCAGGGTGTAGCCCCACCTCAAACCTCATGCCTGCCCAGTTTGACTAGAGCAAGCACTTTCTAGTTGGTTCTGACCCAGTGGCTAAGACTCAGGACATGGAGAAAAACTATTTCAGCAGCTGCGACTCATCCATCTGAACTTGACCCTACAGACTGAGAGGGTACTCTCCGTGTGATGTGGTTAATAAATCGAATAAACAAGAAAATCACTAAACGTACAGATCCAGCCATTCAAAATGAATTGAATGACCCCGGTGGGCGTTGCATCAAAACGCAGTATCACGCGGTATATCGCTTCATTTATCCGGAATCACCTTGTAAAACCGCCAGGAGGAGCAATAAAGCTTAACCTCTCATGTACAGCATTTGAGCTTTTAAATTTAAACTGTGTATTACAGCATGTTAATCATCAGTCATTAAAAAGTTGGTATATTTTATGAAAGCAAGATTGCTCAGTTGGACAAAAGTATACAACCTACAGATGCAGCCATTCAAAATGCGCGGTACAGACACGTACCGGAGGTAATTGGCTACGGCGTCGCGCATTGTGACGCACGATGACGTGCGGTACCGCGGTACGTGATTGGTTGACCGACAGGGGCACTCGTGGTCCATTGGTCTGTCATAGAAAGATTTACAGTAAACGTCTTTACTGTGCCCGTTTTAGTATTGAATATTTATATGGAATTTTACCACTGAAGGGAAATCTTAGTTGCTGAGCAGAAAAAGAATAGGAGCATACTGTAACGCGTGTGAAGGCCACCAGTATTCCATTTCTCCCTAAACATTTTAAGCATCAAAGTCTTTAACTAACGAGATACCGGAGTCAACAAGCATACTTTTAGAATTTGATTAAAAGGGAATATAATATGGAATCGCGTATCTAAAGAAATTAATAACGATATAATTATATTCATGTGTTGCGGTACATGAATATAATTATATCGTTATTAATTTCTTTAGATACACGATTCCATATTATATTCCCTTTTAATCAAATTCTAAAAGTATGCTTGTTGACTCCAGTATCACGTTAGTTAAAGACTTCGATGTTAAAAATGCTTAGGGAGAAATGGAATACTGGTGTGTATTTTTTCTTTAAAGTACCGAGACCAGCCATATACTGTATGTTTATGTTCCAAAATTAATATCGTTTATGGCCTTCACATGCGTTACAGTATGCTCCTATTCTTTTTCTGCTCAGCTACTAAGATTTCCCTTCAGTGGTAAAATTCCATATAAATATTCAATACTAAAACGGACACAGTAAAGACATTTAAATCTTTCTACGACCGACCAACAAGTGCCCCTGTCGGTCAACCAATCACGTACCGCGGTATTTTGCATTTCGCGCGCAAGGCTGTAGCCAATTACCTCCAGTACGTGTCTGTACCGCGCACTTTGAATGGCTGCATCTGTACTTCACTCACCTGGGATGAACATCTTACATTGTGGCTGAAGGGATGCTCCAGGAAAGCCTCATTCCGAATATTGTAGTGGCCTCTATTAATTAATAATATCACTTAAGAGTACTTTAAAATATATATAAATGCAAGGAATTGTTATTAACAGTGCCAAAATAGCTGTTTTTGTTAGGAAAAACTCATACAAAATCTGTGTATAAGATTATGTCATATTTAATGTTTATTACACAATTATTTATTGTATTTGATTTTTTACCTCTCTGGGCATCAAAATACTTTACGCTGTGCAACAAACACTTGACTTTTTGATAGAATGTTATCACGTTTGATAACCTGTAATTATGTGGTAGATGATTCGAAGGAGAAAGTTTATGATGAGAATCACTCTTGGCATTGCAGTAGTGAAAGCAGAGAAGTGTTCGAGATTCTGTCAGAGTCTCATATATTTTTTGTTTTCCCTGCTCAATCTCAGATTTGCAGGACATTTTCTTTGGTCTTTCACAGATAAACAAGGCTATTACATTAGAATAGTTTTAAGTCTTTCTTCAATTAAAAAAAAGGACTAAGCTTCATTTCTTTAAATACTCCATCCATCCGTTTTCTGTCTGGTTGCTGTCTGAGTCCCAGTAAGCAATGGGCTCAAGGTGGGGTACACCCTGGGCAGGATGGTGGTCTATCACAGGGCACACACTTGGAATGCACACACATGCCCACACACACAAACACACACACCAGGGCCAATTTTTTCAGCAACCAATGAACCTTCCAGTATGTCTTTGGGCTGGGGGAAATTGGGGGGACCCACATGAAGTCCATGCAAACACGGGACGAACACACTAGCACGAGTGTGAGAGTGCCAGTGTGTGCAGTGTTTGTGCAGTGTTTGTGCAGTATATGAAGGTAAGTGTGCATGACAGTGTGTGCTGGCATATGTGAATCACGGTGTAGCCCCACCCCAAAACTCATGCCTGCCCAGTTCGACTAGAGCGTGACATTGTTAGGTGGTTCTGACCCAGTGGCTCAGACACAGGACACGGATAAAAAACATTTCAACTTACTATTCTGCAGTAAGTTGTTGTGTCTCATCATCTGAATTTGACCTACCAGTCTGTGGGGCTATTCTCTATGTGGTTAATAAATCAAATAAAATCACTGAACGTGCTTCACTCACCTGGGATGAATGTCTTACACTGAGGCTAAAGGGATGCTTTAGTAAAGCCTCATTTTAATGTTGAACCTCGGACAACATTCGATGACAAAAATAGGGAAGAACAGAAATTCTGAAGGGGAGTTTTTCATGGAACTGTACATCCACACGTGCTTTGGATTCGGACTCTGAGCTTCTCTCAGTCCCAGAGTACTCGCGCCCTGAGCTTAGAAGAGATACAGAGGACTCCGCTCATTGCTGCCCACGGCAGCCAGGGCTCAGCAACGCCACCAAGTAGCAGACATTAGGTGTGTTTGTCAGTCAACCAACCTGGCTCAGTGGAGAGACGCGAGTTAGAAGAGACATGCAGCACTTTCACTGGCAAAAATACGGTTGATAATTGGCCAAGAGGTCACAAGGGGGAGTGGGTCGCCACGCCCTGCAGGTCCGTGATTGGTTCAGTTCAGTTCGGTTTATGTGCATATGCACAAGTGCAAGGACAGGCTTATTTGCATATGTGCTCCCATACAAAGATATTAAAGGAATTCCCCAAACCGCAAACAGAACAGCAACAGCAAACAACAAGTTAAATAACATACAACTCAAAAAAGTCAGACTCACAGAAAAGCACTGTGAGAAAAAAAACACATCAGTGTGAGCCAGTGGTAGGAGTAAAGTTCAGTAATCTGACAGCTTGTGGGAGGGAACAGTCTGTAACAGGCCACCTAGTAAAGTAAAACTAACTGGCCTTCTTGCCACAGTTCTTTTTCCTTTTCATGTACTTTGTGTCTTTTTCTTTACTACTAAAGTATATACAGCTTGCTCGTGCTTGGTAAAAACTTTATTATTACTATTATTATTAATAATTATTGGTACACTGGGTGATTACCACCTGAGGAAATGAAACTGAAAGTGTTGAGATTTTGCAGTAAGTTTCGGTTTCCTAAGGATGACATCAGCAGTACCTCTGGGTTCATATTGACTGCAGTCCCTCGTGAGTCACACAGCCTCACTTCACTGGAGAAAGAGCAGAAGCATGAAGAGAGGAGGAAGACAGCAGCCAGGCGGAGTGAATGACATGGATCTGTCCAGGGAGCCGCAGGAGACTCGCACCCTGAGCTTAAAGCAACTGCATGGGTCTCTGCCCACAGCAGCCCACCCGGTGGTCCAGCAGTGCCCACTGCACGGCCAGCTCTTGCAGAGCTACTGCCTCACCGACAGGGCCTGCGTCTGCCAGACTTGCGCTGCCGGCGTCCTACACTGCCACCATGAGGTCGTGAGCGTCCAGGAAGCACAGACACGCCTGGGGCTGCTGCTCTCGGTACGGCGGAGTGACCTTGACCTTGACCACCGGGCAGGACTCTGCAGGGCGCGGGCGGAGAGGGCGAGGGAGAGCAAGGAGGCCGTGAGGGCTGCCAACCGCCAGCTAAGAGAGAGCGCTACCACCCAGCTGGATGCAGCCATCACAGCTCTGGGGCAGTACAAGGTTGAAGTGCTGGCCGCCATCGAGGAGGAGCACCGGAGGATGGAGGATAATGTCCAGGAGAACCTGCAGACGCTAGCGAACCAGGAGGAAGTGGTCCAGACAGCCCAGCACTCGGTCGAGCAGGCGCTGGCCCAGACTGACCCCTTCCTCTTCGCCTGGGGGTTCTCCGCTGTGGAACGTGCGCTGAAGGAGGCAGAGGGGCTGAACCTCGGTCCCGCTGTAGAGCAGCCGCCCCAGATGGACAGGGCTCGTCTGCGGAAGCGGCTGGACAGGAGGGGCGCCCGCATGCAGGAGCAGTGGACTCAGCTTCAGAGCTCCCTCATTTCTCTGGTGGATCCCCAATCTACCTGCAGGGCAGTGGTGGCAGCTGCGCCCCCAACACCCCCAACACCCCTCACTCCCCCCGCAACCCAGCACCTTGTTACTGAGCTAACCCTGCGTCAGACAATACCCCCTGGAGTATTTACCATCTCATGCGATTTGAAAAGTGCGTCCCTTAACGTGAAGATCCACCGGGCCCAGACAGTCAACCGCCCCACGGTTCTGGCTGAGAAGTTCTTTCCCGGGTCCGGTGGGATGCTGTGCTGGCAGGTGAAACTCCATGACGACTGTGACTGGACGGTCGGGGTGTTCTGCGCCTACATCACAAACGGATACGGGCTGCGGTACTCAAACTCACAGTACAAATGTGTGAGTCCAGCTGGGATTCAGCTCCTGAAGAAGGTCAGTTACAGGCCAGCTGAGGAGGTCTTAGAAGTGCGTCTGGACCAGAAATCAGGCCGACTTTCTTTCTACACTGTGAGATGGAAGTTCGGCCCTCAAATCCTCGCAGAGCTAACGATATCAGACACACACAAGCGGTTGCCTGTGATTCCTTACTTCACCCTGGAGAAGAGCGATGCCGATATTCTGAGTCCCTTCTGTGAACTGCAGTGGTGACCCCTTCAGCAGCCTGAAACACAGGGACCAGCTCTTACTCGCTCCAGGTGCTGCCCAGTGTGAAAGAGCAGGTCTGCCACTTCTTGTCTTCGCCTTCTGTATATTCAGTCTTCGGTTTTTGTAATCTGAACCCCCTGCCAGTCATTTGTGTATGGTTGTAATGTTAGATTGACAGCATTAACTCAATGGTGCTTTTTGTACTTTAACCCTATGAATATCATGTAACAGGAAGTATTGTTAGTAATGAGCTTTAATCATATCAATCTGCTGCCATCGACTTGGCTCCTGCCTGAGAAAGCTTTGCCTATGAGTGAAAGTGTCTTTATTATTCAATCATATGGTGTTACGTAACTGTATTTTATATCATACTCTCAACCTCACGTTATTGATGAATGTTGTCGTTTACTAGCCTAGCCTGACATTTATAGTAGTGACGTAGTTAATATATTTTATTATGTGTAGCCAAATATTTTCAATAAAGTATAAGAGATACAAACTGTCTATGAATATTAGTAACTGAGTTTGATGTTGTATCTCTGAATTTCAAACTTACATGCCTCTTTATTGGCCATATACAATTTTTTGCATTAGGATTTTGTCTTTTTCACATGCTCATGGATAAGGCACTGCCCTCCTAAGCCTGGGATTGTGGGTTCGAGTCCCATCTGTGGCGTCTTGTTTTAAGAGCTCTGTGATGAGTGAACAACTCCTCCGTTTTCCTTTAAGAGCTGTTCCGTGCCTCTATAGCAATCTGCAGTTCACGCAAGATCAGAAAAAATAAAAAATATTTTTTTAGAGTTCACCGATCAGATGTCTTATAAAAACCAGTCTAAGGTGCTGTGTCCAGCTTAAAGTTTCCCCTAGAGGCGTGAGCTTGAATCCGACTCCTGCGAAGGAGCTTTTGTCATGCTGTCTTGTAGGACTGCAAATGAAAAAAATCACTAACGTGGGAAATGTTTTCACAACATCTCGCATTTCGCGTGTCAAACGTTCATGACCTGCTGCATTCTTTTAAAATCTCAAAAATAAAACTGGAATAACCGAGTCCGTAGATGTTAGTGCGTGAGAAGGAGCAGTACCGGTACCACGGCTGGAAACAGGTTTTACAGGCATTTCTGAAAATTATCAAAATCAAAGCCGAAGCCTGAAATAATCAAGAGAGAACGCTGTGTCCGTTACAAATCGGTTTGAATCCCACTCCTGAAACAGAGCTTTTCTCAGGTTGTCTCGTAAGACTACAAATGAACGAATCACCAAAGTACGTGGCAAATTTTTTTTTACAATATGCTTGGATTTGGATCTGCCTGTGTGCCTCACCAATACTTTTTCTCTTTGTTGCTGCTCCGAGTCCGTCTTTGAAATCCCACCTCGCACAAGTCCTTCTGGCTTGAGACCGTGACGTGTATTTCTGTGTCAGTGGATTCAAGCACAGAGGTCTTTTCAAGGAAACAAAGGGACAGTGGCGTAGGGTCGGTGAGGCTTTCTGTAGGAGTGTGGGTATGAAGTGGGAAACTGCTCGCAGTCCTGAGTGGGCACCCTCGCAAGCTCACCAGATAACAGGCGCGGTGTTGTTCGTGGTACCGTGTGATACTCATAGTTTTTTTCTGAAACAACAATCGAAAAATTGAACGTAAAATGTTGTCTGAAATAGTTTCAATTATGTGTCTTAATTATTAGTAATAAATACAAATTATTTTTTGATTATTGGAGTTCGTGAGGGCAGTGACGGTACCCGGTAGGAGGGGAGGAAGTGGCACACAGTGATGACGAAAAAGAGTCAATAGGCAGGGTGGCCGAGCAGTCTAAGGTGCTGCGTTCAGGTTGCAGTCTCCCCTGGAGGCGTGGGTTCGAATCCCACTCCTGGCACAGAGAGCTTCTATTGTTGCCATGTCAGAGCACATCTGGTTGACAGGTCTTCTCTCTTGCGGGATGACTGGACTTGTCCTCAGAGAGATGCTCCCGCCTGCGTCCGCTCTACAGCAAGAGCGGAAACAACAGAGACAGACTACAAACTGAAATTAATGACTTCACCATGGTGTACGTTTTATTACTCACTGAAAGTTTATGACTTTATACATCTGTGTCATTTTGATTTCTTCACGCGTCGTCCTTTCATAACGACGTGTAATTGTGCGTCTTTCAAGGAGGAAAGCCGAATGAGAAGAATTAAGACACAGGTTGGTCCCCTGCCAGCTAAAAAGCTACACTACACGCGCAGAGCAGCCTGACTGAAAGAGAAATATTAATTGGATTTGGCACTGGCCTCCTAAGCCAGGGATTGTGTGTTCAAGTCCCATCTGGGGTGGTCACTTTGTTTTCTGTTTCATTGACGTGACGAATAAAAAAAATGTTACACTTCATTTTTCTTCTTCCACAAACGAAACCCGCACCAAACAAGAGCGCGGTGCCTTCAGATCACCGATGTGGTACCGCTGTACGTCAGGATGGCCGAGCGGTCTAAGGCGCTGCGTTCAGGTCGCAGTCTCCCCTGGAGGCGTGGGTTCGAATCCCACTTCTGACAGTACCTCTTCTTTTCCTGATGATTTGTTAAGAGTGCAAATGAAAAGAACACAACGACGGAATATGTTCCTAGACAAACATATTTTGGAAACGCCTTTATTAGGTGACGGGCTGCCCGTGTGGAAAAGTAAAAAGAAAATGATGTAAGTTTTCTCCCTCTGAGAATGGGAGGAAAACAACATACCTCCCCGTCGGGGAATTGAACCCCGGTCTCCCGCGTGACAGGCGGGGATACTCACCACTATACTAACGAGGAGCACGTGTTTGCCGGCGGTCGTGAGCTCTGTTTACTGTTTACTTGCTGTCAGGAGACACTTCCTCTTACGACTACTACTGCCGCGGGTTGCGGCTTGTATTGTCTTTCCCTTTCCTTTAGAAGCACGTTTAGAAACCGTGCTTCCACCTGCGCCGTCGTCACTCCCCTGGTATCGTCACAGCTCCTCCTCGGGCAATACGAACTCCTATAGAGTTGGTTCTCTCGACTTTATTCGGTTTCTGAAGGCTGGGAAAGCGCTCTAAATGGGGCACAAGGCACAAGCAATACGCCTTGTTACCGGTTTCGGCTGCGAAATGACGTTCAGAAACGCGGGAGACTTTATTTAAACGGCACCGGGTCTGAACGATTTAGTGATTTGGAACAAGGGAAAGAGCACTTTTGACTATTTTTTTGCAAAGGTGTAGACGACACACATTGTTAAATCTGGTCTACCAGTATCCTGATCAAGTAAGGTCATTTGTAGTGGCATTACTTGTTGACTTTTCCTCGGCTTTTAATGCGATACAACCATGGTTGCTTGCACAGGTACTCTCAGACGACTTCAGGCTAAACAGTAACGTGATAAGATGGGTCCTTAATTCTTATCAAGCAGGACTCAACAGGTCCAATTGGGGAACTGGTTATCCGGGCTGTGTTTTGTCCCCCTCACTGTCCATTTTGCACACTGACAGTTGTAAAAGCAAACCCACAAACAGACATCTCATTACGCTTGCCTATGACACAGCCCTGGTCAGCCTGTTAAGGGACACAGAAAACCATCATGGACCGATTGTAAATGAGGTTACTAAACGGTGGGTTGAGTGCTCTGTGCAGTTAAATGTTTTAAAAACAACAGAGCTGTTCAAGGATTTTAGGAAAAAAACGCAACATCCCTCCAACCTAGTGTAATTAATGGTCAAACTGTAGGAACTGTCAATGATTACAAGTACTTGGACTGGTCATAGCCAAAACTCTGAGCTGGGACAAATTCGGAGACATCATTTATAAAAACAACAGAGACTCTTTTTTTCAGCTAGTTCAAGGTAGAGAGAACCATCCTAAGGCCTTTCTCCAAGTCTTTTACTGAAAGTGTTTAACATACTGTCTCACTTTGCTGGGTTGGTAAGATAAGTACCATTGATAGTAATAGGCTGAGTAAATTAGTCAAAATAAACAGCAAATTGATTGGGGGCAAACAAATCACCTTAAATATCGACTATAAGCAGAGGGAGTCAAGGTTAGCAAGGTGTGTGATGGATTGTGTCTCTCACTCCCTCTGCTGCCAGTTCACACTCCTCCCATCTTGGAGACGCCTCTGTGCCTATTGGTGTCGTACTAATAGACACAGGAAATCTTTCATCCCCACTGCGAGATCTCTTTCAAACAATGTGTCATAACTAGCTTCTCACTTATCTTGCTGTAACACTGTAGCACTATCGCCAACGGCTACTCAGCTAAGGTGCAATCTTTTCTTTCTCTAGAAGCCCGGAAAACTGTATTATTTTTTTTCTCTTGAGCCGTAACGCTTGCATTACCTTGGGAGCAACAAGCTCTTCCCTAAGACCTCGTTACCTGTGTTGCATGAGTGACGGAACTTGGCTCTGAGCGACCACACACCGGCTCTCTACCTCCACAACATATCGAACCTCTAACCAGGGAAAAGGCAGGCCTAAAGACCCACCATGTTACATTCGGCAAACTCTGCCAGCCTGCGGAAAACACCCAGCTCCCGGAGCTGGATTCCCAGAGTCAGAGCGCTGTGCCTTTACTGAGGGTGGCTTGTCGGGTCCACAGTCAGCGGCCCACAGTGCCTTAGAGCAACACAGAGCATCACAGAGCAGACACCTGTCCGCTGACCTGGAGTCTTGAACATCCATGTCCACTCCTGATCTATGTCCATCTGGCCCTGAAACAGATCCCAAGGCAAGGGAGAGTCTTACTGAGGTGTTATCGCACAGGGGTCTGTATCTTCATCCTTCAGCACTTTTCAGGGCTGGATATCATCTGGCCCTGTCAGCGTTTCGAGCCCAGATACCATCCGACATGGGTTCTGGGTGCAGGTATGATCGGGCCCTGTCAGCTCCTCTGGGGTCCAGATACCGTGCACAGATGCAATTGGGTCCAGCTGAGATACAGCTCTCAGTTCTGCCTCTTTAGCGAGAGGGAAGATTCCAATCTGCTGGGGAGAGTGGTTACCAGTGCTGGTGGATCTGTATAAAGCTCAGGGTCTCCAGATACCTGCAGTGCAGTGGGAGCAGTAGTCAGTTCTCTGTGTCCAGGGTCAAGCAGTAGTCAGGGAAGCTCAATCTGCAGTGTTGAGTGTCCAGTGAGAAGCTTGGGAAGGTCAGTCCTCTGTGTCAGTCTAGTGTCAAGTGAGAAGCTTGGGAAGGTCAGTCCTCTGTGTCCAGTGAGGAGTCGGCGAGATGAAGACACCTGTCCTGCAGCTGCTGTTTTGGATCCTGATCCTGGACACACATGAAGGTAAGGAGTGACCAAGCTCCTGGCTCACTTCTCCTGCAATGACCTCGCATGTTCACAGGCAGCAGGCTCTGGCTGGTTTAAAGCTGATTTCCTAATTTATACCTTTTCCACATGAAAGGGTCAATTGAAAAAGCCAAGAGGCTGAGTAAGACTCCTAGACAGCAGGTTTCTCTTATCCGGCTTCGGGAGCCCCCTGGGGGAAAGGGCTGCAGCTCATGACCACGACTTCTCTCCCCATCAAACAGTCTGAAACCAGCGTGAGTGGTGAAGCGGACGCTGGTGAGCTCCATGTCAGAGCAGCGACACAGCAGGATCGATCGCCTGAAACAGGGCTGTAGATCAGACCGACTGGGACCTAGCTGGAAATCTGTTGGTCTCACCGAGAGGCGCCCTGACCGTGTTTGAGCAAGCACTGGGAGTACTGGGATGAGGGTGGGGTGTGGAAACGCTTGTGGAGGCGTGACAAAGGTGCACTACAAAGGGTATAAAGGGCTGTGGCAATGATTATAGAATGTGAATTCTGCCATCAATCGATTAGATTCTCACCATCCGCTGCGACGATAGAGCTCAGTCCATCCCTCAGGATCCCACCCATCCCGGCCACAGACTGTTTCCCCCGGCGCTCTGGCAAGTGGTATCGCACTATTAAAGCACAGACGCTAGACTCAAGAACAGCTTCTACTCTGCTGCAGTACAAATCCTCCACAGCTGACTGCAACACCCCAGACTCGATGCACATCTGCACTATTCACTTTTTACTTGGTCTAACATGTGTCTTTTCTTTCACTACTACACATTTCTTGTTCTGGGAGTTTAATTCATTATGTCGTAACGTACTTACTGTTTATATCGTGTGGCGTCGTCTGCTGTACTGTGTGATGTGTATGTCCCAGGAGATCAGAGTGAATAAGATGTACAAGTACATATGGCAATAAACTCCTCTACTACTCTACTACTACTAATCTTCTTTATCGTGTTCAAGTCAAAATAGTGGTGTTAATGTACAGGAGTGTCCAGTCAGTCAGTGTGTCTGTATGAACCCCCCTCTCTCAGTGCAGTGTAAATGTACTGGAGTGTCCAGTCAGTGTGTCTGTATGAACCCCTCTCTCTCAGTGCAGTGTTAATGTACTGGAGTGTCCAGTCAGTCAGGGTGTCTGTATGAACCCCTCTCTCTCAGTGCAGTGTTAATGTACTGGAGTGTCCAGTCAGTCAGTGTGTCTGTATGAACCCCTCTCTCTCAGCGCAGTGTTATTGTACTGGAGTGTCCAGTCAGTCAGTGTGTCTGTATGAACCCCTCTCTCTCAGTGCAGTGTTATTGTACTGGAGTGTCCAGTCAGTCAGTGTGTCTGTATGAACCCCTCTCTCTCAGTGCAGTGTTAATGTACTGCAGTGTCCAGTCAGTCAGTGTGTCTGTATGAACCCCTCTCTCTCAGTGCAGTGTTATTGTACTGGAGTGTCCAGTCAGTCAGTGTGTCTGTATGAACCCCTCTCTCTCAGTGCAGTGTTAATGTACTGGAGTGTCCAGTCAGTCAGTGTGTCTGTATGAACCCCTCTCTCTCAGCGCAGTGTTATTGTACTGGAGTGTCCAGTCAGTCAGTGTGTCTGCATGAACCCCTCTCTCTCAGTGCAGTGTTAATGTACTGGAGTGTCCAGTCAGTCAGTGTGTCTGTATGAACCCCTCTCTCTCAGTGCAGTGTTATTGTACTGGAGTGTCCAGTCAGTCAGTGTGTCTGTATGAACCCCTCTCTCTCAGTTCAGTGTTAATGTATTGGAGTGTCCAGTCAGTCAGTGTGTCTGTATGAACCCCTCTCTCTCAGTGCAGTGTTAATGTACTGCAGTGTCCAGTCAGTCAGTGTGTCTGTATGAACCCCTCTCTCTTAGTGCAGTGTTAATGTACTGGAGTGTCCAGTCAGTCAGTGTGTCTGTATGAACCCGTCTCTCTCAGTGCAGTGTTAATGTACTGGAGTGTCCAGTCAGTCAGTGTGTCTGTATGCACCCGTCTCTCTCAGTTTAGTGTTAATGTCCTGGAGGGGCTGGTTAGCTCAGTTGGTTAGAACGTGGTGCTAATAACGCCAAGGACGCGGGTTCGATCCCCGTACGGGCCATGAAATCCCTTTTTCCTTTTCCCCAAACCGTTTGATCTTTATTTCCACGGTGAAATGTATTATGCTACGTACAGCTGATAAACGAGAGCCGTGTCGGACTCACACACACGTTCCGGCGGAGAGGGGACTGTTCAAAGATTTAAAAGCGAGGAAAGGTGGCGCGATTTCCACAAGCGATGAGCTCACTGAAAAGAATGAAGCTCACAGAAGGAGTGAAACCCTGTTCTGTAACTTAGCTGCTGGGAATGACAGTGTGGGGGCAGTCTTTCCAACTGTCAGAAAATGCATCGCACACTCCTTAACTTTCTCCCCAAATACGGCTTGCTTCTCTTATGGAGAATAATGTAGGAACTGTGCTCTGCTGCCCTCTAGTGGAACTGACAGTGATTGCGGTCTTTAACACCCGGGACAGTACCGGCTCTCCAGTCCCCGCACAGAACACAAAAGAGCTATAGTCCCTTCGCCAAGCCCCAGTGGCCTAATGGATAAGGCACTGCCCTCCTAAGCCAGGGATTGTGGGTTCAAGTCCCATCTGGGGTGGTCACCTTTTTTTCTGTTTCATTGACGTGACGAATAAAAAAAATGTTACACTTCATTTTTCTTCTTCCACAAACGAAACCCGCACCAAACAAGAGCGCGGTGCCTTCAGATCACCGATGTGGTACCGCTGTACGTCAGGATGGCCGAGCGGTCTAAGGCGCTGCGTTCAGGTCGCAGTCTCCCCTGGAGGCGTGGGTTCGAATCCCACTTCTGACAGTACCTTTCCTTTTCCTGATGATTTGTTAAGAGTGCAACTGAAAAGAACACAACGACGGAATATGTTCCTAGACAAACATATTTTGGTAACGCCTTTATTAGGTGACGGGCTGCCCGTGTGGAAGAGTAAAAAGAAAATGATGTAAGTTTTCTCCCTCTGAGAATGGGAGGAAAACAACATACCTCCCCGTCGGGGAATCGAACCCCGGTCTCCCGCGTGACAGGCGGGGATACTCACCACTATACTAACGAGGAGCACGTGTTTGCTGGCGGTCGTGAGCTCTGTTTACTGTTTACTTGCTGTCAGGAGACACTTCCTCTTACGACTACTACTGCCGCGGGTTGCAGCTTGTATTGTCTTTCCCTTTCCTTTAGAAGCACGTTTAGAAACCGTGCTTCCACCTGCGCCGTCGTCACTCCCCTGGTATCGTCACAGCTCCTCCTCGGGCAATACGAACTCCTATAGAGTTGGTTCTCTCGGTTTTATTCGGTTTCTGAAGGCTGGGAAAGCGCTCTCATAGGGCACAAGGCACGAGCAATACGCCTTATTACCGGCTTTCGGCTGCGAAATGACGTTCAGAAACGCGGGAGAATTTATTTAAACGGCACCGGGTCTGAACGATTTAGTGATTTGGAACAAGGGAAAGAGCACTTTTGACTATTTTTTTGCAAAGGTGTAGACGACACACATTGTTAAATCTGGTCTACCAGTATCCTGATCAAGTAAGGTCATTTGTAGTGGCATTATTTGTTGACTTTTCCTCGGCTTTTAATGCGATACAACCATGGTTGCTTGCACAGGTACTCTCAGATGACTTCAGGCTAAACAGTAACGTGATAAGATGGGTCCTTAATTTTTATCAAGCAGGACTCAACAGGTCCAATTGGGGAACTGGTTATCCGGGCTGTGTTTTGTCCCCCTCACTGTCCATTTTGCACACTGACAGTTGTAAAAGCAAACACACAAACAGACATCTCATTACGCTTGCCTATGACACAGCCCTGGTCAGCCTGTTAAGGGACACAGAAAACCATCATGGACCGATTGTAAATGAGGTTACTAAACGGTGGGATGAGTGCTCTGTGCAGTTAAATGTTTTAAAAACAACAGAGCTGTTCAAGGATTTTAGGAAAAAAACGCAACATCCCTCCAACCTAGTGTAATTAATGGTCAAACTGTAGGAACTGTCAATGATTACAAGTACTTGGACTGGTCATAGCCAAAACTCTGAGCTGGGACAAATTCTGAGACATCATTTGTAAAAACAACAGAGACTCTTTTTTCAAAGGAAACTAAGCCAGTTCAAGGTAGAGAGAACCATCCTAAGGCCTTTCTCCTGAAAGTATTCACTGAAAGTGTTTAACATACTGTCTCACTTTGCTGGGTTGGTAAGATAAGTACCATTGATAGTAATAGGCTGAGTAAATTAGTCAAAATAAACAGCAAATTGATTGGGGACAAACAAATCACCTTAAATATCGACTATAAGCAGAGGGAGTCAAGGTTAGCAAGGTGTGTGATGGATTGTGTCTCTCACCCCCTCTGCTGCCAGTTCACACTCCTCCCATCTTGGAGGTGCCTCTGTGCCTACAGGTGTCATACTAATAGACACAGGAAATCTTTAATCCCCACTGCGAGATCTCTTTCAAACAATGTGTCATAACTAGCTTCTCACTTATCTTGCTGTAACACTGTAGCATTATCGCCAACGGCTACTCAGCTAAGGTGCAATCTTTTCTTCCTCTAGAAGAACGGAGAACTGTATTATTTTTTTTCTCTTGAGCCGTAACGCTTGCATTACCTTGTGAGCAACAAGCTCTTCCCTAAGACCTCGTTACCTGTGTTGCATGAGTGACGGAACTTGGCTCTGAGCGACCACACGCCGGCTCTCTACCTCCACAACATATCGAACCTCTAACCAGGGAAAAGGGAGGCCTAAAGACCCACCATGTTACATTCGGCAAACTCTGCCAGCCTGCGGAAAACACCCAGCTCCTGGAGCTGGATTCCCAGAGTCAGAGCGCTGTGCCTTTACTGAGGGTGGCTTGTCGGACCACAGTCAGCGGCCCACAGTGCCTTAGAGCAACACAGAGCATCACAGAGCAGACACCTGTCCGCTGACCTGGAGTCTTGAACATCCATGTCCACTCCTGATCTATGTCCATCTGGCCCTGAAACAGATCCCAAGGCAAGGGAGAGTCTTACTGAGGTGTTATCGCAGAGGGGTCTGTATCTTCATCCTTCAGCACTTTTCAGGGCTGGATATCATCCGGCCCTGTCAGCGTTTCGAGCCCAGATACCATCCGACACGGGTTCTGGGTGCAGATATGATCGGGCCCTGTCATCTCCTCTGGGGTCCAGATACCGTGCACAGATGCAATCGGGTCCAGCTGAGATACAGCTCTCAGTTCTGCCTCTTTAGCGAGAGGGAAGATTCCAGTCTGCTGGGGGGAGTGGTTACCAGTGCTGGTGGATCTGTATAAAGCGCAGGGTCTCCAGATTCCTGCAGTGGAGTGGGAGCAGTAGTCAGTCCCCTGTGTCCAGGGTCCAGCAGTAGTCAGGAAAGCTCAATCTGCAGTGTTGAGTGTCCAGTGAGAAGCTTGGGAAGGTCAGTCCTCTGTGTCAGTCTAGTGTCAAGTGAGAAGCTTGGGAAGGTCAGTCCTCTGTGTCAGTCTAGTGTCCAGTGAGAAGCTTGGGAAGGTCAGTCCTCTGTGTCCAGTGAGGAGTCGGCGAGATGAAGACACTTGTCCTGCAGCTGCTGTTTTGGATCCTGATCCTGGACACGTGTGAAGGTAAGGAGTGACCAAGCTCCTGGCTCACTTCTCCTGCAATGACCTCGCATGTTCACAGGCAGCAGGCTCTGGCTGGTTTAAAGCTGATTTCCTAATTTATACCTTTTCCACATGAAAGGGTCAATTGAAAAAGCCAAGAGGCTGAGTAAGACTCCTAGACAGCAGGTTTCTCTTATCCGGCTTCGGGAGCCCCCTGGGGGAAAGGGCTGCAGCTCATGACCACGACTTCTCTCCCCATCAAACAGTCTGAAACCAGCGTGAGCGGCGAAGCGGACGCTGGTGAGCTCCATGTCAGAGCAGCGACACAGCAGGTTCGATCGCCTGAAACAGGGCTGTAGATCATATTATAGAATGTGAATTCTGCCATCAATCGGTTAGATTCTCACCATCCGCTGCGACGATAGAGCTCAGTCCATCCCTCAGGATCCCACCCATCCCGGCCACAGACTGTTCTCCCCCGGCGCTCTGGCAAGTGGTATCGCACTATTAAAGCACAGACGCTAGACTCAAGAACAGCTTCTACTTTGCTGCAGTACAAATCCTCCACAGCTGACTGATACACCCCAGACCCGATGCACATCTGCACTATTCACTTTTTACTTGGTCTAACATATGTCTTTTCTTTCACTACTACACATTTCTTGTACTGGTAAATTAATTCATTATGTCATAATGTACTTACTGTCTATATCGTGTGGCGTCGTCTGCTGTACTGTGTGATGTGTATGTCCCAGGAGATCAGAGTGAATAAGATGTACAAGTACATATGGCAGTAAACCCCTCTACTTCTCTACTACTACTACTAGTCTTACTGTTTCAAGTCAAAATAGTGCAGTGTTATTGTACTGGAGTGTCCAGTCAGTCAGTGTGTCTGTATGAACCCCTCTCTCTCAGTGCAGTGTTAATGTACTGGAGTGTCCAGTCAGTCAGTGTGTCTGTATGAACCCCTCTCTCTCAGTGCAGTGTTAATGTACTGGAGTGTCCAGTCAGTCAGTGTGTCTGTATGAACCCCTCTCTCTCAGTGCAGTGTTAATGTACTGGAGTGTCCAGTCAGTCAGTGTGTCTGTATGAACCCCTCTCTCTCAGTGCAGTGTTAATGTACTGGAGTGTCCAGTCAGTCAGTGTGTCTGTATGAACCCCTCTCTCTCAGTGCAGTGTTAATGTACTGGAGTGTCCAGTCAGTCAGTGTGTCTGTATGAACCCCTCTCTCTCAGTGCAGTGTTAATGTACTGGAGTGTCCAGTCAGTCAGTGTGTCTGTATGAACCCCTCTCTCTCAGTGCAGTGTTAATGTACTGGAGTGTCCAGTCAGTGTGTCTGTATGAACCCCTCTCTCTCAGTGCAGTGTTAATGTACTGGAGTGTCCAGTCAGTCAGTGTGTCTGTATTAACCCCTCTCTCTCTCTCCAGTGTCCAGCTCTCCTCTGTCCAGAAGCTCCATTGTGGGTGGACAGGATGCGAAGGAGGGACAGTGGCCCTGGATGGTTTATCTCAGGCTGGTTATGCTCAGTGGAGGGGGAGGTTCCTGTGATGGCACCCTGATCAGTGATCGCTGGGTTCTCACTGCAGCACACTGTGTGGATTTGTAAGTATCTACTGCTTTAGTTCAACTCCATTAACACAAACACAGCTGGTTATTAATAATAAAAATAATAAGAATCCCTTTAGCTCAGCTGGCTGGTTCCTTGTTCAGTGACATTAGAGGCCCAGGTTTGAGCCCCCAGCGGTGGGGGGTCGACTTGATGCGGGAGGGGTGAGGGTGCATACCCACGTGAACCTGGAAGCACTACAATACTAATAATAAAAAACCTTAGTATGCTACATTACGTAGCACCTTTAAAAGTAACATCTCAAAAGCACTTTACTGCCAAAACAAAACAAGCACACATAAGAAACACAAGTAGTTAGAAATACATCAGAAAATCCATGATCATTAGAAAATGAAGCAGACACGCACGCCATTTCAATAACAGCTTTTTTTAAAAGAAAGGTTTTGAGCCGCGATGTAATGCATTCAGGGTAGCCAGCTCTCTGATCTGATGTCCTTTGGGATAGATTTCCGGAGCTCTGGATCACAGCAAGAGAGGTGCCAAGCCATGAAGAGCTTTATAGCCTTAAGGTGCCGAGCTGTATAGCCAAGCATGAGCATTTTGAAGTCGAACTGAAACTTGACAGGAAGCCAGTGCCAGGGCTCCAAGAGAGGAGTGATGTGAACACTTGCAAGTAACCTGGTCAGAATGCCGGTTGCCAAATTTTCAAGTTTGCTCCATGTGGATTTTAAATTCCCCAGCGAGGAGGCAGTCTAGTGACATTTCTGAGATGGAAGAACTATGTTTTTACAGTAATTAGCATTTAAGACACAACAGCCAATCCAATCAAATATTACACCAAAATTTTGTGTTTCATTGAAATGTAATTAGTATGAACATAATATCTGAGTATCATCAGCACAGATATATGATAAGAAGCTGGTGATACAGTCTACTCCTAAATGAACTGAGATCTTCTGCAGGGTCCTGTAGTACCATCGATATCATAGTTCCCTGCATTTATAGTTCCTTTCATCTCTACTCTTATTGACACTGTCCCGGGATCTGTACTGACCAGCAGTCAGGACACCCCTACTCTTACTGACAGTGTCCTGAGATCTATACTAACCAGCAGCCAGGACACCCCTACTCTTACTGACAGTGTCCTGGGGTCTGTACTGACCAGCAGTCAGGACACCCCTACTCTTACTGACAGTGTCCTGGGATCTGTACTGACCAGTCAGGACACCCCTACTCTTACTGACAGTGTCCTGTGATCTGTACTGACCGGCAGTCAGGACACCCCTACTCTTACTGACAGTGTCCTGGGATCTGTACTGACCGGCAGTCAGGACACCCCTACTCTTACTGACAGTGTCCTGGGATCTGTACTGACCAGTCAGGACACCCCTACTCTTACTGACAGTGTCCTGTGATCTGTACTGACCGGCAGTCAGGACACCCCTACTCTTACTGACAGTGTCCTGTGATCTGTACTGACCGGCAGTCAGGACACCCCTACTCTTACTGACAGTGTCCTGTGATCTGGACTGACAAGTCAGGACACCCCTACTCTTACTGACAGTGTCCTGGGATCTGTACTGACCAGTCAGGACACCCCTACTCTTACTGACAGTGTCCTGGGATCTGGACTGACCAGTCAGGACACCCCTACTCTTACTGACAGTGTCCTGGGATCTGTACTGACCAGTCAGGACACCCCTACTCTTACTGACAGTGTCCTGGGATCTGTACTGACCAGTCAGGACACCCCTACTCTTACTGACAGTGTCCTGGGATCTGTACTGACCAGTCAGGACACCCCTACTCTTACTGACAGTGTCCTGGGATCTGTACTGACTGGCAGTCAGGACACTGCAGGATCTGTAATGACTTAGTAGCCAAGACCTGGAACTATGATTTCACCCAGTGTACCGCATGGCTTTCTCTATCACCATACTGGGGAAATGGTTTGGAAAGACTGGTCAGGTGGAAAGGGCACCACCTAATGGTCCAAGGGCACCTCCTACAGTGGCAACCCTGTTGTCCTCAGAGGTCTCCCACTATAACAGCTGTCCCCTACTTTGCAGCCCCTTGAACTGGTGGGAAACAAGTATCACGCTGGGAGGCTATCAGCTGTCGAATTCTAATGAGTACCAGCAAACTCACTCAGTGAAGAGGATCATCGTGCATGAGAGCTACAGTGATTTTACAGGAGGGTCTGATGTCGCCCTGATAGAGCTGAATGCGACTGCCACCTTAAACCAGTACGTCAAGCCCGTCGCCCTGGCCGAGGCCTCCAACAACATCTCTGCCAAGTGGGACTGCTGGGCCACAGGGTGGGGAAACGTCGGAAATTCGGGTAGGAGATGTTGCTGGTTTCGGAACTGGGAAAATTGCATACACACACTTTCAGTGCCACCCAGGTTTCGGCGCCAGGGTGTTTACTTTTCTGACCGTAGTTCAGGCACGATTGTCCCCTTGCGTTCTGTCAGGAAGGGTGCTGAAGTGCGTATGATCAGATGTGGAGGTGCGGACTGAGATATCAGACTCTCCTCTCTGTCTCTGAGTGTCTTCCTTGCCTTCCAGTTTCTCTTTCTGAACCTGGGACCCTACAGGAAGTCCAGCTCCCTATCATGGACAACTTGGAGTGTCAGAGGATGTCAAAGGATCACTACGTCATCCTGCCAGAGATGCTGTGTGCCGGGTACGAGGCAGGAGGCAAGGGCACCTGTCAGGTAGGTTTACTAGAAAGGCGAAGTTGCGTTTGCTTGATTCCCATATACTGTACCTTTCCTGGGTCAATCTGGATTGTCCCGATAGTGTGGATGTACTGTAGATGAGTCTGTCCTTGGATTGTCCCTATAGTGTGGGTGTACTGTAGATGAGTCTGTCCCTGGATTGTCCCGATAGCAAGGCTGTACTGTAGATGAGTCTGTTCCTGGATTGTCCCGATAGTGTGGATGTAGATGAGTCTGTCCCTGGATTGTCGCGATAGTGTGGATGTAGATGAGTCTTTCCCTGGATTGTTCTGATACTGTGGGTGTAGATGGGTCTGTTCCTGGATCGTCCCGATAGTGTGGATGTAGATGAGTCTGTCCCTGGATTGTTGCGATAGTGTGGATGTAGATGAGTCTTTCCCTGGATTGTTCTGATATTGTGGGTGTAGATGGGTCTGTTCCTGGATCGTCCCGATAGTGTGAATGTAGATGAGTCTGTCCCTGGATTGTTGCGATAGTGTGGATGTAGATGAGTCTTTCCCTTGATTGTCCTGATACTGTGGGTGTAGATGGGTCTGTTCCTGGATTGTCCCGATAGTGTGGATGTAGATTAATCTGTTCTTGGATTATCCCGATAGTGTGGGTGTAGATGGGTCTGATCCTGGATTGTCCCGATAGCGTGGGTGTAGATGAGTCTTTCCCTGGATTGTCCTGATTGTCCCAGAACAGTGCAGCTCATTCTTGGGGTTCGGGGGTTTGGCAATGAAGGAGGTGACAGATCGATCACTCTCTCGCTCTCCTCAGCCTCTCACCCTTGACTCTCCACGATCTCTCTCTCTCTCTGCAGGGCGACTCTGGGGGCCCCCTGGTCTGTCGGAAAAATAAGAGGAGCCCCTGGCTCCAGGCCGGGATCGTCAGCTTTGGGCTGCAATGCGCCATCCCGCTATACCCCGGAGTCTTCACCCAGGTCTCCAGCTACAGGGCCTGGATAAAGCAACACACTGGGATCTGAGGCTCCTGCTGAGGACAGCGCCCCTGGCTGACTCGCAGCAAACTGCAGGCTTAGCTCAATCTGATATTTGATTGAATCACCGGTCAATGCCACCTTTTGTACTATTCCCACTGTTACCTCCTCTCTCCCTCTTGTGTGTTTATTACTGAGGAATATTCTGGGATCTCCTCTCTCTCTGGTGTGGCTGTACTCTTGGCTTTGCTCTACTTGCTGTGAGAGATCAGATATAATTGTCTCTCTTTTGGCAGCTCAATAAAATGCAAACATTCAAGCTCTTGGTCTGGGGTCTGAGCTTATTGGAATTTCAACTCTGTACGGCAGTGAATGCATCTCCCTCTGGAATGTGTTGTCCAGTGCTGTGAAGATATAACTAATTTCAGAAATGGTGCATCTCAATGTTCTCTTGTAAACGCTTGTATTGAAGGGTGTTGCTAAGATATACTGTTTCACTTCAATGAAAATGGTTAGTCACAATAATGGTGGTGTATTTGTTTCTAAAAAGATTTACATAGATACACAGGTATAAAGAATTTTGGATTAATACAACAATTTAGGTTGGTTGTATTACAGTACTGCAGTAGAGTGAGGAGCCTGCAGAGGGCACTGTCCTCCCGAGCAGAAACGAGATTATTTCATTAGTTTCAGAATATGGCCTGGTGGTCCGTCTTCCAGTGCTCAGAACTACGGCTTAAATAACACAAAAGAGACACAGCTGGGGATTATAAAACTAAAATAAATACCAGAGAAGGTAGTAGCGCCCGCTAGAGGAGGGATGACGACCATAACAGTCAGTAAGAGTAGGGGTGTCCTGACTGCTGGTCAGTACAGATCCCAGGACACTGTCAGTAAGAGTAGGGGTGTCCTGACTGCTGGTCAGTCCAGATCCCAGGACACTGTCAGTAAGAGTAGGGGTGTCCTGACTGCTGGTCAGTACAGATCCCAGGACACTGTCAGTAAGAGTAGGGGTGTCCTGACTGCTGGTCAGTCCAGATCCCAGGACACTGTCAGTAAGAGTAGGGGTGTCCTGACTACCGGTCAGTCCGGATCCCAGGACACTGTCAGTAAGTGTAGGGGTGTCCTGACTGTTGGTCAGTCCAGATCCCAGGACACTGTCAGTAAGAGTAGGGGTGTCCTGACTGGTCAGTACAGATCCCAGGACACTGTCAGTAAGAGTAGGGGTGTCCTGACTGGTCAGTACAGATCCCAGGACACTGTCAGTAAGAGTAGGGGTGTCCTGACTGCTGGTCAGTACAGATCCCAGGACACTGTCAGTAAGAGTAGGGGTGTCCTGACTGGTCAGTACAGATCCCAGGACACTGTCAGTAAGAGTAGGGGTGTCCTGACTGGTCAGTACAGATCCCAGGACACTGTCAGTAAGAGTAGGGGTGTCCTGACTGCTGGTCAGTACAGATCCCAGGACACTGTCAGTAAGAGTAGGGGTGTCCTGACTGCTGGTCAGTAAGGATCCCAGGACACTGTCAGTAAGAGTAGGGGTGTCCTGACTGGTCAGTACAGATCCCAGGACACTGTCAGTAAGAGTAGGGGTGTCCTGACTGCTGGTCAGTACAGATCCCAGGACACTGTCAGTAAGAGTAGGGGTGTCCTGACTGGTCAGTACAGATCCCAGGACACTGTCAGTAAGAGTAGGGGTGTCCTGACTGCTGGTCAGTACAGATCCCAGGACACTGTCAGTAAGAGTAGGGGTGTCCTGACTGCTGGTCAGTAAGGATCCCAGGACACTGTCAGTAAGAGTAGGGGTGTCCTGACTGGTCAGTACAGATCCCAGGACACTGTCAGTAAGAGTAGGGGTGTCCTGACTGCTGGTCAGTACAGATCCCTGGACACTGTCAGTAAGAGTAGGGGTGTCCTGACTGGTCAGTACAGATCCCAGGACACTGTCAGTAAGAGTAGGGGTGTCCTGACTGGTCAGTACAGATCCCAGGACACTGTCAGTAAGAGTAGGGGTGTCCTGACTGCTGGTCAGTACAGATCCCAGGACACTGTCAGTAAGAGTAGGGGTGTCCTGACTGGTCAGTACAGATCCCAGGACACTGTCAGTAAGAGTAGGGGTGTCCTGACTGGTCAGTACAGATCCCAGGACACTGTCAGTAAGAGTAGGGGTGTCCTGACTACCGGTCAGTCCAGATCCCTGGATGCTGTCAGTAAGAGTAGGGGTGTCCTGACTGCTGGTCAGTACAGACCCCAGGACACTGTCAGTAAGAGTAGAGGTGTGCACCCCCATGTTATGAATAACCTCCTTCTGAATTGCACAGTCTGTCCTCCCTTAAATTCACACTTAATCCCCCTGGTGCAGCAGTTTCTCTCTCCTGCTCCTGATTTGTGTGGCCTGGATAAGGCTGTACTTCAGTGTGTTCAGTGTGGGAGGATGTGGATTCCTGGGGGGCACTGGAATCCTTCAGGCTGAAAGACACTATAAAACTGCAAATGCGTTTTATAGCAGCATGATAAAGAAATAGCTGAAGCTCAAAACACCCAGAACTCCCCATAGTGGGAGAGTGTTTGCACTCTGCTGCTAGTGTCCAAAAGAAGCAGCCCTAGAGCCCTTATATACACAAGATCCAGGTGGCCAATGGGAAACAGCCGTGAGCACTCAACCCCGTGAAACTATCATTTGGCCCTCAGTTTCCACACACAGCTTCCTGGTATTTGTAGTTCTGGCTTATAGGCTTTAGCTGGGAACTACAAATATTATGGTGGCTAATCAATTGGAGCTGCTGGGTGTTGCTGAGCTCCAGCCTCCTGTCCAGAAAGTCATGGTCTCTTCGGACCAAAAAGTTCAGTGAGAACCAGTAGGAAGACAAACTCGAATCCGTCCGACGCAGGGTGTCAGATTACTGTCTCCAGCAGTAGTTGGGGAGGGTCATTCCTCTGTGTCCAGCAGTAGTTGGGGAGGGTCAGTCCTCTGTGTCCAGCAGTAGTTGGGGAGGGTCATTCCTCTGTGTCCAGCAGTAGTTGGGGAGGGTCAGTCCTCAGTGTCCAGCAGTAAATTAGGGTCAGTCCTCAGTGTCCAGCAGTAGTTCAGGAGAACCAGTCCTCCAGTTCAGATACAGAGATCAGGATCCCAGTTGGGACACCTGCTGCAGTGTGTGTAAATGAAGCTCTGACACAGAGATCAGGCCTCACGCCTGCGAGCTTTGCTGAGTTGAGTCTGGATATCTGGTGATGGTGGTAGGTCACAGTGAACCTCAAAGTTAGCACTGCTGCTCCCTCTGAGGTTCCTGGCTCCTGAGCTGGATTGCTCTCCCCAGGTTTCAACAGCTATTTTCTAGGACGTTTGTCTTCTTCCCCCCTCCGCAGAGGCCAGCAGGTTACTGACACACGAGCACCTCCAGACTGTGCCCTTTCCCTACGGCCCTGTGAAGAGCTGGCATTGTACCCACTGGGAGAGCCATTGTGCACCCCCAGTTCCACATTGCACCCCTCAGCTAGACCAGGATGATCCCCGATAAGCGACGGATGTTTTCAATATCCCTAGACAAGACATTCTCGTTAAGTACCCGATACAGACCATAATCACAAAACCTCCACGTGTGAAAATACGAACACAACGGTAGGATCCTGGTCCCTATGCTGTAGTGTCTCTTGGAGGGTTGGAGTTCAGCTCAGGCACAGGATGGGTCTAGTGGAAATATTGGCTCATTCAGATGGGTCTAGTAGAAATATAAGGACTCTCCTTGCTGTTCGGATTCTTCCTTGCTGATTGTTTTTTCAAGCGCTCTGTTTCGTGGTGTAATTCACAGTGTGTTTCTCCCCTCTCTGCCCTGCCCTTCTGTCTTCTGTGGAGAGACTGTCCTTGGGGGTTTCACAGCACCACCTGTCAGAGGCAGAGCAGGAATTGCCTGGAGCTTGTGGAAATGACACCGACTCCCTCTAGTGGTCAGTTTAGGTACCTCTGATAGCATTAATATAATAATAATAATAATAATTGCTTACACTTATATAGCGCTTTTCTGGACACTCCACTCAAAGCGCTTTACAGGTAATGGGGACTCCCCTCCACCACCACCAGTGTGTAGCATCCACCTGGATGATGCGACGGCAGCCATAGTGCGCCAGAACGCTCACCACACATCAGCTATCAGTGGGGAGGAGAGCAGAGTGATGTAGCCAATTCATAGAGGGGGATTATTAGGAGGCCATGATTGGTAAGGGCCAATTGGAAATTTGGCCAGGACACCGGGGTTACACCCCTACTCTTTTCGAGAAGCGCCCTGGGATTTTTAATGACCACAGAGAGTCAGGACCTCGGTTTTACGTCTCATCCGAAGGACGGCACCTGTTTACAGTATAGTGTCCCCATCACTATACTGGGGCATTAGGACCCACACAGACCGCAGGGTGAGCGCCCCCTGCTGGCCCCACTAACACCTCTTCCAGCAGCAACCTTAGTTTTTCCCAGGAGGTCTCCCATCCAGGTACTGACCAGGCTCACACCTGCTTAGCTTCAGTGGGTTGCCAGTTGTGAGTTGCAGGGTGATATGGCTGCTGGCTATAATCTCAGAACAGCATAATCACTTTACTAACTTTATCACTTTATTAACCCTTTACAATTTCTTGCATTAGGAATTATCTTGTCACAGACCTCAGCCTGCTCTCCATGAGAGACACAGACAGGGAGAGAAGCTGGGGGTCAGAGCACAGGGTCAGCCATTTATACAGCACCCCTGGAGCAGCTGGGGTTCAGGGCCTCGCTCAGGGGCCCAACGGAGTAGGATTCCTCTGCTGGCTGCGAGATTTGAACTGGCAACCTCCCAGCCACAGGCGCAGATCCTGAGCCACAGAGCCACCACTCCGCACACAGCATGGTGTGTGCCAAGTTCAGGCAGGGTGGGAAGGACATGTAGTGCCAGAAACAATGGCATCAGCTGAGTGTTTGTGTGTTGAAAGTCATTTTTCTTCATATTCATGCATATGGAAGTCTTGCGTCGTGTGGCACAACACTTAAAAACCAGTGTTTACAGTGCTCCATTATATAGTGGAACAAACAATACAAGATACATTCTCACATGACTCTCTGCTTGCATTGTGGCTATACGTGGTCATTCTAAAAAGCTGACCATTACATATATATTCTTTACTGCTGGCTTGCGTGACAAGCAGCCCCTTCTGCTGAATTGACCCTTTGTTCCAGGAGAGGTCACTTGGTCATTTCCCTGAGAACTATGTCAGCTGTGCGTAAAGACATCATGTGGCAATGTAATCTTTTGAGACCAGGTATCCTGAGACGGATTTAGTAAAATGATATATAGTTAATAAGATATAATACAAACTTATAATAAAACACTTTTAGTTAATTCCCTCAGACAGTTGCCAGGTGAATCAGACTGCTGGGTCTGTGCTCCTGACTGAAGACACCTGGAGCACCTGAAGGCTCACCGAGACTGAACTGAGTTAGTGACTGTCTTCATGAGTGCAGGTTAACAGTGATCAAGGAGCAGAAGTAATGTATGGGCAGATTCTCTCTCTGCAGGGAGACTCTGACTGGTCTGTAAGAAGGATTGTCAGTGGGTCTTGGCTGCTATTGTGAGCTCTGGGACAGGCTGTGCTAGGCCCAATTCCCCTGGAGTCTACACCCAGGTTCTGAATAAAGAAAAACAGTGGAGTTTGAGGCTTCTACCAAGGCCAAGAGCACAATCATACATGCACAATCACATATCCACAATCACACATGCAATTAACACACACAGAGCACAATCACACATGCACAATAACACACACACAGCACAATCACACATGCACATTAGTACACACAGAAAACACAATCACACACGCACATTAACACACAGAGAGCACAATCACACAGACACACATTAACAACCAGAGCACAATTACATATGCACATTAACACGCAGAGCACAATCACACATGCGCATTAACACACAGAGCACAATCACACATGCACATTAGTACACACAGAAAACACAATCACACACGCACATTAACACACAGAGAGCACAATCACACACACATTAACACTCACACAGAGCACAATTACACATGCACATTAACACACAGGGCACAACCACACATGCACATTAACACACACACAGGGCACAATCACACATGCACATTAACACTCACACAGAGCACAATCACACATGCACATTAACACTCACACAGAGCACACAGTGATTAATTAGCTGCTAACTCCCAAAGGACTCCTCTCCTCGGTGACTCGTGTTGAGCTGCAGCTGCTCGCCCTGTGTCACAGCAGACAGAAGACAGAGCAGCTAGACTGCCACACTGCAGGGCTGGTCTCTGTGCTGTTGATCCTCCTGCAACCAAGAGACGCTCTTCTCAGAGGGGCAGAGCAGACCACAGCTCAGAGATCAGCCCGAGATACGAGAGGGGCTCGTTCTACTGATTATGGTAGCCTCAGACATGAGACAGCAGAGGAAAACCACAGTACAAATTCAGCAAAGTCTTCAATACAACAAGGTCTTTTTCCTCCTATGGTCAGTGAATGTGAGTCCTGCCTGGTCACTCAGTCAGAATACTGCCCTGGTCACTCAGTCAGAGCCCTGCCCTGGTCACTCAGTCAGAATACTGCCCTGGTCACTCAGTCAGAGTCCTGCCTGGTCACTCAGTCAGATTCCTGTCTGGTCACTCAGAGTCCTGCCCTGGTCACTCAGTCAGATTTCTGCCCTGGTCACTCAGTCAGAATACTGCCCTGGTCACTCAGTCAGAGTCCTGCCTGGTCACTCAGTCAGATTCCTGCTCTGGTCACTTAGTCAGATTCCTGTCTGGTCACTCAGAGTCCTGCCCTGGTCACTCAGTCAGAATCCTGCCCTGGTCACTCAGTCAGAGACATGCCCTGATCACTCAATAAAAGTGGATCATGGAGTCTGAATACTTGCAGTTTTTTTTAACTGTTAACTGAGCTACAGCTCAACTGATCTTTAACACCAGGTAGAGTAGAGTAATGCTAAAAGTAACACCAGAGAGAGGTGTCACTCAGTAATAAACACATAACAGGACAGGAGTGTTAGAGAGCCCTCTAACCTACAATCCAATAGCTCTATTGCCCTCTGTCCCACAGTCCAACAGCTCTAGAGCCCTCTAACCTACAGCTCTACAGCTCACTGTCCTGCACTCCAACAGCTCTAGAGCCCTCTATCCTGCAGTCCAACAGCTCTACTGACATCTATCCTACAATCCAACAGCTCTACTGACCTCTATCCTACAGTCCAACAGCCCTAGAGCCCTTTATCCCACAGCCCAACAGCTCTAAAGCCCTCTTTCCCAGTCCAACAGCCCTAGAGCCCTCTATCCCACAGTCCAACAGCCATAGAGACCTCTATCCCACAGTCCTACTCTCCTTCAGCCTCCCCATGACTCACAGGGCAGGTTCCCACAGCCCCTTTTTCAGCGCAGGTCATCGTGTCTTTAATCGGCATGAATTTCTCACACTCCTGCTCTGTTAGAATGGGCAGTTTCACCTTGCGGAGAGTTCTGGGCTCTGGAAGAGGAACTGCAGACGCAGGATGCATGACTGAGACAGTAACCAGTCAATATTTTCATATCTTGTTCTTTTGATATTCTAGGTTAAAAAATTTGTTGAAAGTTGAAGTTCTCTGTCATTTGATTGTTTTCCTGTACAGCACTATGAAAGGCAATCTATAAAATATGCTCAAAATAAATACTTGTTGCAAGAAACAAATTACTACACAGCAGTCCATGGAGAAAGTAATACTCAGCAGCCCCTAAGGAAATGATTACCCAGCATCCCCTGGTGAGACGCCAAGCCCAGCAGGCCTTGGAGAAACGACTACCCAGCAACCCCTGAAGAATCACCTACTCAGATCCCTCTGGTGAAACTACCCAGTAGCCCCTGGAGAAACGACTACCCAGCAGCTCCTGGGGTCTCTCACAGTCACTATACTGGAACATTAGGACCCACACAGACCGCAGGGTGAGCACTTTCTACTGGTCCCACTAACACCTCTTCCAGCAGCAGCCTTAGCTTTCCCAGGGGTCTCCCATCCTGGTTCTGACCAGGCTCACACCTGCTGAGCTTCAGAGGCCTGCCAGTTGTGAGTTGTAGGGTGATATAGTTTAAACCTAATAATTTACACATAAATAAGCTGCTGGATGAGATCCTATAATCAGGGCAAGATGCAATGATTTACACAAATCGTAGGAGTGTGGAACAAGCTGCCCAGCCCTGTTGTTGAAGCTGATACCCTGGATTCTCTTAAGGCCCAGCTAGGTGAGATCTTCCAGTCCAGACAGGAGGCTCTTCTTTACACAGAGGGTGGTGGTGGGGTGGAACAAGCAGCCAATACCATGGCTTCTTTCCAGAATCAGCTGGAAGAGACACTCAGATCAATTAATTGCTTATGAACAAACAGGCTACACTGTCCGAATGGCTTCCTTTCATTAGTGAAAGGCATGACCTGTTTTGTGTTCTTCAAAACTAGAAGACACAGGGTTTCACGTGAGGTGCAGAAGGATGCCTATCACTCCACACGTCTCCTCGTCCTGCGTACTGACAAACCACACAGCCCAGATATCTCTGTATCATCTCTGTGACAGAGACCCAGCTCATGGAACACTCCTTATCTCAGCAACTCTCATGCCGTCAGCACAAAGACGAGACCGCAGAGCAGAGAGCTCTCTCACCCTCCTGCACTCCCACAATGCTTTGTGTAAAGAAGTGTCTCCTCTTTTCTGTTTCAGGTGCTCTTCCCTGGAGTTTCCACTGGTCCTCTGATTACTGTTCCTTTTAAAGACGTCCACTGGGTTGACTTTGTCTTGGAGGCTTTTGAATACTTGGATCATGTCCCCTCTTGGTCTTCTCTGTTCAAGACTAAAAATGTTCATTTCTTCATCTTGCCAGTATAAAACACTCCACCCAGACTAAAGAGATTCTGTTCATCTAGCCTGTCAGTGTAGGACACTCCCTTCAGACTAAAGAGACTCAATTCCTTCAACGAGTCAGTGCAGGGCACTCCCTTATTTCCAGAATGCATCTACATGCACTTCTCAGGACTGAATCTAGAGCAGAAATAGCTTCCTGTAAAGAGATGTCTAAACCTGTCCACAATACTCTATGGGAATGATGCTGCACTAGTGTTTTACAGCCAGTGTTTAAGGGACAGATGCAAAGGCAGCAGGATATCTCAGATCTTTAGCTAAATCTGCTCGAGGAGAAGCAGCTCCACAGTCTTGTGAGTGTGCAGTATATGTCTCGGTGTGTCTGAGGGGTACTATATGTGCGAGACTGTGTGGATTACAAGGCAAAATTGAATGCTTTGGTTTTGACCTGCAGTCTTAAGATAAAAATGCTGTCACATATTCAGTCACATTGTTAATTAACAAAAACAAATTTTAAATTTCACTTGCTCTCCTCCCTCTTTAGTAAATTCAAATTATAATAAAAACAAGATTACAGCTCAACACAATGTTCCCAATGTAGTGATGTGAGGGTTATTATTTACAATTGGAAATTTTGAGTATTTTAGTATTTCAGAGTTTTAACTTTTCAACATTAAACCTTTTCTCGTTTAGCAAATAGGTTTCATATTTCCCTCACATCCATATTATCTCATACATGCAAATATGCATTTACTATCGTGAACTCACATTTGTTTGGAATAATAGTTAATCTCTTGAGAATTATGATGTGAATAAAGAAATTTTATACTCCAAGATCCGTTGGCCAGTCATCCTCAGTGAGTTCAAACTTCCCACTGAGAAGGAGGAGCTTGGCTTCATTGGTCTGCGGTCTGACTTGGCAGCTACTCCTTCAGTACAATTGTAATTACAATTAAGTAATTAAGTAATTAAATACAAGGTGTCACAATCGTAGTCCCTCCCCTTTAAGGGCGCTCCGGCTCGTTCACTTTTTTAACTGATTTTGTGCACCTGCTCCCTGTTCCAGCCCACCTTTAAAAGCCAGACGCTCACTCTGTTCCGGGCTCTGCATTGGAACACAGGCACCCGGAGGCTCACCTATCACCAAGTCTCCCTACGTCGGCTGCTCAGTTGGCATTCGCCTCCTACGTGTCCTGAACCAGCCGAACCCGGGACCTGGAGCGCCTGGTTCCGTTCCCCCTTTCTTTCCCCCATCCCTTCGCCGGATCCCACTCCGGTTTTTAACTTTGTTTTGTTCATCTTGTATTTATCACCCGGCTCTGGACCTTCGCCTGCACTGGACTTCCCTTTGGACTCCCTTTGGGACTGTACGCCTGGACCACACCCCCCAGAGCACCTTTGTCACGCCCCCACCCCGGTTCCTCTACCAGCCCAGTTCCTCGTCTCCCCCCGTGTGTGTTCACTCCCTTCGATTGTGTCGTCTGCATAGGGTCCTGAGAGACGTTTTGCCTGAAAGAGGAAGAGAGGAAGCCTAGAGTTTCTGGGGACATCTCCTTAGAAACTATCTGTGCATACTTGTCATCTTGGGTCGGCTACAAGGCAGACAGGTGGGAGAAGTTGATTTGTCCCAGTGCTGAATATGCTCGAGTATTCAGGATTTCAACAAAAAGAAGGAATCCAATTATCTTCTTTCACTGATCTGGTGAAAGTAACTGTGGGTTTGTGAGCGCAAGATTTCTTCTGTGTCAGAATGCATTTCTCAGGCAGAATTCTGCTTTTTACTGACTCATTCTCTTGGCCTGGTGTCTAGGAGAAAAGTTAAAGTCCTGAAAGTTGAAGCTCACAGACACTTGGAAGGAAAAGTTAAATTGCTATTTCAGTTAGAGAGAGAAGAGCAGGCAGTGAGTTGACCCATGAAAAATGAACTGGGTGTTAGATTTTAAGGGTAGACATCACAGCTGATGATTGGTCAGGATGTCATCATGTATAATTCTGGAACCCAGCCTCAGGTCCCCCATTGATGGGTCTTCCTTTGAGTGCCAGACATTGTCCTCTGACCCGTTGTTCCGGGGTGAAACAGACTGCAGACACAATGGAGCCCATCTATACTATATTTCACTTAGATGGATCCCCTTATCAGAGGGGTCTCTGAGCAACATATATCTGCATTTACAGAGATGCCCGTGCTGCCTGGACACATCATACAAAGATTATTAGAAATATTTAATAATAACACTTAAATCTAAGTGAAATAACATGTTGTTGCTTGATAAATGAAGTCACACTTACACATGGGACAGATCTAACACAACTCTTCACTCTCAGACACTCTCCCCTTTCACTAGGTTCACTCTGAACTTCACTGATTATCCTCTGAATAACTTCAGTCCCCAGACCAGGAACTTGAATGCTTGACGTTTTATTGAGCTGTTGACAGAGTTACAGTGCAACTGATAACTCACAGCAGGAAGAGCAAAGCTAAAAATCACACCAGAGAGAAGAGATATACTGTAGTTACACAGTGATAAACATGCAAAAGGATAGGAGACACAGTGTGACAGGAGCCACAGTGAGAGAGAAGATAACAGAGAATCTCTCAGGAATTAACACTCACAACAGGACAGGAGACACAGTGAGAGAGAGGAGATAGAGAATCCCTCAGTAATAAACACACACACCAGGAGACACAATGAGAGAGAAAAAGCACAGAAAGGAGGCACAGAGGCAGGCTTGGGGAGAATGAGAAGCCTGTGTTGATTTCAGTTGATCTCTCTCTCTGGATGGGACAGGATGCAGTGAAGCCTCAGAGCCAGGTGGGGGCGCTGTCCCCAGACATCACTCAGAAACGGAGACTCCGCTGTGCGTCTTGATCCAGGGCCTGTAGCTGGTGACCCGGGTGAAGATCTTGGGGGGGATGGGCAGTTCACAGCCCTTCCCATAGCTGACAATCCCAGCCTGGACCCAGCGGTTTCCCTTCTTACAGACCAGAGCCCCTCCGGAGTCTCCCTGGAGAGAGAGAGAGACAGAGAGACAGAGAGAGCTCAAGGCTGGAGCTATTAGACAAACTCCAGGCCTTTCGACCAAGAGTGATCTTTGGCCAAGTTGGAGTCAACGAGGAGATGGTGAGACTCATAAGCTCGGAGCTGCAGCAGGCCCTGCTCACACTCTTCAGCCCGGTACTGAGCGCCGGGTCTTTCCCTGAGACCTGGCAAGACTTGACCCTAGCAATTACAGAGGCACCTGTGTGAACAGTAACCTGGGGAGGGTGTTCTGCAGGATCATGAATACCCGTTTACTGACCTTCCTTACTGAGGACAATGTTCTAAGGAAGAGTCAGATCAGCTTCCTACCAAACTGCCTCACATCCTTCCACATTTACACCCTTCACACGATTATAGACAAGCATGTCCACCAAATAACAAACGACAAAGGGCCCCACACTCACTTTGCAGGTGCTCTTGTATTGACCTCCACAGCAGATCATGCTGGTCTTCATGTTCGGATACACGTTCTTGCAGGACTCCGGGTCATGGATGGGAATCTTGACTCTCTGGAGAGTGTGAGGGAAGGGAAGTTTGCCTGCGGACAGGAGAGAGAGAGTTCAGGAATTATATGACTTGCTCAGCATCTGTGTTCACCGAAACTGTAGGACCTGACCTCTGTTCCCAGAGACCCGTCTCTTGCTCAGATCTCCAGGAGACAGCTCTCACTTCTCGCTGTGGGGTTAATTCAGAGGGCAGCAGAGGTCAAGCAGTGGTTTCAGTGAGTCAACTGGTTCTGTGCATTTGAGATCCCCTCAGTAGCAACAGAAGAACTTCAACATTACTGACAGCAAAGCCTGCCACAGGGACACTGCTGTGCAGCAAGTTGACCCTAACCAGGACCGATTCAAGCTCAAGACGTTTGAGTAGGGATCTACGTCAGCAGGCGCAGGCATCAGAGGGACAAGTAAAGGTCCATTCCATGCTTAAAGCTAGAGAAAAGAAATGCTTTTCTGACACCTGACACCTGAAGAAGGCTCCAGAACCAAAGCATAGAATGGACCTTTACCTGTCCCTTTGAGATTCAAACTCATCTCTGTGATCAGCTGAGATCTCGGGAGTGTAGGGTTACAATATGACCAAGACCAGACTGAACCAGTGATCTCGGGACTGTAGGGTTTCAATATGACCAAGCTCAGACTAAATGGACTGTAGGGTAACAAGATAACTCCTATTGATTTTATGAATTTGTGATTTAAATGTGATTATGTGATTGTGTGATATTGTGATTTCAGTGTGACTGTGTGATTGTTTTATTGTGTGTTTGAAGTGTGATATTGAGTGATATTGTGTGATTCAATCTGCACTGTGCTGCCCTACAGCCCGGTGTTGTGCTTAGTTAAAGACAGGCTGCCTCCCTCTGTGATTGGTTCCAGACAGACTGCACTGTGATTGGTGAAAGACTGTACTGTCCTGCACTGTGATTGGATAAAGACAGACAGACTGCTCTGTGATTGGTTAGAGACAGACTGCCCCGCACCGTGATTGGGTAGAGACAGAGAGGACTGCTTTACACTGTGCTGCCCTGCAGCCCAGCTCTCTCAGAGGCTAAAAAGAGTCAGATCTCCTTACTGTTCTGCTGGACCCGCCCCCAGCCAGTGACCCAGCAGTCACTGCGGCTGGTGAAGAGGTCCGAGGGCTCGGCCAGAGGGACAGTCTGGATGAAACGGGACAGCGGCACGGGGCGATCCAGCTTCACCAGGGCGATGTCGTAGCCCTTTCTTGTGATGGTGTACTTGCTGTGGATGACCAAATCAGCCATGTTGCGGTTCACCTGGTGTGAGCTGGGCAGATCGAGCTCGTAGGCACCCAGATACACATGGGAAGACTTTATGTCTATGTAGCTAAGAGAAAAACCCAGGAGAAGACGTTACTACAGATTATGCTATTCCTCAGTCTTACCACAGCAAGGCAGACACTATGTCCTTAATGCTGAAAAGGAGGCACTTCTTTACACAGAGGATGGTGGGTGAGGGGAACAAGCTGCCCAGCCATGTTGTTGAAGCCGATACCCTGGCTTCTCTCCAGACACAGCTGGGTGAGACCCTCCAGTCAGGACAGGAGGTTCTTCTTTACACAGAGGGTGGTGGGAGTGTGCAACAAGTTCCACAACAAGTTCCACAGCCATGTTGATGGAGCTGATGTCCTGGCTGCTTTCAAGATAGTAAATGTGACACTCACGTCAATAAGCTATGAAACGCAAAGAGCTTGGTCTCACTTTCTAAGTGTTTTCACCAAGATAATGTTTTGCATAACCGTAAATCAAAATTTCTTAATTCTTAAATGAGCTATCCAACCTCCAGGAGGCGCTATACACTAGGACCCCCATTTACCATAGCTTGACAGACAGGAGCTAGCAAAAGTGTCACTGACATACAGATGACCAGTCAGTCAGTGTTGCGCCACACCCACCCTTTAAAACAGTGAGCCGCAGTCAGAACCCAGTGCTTGCTGATCAGGGAGCCCCCACATTGGCTGAGGCTCCCATTGGTCTTCTTCACCAGGAGGAACACCTGCCACGGCCAGAGTCCATCGCCAGCATCCTCACCCCCCACTATAGAGCTCCTGGACAGAGGAGAGCTGGACACTGGAGAGAGAGAGAATACTGACTGACTGAACACTCCAGTACATTAACACTGCACTGAGAGAGAGGGGTTCATACAGACACACTGACTGACTGAACACTCCAGTACATTAACACTGCACTGAGAGAAAGGGGTTAATACAGACACACTGACTGGACACTCCAGTACATTAACACTGCACTGAGAGAGAGGGGTTAATACAGACACACTGACTGGACACTCCAGTACATTAACACTGCACTGAGAGAGAGGGGTTCATACAGACACACTGACTGACTGGACACTTCAGTACATTAACACTGAGAGAGGATAAAACTGTCAGTGACTGCACTAAATGGTTCCCGAATTTCTCCTTTTCTCCTTACCCTCCAACGACTTCAGGGTCATGACCCCAAGCAGAAGTGGCAGGAAAATCATTCTCATCATCATCTGGGATGGTCAGGCCAGAAGCTGGTGCTGGTCTGTACGGAGCCTCTCTCAGTGTGCGATGGAGCACTCCTCTGTGGAGGTCAGTACAGAGCTGTTCAGTCTCCCAGCACTTATGGTTCAGATCTGTGTTCAGATAAGGTGTTTTACACAGTGAGAGCTTGTGAAAGGAAGTTTGCTGGGGCCAGTGAAGGTTCAGGGTCGTCATCAGCAGCCTCAGCCAGTGACACACCTCTGCCTCTTTCTCAGAAAAGAGGAAGCACAGAGCCCAGAGATACTTCCTACACAAGCCAGATCTCTGCCAGCAGAAGGTTCCACTATACAGTAGTTTCTCACGGTATAACCACCCGGTTCCCTCAACCTGCGGCTCCCCAGTTTCTCTCTTTTCTCATAGTAACATCACTGAAAACTGATGCAGTTATATAACATGCTGCAGATTTCTGTCATTTTGAAAGTTTATAATAATAATAATAATAATAATAATAATAATAATAATAATAATAATAATAATAATAATAATAATAAACTTTATTTTATATAGCACCTTTAAAGGTGGCTTCTCAAAGCGCTTTACAGGATGACAACAACAATAAATAAAAAGAATGCAGAAGATAAAACACAATTACAATATACAGAAGAGACCGTGGATGGTGGTACTAAGAAGAGCAGAGGGGTGAAGAATGGAACCAGTTAAGTAAAGGCTTTTCTGAAGAAGAAGGTTTGGAGTCTTGATTTGAAGGAGTTTAGAGAGAGTTCCAGAGCTTGGGGGCATAACAGGAGAAGGTCCTGTCACCCCCAGGTTTTTCAGGTTTTTTTCAAATATCCCCCCAAGGTTTTTCAATTTAGACTGAAGTTCAAGTACAGTGCCATCCACAGACAGGGTTACAGGATTGGCTTTACGAAGTTGATGGGGGGTACCAATAAGCATGACTTCAGTCTTGTCACAGTTAAGATGAAGGAAGTTTTGAGTCATCCAAATTTTTATGTCAGAGATGCAGTTAGATAGAATAGAGACAGCCACATCAGTGTCAGGTTTGGTATGGATGTATATTTGAGTATCATCAGTGTAAAAATGAAAGCTGAGGCCATGTGATCTTCAAAGCTGACCAAGTGGTAACATGTAAATGGTGAAGAGCATGGGCCCCAGTATTGAGCCCTGAGGAACACCAGACTTAACAAGACCAGTTTCAGACCTGTACCCATGAAGAGAGACAAAGTGACAGCGATCAGTGAGGTAAGATTTGAACCATTTGAGGGCAGTGTCAGAAACTCCAAACAGTCTCAGGATGAGAAAATAAGATGTCATGGTCAACAGTGTGAAAAGCAGCACTGAGATCAAGAAGGATGAGTATAGAAAGAGAAGCAGAATCAGAAGCTATTAGAAAATGGTTAGTGACTTTGACCAGGGCAGTTTCTGTGCTGTGAAGTTGACTGAAGCCAGATTGGAGGGGTTGGAAAAGGTTGTTTGTCATGAGGTGATTATGCAACTGAAATATGACAGCACATTCTAGATTTTTTTTAAGAAAGGATAAATTGAAGATGGGGTGAAAATTGTTAAGATTGTCGAGAGCCATGTCAGGCTTTTTTGGCACGGGGGTAATGGCAGCAGTTTTGAGGACCGTTGGTACAAAGTTTAGGATTTTTTTGTTCCACTTCACATTTTAACTCTCTGAATGGACAAAGAGCACTCACTGCAACTACTGCTGGACACACAGTACTGACCCTCCCCAATTACTGCTGGACACAGAGGACTGACCCTCCCCAACTACTGCTGGACACTAAGGACTGACTCTCCACAACTACTGCTGGACACACAGTACTGACCCTCCTCAACTACTGCTGGACACTGAGGACTGACTCTCCACAACTACTGCTGGACACAGAGGACTGACCCTCCCCAAATACTGCTGGACACTGAGGACTGACCCTCCCCAACTACTGCTGCACACTGAGGACTGACCCTCCCCAACTACTGCTGCACACTGAGGACTGACCCTCCCCAAATACTGCTGGACACACAGTACTGACCCTCCTCAACCACTGCTGGACACACAGTACTGACCCTCTTCAACTACTGCTGGACACTGAGGACTGACCCTACCCAACTACTGCTGGACACACAGTACTGACCCTCCCCAACTACTGCTGGACACTGAGGACTGACCCTCCCCACCTACTGCTGGACACAGAGGACTGACCCCAAATACTGCTGGACACAGAGGACTGACCTTACCCAACTACTGCTGGACACAGAGGACTGACCCTCCCCATCTACTGCTGGACACTGAGGACTGACCCTCCACAACTACTGCTGGACACAGAGGACTGACCTTACCCAACTACTGCTGGACACACAGTACTGACCCTCCCCAACTACTGCTGGACACTGAGGACTGACCCTCCCCAACTACTGCTTGACACAGAGGACTGACCTTCCTCAACTACTGCTGGACACTGAGGACTGACCCCAACTACTGCTGGACACAAAGGACTGACCCTCCCCAATTACTGCTGGACAGGGAGGACTGACCCTCCCCAACTACTGCTGGACACAGAGCACTGACCCTCCCCAACTACTGCTGGACACTGAGGACTGACCCCAACTACTGCTGGAAACTGAGGACTGACCCTCCACAACTACTGCTGGACAGCCCTGCTGCAGACACACTGGCTGACCCCTCCAGGACCAGGACTGTATAGCCTTGCTGTAGATACACTGACCCCTCCAGAACCAGGACTGGACAGCCCTGCTGCAGACACACTGACCCCTCCAGAACCAGGACTGGACAGCCCTGCTGCAGACACAGTGACTGACCCCTCCAGGACCAGGACTGGACAGCCCTACTGCAGACACACTGACCGGCCATGATCTGGACTATTTGAGGTGGGGGCTTGATTTGTCTGTAACCCATAGCCTGCAGCAGAGCTGTGTGCTGATACTGCACTGCCCTTCTCTCAGATAATCAGATAATCATTCTGCTGTTCATCAGACCAAGCAGGTGATCACATCTGATGGAGATAGTGATTGCATCATTGCGTCAATCAAGATTACGAGTTTACTGCTAATTGCAAGTTAACACTTCTGCGAAATCTCATTGTGACTCAGTATTGCTCTTTTGCAGCTGTCTGAGCTGCTCTGTGGACGGATCGCGACACATCTGGTGGACCAATGGAGGCCAGTGTGAAACTGTTAGTAGCACTTTTAGAATCGACTACTATATTAACTCCAGGATTTAAACAGGACATTTCTTCAGAGAAGCCAGCGTATCAAATTCGACAGCTTGATCCACACCCTCACCACCCTTTGTTTAAAGAAACACCTCCTGCCCTGTTTCAATGATCTCATTCAAGAAACAACTGGATAATAAAATTCTTACATTTCTATAGCGCTTTGCTGGACACTCCACTCAAAGCAATTTTCAGGTAATGGGGATCCCCTCCACCACCAGAGTGCAGCCCCACCTGGATGATGCTCCAGTACTCTCACCACACTCCAGCTCTCAGTGGGGAGGAGAGCAGAGTGATGAGGCCAGTTCAGAGAGGGGGGTTATCAGGAGGCCATGACTGGTAAAGACCAGGGGAAGTCTGTCCAGGACACTGGGGTCACACCCCTAATCTTTCTGAGAGACACTCTGGGGTCTTTACTGACCATAGAGAGTCAGGACCTCAGTTTTACATCTAATCTGAAGGACGGCGCCTTGTTTACAGTCTAGTGTCCCCGTCACTGTACTGGGGCATTAGGACCTACACAGACCACAGGGTGAGCGCCCCCCTACTGGCCCCACTAACAACTCTTTCAGCAGCAAACTTAGCTTTCACAGGAATCTCCCATCCAGGTACTGTGCACACTATCCGAGCTTCAGAGGGCTGCCAGGTGTGATTTGCAGAGTGATGTAGAATAAACTTAATAACTGACACATAAATAAGCTGCAGGTTAAGATCCTCCAATCAGGACAGGATGCAATTATTTACACAAAGGGTGGTGGGGGTGTGGAACAAGCTGCCCAGCCATGTTGTTGAAGCCGATACGCTAGCATATCTCAAGACAAAGCTGGGTGAGATTCTCCAGTCAGGATAGAGGCTCTTCTTTACACAGAGGGTGGTGGTGGGGTGGAACAAGCAGAATCAGCTGGATGAGACACTCAGATCAATGAATTGCTCATGAACAAGCAGGCTACACTGGCTGAATGGCTTCCTTTCATTAGTGACCTGTTTTGTGTTCTTCAAAACTAGAAGACACAGGGTTTCACGTGAGGTGCAGAAGGATGCCTACCGCTCCACACGTCTCCTCGTCCTGCGTACTGACAAACCACACAGCCCAGATATCTCTGTATCATCTCAGTGACAGAGACCCAGCTCATGGAACACTCCTTATCTCAGCAGCTCTCCTGCCGTCAGCACAAAGACGAGACCGCAGAGCAGAGCTCTCTCACCCTCCTGCACTCCCACAATGCTTTGTGTAAAGAAGTGTCTCCTCTTCTCGTCTAGATCTTACTCATAAAGAAGTGCGTTTCTCTTAATTGTCGGCAATTGTTCAAGAGAAACGGAATTGTTTATTCTTCGGATAAGCGTTTAAAAGGTCTGACAGGAAACTGGCCGTTAAGTTATGTGGGGCTTTCAAATCTTTTTTTTTAAATGTCCTGGTTCGTTACCGAGATGAACACAGCCAATCCGAGAGCTGCGAGGCACCAGCTTGTCCTTGATCTAACTGGTTCACAAACAGTTAGGCAAACGGCTAACTTCCCTAATTTCACAGGTAATATATCTCCTCCCCCCGGGTCAGCTGCAAGGAGCTGATAGGAGCGGACTAACTGCAGTCCAGCCCGTGGTCAGCACGCAGCTCCGTGTTAAACTAGTGCGCCGCCTACGGACTAATTATGACCAACACGGCCGCTGAACTCAGCCAGCTGCTCCGTACTGAACCTGTTCTCAACTGCAATGAGCCCAAAGCACCAGGGGCGCCCTCTAGTGATGACTGAGGCAGAGCGGAGCCCTGGATCACATTAGTGTTTCCCTTTACAGTGGGAATAAGATTGCCACTATGAATCCCATTTCAGTAAAAAAGGAATGTTTAAATGTTTATCCGAGGACTAATTTAAAAAACAATATCCAATAATAAATAAAAAACGATTTTATTTTTGAGTCTGATCTAGGCTCAAGCAGGCGGTATGTTCTGGATTGCTGTTTCAGCTCTAACCGGAGACTGGAGTTTGTCTCATTTTCAATCACACATGAAACACTTTCACACACGAGGGGAAACAAGCGCGTGTGAGAAGAGTGGTTTGAACTCACGCCTCTAGTGAAGACCGTCAGTGGGATTAAAGACAAGCTTGTGCCCCGGTGCTCTTTTTAGAAGGGCTCCTTCCTGCACAGATTGCCGATTGTTTAACATTTCTCCCTGAATGGGGCTCAAACTCCTGTAATTACTCACCCGTAAGAAGAGAAATAATTTCATTGCCAAGTAATCAATTCATAGAATCAACGTAAATGAACAATTAACGGAGTTAAAGCGTTGTTTTTTTTAAACTGGAGTGAGGTAGTTAAAATGCTACCGAACCCCGCTCTCCCGCGTGACAGGCGGGGATACTCACCACTATACTAATGAGGAGCGCGCGTGTCCTAAATTTATCCCAAGAATTTTGTGTGCACGGGCCGGAGCTCACCCCAAGCACAGCGAGGGGGATTAGCTCAAATGGTAGAGCGCTCGCTTCGCATGCGAGAGGTAGCGGGATCGATGCCCGCATCCTCCAGCTTCTGCGCTTTATGTGCTAAAGAGGACAGACTTCTGTCTCAATAAAAATGTTATGTTGACCGCTGTGACATCTCACTGCTACATTTTCAATTTATAGAACTCTAACTTAACCCTTCCACGGGAAAGCTGTTAAAACAGGAGAAAGTCTGCGATGTATTTTATAGATTATTTATTTTCTAACACACAGGTGTCAATCTTAATTAAACCCACGTCAGAATGTGTCCCTTTCAACCCATTATTACATAATCCTGTTAGTGCCGAGCACACAGCGGGTGAGGGTACAGAACAGCACAGCAGAGCTTCAACAGGACTCACAGGAGGGAAGGGCTGTCCGGTATCGCCGGCTGTTCGCTACATTACCAGATGATATGTTTCAAGCCCAAATCACACTCGTATATGAGAAAATATATATATACACAGTATACATCATATACATATGCATACAAATACTATATATATACACAGTATACATCATACGAATATGTATATACTGTACATGACTGCGAGCAATATAAAACGTGGGTGCCACGTAATAAAGAGCAAGCTGCTGAAATCGTTTATGAATTTTTGATTCAAGATTTTTTATTTGCCATATACAACAAGTGTATTGGAAAGCTTACTCGTTTAGCTGTAGCCAGTAACAGTAGAGAAAAAAAATAGGCACAAAAGACAAACAGACATGGACAATAAATGAGACAATAGACGTTTTGATACAGCCAAGACAGGACACAGTGCAGACAGCGCAGTACCTTACAGTGCAGGTGCGAATATGAGCTGTTTAAGATGCGGGCTGCTTGGGGGAAGAAACTGTTTTTGAATCTTTTCAAAATCCATCTACCAGACCCCAGGGGTGAAAACAGATCGTGGCCTGGGTGAATTGGTCCCGAGCCCAGTTGTGGCAGCGGTTGAGATATATCTGGTCAATGGAGGGTGGCTCAGTCCCAGTGATTTTCTGGTCAGACCTCACAACCCTCTGTATGGCTGTTCTGTCCTGTCCTGTGGCTCCACCATACCACACCGCAACACCACCAGGCAGGACACTCTCAATCGGATTACGGTAAAGATTGGTGAGTGTTATCTTGCTCATCCTCCACTTCCTTAACTGTCTAAGGAAGTGAAGGCGCTGGTGGGCTTTAGTGAGGATGGCAGCAGTGTTCTCTGGCCAGCTCAGCCTCTCAGTGATCTGGAGGCCGAGGAACCTGAAGGTGCTGACAGTTTCGACTGGAGCCCTGTGAATGATGATGGGTGTGTGACGTCCTCTGTGCCTCCTGAAGTCCACTATAATCTCTTATGTTTTGGTGATGTTAAGTCTGAGGATGTTGTTGTGGCACCACTCCACCAGCTCTGCTACCTCACTCCTGTAGGCGGTTTCATCCCTGTTGCTGATAAGACCGATGACTGTGGTGTCATCGGCAGACTTGGTGATGCGGTTGCTGTTAAATCTGGCCACACAGTCGTGTGTAAAGAGAGAATACAGCTGTGAGTTCAGGCAGTAGCCCTGGGGGGCCCCTGTGTTGAGGATCAGAGGGGATGAGGTTTTGTTTCCAGTCCTCACCACTTGGGGTCTGCCTGTCAGGAAGTCCAGGACCCAGTTGCAGATGGAGTTGCTGAGGCCCAGACCCCTGAGCTTGACCACCTGTCTGCCTGGCACAGTCGTGTTGAAGGCTGAGCTGAAGTCAATAAATAACATCCTGGCACAAGTGAATCATCGCCCCTTTCGAAAAAAATTGAAAACAATCTGAGCACTGTGTGGCTCGTTGGTCTAGGGGTATGATTCTCGCTTAGTATGTGAGAAGTTCTACGTTCAAATCCTGACCAAGTCCATTCTTGTTATGTGATGATAGGAAGACATATCAAACTCACTTCTTATCCTCTGTGTATCTGAAACGAGTAGACTAGAGGAGTAGGGAACTTTATTGCCATATGTACATGTACGTTGGAATTCTTATTCTCACTGATCTCCCTGGACACCACCACACAATGGAGACAGTACAGGAGCAAGTCAGACTGTGGAGATTTTCCACAGACCTGAGATGGACCAGCGTCTAATTCAGGGCGGGGGAGGGACACACCCCATGAAGAAAACATCTACAGCTGAGTTTTCCTACCTTTTGTTTTCTTATTGAATCTGCTGGTGATTATAAATTGTAATGCATATAGCCACCGGTGATTGTGTAAGAGCCGGCTTACCAGAGCGGTGACGTAACCGCCCGAACCCTGTAATAGCAGGACCACAGCCGCTAGGCTGAGAGGAGATCTCTCTTTAGTTCAACAGGCTGGGTCCCTGTTGAGTGACACTAGAGACCTGGGTTTGAGTCCCTGACAGCTGGGGGCTGACCTGATGTGGCAGCAGGCGAGGGTGCCCACGTGAACCCCAGAGCGTCACATTGGTGTGAGAAGTGGGATGGGATAGCCCTTCACTGAAGATGGCGAGTTAAGCCGGGGAGAGTGTAATGCATACGGCCACAAGTGAGTGTGTAAGAGCTGGTTTACCAGAGTGGTGATGTCACTGCCCTTCCCTGTAATGGCAGGGCCATTGCCGCTGGGCTGAGGGGAGAACTCCGTTTAGCTCAACAGGCTAGGTCCCTACTGAGTGATGCTGGAGGCTTGGGTTCAAGTCCTTGATGGTGGGGGGCTGACCTGAGCCAAGCAGTAGATGAGGGTGCCCATGTGAACCCTGTAGTGTTTCAAAATAGTGTTTTTAGAGGGGCTCCTTCCTGCACAGACTGCCGAATGTTGAACATTTCACCATGAATGGGGATCATACTCTTGTAATTACTCACCCGTAAGAAAAGAAGTCATGTCATTGGACACGTGTCTAAGTAATAAATTCATTTTTTTAAAACTGAAGTGAGGTAGTTAAAAAGTTACCAGTCTCCCCATCAGGGAATCAAACCCCAGTCTCACACATGACAGGCAGGGACACTCACCACTATACTAACGAGGAGCACATGCCCATTGAACAAATTAAAGTCTCAAAATGCGATGTCCTCTCACTGCCACATTTTCTACATAGAATTGTAACCAAACCCTTCCACAGGATAGGTTACGGGAAACTTGTTGGAACAGGAGAAAATCCAGGACTTATTTCATGGAGAAGTTCTGTTCCATCAGTGTGCCAGATTCAGAAAGCAGTGAAGCGCACTGACAGTCACCTCCACTGTCATGAGAGCAGAATAAAGTCCGAGTGAAGATCTTTTCACGACCGGTTCTTGTAAACCAGCAGACAGCCCGCCAGCTAAAACACCTCGCTATAACCTCATACTGAGCGAGGCGTGATCACGATACGTGCTCTGCTGTGCTACTATAGTCGTTTCATAAAAGCAGAAAATATGAGGAGAGCTGGACGTATGTTCTTGTAATCATGGAATAAAACAGGGCTTGTCCACAATTTGAAGCCGGGACCTCTCGCAACCAAACAGCAAACCTAGACCAATGAGCCAGAGAGGTCATGAGTGTCCTGATTTCAAGTGTGTTTTTCACGTGTGTGCGAAGACTCGTGAGGGATTTAATGTGCACAGGACGGAGCTGATCTACAGTATAGTGAGGGGGATTAGCTCAAATGGTAGAGCAAATGCGAGAGGTAGCGGGATTGATACCCGCATCCTTCAGCTTTTGCCTCTATGTACTAGAGAGGACAGACACTCTTGGGGTGGAATAATGAAAGTGGGAGAGACTTTCCCCTGTCACCCACAACACGTTCCACACTAGACTGCTCAGTTATAACTCCCGCTTGCTTTTTACTCCATTTCTGAACGTTGTTTGCCTGATGTACGTTTCAAGGTTTTGTGGTCATCAGTTTAAAGCGCTTTATATGACTTCACGTGGTGTTCTTGTCTCTTGCCCAGTGAGTTATGAAGATGAGATCTTCCCTTTTCTTCAGCCCTGGGTTTTAATCTTTTGGGGGAATATGGTCTGAGTTACAACAGTCACACGGAAATAATGTTGATATATATAATGTTCATTTCGACATGAGCTGGCAAACAGCCATCATCCTGACTCGTTAGCGTAGCAGGTAGCACATCAGTCTCATAATCTGAAGGTTGTGAGTTCAATCCTCACACAGGGCAGGGATCAATGCTGTTTTGGGCTCTTCACAGATGGGGCATGAGACGTTCACTCACGCACATGCGTGTTCTTCACTTCCACGCCAAATACGAGATGTTTAGTCCACGATAAACACGGTTGGATCCCTCGCTATGATGCTCGTTGTCCACTTGCACATTTTTAAAATAATGATGCATGAGAGCAGCAGATAAACTCCGAGTGGTGAAGGTGTCTCCACCACTGGATCTTGTAAACCAGCAATCAGCCCGTCAGCTACAGGACCTGGCTATAACCTCACGACACTCGCTCTGCTGTGCTACCGAGGAGGGCTGGATATGTCTTCCTACAATAATAGAAAAAAAGATGGTCTCTTCGCGCACAGAGACCGGAGACAGACCAGAGACTCGCGCCGATCGCTTAGAGCAGTGGTTCTCAAACTATGGTACGCCGCCAGCTGGTACGCCATATATCCCCTGGATCTTTGTTGTGTGCACTGAAAAATTGGGATGGGTTTTCATATTTTCTATTTTAATACGTGTCGAATACGCAGCCCACGTACTACGATACAGAGCGTGCTCATACCTGAGTGGATACAGAGCTACAATGTGATTCTATACCATTGTATAGGAATGCGTGCTACAAACGAAAGTGACCAGTTGTATCTAAAAAAACTTATCTCCAGCAAATAGGGAGGTAGGAGAATGTGTATGATTTTGGAACAATGCCAATGTTATAAGCACAGGAAAGCATAGAAATGTGTGCTATGAACTCTGGCAATCGTGTGAGCACAGGAAAGCGTGATAGATAACAGAAAAATATTAAAGAACTGTTCTAGGTTAATTTGAGAAAAATACACCGAGCGTCTCTGTGTTTCGCTCCCATGCGCATGAAATAAACACTTCTTTTAACTTCTGAGAAGGACTCCTGAACCACAAAACAGGGAAAAACACAAGCCTGCGGATTGCTAAAGCAGGTAAGCTATTTTTGAAAAACCTTAGTTACCATTGACAAAAGAGCTGACATGCATTATGTGTGGAGAACAAGCTCCTAAACAGCTCGACCTGCTGCCCCCTCTGAAAGACACAGTCACTCAGAGAATTATTGAAATGGCGGATGATATCAAAAGTACGCTGACAAAGCACGTTAAGATGAGCAGCTGCTTTTCACTGCAATTAGACAAGTCTGTAGATGCCTTTGATTTGGCCAATTTGCTCATTAACGTTAGATACGGGTTTGAGGGCACGTCTCATGAGGACTTTCTGTTCTGTAAGCCGCTACCAAAAGGAACTACAGGAGAACACGTTTCAGCTTCTGAATGAATTTATCGAAGAGAATGGCATCGACTGGAAAAAATGCATCAGAGTTTGTACAGACTGTGCTAGAGCAATGACAAGCCGACACAGCGGTGTAATTACATGAATTAGAGAGGTTGCTCTAGAAATGAATTAATGCACTGCAACATCCACCGCGAGACCTTTGCCATCAAGAAGATGCCTGACGATTTAAAATCTGTTAGACTCTGTTGTGATTTGTATCAGGGCTCGAAAAATGAGTTCACATCTGCTTTGCTCAACTAAACAGGCTCAACCCTCTCACTGAAATGGTGCAATTTTATTTATTTGTTTATTTTTAATTGTTGTTGTTCCTGTTTTTGTTCTGTAAATTGCTTTGAGAAGCCACTTTTAAAGGCGCTATATAAAATAAAGTTTTTATTATTATAATATTTATTATATATGTATGTGAGTGTGTGCGCGCACGCGTGCTCATATTGGTCAATTTCTGGGGTTCCTATGAGAAGATGACTTGTAGGTGGTACTTGGATGCTTTGGTTTGTTCAGGGGTGGTATTTGGTCCAAAATGTTTGAGAACCACTGCCCTAGACCAGTGAGCTTGCGGAAGGGGAGGGGTCTTTAACTCGTCCCCTCAGACACTCGTAAAGAAGTCCAGGAATGAGCTATTACTGTCGCTCTCACTGCTGTCAGCATGCCCATGTTGTCAAAGCAGGATTCAACATGAAAGAACAGCGATCATTTCAAGACAATGCTCCCCACTCCTTCAGCAGGAACTTCAGAGTCTGAAGTCACCTGATTCGCCGATAGTCAAAGCAGCGCAAAACACGAAACGCCAACAGGCAGTAGGAGTTAATGTAAAGAGCATTGAACTGACGAGCACAAGAGCTCGACTCGTGCAGCAGGCAGAGAAGGTCCCGCCATCGTCCTCACACTTGACAGGACCGCCCTGCAGACGACAGGCAGTGACGGTGCCGGTAAGAGGGGGAGAAGCGGCACACGGTGACTCCGAGGAGGAGGGCGCAGCGGAAACGTCTCCTGACAGGAAACAGAGCTCTGGCTCCACAGCGGACACGTGCTCCTCTTTAGTATAGGGCTGAGTATGCTAAGGAGGAGGAGGGCGCAGCGCGGAGGGTGAGCTCAGCTGGTTGAGCGTCCTCCTGCCTCCTCCAGGAGTGAGTTTAGAGCTCTGTGTGCCGACAGGCCTCCTGTAGCCGCGTTCACGCCTTGCGGAGAGAGCGCTGGGCGACTGTCAAGCGTTCAACAGCCGCGCCTCCTGCTCATCTTCTCTCCGCATGAAGCGCGGCTCCGGCGCTCTCTGGTGAAATCTCATCTCCGCAGATCGGGAATCGGAGGGCCAAGCGAGCCGCAGACGTATCGATGGCTAAGGAGGGCTCGCTGCTGAGACAGGGAGGCCACTTCAGCAAGAAGGACTTGTGTGAGGTGGGATCTCAAAGACGGACTCGCAACAGAAACAAAGAGAAAAAGTATTGGTGAGATCAAAAGGCGGATTCAATATCCAGCAGGGAGCATTGCTAGATTAGGGAACAGATGCTTGAAATCCCTGGCTCGTTTTCAGCCAGCCTCTTTAGTGCATTAGGTAGCGCGTCAGTGACATAATCAGAAGATTGTGAGTTTGATCCTCACACGGGGCAGGACTTTTTTGCTCATCTGACACGGGGGGGTCAGTTTTGGAAAAAAACTGCAGCGTTGTGCACCGCGACAACCAGGCACCCCGGAGTTTCTGAAAAAAAAAAATTCAGCTAAGATCACAAAACAACTTTTCTTCAAGTTAACATGGGCTAAAAATCCATCCCTGAAAATAAAAATTATCTAAGTAGTGTGCAAATGCTGATCCTTACCCTACCTGGGGTGTCCACTGAGCATTCCCGCAAACTCTAGTTGAAGTTCTCTGGGCATGGGATTTTGACATGTTACCCAAACCAAAAGGAATGAGTGGGAAAAAATCAAGACAACGGATAGAAGCACTTGCATTTGAATGAGTTTCAAGCATGCTTGGGTACTCGTGTGATCTGAGTGACTCAGTTTTGGAACACAACTGTCGCGTGGTTTACCGCGACATCCAGGCACCCCAGAGTTTCTGAAAAAAAATTTTCAGCGATTTTCACAAAACCAGTTTTCTTCAACTTGAATTGGGCTAAAAATCCATCCCTGAAAATAAAAATTCTCTGAGTGGTGTGTAAATGCTGATCCCTACCCTACCTGGGGTGTCCATTGAGCATTTCCGCTAACTCTAGTTGAACTTCTCTGGCCATGAAATTTTGACATGTTACCCAAACCAAAAGGAATGAGTGGGAAACAATCAAAACAATGGATAGAAGCACTTGCATTTGAATGGGTTTCAAGTATGCTTGGGTATTCATGTGATCTGAGTGACTCAGTTTTGGAATACAACTGTTGCGTGGTGCACCGCGACCTTCAGGCACCCCGGTGTTTCTGAAAAAAAATTTTCAGCGATTCTCACGAAACCACTTTTCTTCAACTTGAATTGGGCTAAAAATCCATCGCTGAAAATAAAAATTATCTGAGTGGTGTGTAAATGCTGATCCTTACCCTACCTGGGGTGTCCACTGAGCATTTCCGCTAACTCTAGTTGAAGTTCTCTGGGCATGGGATTTTGACATGTTACCCAAACCAAAAGGAATGAGTGGGAAACAATCAAGACAACGGATAGAAGCACTTGCATTTGAATGAGTTTCAAACATGCTTGGATATTCGTGTGATCTGAGTGACTCAGTTTTGGAATACAACTGTCGCGTGGTGCACCGCGACATCCAGGCACCCCAGAGTTTCTGAAAAAAAATTTTCAGCGATTTTCACGAAACCACTTTTCTTCAACTTGAATTGGGCCAAAAATCCATCCCTGAAAATTAAAATTATCTGAGTGGTGTGTAAATGCTGATCCTTACCATACCTGGGGTGTCCACTGAGCATTTCAACGAACTCTAGTTGAACTTCTCTGGGCATGGGATTTTGACATGTTACCCAAACCAAAAGGAATGAGTGGGAAACAATCAAGACAACAGATAGAAGCACTTGCATTTGAATGAATTTCAAATATGCTTGGGTATTCGTGTGATCTGAGTGACTCAGTTTTGGAATGCAACTGTCGCGTGGTGCACCGCGACATCCAGGCACCCCGGAGTTTCTGAAAAAAAATTTTCAGCGATTTTCACGAAACCACTTTTCATCAACTTGAATTGGGCTAAAAATCCATCTCTGAAAATAATAATTCTCTGAGTGGTGTGTAAATGCAGATACTTACCCAACCTGGGGTGTCCACTGAGTATTTCAATGAACTCTAGTTGAAGTTCTCTGGGCATGGGATTTTGACATGTTACCCAAACCAAAAGGAATGAGTGGGAAACAATCAAGACAACAGATAGAAGCACTTGCATTTGAATGAGTTTCAAGCATGCTTGGGTATTCGTGTGATCTGAGTGACTCAGTTTTGGAATACAACTGTGGCGTGGTGGACCACGACCTCCAGGTACCCCAGAGTTTCTGAAAAAAAAATTTCTGCGATTTTCAAGAAACCACTTTTCTTCAACTTGATTTGGGCTAAAAATCCATCCCTGAAAATAAAAATTCTCTGAGTAGTGTGGAAATGCTGATCCTTACCCTGCCTTGGTTGTCCCCTGAGCATTTCCGTGAACTCTAGTTGAAGTTCTCTGGGCATGGGATTTTGACATGTTACCCAAACCAAAAGGAATGAGTGGGAAACAATCAAGACAACAGATAGAAGCACTTGCATTTGAATGAGTTTCAAGCATGCTTGGGTATTCGTGTGATCTGAGTGACTCAGTTTTGGAATACAACTGTCGCGTGGTGCACCGCGACCTCCAGGCACCCCGGAGTTTCTGAAATAAAATGTTCTGCTATTTTCACGAAACCACTTTCCTTCAACTTGAATTGGGCTAAAAATCCATCCCTGAAAATAAAAACTCTCTGAGTAGTGTGGAAATGCTGATCCTTACCCTACCTGGGGTGTCCACTGAGCATTTCCGCGAACTCTATCTGAAGTTCTCTGGGCATGGGATTTTGACATGTTCCCCAAACCAAAAGGAATAATTGGGAAACAGTCAAGACAACAGATAGAAGCACTTGCATTTTAATGAGTTTCAAGGATGCCTGGGTACTCGTGTGAGCTGAGTGACTCAGTTTTGGAATACAACTGTCGCGTGGTGCACCGCGACCTCCAGGCACCCCGGAGTTTCTGAAAAAAAATTTTCAGCGATTTTCACGAAACCACTTTTCTTCAACTTGATTTGGGCTAAAAATCCATCCCTGAAAATAAAAATTCTCTGAGAAGTGTGGAAATGCTGATCCTTACCCTACCTGGGGTGTCCACTGAGCATTTCCGCGAACTCTATCTGAAGTTCTCTGGGCATGGGATATTGACATGATCCCCAGACCAAAATGAATGAGTGGGAAACAATCAAGGAAACAGATAGAAGCACTTGCATTTGAATGAGTTTCATGGATGCTTGGGTATTCGTGTTATCTGAGTGACTCAGTTTTGGAATACAACTATCGCGTGGTGCATCGCGACATCCAGGCACCCCGGAGTTTCTTAAAAAAATTTTCAGCAATTTTCACGAAACCACTTTTCTTCAACTTGAATTGGGCTAAAAATCCATCCCTGAAAATAAAAATTTTCTGAGTGGTGTGTAAATGCTGATCCTTACCCTACCTGGGGTGTCCACTGAGCATTTCAATGAACTCTAGTTGAAGTTCTCTGGGCATGGGATATTGACATGTTACCCAAACCAAAAGGAATGAGTGGGAAACAATTAAGACAACGGATAGAAGCACTTGCATTTGAATGAGTTTCAAACATGCTTGGGTATTCGTGTGATCTGAGTGACTCACTTTTGGAATTGAACTGTCACGTGGTGCACCGCGACATCCAGGCACCCCGGAGTTTCTGAAAAAAAATTTTCAGCGATTTTCACGAAACCACTTTTCATCAACTTGAATTGGGCTAAAAATCCATCTCTGAAAATAATAATTATCTGAGTGGTGTGTATATGCTGATCCTTACCCTACCTGGGGTGTCCACTTAGCATTTCAATGAACTCTAGTTGAAGTTCTCTGGGCATGGGATTTTGACATGTTCTCCAAACCAAAAGGAATGAGTGGGGATCAATCATGGAAGCAGATAGAAGCACTTGCATTTGAATGAGTTTCAAGGATGCTTGGGTACTCGTGTGATCTGAGTGACTCAGTTTTGGAATACATCTGTCGCGTGGTGCACCGCCACCTCCAGGCACCCCGGAGTTTCTGAAAAAAAATTTTCTGCGATTTTCACGAAACCACTTTTCTTCAACTTGATTTGGGCTAAAAATCCATCCCTGAAAATAAAAATTCTCTGAGTAGTGTGGAAATGCTGATCCTTACCCTACCTGGGGTGTCCACTGAGCATTTCCGCGAACTCTATCTGAAGTTCTCTGGGCATGGGATTTTGACATGTTCCCCAAACCAAAAGGAATGAGTGGGAAACAATCATGGAAACAGATAGAAACACTTGCATTTGAATACGTTTCAAGGATGCTTGGGTACGCGTGTGATCTGAGTGACTCAGTTTTGGAATACAACTGTCGCGTGGTGCACCGCGACCTCCTGGCACCCCGGAGTTTCTGAAAAAAAAAATTCAGCGATTTTCACGAAACCACTTTTCTTCAACTTGATTTGGGCTAAATATCCATCCCTGAAAATAAAAATTCTCTGAGTCGTGTGGAAATGCTGATCCTTACCCTACCTGGTGTGTCCACTGAGCATTTCCGCGAACTCTAGTTGAAGTTCTCTGGGCATGGGATTTTGACATGTTCCCCAAATCTAAAGGAATGAGTGGGAAACAATCAAGACAAGAGATAGAAGCACTTGCATTTGAATGAGTTTCAAGCATGCTTGGGTATTCGTGTGATCTGAGTGACTCAGTTTTGGAATACAACTGTGGCGTGGTGGACCACGACCTCCAGGCACCCCAGAGTTTCTGAAAAAAAAATTTCTGCGATTTTCAAGAAACCACTTTTCTTCAACTTGATTTGGGCTAAAAATCCATCCCTGAAAATAAAAATTCTCTGAGTAGTGTGGAAATGCTGATCCTTACCCTGCCTTGGTTGTCCACTGAGCATTTCCGTGAACTCTAGTTGAAGTTCTCTAGGCATGGGATTTTGACATGTTCCCCAAACCAAAAGGAATAAGTAGGAAACAATCAAGGAAACAGACAGAAGCACTTGCATTTGAATGAGTTTCATGGATGCTTGGGTATTCGTGTTATCTGAGTGACTCAGTTTTGGAATACAACTGTCGCGTGCTGCACCGCGACCTCCAGGCACCTCGGAGTTTCTGAAATAAAATGTTCTGCTATTGTCACGAAACCACTTTCCTTCAACTTGAATTGGGCTAAAAATCCATCCCTGAAAATAAAAACTCTCTGAGTAGTGTGGAAATGCTGATCCTTACCCTACTTGGGGTGTCCACTGAGCATTTCCGCGAACTCTATCTGAAGTTCTCTGGGCATGGGATTTTGACATGTTCCCCAAACCAAAAGGAATAATTGGGAAACAGTCAAGACAACAGATAGAAGCACTTGCATTTTAATGAGTTTCAAGGATGCCTGGGTACTCGTGTGAGCTGAGTGACTCAGTTTTGGAATACAACTGTCGCGTGGTGCACCGCGACCTCCAGGCACCCCGGAGTTTCTGAAAAAAAATTTTCAGCGATTTTCACGAAACCACTTTCCTTCAACTTGAATTGGGCTAAAAATCCATCCCTGAAAATAAAAACTCTCTGAGTAGTGTGGAAATGCTGATCCTTACCCTACCTGGGGTGTCCACTGAGCATTTCCGCGAACTCTATCTGAAGTTCTCTGGGCATGGGATTTTGACTTGTTCCCCAAACCAAGAGGAATAATTGGGAAACAGTCAAGACAACAGATAGAAGCACTTGCATTTGAACGAGTTTCAAGGATGCTTGGGTACTCGTGCGAGCTGAGTGACTCAGTTTTGTAATACAACTGTCGCGTGGTGCACCATGACCTCCAGGCACCCCGGAGTTTCTGAATAAAAATTATCTGCGATTTTCACGAAACCACTTTTCTTCAACTTGATTTGGGCTAAAAATCCATCCCTGAAAATAAAAATTCCCTGAGTTGTGTGGAAATGCTGATCCTTACCCTGCCTTGGTTGTCCACTGAGCATTTCCGCGAACTCTATCTGAAGTTCTCTGGGCATGGGATATTGACATGATCCCCAGACCAAAATGAATGAGTGGGAAACAATCAAGGAAACAGATAGAAGCACTTGCATTTGAATGAGTTTCAAACATGCTTGGATATTCGTGTGATCTGAGTGACTCAGTTTTGGAATACAACTATCGCGTGGTGCACCGCGACCTCCTGGCACCCCGGAGTTTCTGAAAAAAAAAATTCAGCGATTTTCACGAAACCACTTTTCTTCATCTTGATTTGGGCTAAATATCCATCCCTGAAAATAAAAATTCTCTGAGTCGTATGGAAATGCTGATCCTTACCCTACCTGGTGTGTCCACTGAGTATTTCCGCGAACTCTAGTTGAAGTTCTCTGGGGATGGGATTTTGACATGTTCCCCAAACCAAAAGGAATGAGTGGGAAACAGTCAAGACAACAGATAGAAGCACTTGCATTTGAATGAGTTTCAAGCATGCTTGGGTATTCGTGTGATCTGAGTGACTCAGTTTTGGAATACAACTGTGGCGTGGTGGACCACGACCTCCAGGCACCCCAGAGTTTCTGAAAAAAAAATTTCTGCGATTTTCAAGAAACCACTTTTCTTCAACTTGATTTGGGCTAAAAATCCATCCCTGAAAATAAAAATTCACTGAGTAGTGTGGAAATGCTGATCCTTACCCTGCCTTGGTTGTCCACTGAGCATTTCCGTGAACTCTAGTTGAAGTTCTCTGGGCATGGGATTTTGACATGTTCCCCAAACCAAAAGGAATAAGTAGGAAAAAATCAAGGAAACAGACAGAAGAACTTGCATTTGAATGAGTTTCATGGATGCTTGGGTATTCGTGTTATCTGAGTGACTCAGTTTTGGAATACAACTGTCGCGTGGTGCACCGGGACCTCCAGGCACCCCGGAGTTTCTGAAATAAAATGTTCTGCTATTTTCACGAAACCACTTTCCTTCAACTTGAATTGGGCTAAAAATCCATCCCTGAAAATAAAAACTCTCTGAGTAGTGTGGAAATGCTGATCCTTACCCTACCTGGGGTGTCCACTGAGCATTTCCGCGAACTCTATCTGAAGTTCTCTGGGCATGGGATTTTGACATGTTCCCCAAACCAAAAGTAATGAGTGGGAAACAATCAAGACAACAGGTAGAAGCACTTGCATTTGAATGAGTTTCAAGGATGCTAGGGTACTCGTGTGATCTAGGAGACTCAGTTTTGGAATACAACTGTTGCGTGGTGCACAGCGACCTCCAGGCACCCCGGAGTTTCTGAAAAAAAATTATCTGCGATTTTCACAAAACCACTTTTCTTCAACTTGATTTGGGCTAAAAAGCCATCCCTGAAAATAAAAATTCTCTGAGTAGTGTGGAAATGCTGATCCTTACCCTACCTGGGTTGTCCACTGAGCATTTCCGCGAACTCTAGTTGAAGTTCTCTGGGCATGGGATTTTGACATGTTCCCCAAACCAAAAGGAATGAGTGGAAAAACAATGAAGACAACAGATAGAAGCACTTGCATTTGAATAAGTTTCAAGGATGCTTGGGTACTCGTGTGATCTGAGTGACTCAGATTTGGAATACAACTGTCGCGTGGTGCAACGTTACCTCCTGGCACCCCGGAGTTTCTGAAAAAAAAATTTCTGCGATTTTCATAGAACCACTTTTCTTCAACTTGATTTGGGCTAAAAATCCATCCCTGAAAATAAAAATTCTCTGAGTAGTGTGGAAATGCTCATCCTCTCCCTACCTGGGGTGTCCTCTGAGCATTTCCGCGAACTCTAGTTGAAGTTCTTTGGGCATGGGATTTTGACGTGTTCCCCAAACCAAAAGGAATGAGTGGGAAACAATCAAGACAACAGGTAGAAGCACTTGCATTTGAATGAGTTTCAAGGATGCTAGGGTACTCGTGTGATCTAGGAGACTCAGTTTTGGAATACAACTGTTGCGTGGTGCACAGCGACCTCCAGGCACCCCGGAGTTTCTGAAAAAAAAATTTCTGCGATTTTCACGAAACCACTTTTCTTCAACTTGATTTGGGCTAAAAATCCATCCCTGAAAATAAAAATTCTCTGAGTAGTGTGGAAATACTGATCCTTAACCTACCTGGGGTGTCCACTGAGCCTTTCCGCGAAATCTAGTTCAAGTTCTCTGGGCGTTTGATTTTGACATGTTCCCCAAACCAAAAGGAATGAGTGGGAAACAATCAAGGCAACAGATAGAAGCACTTGCATTTGAATGAGTTTCAAGCATGCTTGGGTATTCGTGTGATCTGAGTGACTCAGTTCTGGAATACAACTGTCGCGTGATGCACAGCGACCTCCAGGCACCCCGGAGTTTCTGAAAAAAAAATGTCTGCGATTTTCACGAAACCACTTTTCTTCAACTTGATTTGGGCTAAAAATCCATCCCTGAAAATAAAAATTCTCTGAGTAGTGTGGAAATGCTGATCCTTACCCTGCCTTGGTTGTCCACTGAGCATTTCCGTGAACTCTAGTTGAAGTTCTCTGGGCATGGGATTTTGACATGTTCCCCAAACCAAAAGGAATAAGTAGGAAACAATCAAGGAAACAGACAGAAGCACTTGCATTTGAGTGAGTTTCATGGATGCTTGGGTATTCGTGTTATCTGAGTGACTCAGTTTTGGAATACAACTGTCGCGTGGTGCACCGCGACCTCCAGGCACCCCGGAGTTTCTGAAATAAAATGTTCTGCTATTTTCACAAAACCACTTTCCTTCAACTTGAATTGGGCTAAAAATCCATCCCTGAAAATAAAAACTCTCTGAGTAGTGTGGAAATGCTGATCCTTACCCTACTTGGGGTGTCCACTGAGCATTTCCGCGAACTCTAGTTGAAGTTCTCTGGGCATGGGATTTTGACATGTTCCCCAAACCAAAAGGAATGAGTGGAAAAACAATGAAGAGAACATATAGAAGCACTTGCATTTGAATTAGTTTCAAGGATGCTTGGGTACTCGTGTGATCTGAGTGACTCAGATTTGGAATACAACTGTCGCGTGGTGCAACGTTACCTCCTGGCACCCCGGAGTTTCTGAAAAAAAAATTTCTGCGATTTTCATAGAACCACTTTTCTTCAACTTGATTTGGGCTAAAAATCCATCCCTGAAAATAAAAATTCTCTGAGTAGTGTGGAAATGCTCATCCTTTCCCTACCTGGGGTGTCCTCTGAGCATTTCCGCGAACTCTAGTTGAAGTTCTTTGGGCATGGGATTTTGACGTGTTCCCCAAACCAAAAGGAATGAGTGGGAAACAATCAAAACAACAGATAGAAGCACTTGCATTTGAATGAGTTTAAAGGATGCTTGGGTACTCGTGTGATCTGAGTGACTTCGTTTTGGAATACAACTGTCGCGTGGTGCACCGCGACCTCCAGGCACCCCGGAGTTTCTGAAAAAAAAATTTCTGCGATTTTCACGAAACCACTTTTCTTCAACTTGATTTGGGCTAAAAATCAATCCCTGAAAATAAAAATTCTCTGAGTTGTGTGGAAATGCTGATCCTTAACCTACCTGGGGTGTCCACTGAGTATTTCCGCGAAATCTAGTTGAAGTTCTCTGGGCGTTTGATTTTGACATGTTCCCCAAACCAAAAGGAATAAGTAGGAAACAATCAAGGAAACAGACAGAAGCACTTGCATTTGAATGAGTTTCATGGATGCTTGGGTATTCGTGTTATCTGAGTGACTCAGTTTTGGAATACAACTGTCGCGTGGTGCACCGCGACCTCCAGGCACCCCGGAGTTTCTGAAATAAAATGTTCTGCTATTTTCACAAAACCACTTTCCTTCAACTTGAATTGGGCTAAAAATCCATCCCTGAAAATAAAAACTCTCTGAGTAGTTTGGAAATGCTGATCCTTACCCTACCTGGGGTGTCCACTGAGCATTTCCGCGAACTCTAGTTGAAGTTCTCTGGGCATGGGATTTTGACATGTTCCCCAAACCAAAAGGAATGAGTGGAAAAACAATGAAGACAACAGACAGAAGCACTTGCATTTGAATGAGTTTCAAGGATGCTTGGGTACTCGTGTGATCTGAGTGACTCGGATTTGGAATACAACTGTCGCGTGGTGCAACGTTACCTCCTGGCACCCCGGAGTTTCTGAAAAAAAAATTTCTGCGATTTTCATAGAACCACTTTTCTTCAACTTGATTTGGGCTAAAAATCCATCCCTGAAAATAAAAATTCTCTGAGTTGTGTGGAAATACTGATCCTTAGCCTACCTGGGGTGTCCACTGAGCATTTCCGCGAAATCTAGTTGAAGTTCTCTGGGCGTTTGATTTTGACATGTTCCCCAAACCAAAAGGTATGAGTGGGAAACAATCAAGGCAACAGATAGAAGCACTTGCATTTGAATGAGTTTCAAAGATGCTTGGGTATTCGTGTGATCTGAGTGACTCAGTTCTGGAATACAACTGTCGCGTGATGCACAGCGACCTCCAGGCACCCCGGAGTTTCTGAAAAAAAAATGTCTGCGATTTTCACGAAACCACATTTCTTCAACTTGATTTGGGCTAAAAATCCATCCCTGAAAATAAAAATTATCTGAGTAGTGTGGAGATGCTGATCCTTACCCTGACTGGGTTGTTCACTGAGCATTTCCGCGAACTCTATCTGAAGTTCTCTGGGCATGGGATTTTGACATGATCCCCAACCCAAAAGGAATGAGTGGGAAAAAATCAAGACAACAGATAGAAGCACTTGCATTTGAATGAGTTTCAAAGGTGCTTGTGTACTCGTGTGATCTGAGTAACTCAGATTTGGAATACAACTGTCGCGTGGTGCACCGCGACCTCCAGACACCCTGGAGTTTCTGAAAAAAAATTTTCTGCGATTTTCACGAAACCACTTTTCTTCAATTTGATTTGGGCTAAGAATCCATCCCTGAAAATAAAAATTCTCTGAGTAGTTTGGAAATGCTGATCCTTACCCTACCTGGGGTGTCCACTGGGCATTTCCACGAAATCTAGTTGAAGTTCTCTGGGCGTGGGATTTTGACATGTTCCCCAAACCAAAAGGAATGAGTGGGAAACAATCAAGGCAACAGATAGAAGCACTTGCATTTGAATGAGTTTCAAGCATGCTTAGGTATTCGTGTGATCTGAGTGACTCAGTTATGGAATACAACTGTCGCGTGGTGCACCGCGACCTCCAGGCACCCCGGAGTTTCTGAAAAAAAATTTCTGCGATTTTCACAAAACCACTTTTCTTCAAGTTGATTTGGGCTAAAAATCCATCCCTGAAAATAAAAATTCTCTGAGTAGTGTGGAAATGCTGATCCTTATCCTACCTGGGGTGTCCACTGAGCATTTCCGCGAACTCTATCTGAAGTTCTCTGGGCATGGGATTTTGACATGATCCCCAGACCAACATGAATGAAAGGGAAACAATAAAGGAAACAGATTGAAGCACTTGCATTTGAATGAGTTTCAAGGATACTTGGGTACTCATGTGATCTGAGTGACTCAGTTTTGGAATACAACTGTCGCGTGGTGCACAGCGACCTCCAGGCACCCTGGAGTTTCTGAAAAAAAAATTTCTGCGATTTTCATGGAACCCCTTTTCTTCAACTTGATTTGGGCTAAAAATCCATCCCCGAAAACAAAAATTCTCTGAGTAGTGTGGAAATGCTGATCCTTACCCTACCTGGGGTGTCCACTGAGCATTTCCGCGAACTCCAGTTGAAGTTCTCTGGGCATGGGATTTTGACATGTTCCCCAAACCAAAAGGAATGAGTGGGAAACAATCAAGACAACAGATAGAAGCACTTGCATTTGAATGAGTTTAAAGGATGCTTGGGTACTCGTGTGATCTGAGTGACTCAGTTTTGGAATACAACTGTCGCGTGGTGCACCGCGACCTCCAGGCACCCCGGAGTTTCTGAAAAAAAAATTTCTGCGATTTTCACGAAACCACTTTTCTTCAACTTGATTTGGGCTAAAAATCCATCCCTGAAAATAAAAACTCACTGAGTAGTGTGGAAATGCTAATCCTTACCCAACCTGGGGTGTCCACTGAGCATTTCCGCGAACTCTAGTTGACGTTCTCTGGGGATGGGATTTTGACATGTTCCCCAACCCAAAAGGAATGAGTGGGAAACAATCATGGAAACAGATAGAAGCACTTGCATTTGAATGAGTTTCAAGGATGCTTGGGTACTCGTGTGATATGAGTGACTCAGTTTTGGAATACAACTGTCGCGTGGTGCACCGCGACCTCCAGGCAACCCGGAGTTTCTGTCAAAAAATTTTTCTGCGATTTTCACGAAACCACTTTTCTTCAACTTGATTTGGGCTAAAAAGCCATCCCTTAAAATAAAAATTCTCTGAGTTGTGTGGAAATGCTGATCCTTACCCTACCTGGGTTGTACACTGAGCATTTCCGCGAATTCTAGTTGAAGTTCTCTGGGCATGGGATTTTGACATGTTCCCCAAACCAAAAGGAATGAGTGGGAAACAATGAAGACAACAGATAGAAGCACTTGCATTTGAATGAGTTTCAAGGATACTTGGGTATTCATGTGATCTGAGTGACTCAGTTTTGGAATACAACTGTCGCGTGGTGCACAGCGACCTCCAGGCACCCCGGAGTTTCTGAAAAAAAAATTTCTGCGATTTACATGAAACCCCGTTTCTTCAACTTGATTTGGGCTAAAAATCCATCCCCGAAAACAAAAATTCTCTGAGTAGTGTGGAAATGCTGATCCTTACCCTACCTGGGGTGTCCACTGAGCATTTCCGCGAACTCTAGTTGAAGTTCTTTGGGCATGGGATTTTGACATTTTCCCCAAACCAAAAGGAATGAGTGGGAAACAATCAAGACAACAGATAGAAGCACTTGCATTTGAATGAGTTTAAAGGATGCTTGGGTACTCGTGTGATCTGAGTGACTTCGTTTTCGAATACAAATGTCGCGTGGTGCACCGTGACCTCCAGGCACCCCGGAGTTTCTGAAAAAAAATTTTCTGCGATTTTCACGAAACCACTTTTCTTCAACTTGATTTGGGCTAAAAATCCATCCCTGAAAATAAAAATTCTCTGAGTAGTGTGGAAATGCTCATCCTTTCCCTACCTGGGGTGTCCTCTGAGCATTTCCGCGAACTCTAGTTGAAGTTCTTTGGGCATGGGATTTTGACGTGTTCCCCAAACCAAAAGGAATGAGTGGAAACAATCAAGACAACAGATAGAAGCACTTGCATTTGAATGAGTTTAAAGGATGCTTGGGTACTCGTGTGATCTGAGTGCCTTCGTTTTGGAATAAGACTGTCGCGTGGTGCACCGCGACCTCCAGGCACCCCGGAGTTTCTGAAAAAAAATTTTCTGCGATTTTCACGAAACCACTTTTCTTCAACTTGATTTGGGCTAGAAATCCATCCCTGAAAATATAAATTCTCTGAGTTGTGTGGAAATACTGATCCTTAACCTACCTGGGGTGTCCACTGAGCATTTCCGCGAAATCTAGTTGAAGTTCTCTGGGCGTTTGATTTTGACATGTTCCCCAAACCAAAAGGAATGAGTGGGAAACAATGAAGACAACAGATAGAAGCACTTGCATTTGAATGAGTTTCAAGGATACTTGGGTACTCATGTGATCTGAGTGACTCAGTTTTGGAATACAACTGTCGCGTGGTGCACAGCGACCTCCAGGCACCCCGGAGTTTCTGAAAAAAAAATTTCTGCGATTTTCACGAAACCACTTTTCTTCAACTTGATTTGGGCTAAAAATCCATCCCCGAAAACAAAAATTCTCTGAGTAGTGTGGAAATGCTGATCCTTACCCTACCTGGGGTGTCCACTGAGCATTTCCGCGAACTCTAGTTGAAGTTCTTTGGGCATGGGATTTTGACATTTTCCCCAAACCAAAAGGAATGAGTGGGAAACAATCAAGACAACAGATAGAAGCACTTGCATTTGAATGAGTTTAAAGGATGCTTGGGTACTCGTGTGATCTGAGTGACTTCGTTTTGGAATACAAATGTCGCGTGGTGCACCGTGACCTCCAGGCACCCCGGAGTTTCTGAAAAAAAATTTTCTGCGATTTTCACGAAACCACTTTTCTTCAACTTGATTTGGGCTAAAAATCCATCCCTGAAAATAAAAATTCTCTGAGTAGTGTGGAAATGCTCATCCTTTCCCTACCTGGGGTGTCCTCTGAGCATTTCCGCGAACTCTAGTTGAAGTTCTTTGGGCATGGGATTTTGACGTGTTCCCCAAACCAAAAGGAATGAGTGGAAACAATCAAGACAACAGATAGAAGCACTTGCATTTGAATGAGTTTAAAGGATGCTTGGGTACTCGTGTGATCTGAGTGCCTTCGTTTTGGAATAAGACTGTCGCGTGGTGCACCGCGACCTCCAGGCACCCCGGAGTTTCTGAAAAAAAATTTTCTGCGATTTTCACGAAACCACTTTTCTTCAACTTGATTTGGGCTAAAAATCCATCCCTGAAAATAAAAATTCTCTGAGTTGTGTGGAAATACTGATCCTTAACCTACCTGGGGTGTCCACTGAGCATTTCCGCGAAATCTAGTTGAAGTTCTCTGGGCGTTTGATTTTGACATGTTCCCCAAACCAAAAGGTATGAGTGGGAAACAATCAAGGCAACAGATAGAAGCACTTGCATTTGAATGAGTTTCAAAGATGCTTGGGTATTCGTGTGATCTGAGTGACTCAGTTCTGGAATACAACTGTCGCGTGATGCACAGCGACCTCCAGGCACCCCGGAGTTTCTGAAAAAAAAAATGTCTGCGATTTTCACGAAACCACTTTTCTTCAACTTGATTTGGGCTAAAAATCCATCCCTGAAAATAAAAATTATCTGAGTAGTGTGGAGATGCTGATGCTTACCCTGCCTGGGTTGTTCACTGAGCATTTCCGCGAACTCTATCTGAAGTTCTCTGGGCATGGGATTTTGACATGATCCCCAACCCAAAAGGAATGAGTGGGAAAAAATCAAGACAACAGATAGAAGCACTTGCATTTGAATGAGTTTCAAGCATGCTTGGGTATTCGTGTGATCTGAGTGACTCAGTTTTGGAATACAACTGTCGCGTGGTGCACCGCGACCTCCAGGCACCCCGGAGTTTCTGAAAAAAAAATTTCTGCGATTTTCATGGAACCCCTTTTCTTCAACTTGATTTGGGCTAAAAATCCATCCCCGAAAACAAAAATTCTCTGAGTAGTGTGGAAATGCTGATCCTTACCCTACCTGGGGTGTCCACTGAGCATTTCCGCGAACTCCAGTTGAAGTTCTCTGGGCATGGGATTTTGACATGTTCCCCAAACCAAAAGGAATGAGTGGGAAACAATCAAGACAACAGATAGAAGCACTTGCATTGGAATGAGTTTAAAGGATGCTTGGGTACTCGTGTGATCTTAGTGACTCAGTTTTGGAATACAACTGTCGCGTGGTGCACCGCGACCTCCAGGCACCCCGGAGTTTCTGACAAAAAAAATTTTCTGCGATTTTCACGAAACCACTTTTCTTCAACTTGATTTGGGCTAAAAATCCATCCCTGAAAATAAAAACTCACTGAGTAGTGTGGAAATGCTGATCCTTACCCAACCTGGGGTGTCCACTGAGCATTTCCGCGAACTCTAGTTGACGTTCTCTGGGGATGGGATTTTGACATGTTCCCCAACCCAAAAGGAATGAGTGGAAACAATCAAGACAACAGATAGAAGCACTTGCATTTGAATGAGTTTAAAGGATGCTTGGGTACTCGTGTGATCTGAGTGCCTTCGTTTTGGAATACAACTGTCGCGTGGTGCACCGCGACCTCCAGGCACCCCGGAGTTTCTGAAAAAAAATTTCTGCGATTTTCACGAAACCCCTTTTCTTCAACTTGAATTGGGCTAAAAATCCATCCCTGAAAATAAAAATTATCTAAGTAGTGTGGAAATGCTGAACCTTACCCTACCTGGGGTGTCCCCTGAGCATTTCCGCGAACTCTAGTTGAAGTTCTCTGGGCATGGGATTTTGACATGGTCCCCAGACCAAAAGGAATGAGTGGGATACAATCATGGAAACAGATAGAAGCACTTGCATTTGAATGAGTTTCAAGGATACTTGGGTACTCGTGTGATCTGAGTGACTCAGTTTTGGAATACAACTGTAGCGTGGTGCACCGCGACCTCCAGGCACCCCGGAGTTTCTGAAAAAAAAATTTCTGCTATTTTCACGAAACCACTTTTCTTCAACTTGAATTGGGCTAAAAATCCATCCCTCAAAATAAAAACTCCCTGAGTTTTGTGGAAATGCTGATCCTTACCCTACCTGGGGTGTCCCCTGAGCATTTCCGCGAACTCCAGTTGAAGTTCTCTGGGCATGGGATTTTGACATGGTCCCCAAACCAAAATGAATGAGTGGGAAACAATCAAGGCAACAGATTGAAGCACTTGCATTTGAATGAGTTTCAAGCATGCTTGGGTATTCGTGTGATCTGAGTGACTCAGTTCTGGAATACAACTATCGCGTGGTGCACCGCGACCTCTTGGCACCCCGGAGTTTCTGAAAAAAAATTTTCTGCGATTTTCACAAAACCACTTTTCTTCAACTTGATTTGGGCTAAAAATCCATCCCTGAAAATAAAAATTCTCTGAGCAGTTTGGAAATGCTGATCCTTACCCTACCTGGGGTGTCCACTGAGCATTTCCGCGAACTCTAGTTGAAGTTCTCTGGGCATGGGATTTTGACATGTTCCCCAAACCAAAAGGAATGAGTGGGAAACAATCAAGACAACAGATAGAAGCACTTGCATTTGAATGAATTTAAAGGAGGCTTAGGTACTCGTGTGATCTGAGTGACTCAGTTCTGGAATACAACTGTCGCGTGGAGCACCGCGACCTCCTGAAACCCCGGAGTTTCTGAAAAAAAATTTTCTGCGATTTTCACGAAACCACTTTTCTTCAACTTGATTTGGGCTAAAAATCCATCCCTGAAAATAAAAATTCTCTGAGTAGTGTGGAAATGCTGATCATTACCCTACCTGGGGTGTCCACTGAGGATTTCCGCGAACTCCAGAAGAAGTTCTCTGGGCATGGGATTTTGACATGATCCCCAGACCAAAATGAATGAGTGGGAAACCATCAAGGCAACAGATTGAATCACTTGCATTTGAATGAGTTTCAAGCATGCTTGTGTATTCGTGTCATCTGAGTGACTCAGTTCTGGAATACAACCGTCGCGTGGTGCACCGCGACCTCCAAGCACTCCGGAGTTTCTGAAAAAATATTTTCTGCGATTTTCACGAAACCACTTTTCTTCAACTTGATTTGGGCTAAAAATACATCCCTGAAAATAAAAATTGTCTGAGTAGTGTGGAAATGCTGATCCTTACCCTACCTGGGGTGTCCACTGAGCATTTAAGCAACTCAAGTTAAAGTTCTCTGGGCATGAGATTTTGACATCTTCCCCAAACCAAAAGGAATAAGTGGGAAACAATCATGGAAACAGATAGAAGGACTTGCATTTGAATGAGTTTCAAGGATGCTTGGGTACTCGTGTGATCTGAGCGACTCAGTTCTGGAATACAACTGTTGCGTGGTGCACTGCGACCTCCAGGCACCCCGGAGTTTCTGAAAAAAAATATTCTGCGATTTTCACAAAACCACTTTCCTTCAACTTGATTTGGGCTAAAAATCCATCCCTGAAAATAAAAACTCTCTGAGTAGTGTGTAAATGCTGATCCTTACCATACCTGGGGTGTCCACTGAGCATTTCCGCGCACTCTATCTGAAGTTCTCTGGGCATGGGATTTTGACATGTTCCCCAAACCAAAAGTAATGAGTGGGAAACAATCAAGACAACAGGTAGAAGCACTTGCATTTGAATGAGTTTCAAGGATGCTTGGGTACTCGTGTGATCTCAGAGACTCAGTTTTGGAATACAACTGTCGCGTTGTGCACCGCGACCTCCAGGCACCCCGGAGTTTCTGAAAAAAAAAATTTCTGCGATTTTCACGAAACCACTTTTCTTCAACTTGATTTGGGCTAAAAATACATCCTTGAAAATAAAAATTCTCTGAGTAGTGTGAAATGCTGATCCTTACCCTACCTGGGGTGTCCACTGAGCATTTCCGCGAACTCAAGTTGAAGTTCTCTGGGCATGAGATTTTGACATGTTCCCCAAACCAAAAGTAATGAGTGGGAAACAATCAAGACAACAGGTAGAAGCACTTGCATTTGAATGAGTTTCAAGGATGCGTGGGTACTCGTGTGATCTCAGAGACTCAGTTTTGGAATACAACTGTTGCGTTGTGCACTGCGACCTCCAGGCACCCCGGAGTTTCTGAAAAACAGTTTTCTGCGATTTTCACGAAACCACTTTTCTTCAACTTGATTTGGGCTAAAACTCCATCCCTGAAAATAAAAATTCTCTGAGTAGTGTGGAAATACTGATCCTTACCCTACCTGGGGTGTCCACTGAGCATTTCTGCGAACTCTATCTGAAGTTCTCTGGGCAAGGGATTTTGACATGTTCCCCAAACCAAAAGGAATGAGTGGGAAACAATCATGTAAACAGATAGAAGCACTTGCATTTGAATGAGTTTCAAGCATGGTTGGGTATTCGTGTGATCTGAGTGACTCAGTTTTGGAATACAACTGTCGCGTGGTGCACCGCGACCTCCTGGCACCCCGGAGTTTCTGAAAAAAAATTTTCTGCGATTTTCACGAAACCACTTTTCTTCAACTTGATTTGGGCTAAAACTCCATCCCTGAAAATAAAAATTCTCTGAGTAGTGTGGAAATGCTGATCCTTACCCTACCTGGGGTGTCCACTGAGCATTTCTGCGAACTCTATCTGAAGTTCTCTGGGCAAGGGATTTTGACATGTTCCCCAAACCAAAAGGAATGAGTGGGAAACAATCAAGGAAACAGATAGAAGCACTTGCATTTGAATGAGTTTCAAGCATGCTTGGGTATTCGTGTGATCTGAGTGACTCAGTTTTGGAATACAACTGTCACGTGGTGCACCGCGACCTCCAGGCACCCCGGAGTTTCTGAAAGAAAAATTTCTGCGATTTTCACGAAACCACTTTTCTTAAACTTGATTTGGGCTAAAAATCCATCCCTGAAAATAAAAATTCTCTGAGTAGTGTGGAAATGCTGATCCTTACCCTACCTGGGGTGTCCACTGAGCATTTCCGCGAACTCTATCTGAAGTTCTCTGGGCATGGTATTTTGACATGTTCCCCAAACCAAAAGGAATGAGTGGGAAACAATCATGGAAACAGATAGAAGCACTTGCATTTGAATGAGTTTCAAGCATGCTTGGGTATTCGTGTGATCTGAGTGACTCAGTTTTGGAATACAAATGTCGCGTGGTGCACCGCGACCTCCAGGCACCCCGGAGTTTCTGAAAAAAAATTTTCTGCGATTTTCACGAAACCACTTTTCTTCAACTTGATTTGGGCTAAAACTCCATCCCTGAAAATAAAAATTCTCTGAGTAGTGTGGAAATGCTGATCCTTACCCTACCTGGGGTGTCCACTGAGCATTTCCGCGAACTCTATCTGAAGTTCTCTGGGCAAGGGATTTTGACATGTTCCCCAAAGCAAAAGGAATGAGTGGGAAACAATCATGTAAACAGATAGAAGCACTTGCATTTGAATGAGTTTCAAGCATGCTTGGGTATACGTGTGATCTGAGTGACTCAGTTTTGGAATACAACTGTCGCGTTGTGCACCGCGACCTCCAGGCACCCCGGAGTTTCTGAAAAAAAATTTTCTGCGATTTTCACGAAACCACTTTTCTTCAACATGATTTGGGCTAAAACTCCATCCCTGAAAATAAAAATTCTCTGAGTAGTGTGGAAATGCTGATCCTTACCCTACCTGGGGTTTCCACTGAGTATTCCGCGAACTCAATCTGAAGTTCTCTGGGCATGGGATTTTGAAATGTTCCCCAAACCAAAAGGAATGAGTGGGAAACAATCATGGAAACAGATAGAAGCACTTGCATTTGAATGAGTTTCAAGCATGCTTGGGTATTCGTGTGATCTGAGTGACTCAGTTTTGGAATACAACTGTCGTGTTGTGCACCGCGACCTCCAGGCACCCCGGAGTTTCTGAAAAAAAATTTTCTGCGATTTTCACGAAACCACTTTTCTTCAACTTGATTTGGGCAAAAAATCCATCCCTGAAAATAAAAATTCTCTGAGTAGTGTGGAAATGCTGATCCTTAACCTACCTGGGGTGTCCACTGAGTATTCCGCGAACTCTATCTGAAGTTCTCTGGGCATGGGATTTTGAAATGTTCCCCAAACCAAAAGGAATAAGTGGGAAACAATCAAGGAAACAGATAGAAGCTCTTGCATTTGAATGAGTTTCAAGCATGCTTGGGTATTCGTGTGATCTGAGTGACTCAGTTTTGGAATACAACTGTCGCGTGGTGCACCGCGACCTCCTGGCACCCCGGAGTTTCTGAAAAAAAATTTTCTGCGATTTTCACGAAACCACTTTTCTTCAACTTGATTTGGGCTAAAAATCCATCCCTGAAAATAAAAATTCTCTGAGTAGTGTGGAAATGCTGATCCTTACCCTACCTGGGGTGTCCACTGAGTATTCCGCGAACTCTATCTGAAGTTCTCTGGGCATGGGATTTTGAAATGTTCCCCAAACCAAAAGGAATAAGTGGGAAACAATCAAGGAAACAGATAGAAGCACTTGCATTTGAATGAGTTTCAAGCATGCTTGGGTATTCGTGTGATCTGAGTGACTCAGTTTTGGAATACAACTGTCGCGTTGTGCACCGCGACCTCCAGGCACCCCGGAGTTTCTGAAAAAATATTTTCTGCGATTTTCACGAAACCACTTTTCTTCAACATGATTTGGGCTAAAACTCAATCCCTGAAAATAAAAATCCTCTGAGTAGTGTAGAAATGCTGATCCTTACCCTACCTGGGGTTTCCACTGAGTATTCCGCGAACTCAATCTGAAGTTCTCTGGGCATGGGATTTTGAAATGTTCCCCAAACCAAAAGGAATGAGTGGGAAACAATCATGGAAACAGATAGAAGCACTTGCATTTGAATGAGTTTCAAGCATGCTTGGGTATTCGTGTGATCTGAGTGACTCAGTTTTGGAATACAACTGTCGCGTGGTGCACCGCGACCTCCAGGCACCCCGGAGTTTCTGAAAAAAAATTTTCTGCGATATTCACAAAACCACTTTCCTTCAACTTGATTTGGGCTAAAACTCCATCCCTGAAAATAAAAATTCTCTGAGTAGTGTGGAAATGCTGATCCTTACCCTACCTGGGGTGTCCACTGAGCATTTCCGCGAACTTTATCTGAAGTTCTCTGGGCATGGGATTTTGACATGTTCCCCAAACCAAAAGGAATAAGTGGGAAACAATCAAGGAAACAGATAGAAGCTCTTGCATTTGAATGAGTTTCAAGCATGCTTGGGTATTCGTGTGATCTGAGTGACTCAGTTTTGGAATACAACTGTCGCGTGGTGCACCGCGACCTCCTGGCACCCCGGAGTTTCTGAAAAAAAATTTTCTGCGATTTTCACGAAACCACTTTTCTTCAACTTGATTTGGGCTAAAAATCCATCCCTGAAAATAAAAATTCTCTGAGTAGTGTGGAAATGCTGATCCTTACCCTACCTGGGGTGTCCACTGAGTATTCCGCGAACTCTATCTGAAGTTCTCTGGGCATGGGATTTTGAAATGTTCCCCAAACCAAAAGGAATAAGTGGGAAACAATCAAGGAAACAGATAGAAGCACTTGCATTTGAATGAGTTTCAAGCATGCTTGGGTATTCGTGTGATCTGAGTGACTCAGTTTTGGAATAAAACTGTCGCGTGGTGCATCGCGGCCTCCAGGCACCCCGGAGTTTCTGAAAAAAAAATTTCTGCGATTTTCACGAAACCACTTTTCTTCAACTTGATTTGGGCTAAAAATCCATCCCTGAAAATAAAAATTCTCTGAGTATTGTGGAAATGCTGATCCTTACCCTACCTGGGGTGTCCACTGAGCATTTCCGCGAACTCTATCTGAAGTTCTCTGGGCAAGGGATTTTGACATATTCCCCAAACCAAAAGGAATGAGTGGGAAACAATCATGTAAACAGATAGAAGCACTTGCATTTGAATGAGTTTCAAGCATGCTTGGGTATACGTGTGATCTGAGTGACTCAGTTTTGGAATACAACTGTCACGTTGTGCACCGCGACCTCCAGGCACCCCGGAGTTTCTGAAAAAATATTTTCTGCGATTTTCACGAAACCACTTTTCTTCAACATGATTTGGGCTAGAACTCAATCCCTGAAAATAAAAATCCTCTGAGTAGTGTAGAAATGCTGATCCTTACCCTACCTGGGGTTTCCACTGAGTATTCCGCGAACTCAATCTGAAGTTCTCTGGGCATGGGATTTTGAAATGTTCCCCAAACCAAAAGGAATGAGTGGGAAACAATCATGGAAACAGATAGAAGCACTTGCATTTGAATGAGTTTCAAGCATGCTTGGGTATTCGTGTGATCTGAGTGACTCAGTTTTGGAATACAGCTGTCGCGTGGTGCACCGCGACCTCCAGGCACCCCGGAGTTTCTGAAAAAAAAATTTCTGCGATTTTCACGAAACCACTTTTCTTCAACTTGATTTGGGCTAAAACTCCATCCCTGAAAATAAAAATTCTCTGAGTAGTGTGGAAATGCTGATCCTTACCCTACCAGGGGTGTCCACTGAGTATTCCGCGAACTCTATCTGAAGTTCTCTGGGCACGGGATTTTGAAATGTTCCCCAAACCAAAAGGATTGAGTGGGAAACAATCATGGAAACAGATAGAAGCACTTGCATTTGAATGAGTTTCAAGCATGCTTGGGTATTCGTGTGATCTGAGTGACTAAGTTTTGGAATACAACTGTCGCGTGGTGCACCGCGACCTCCAGGCACCCCGGAGTTTCTGAAAAAAAATTTTCTGCGATTTTCACGAAACCACTTTTCTTCAACTTGATTTGGGCTAAAAATCCATCCCTGAAAATAAAAATTCTCTGAGTAGTGTGGAAATGCTTATCCTTACCCTACCTGGGGTGTCCACTGAGCATTTCCGCGAACTCTATCTGAAGTTCTCTGGGCATGGGATTTTGACATGTTCCCCAAACCAAAAGGAATAAGTGGGAAACAATCAAGGAAACAGATAGAAGCACTTGCATTTGAATGAGATTCAAGCATGCTTGGGTATTCGTGTGATCTGAGTGACTCAGTTTTGGAATACAACTGTCGCGTGGTGCACCGCGACCTCCAGGCACCCCGGAGTTTCTGAAAAAAAATTTTCTGCGATTTTCACGAAACCACTTTTCTTCAACTTGATTTGGGCTAAAACTCCATCCCTGAAAATAAAAATTATCTGAGTAGTGTGGAAATGCTGATCCTTACCCTACCTGGGGTGTCCACTGAGTATTCCGCGAACTCTATCTGAAGTTCTCTGGGCATGGGATTTTGAAACGTTCCCCAAACCAAAAGGAATGAGTGGGAAACAATCATGGAATCAGATAGAAGCACTTGCATTTGAATGAGTTTCAAGCATGCTTGGGTATTCGTGTGATCTGAGTGACTCAGTTTTGGAATTTAACTGTCGCGTGGTGCACCGCGACCTCCAGGCACCCCGGAGTTTCTGAAAAAAAATTTTCTGCGATTTTCACGAAACCACTTTTCTTCAACTTGATTTGGGCTAAAAATCCATCCCTGAAAATAGAAATTCTCTGAGTAATGTGGAAATGCTGATCCTTACCCTACCTGGGGAGTCCACTGAGCATTTCCGCGAACTCTAGTTGAAGTTCTCTGGGCATGGGATTTTGACATGTTCCCCAAACCAAAAAGAATGAGTGGGAAACAATCATGGAAACAAATAGAAGCACTTGCATTCGAATGAGTTTCAAGCATGCTTGGGTATTCGTGTGATCTGAGTGACTCAGTTTTGGAATACAACTGTCGCGTGGTGCACCGCGACCTCCAGGCACCCCGGAGTTTCTGAAAAAAAATTTTCTGCGATTTTCACGAAACCACTTTTCTTCAACTTGATTTGGGCTAAAAATCCATCCCTGAAAATAAAAATTCTCTGAGTAGTGTGGAAATGCTTATCCTTACCCTACCTGGGGTGTCCACTGAGCATTTCCGCGAACTCTATCTGAAGTTCTCTGGGCATGGGATTTTGACATGTTCCCCAAACCAAAAGGAATGAGTGGGAAACAATCATGGAAACAGATAGAAGCACTTGCATTTGAATGAGATTCAAGCATGCTTGGGTATTCGTGTGATCTGAGTGACTCAGTTCTGGAATACAACTGTCGCGTGGTGCACCGCGACCTCCAGGCACCCCGGAGTTTCTGAAAAAAAAATTTCTGCGATTTTCACGAAACCACTTTTCTTCAACTTGATTTGGGCTAAAACTCCATCCCTGAAAATAAAAATTCTCTGAGTAGTGTGGAAATGCTGATCCTTACCCTACCTGGGGTGTCCACTGAGTATTCCGCGAACTCTATCTGAAGTTCTCTGGGCATGGGATTTTGAAATGTTCCAAAAACCAAAAGGAATGAGTGGGAAACAATCATGGAAACAGATAGAAGCACTTGCATTTGAATGAGTTTCAAGCATGCTTAGGTATTCGTGTGATCTGAGTGACTCAGTTTTGGAATTTAACTGTCGCGTGGTGCACCGCGACCTCCAGGCACCCCGGAGTTTCTGAAAAAAAATTTTCTGCGATTTTCACGAAACCACTTTTCTTCAACTTGATTTGGGCTAAAACTCCATCCCTGAAAATAAAAATTCTCTGAGTAGTGTGGAAATGCTGATCCTTACCCTACCTGGGGTGTCCACTGAGTATTCCGCGAACTCTATCTGAAGTTCTCTGGGCATGGGATTTTGAAACGTTCCCTAAACCAAAAGGAATGAGTGGGAAACAATCATGGAATCAGATAGAAGCACTTGCATTTGAATGAGTTTCAAGCATGCTTGGGTATTCGTGTGATCTGAGTGACTCAGTTTTGGAATTTAACTGTCGCGTGGTGCACCGCGACCTCCAGGCACCCCGGAGTTTCTGAAAAAAAATTTTCTGCGATTTTCACGAAACCACTTTTCTTCAACTTGATTTGGGCTAAAAATCCATCCCTGAAAATAAAAATTCTCTGAGTAATGTGGAAATGCTGATCCTTACCCTACCTGGGGAGTCCACTGAGCATTTCCGCGAACTCTAGTTGAAGTTCTCTGGGCATGGGATTTTGACATGTTCCCCAAACCAAAAAGAATGAGTGGGAAACAATCATGGAAACAAATAGAAGCACTTGCATTCGAATGAGTTTCAAGCATGCTTGGGTATTCGTGTGATCTGAGTGACTCAGTTTTGGAATACAACTGTCGCGTGGTGCACCGCGACCTCCAGGCACCCCGGAGTTTCTGAAAAAAAATTTTCTGCGATTTTCACGAAACCACTTTTCTTCAACTTGATTTGGGCTAAAAATCCATCCCTGAAAATAAAAATTCTCTGAGTAGTGTGGAAATGCTTATCCTTACCCTACCTGGGGTGTCCACTGAGCATTTCCGCGAACTCTATCTGAAGTTCTCTGGGCATGGGATTTTGACATGTTCCCCAAACCAAAAGGAATGAGTGGGAAACAATCATGGAAACAGATAGAAGCACTTGCATTTGAATGAGATTCAAGCATGCTTGGGTATTCGTGTGATCTGAGTGACTCAGTTCTGGAATACAACTGTCGCGTGGTGCACCGCGACCTCCAGGCACCCCGGAGTTTCTGAAAAAAAATTTTCTGCGATTTTCACGAAACCACTTTTCTTCAACTTGATTTGGGCTAAAACTCCATCCCTGAAAATAAAAATTCTCTGAGTAGTGTGGAAATGCTGATCCTTACCCTACCTGGGGTGTCCACTGAGTATTCCGCGAACTCTATCTGAAGTTCTCTGGGCATGGGATTTTGAAATGTTCCAAAAACCAAAAGGAATGAGTGGGAAACAATCATGGAAACAGATAGAAGCACTTGCATTTGAATGAGTTTCAAGCATGCTTGGGTATTCGTGTGATCTGAGTGACTCAGTTTTGGAATTTAACTGTCGCGTGGTGCACCGCGACCTCCAGGCACCCCGGAGTTTCTGAAAAAAAATTTTCTGCGATTTTCACGAAACCACTTTTCTTCAACTTGATTTGGGCTAAAACTCCATCCCTGAAAATAAAAATTCTCTGAGTAGTGTGGAAATGCTGATCCTTACCCTACCTGGGGTGTCCACTGAGTATTCCGCGAACTCTATCTGAAGTTCTCTGGGCATGGGATTTTGAAATGTTCACCAAACCAAAAGGAATGAGTGGGAATCAATCAAGGAAACAGATAGAAGCACTTGCATTTGAATGAGTTTCAAGCATGCTCGGGTATTCGTGTGATCTGAGTGACTCAGTTTTGGAATTTAACTGTCGCGTGGTGCACCGCGACCTCCAGGCACCCCGGAGTTTCTGAAAAAAAATTTTCTGCGATTTTCACGAAACCACTTTTCTTCAACTTGATTTGGGCTAAAACTCCATCCCTGAAAATAAAAATTCTCTGAGTAGTGTGGAAATGCTGATCCTTACCCTACCTGGGGAGTCCACTGAGCATTTCCGCAAACTCTATTTGAAGTTCTCTGGGCATGGGATTTTGACATGTTCCCCAAACCAAAAGGAATGAGTGGGAAACAATCATGGAAACAGATAGAAGGACTTGCCTTTGAATGAGTTTCAAGCATGCTTGGGTATTCGTGTGATCTGAGTGACTCAGTTTTGGAATACAACTGTCGCGTGGTACACCGCGACCTCCTGGCACCCCGGAGTTTCTGAAAAAAAATTTTCTGCGATTTTCATGAAACCACTTTTCTTCAACATGATTTGGGCTAAAAATCCATCCCTAAAAATAAAAACTCTCTGAGTAGTGTGGAAATGCTGATCCTTACCCTACCTGGGGTGTCCACTGAGTATTCCGCGAACTCTATCTGAAGTTCTCTGGGCATGGGATTTTGAAATGTTCAACAAACCAAAAGGATAGAGTGGGAAACAATCATGGAAACAGATAGAAGCACTTGCATTTGAATGAGTTTCAAGCATGCTTGGGTATTCGTGTGATCTGAGTGACTCAGTTTTGGAATACAACTGTCGCGTGGTGCACCGCGACCTCCAGGCAACCCGGAGTTTCTGAAAAAAAATTTTCTGCGATTTTCACGAAACCACTTTTCTTCAACTTGATTTGGGCTAAAAATCCATCCCTGAAAATAAAAATTCTCTGAGTAGTGTGGAAATGCTGATCCTTACCCTACCTGGGGTGTCCACTGAGTATTCCGCGAACTCTATCTGAAGTTCTCTGGGCATGGGATTTTGAAATGTTCCCCAAACCAAAAGGAATAAGTGGGAAACAATCAAGGAAACAGATAGAAGCACTTGCATTTGAATGAGTTTCAAGCATGCTTGGGTATTCGTGTGATCTGAGTGACTCAGTTTTTGAATACGACTGTCGCGTGGTGCATCGCGACCTCCAGGCACCCCGGAGTTTCTGAAAAAAAAATTTCTGCGATTTTCACGAAACCACTTTTCTTCAACTTGATTTGGGCTAAAACTCCATCCCTGAAAATAAAAATTCTCTGAGTAGTGTGGAAATGCTGATCCTTACCCTACCTGGGGTGTCCACTGAGCATTTCTGCGAACTCTATCTGAAGTTCTCTGGGCAAGGGATTTTGACATGTTCCCCAAACCAAAAGGAATGAGTGGGAAACAATCATGTAAACAGATAGAAGCACTTGCATTTGAATGAGTTTCAAGCATGGTTGGGTATTCGTGTGATCTGAGTGACTCAGTTTTGGAATACAACTGTCGCGTGGTGCACCGCGACCTCCTGGCACCCCGGAGTTTCTGAAAAAAAATTTTCTGCGATTTTCACGAAACCACTTTTCTTCAACATGATTTGGGCTAAAAATCCATACCTAAAAATAAAAACTCTCTGAGTAGTGTGGAAATGCTGATCCTTACCCTACCTGGGGTGTCCACTGAGTATTCCGCGAACTCTATCTGAAGTTCTCTGGGCATGGGATGTTGAAATGTTCCCCAAACCAAAAGAATAGAGTGGGAAACAATCATGGAAACAGATAGAAGCACTTGCATTTGAATGAGTTTCAAGCATGCTTGGGTATTCGTGTGATCTGAGTGACTCAGTTTTGGAATACAACTGTCGCGTGGTGCACCGCGACCTCCAGGCACCCCGGAGTTTCTGAAAAAAAATTTTCTGCGATTTTCACGAAACCACTTTTCTTCAACTTGATTTGGGCTAAAAATCCATCCCTGAAAATAAAAATTCTCTGAGTAGTGTGGAAATGCTGATCCTTACCCTACCTGGGGAGTCCACTGAGCATTTCCGCGAACTCTAGTTGAAGTTCTCTTGGCATGGGATTTTGACATGTTCCCCAAACCAAAAGGAATGAGTGGGAAACAATCATGGAAACAGATAGAAGCACTTGCATTTGAATGAGTTTCAAGCATGCTTGGGTATTCGTGTGATCTGAGTGACTCAGTTTTGGAATACAAATGTCGCGTGGTGCACCGCGACCTCCAGGCAACCCGGAGTTTCTGAAAAAAAATTTTCTGCGATTTTCACGAAACCACTTTTCTTCAACTTGATTTGGGCTAAAACTCCATCCCTGAAAATAAAAATTCTCTGAGTAGTGTGGAAATGCTGATCCTTACCCTACCTGGGGTGTCCACTGAGCATTTCTGCGAACTCTATCTGAAGTTCTCTGGGCAAGGGATTTTGACATGTTCCCCAAACCAAAAGGAATGAGTGGGAAACAATCATGTAAACAGATAGAAGCACTTGCATTTGAATGAGTTTCAAGCATGGTTGGGTATTCGTGTGATCTGAGTGACTCAGTTTTGGAATACAACTGTCGCGTGGTGCACCGCGACCTCCTGGCACCCCGGAGTTTCTGAAAAAAAATTTTCTGCGATTTTCACGAAACCACTTTTGTTCAACATGATTTGGGCTAAAAATCCATCCCTAAAAATAAAAACTCTCTGAGTAGTGTGGAAATGCTGATCCTTACCCTACCTGGGGTGTCCACTGAGTATTCCGCGAACTCTATTTGAAGTTCTCTGGGCATGGGATTTTGAAATGTTCCCCAAACCAAAAGAATAGAGTGGGAAACAATCATGGAAACAGATAGAAGCACTTGCATTTGAATGAGTTTCAAGCATGCTTGGGTATTCGTGTGATCTGAGTGACTCAGTTTTGGAATACAACTGTCGCGTGGTGCACCGCGACCTCCAGGCACCCCGGAGTTTCTGAAAAAAAATTTTCTGCGATTTTCACGAAACCACTTTTCTTCAACTTGATTTGGGCTAAAACTCCATCCCTGAAAATAAAAATTCTCTGAGTAGTGTGGAAATGCTGATCCTTACCCTACCTGGGGTGTCCACTGAGCATTTTTGCGAACTCTATCTGAAGTTCTCTGGGCAAGGGATTTTGACATGTTCCCCAAACCAAAAGGAATGAGTGGGAAACAATCATGTAAACAGATAGAAGCACTTGCATTTGAATGAGTTTCAAGCATGGTTGGGTATTCGTGTGATCTGAGTGACTCAGTTTTGGAATACAACTGTCGCGTGGTGCACCGCGACCTCCTGGCACCCCGGAGTTTCTGAAAAAAAATTTTCTGCGATTTTCACGAAACCACTTTTCTTCAACATGATTTGGGCTAAAAATCCATCCCTAAAAATAAAAACTCTCTGAGTAGTGTGGAAATGCTGATCCTTACCCTACCTGGGGTGTCCACTGAGTATTCCGCGAACTCTATCTGAAGTTCTCTGGGCATGGGATGTTGAAATGTTCCCCAAACCAAAAGAATAGAGTGGGAAACAATCATGGAAACAGATAGAAGCACTTGCATTTGAATGAGTTTCAAGCATGCTTGGGTATTCGTGTGATCTGAGTGACTCAGTTTTGGAATACAACTGTCGCGTGGTGCACCGCGACCTCCAGGCACCCCGGAGTTTCTGAAAAAAAATTTTCTGCGATTTTCACGAAACCACTTTTCTTCAACTTGATTTGGGCTAAAAATCCATCCCTGAAAATAAAAATTCTCTGAGTAGTGTGGAAATGCTGATCCTTACCCTACCTGGGGAGACCACTGAGCATTTCCGCGAACTCTAGTTGAAGTTCTCTGGGCATGGGATTTTGACATGTTCCCCAAACCAAAAGGAATGAGTGGGAAACAATCATGGAAACAGATAGAAGCACTTGCATTTGAATGAGTTTCAAGCATGCTTGGGTATTCGTGTGATCTGAGTGACTCAGTTTTGGAATACAAATGTCGCGTGGTGCACCGCGACCTCCAGGCACCCCGGAGTTTCTGAAAAAAAAATTTCTGCGATTTTCACGAAACCACTTTTCTTCAACTTGATTTGGGCTAAAACTCCATCCCTGAAAATAAAAATTCTCTGAGTAGTGTGGAAATGCTGATCCTTACCCTACCTGGGGTGTCCACTGAGCATTTCTGCGAACTCTATCTGAAGTTCTCTGGGCAAGGGATTTTGACATGTTCCCCAAACCAAAAGGAATGAGTGGGAAACAATCATGTAAACAGATAGAAGCACTTGCATTTGAATGAGTTTCAAGCATGGTTGGGTATTCGTGTGATCTGAGTGACTCAGTTTTGGAATACAACTGTCGCGTGGTGCACCGCGATCTCCTGGCACCCCGGAGTTTCTGAAAAAAAATTTTCTGCGATTTTCACGAAACCACTTTTCTTCAACATGATTTGGGCTAAAAATCCATCCCTAAAAATAAAAACTCTCTGAGTAGTGTGGAAATGCTGATCCTTACCCTACCTGGGGTGTCCACTGAGTATTCCGCGAACTCTATCTGAAGTTCTCTGGGCATGGGATTTTGAAATGTTCCCCAAACCAAAAGAATAGAGTGGGAAACAATCATGGAAACAGATAGAAGCACTTGCATTTGAATGAGTTTCAAGCATGCTTGGGTATTCGTGTGATCTGAGTGACTCAGTTTTGGAATACAACTGTCGCGTGGTGCACCGCGACCCCCAGGCACCCCGGAGTTTCTGAAAAAAAAATTTCTGCGATTTTCACGAAACCACTATTCTTCAACTTGATTTGGGCTAAAAATCCATCCCTGAAAATAAAAATTCTCTGAGTAGTGTGGAAATGCTGATCCTTACCCTACCTGGGGTGTCCACTGAGTATTCCGCGAACTCTATCTGAAGTTCTCTGGGCATGGGATTTTGAAATGTTCCCCAAACAAAAAGGAATAAGTGGGAAACAATCAAGGAAACAGATAGAAGCACTTACATTTGAATGAGTTTCAAGCATGCTTGGGTATTCGTGTGATCTGAGTGACTCAGTTTTGGAATACAACTGTCGCGTGGTGCACCGCGACCTCCAGGCACCCCGGAGTTTCTGAAAGAAAAATTTCTGCGATTTTCACGAAACCACTTTTCTTCAACTTGATTTGGGCTAAAAATCCATCCCTGAAAATAAAAATTCTCTGAGTAGTGTGGAAATGCTGATCCTTACCCTACCTGGGGTGTCCACTGAGCATTTCCGCGAACTCTATCTGAAGTTCTCTGGGCAAGGGATTTTGACATGTTCCCCAAACCAAAAGGAATGAGTGGGAAACAATCATGTAAACAGATAGAAGCACTTGCATTTGAATGAGTTTCAAGCATGCTTGGGTATACGTGTGATCTGAGTGACTCAGTTTTGGAATACAACTGTCGCGTTGTGCACCGCGACCTCCAGGCACCCCGGAGTTTCTGAAAAAAAATTTTCTGCGATTTTCACGAAACCACTTTTCTTCAACATGATTTGGGCTAAAACTCCATCCCTGAAAATAAAAATTCTCTGAGTAGTGTGGAAATGCTGATCCTTACCCTACCTGGGGTTTCCACTGAGTATTCCGCGAACTCAATCTGAAGTTCTCTGGGCATGGGATTTTGAAATGTTCCCCAAACCAAAAGGAATGAGTGGGAAACAATCATGGAAACAGATAGAAGCACTTGCATTTGAATGAGTTTCAAGCATGCTTGGGAATTCGTGTGATCTGAGTGACTAAGTTTTGGAATACAACTGTCGCGTGGTGCACCGCAACCTCCTGGCACCCCGGAGTTTCTGAAAAAAAATTTTCTGCGATTTTCATGAAACCACTTTTCTTCAACATGATTTGGGCTAAAAATCCATCCCTAAAAATAAAAACTCTCTGAGTAGTGTGGAAATGCTGATCCTTACCCTACCTGGGGTGTCCACTGAGTATTCCGCGAACTCTATCTGAAGTTCTCTGGGCATGGGATTTTGAAATGTTCCCCAAACCAAAAGGATAGAGTGGGAAACAATCATGGAAACAGATAGAAGCACTTGCATTTAAATGACTTTCAAGCATGCTTGGGTATTCGTGTGATCTGAGTGACTCAGTTTTGGAATACAACTGTCGCGTGGTGCACCGCGACCTCCAGGCACCCCGGAGTTTCTGAAAAAAAATTTTCTGCGATTTTCACGAAACCACTTTTCTTCAACTTGATTTGGGCAAAAAATCCATCCCTGAAAATAAAAATTCTCTGAGTAGTGTGGAAATGCTGATCCTTACCCTACCTGGGGTGTCCACTGAGTATTCCGCGAAATCTATCTGAAGTTCTCTGGGCATGGGATTTTGAAATGTTCCCCAAACCAAAAGGATTGAGTGGGAAACAATCATGGAAACAGATAGAAGCACTTGCATTTGAATGAGTTTCAAGCATGCTTGGGTATTCGTGTGATCTGAGTGACTAAGTTTTGGAATACAACTGTCGTGTGGTGCACCGCGACCTCCAGGCACCCCGGAGTTTCTGAAAAAAAATTTTCTGCGATTTTCACGAAACCACATTTCTTCAACTTGATTTGGGCTAAAAATCCATCCCTGAAAATAAAAATTCTCTGAGTAATGTGGAAATGCTGATCCTTACCCTACCTGGGGAGTCCACTGAGCATTTCCGCGAACTCTATCTGAAGTTCTCTGGGCATGGGATTTTGACATGTTCCCCAAACCAAAAGGAATGAGTGGGAAACAATCATGGAAACAGATAGAAGCACTTGCATTCGAATGAGTTTCAAGCATGCTTGGGTATTCGTGTGATCTGAGTGACTCAGTTTTGGAATACAACTGTCGCGTGGTGCACCGCGACCTCCAGGCACCCCGGAGTTTCTGAAAAAAAATTTTCTGCGATTTTCACGAAACCACTTTTCTTCAACTTGATTTGGGCTAAAAATCCATCCCTGAAAATAAAAATTCTCTGAGTAATGTGGAAATGCTGATCCTTACCCTACCTGGGGAGTCCACTGAGCATTTCCGCGAACTCTAGTTGAAGTTCTCTGGGCATGGGATTTTGACATGTTCCCCAAACCAAAAGGAATGAGTGGGAAACAATCATGGAAACAAATAGAAGCACTTGCATTCGAATGAGTTTCAAGCATGCTTGGGTATTCGTGTGATCTGAGTGACTCAGTTTTGGAATACAACTGTCGCGTGGTGCACCGCGACCTCCAGGCACCCCGGAGTTTCTGAAAAAAAATTTTCTGCAATTTTCACGAAACCACTTTTCTTCAACTTGATTTGGGCTAAAAATCCATCCCTGAAAATAAAAATTCTCTGAGTAGTGTGGAAATGCTTATCCTTACCCTACCTGGGGTGTCCACTGAGCATTTCCGCGAACTCTATCTGAAGTTCTCTGGGCATGGGATTTTGACATGTTCCCCAAACCAAAAGGAATGAGTGGGAAACAATCATGGAAACAGATAGAAGCACTTGCATTTGAATGAGATTCAAGCATGCTTGGGTATTCGTGTGATCTGAGTGACTCAGTTCTGGAATACAACTGTCGCGTGGTGCACCGCGACCTCCAGGCACCCCGGAGTTTCTGAAAAAAAATTTCCTGCGATTTTCACGAAACCACTTTTCTTCAACTTGATTTGGGCTAAAAATCCATCCCTGAAAATAAAATTTCTCTGAGTAGTGTGGAAATGCTTATCCTTACCCTACCTGGGGTGTCCACTGAGCATTTCCGCGAACTCTATCTGAAGTTCTCTGGGCATGGGATTTTGACATGTTCCCCAAACCAAAAGGAATGAGTGGGAAACAATCATGGAAAGAGATAGAAGCACTTGCATTTGAATGAGATTCAAGCATGCTTGGGTATTCGTGTGATCTGAGTGACTCAGTTTTGGAATACAACTGTCGTGTGGTGCACCGCGACCTCCAGGCACCCCGGAGTTTCTGAAAAAAAATTTTCTGCGATTTTCACGAAACCACTTTTCTTCAACTTGATTTGGGCTAAAAATCCATCCCTGAAAATAAAAATTCTCTGAGTAGTGTGGAAATGCTGATCCTTACCCTACCTGGGGTGTCCACTGAGTATTCCGCGAACTCTATCTGAAGTTCTCTGGGCATGGGATTTTGAAATGTTCCCCAAACCAAAAGGAATGAGTGGGAAACAATCATGGAAACAGATAGAAGCACTTGCATTTGAATGAGTTTCAAGCATGCTTGGGTATTCGTGTGATCTGAGTGACTCAGTTTTGGAATTTAACTGTCGCGTGGTGCACCGCGACCTCCAGGCACCCCGGAGTTTCTGAAAAAAAATTTTCTGCGATTTTCACGAAACCACTTTTCTTCAACTTGATTTGGGCTAAAACTCCATCCCTGAAAATAAAAATTCTCTGAGTAGTGTGGAAATGCTGATCCTTACCCTTCCTGGGGTGTCCACTGAGTATTCCGCGAACTCTATCTGAAGTTCTCTGGGTATGGGATTTTGAAATGTTCCCCAAACCAAAAGGAATGAGTGGGAAACAATCATGGAAACAGATAAAAGCACTTGCATTTGAATGAGTTTCAAGCATGCTTGGGTATTCGTGTGATCTGAGTGACTCAGTTTTGGAATACAACTGTCGCGTGGTGCACCGCGACCTACAGGCACCCCGGAGTTTCTGAAAAAAAATTTTCTGCGATTTTCACGAAACCACTTTTCTTCAACTTGATTTGGGCTAGAACTCCATCCCTGAAAATAAAAATTCTCTGAGTAGTGTGGAAATGCTGATCCTTACCCTACCTGGGGTGTCCACTGAGTATTCCGCGAACTCTATCTGAAGTTGTCTCGGCATGGGATTTTGAAATGTTCCCCAAACCAAAAGGAATAAGTGGGAAACAATCAAGGAAACAGATAGAAGCACTTACATTTGAATGAGTTTCAAGCATGCTTGGGTATTCGTGTGATCTGAGTGACTCAGTTTTGGAATACAACTGTCGCGTGGTGCACCGCGACCTCCAGGCACCCCGGAGTTTCTGAAAAAAAATTTTCTGCTATTTTCACGAAACCACTTTTCTTCAACTTGATTTGGGCAAAAAATCCATCCCTGAAAATAAAAATTCTCTGAGTAGTGTGGAAATGCTGATCCTTACCCTACCTGGGGTGTCCACTGAGTATTCCGCGAACTCTATCTGAAGTTCTCTGGGCATGGGATTTTGAAATGTTCCCCAAACCAAAAGGATTGAGTGGGAAACAATCATGGAAACAGATAGAAGCACTTGCATTTGAATGAGTTTCAAGCATGCTTGGGTATTCGTGTGATCTGAGTGACTAAGTTTTGGAATACAACTGTCGTGTGGTGCACCGCGACCTCCAGGCACCCCGGAGTATCTGAAAAAAAAATTTCTGCGATTTTCACGAAACCACATTTCTTCAACTTGATTTGGGCTAAAAATCCATCCCTGAAAATAAAAATTCTCTGAGTAATGTGGAAATGCTGATCCTTACCCTACCTGGGGAGTCCACTGAGCATTTCCGCGAACTCTATCTGAAGTTCTCTGGGCATGGGATTTTGACATGTTCCCCAAACCAAAAGGAATGAGTGGGAAACAATCATGGAAACAGATAGAAGCACTTGCATTCGAATGAGTTTCAAGCATGCTTGGGTATTCGTGTGATCTGAGTGACTCAGTTTTGGAATACAACTGTCGCGTGGTGCACCGCGACCTCCAGGCACCCCGGAGTTTCTGAAAAAAAATTTTCTGGGATTTTCACGAAACCACTTTTCTTCAACTTGATTTGGGCTAAAAATCCATCCCTGAAAATAAAAATTCTCTGAGTAATGTGGAAATGCTGATCCTTACCCTACCTGGGGAGTCCACTGAGCATTTCCGCGAACTCTAGTTGAAGTTCTCTGGGCATGGGATTTTGACATGTTCCCCAAACCAAAAGGAATGAGTGGGAAACAATCATGGAAACAAATAGAAGCACTTGCATTCGAATGAGTTTCAAGCATGCTTGGGTATTCGTGTGATCTGAGTGACTCAGTTTTGGAATACAACTGTCGCGTGGTGCACCGCGACCTCCAGGCACCCCGGAGTTTCTGAAAAAAAATTTTCTGCGATTTTCACGAAACCACTTTTCTTCAACTTGATTTGGGCTAAAACTCTATCCCTGAAAATAAAAATTCTCTGAGTAGTGTGGAAATGCTGATCCTTACCCTACCTGGGGTGTCCACTGAGTATTCCGCGAACTCTATCTGAAGTTCTCTGGGCATGGGATTTTGAAATGTTCCAAAAACCAAAAGGAGTGAGTGGGAAACAATCATGGAAACAGATAGAAGCACTTGCATTTGAATGAGTTTCAAGCATGCTTGGGTATTCGTGTGATCTGAGTGACTCAGTTTTGGAATTTAACTGTCGCGTGGTGCACCGCGACCTCCAGGCACCCCGGAGTTTCTGAAAAAAAATTTTCTGCGATTTTCACGAAACCACTTTTCTTCAACTTGATTTGGGCTAAAACTCCATCCCTGAAAATAAAAATTCTCTGAGTAGTGTGGAAATGCTGATCCTTACCCTACCTGGGGTGTCCACTGAGTATTCCGCGAACTCTATCTGAAGTTCTCTGGGTATGGGATTTTGAAATGTTCCCCAAACCAAAAGGAATGAGTGGGAAACAATCATGGAAACCGATAAAAGCACTTGCATTTGAATGAGTTTCAAGCATGCTTGGGTATTCGTGTGATCTGAGTGACTCAGTTTTGGAATACAACTGTCGCGTGGTGCACCGCGACCTCCAGGCACCCCGGAGTTTCTGAAAAAAAATGTTCTGCGATTTTCACGAAACCACTTTTCTTCAACTTGATTTGGGCTAAAACTCCATCACTGAAAATAAAAATTCTCTGAGTAGTGTGGAAATGCTGATCCTTACCCTACCTGGGGTGTCCACTGAGTATTCCGTGAACTCTATCTGAAGTTCTCTCGGCATGGGATTTTGAAATGTTCCCCAAACCAAAAGGAATAAGTGGGAAACAATCAAGGAAACAGATAGAAGCACTTAGATTTGAATGAGTTTCAAGCATGCTTGGGTATTCGTGTGATCTGAGTGACTCAGTTTTGGAATACAACTGTCGCGTGGTGCACCGCGACCTCCAGGCACCCCGGAGTTTCTGAAAAAAATTTTTCTGCGATTTTCACGAAACCACTTTTCTTCAACTTGATTTGGGCTAAAACTCCATCCCTGAAAATAAAAATTCTCTGAGTAATGTGGAAATGCTGATCCTTACCCTACCTGGGGAGTCCACTGAGCATTTCCGCGAACTCTAGTTGAAGTTCTCTGGGCATGGGAGTTTGACATGTTCCCCAAACCAAAAGGAATGAGTGGGAAACAATCATGGAAACAGATAGAAGCACTTGCATTCGAATGAGTTTCAAGCATGCTTGGGTATTCGTGTGATCTGAGTGACTCAGTTTTGGAATACAACTGTCGCGTGGTGCACCGCGACCTCCAGGCACCCCGGAGTTTCTGAAAAAAAATTTTCTGCGATTTTCACGAAATCACTTTTCTTCAACTTGATTTGGGCTAAAAATCCATCCCTGAAAATAAAAATTCTCTGAGTAGTGTGGAAATGCTTATCCTTACCCTACCTGGGGTGTCCACTGAGCATTTCCGCGAACTCTATCTGAAGTTCTCTGGGCATGGGATTTTGACATGTTCCCCAAACCAAAAGGAATGAGTGGGAAACAATCATGGAAACAGATAGAAGCACTTGCATTTGAATGAGATTCAAGCATGCTTGGGTATTCGCGTGATCTGAGTGACTCAGTTCTGGAATACAACTGTCGCGTGGTGCACCGCGACCTCCAGGCACCCCGGAGTTTCTGAAAAAAAAATTTCTGCGATTTTCACGAAACCACTTTTCTTCAACTTGATTTGGGCTAAAACTCCATCCCTGAAAATAAAAATTCTCTGAGTAGTGTTTAAATGCTGATCCTTACCCTACCTGGGGTGTCCACTGAGTATTCCGCGAACTCTATCTGAAGTTCTCTGGGCATGGGATTTTGAAATGTTCCAAAAACCAAAAGGAATGAGTGGGAAACAATCATGGAAACAGATAGAAGCACTTGCATTTGAATGAGTTTCAAGCATGCTTGGGTATTCGTGTGATCTGAGTGACTCAGTTTTGGAATACAACTGTCGCGTGGTGCACCGCGACCTCCAGGCACCCCGGAGTTTCTGAAAAAAAATTTTCTGCGATTTTCAGGAAACCACTTTTCTTCAACTTGATTTGGGCTAAAACTCCATCCCTGAAAATAAAAATTCTCTGAGTAGTGTGGAAATGCTGATCCTTACCCTACCTGGGGTGTCCACTGAGTATTCCGCAAACTCTATCTGAAGTTCTCTGGGTATGGGATTTTGAAATGTTCCCCAAACCAAAAGGAATGAGTGGGAAACAATCATGGAAACCGATAAAAGCACTTGCATTTGAATGAGTTTCAAGCATGCTTGGGTATTCGTGTGATCTGAGTGACTCAGTTTTGGAATACAACTGTCGCGTGGTGCACCGCGACCTCCAGGCACCCCGGAGTTTCTGAAAAAAAATGTTCTGCGATTTTCACGAAACCACTTTTCTTCAACTTGATTTGGGCTAAAACTCCATCCCTGAAAATAAAAATTCTCTGAGTAGTGTGGAAATGCTGATCCTTACCCTACCTGGGGTGTCCACTGAGTATTCCGTGAACTCTATCTGAAGTTCTCTCGGCATGGGATTTTGAAATGTTCCCCAAACCAAAAGGAATAAGTGGGAAACAATCAAGGAAACAGATAGAAGCACTTACATTTGAATGAGTTTCAAGCATGCTTGGGTATTCGTGTGATCTGAGTGACTCAGTTTTGGAATACAACTGTCGCGTGGTGCACCGCGACCTCCAGGCACCCCGGAGTTTCTGAAAAAAATTTTTCTGCGATTTTCACGAAACCACTTTTCTTCAACTTGATTTGGGCTAAAACTCCATCCCTGAAAATAAAAATTCTCTGAGTAATGTGGAAATGCTGATCCTTACCCTACCTGGGGAGTTCACTGAGCATTTCCGCGAACTCTAGTTGAAGTTCTCTGGGCATGGGATTTTGACATGTTCCCCAAACCAAAAGGAATGAGTGGGAAACAATCATGGAAACAGATAGAAGCACTTGCATTCGAATGAGTTTCAAGCATGCTTGGGTATTCGTGTGATCTGAGTGACTCAGTTTTGGAATACAACTGTCGCGTGGTGCACCGCGACCTCCAGGCACCCCGGAGTTTCTGAAAAAAAATTTTCTGCGATTTTCACGAAACCACTTTTCTTCAACTTGATTTGGGCTAAAAATCCATCCCTGAAAATAAAAATTCTCTGAGTAGTGTGGAAATGCTTATCCTTACCCTACCTGGGGTGTCCACTGAGCATTTTCGCGAACTCTATCTGAAGTTCTCTGGGCATGGGATTTTGACATGTTCCCCAAACCAAAAGGAATGAGTGGGAAACAATCATGGAAACAGATAGAAGCACTTGCATTTGAATGAGATTCAAGCATGCTTGGGTATTCGTGTGATCTGAGTGACTCAGTTCTGGAATACAACTGTCGCGTGGTGCACCGCGACCTCCAGGCACCCCGGAGTTTCTGAAAAAAAAATTTCTGCGATTTTCACGAAACCACTTTTCTTCAACTTGATTTGGGCTAAAACTCCATCCCTGAAAATAAAAATTCTCTGCGTAGTGTGGAAATGCTGATCCTTACCCTACCTGGGGTGTCCACTGAGTATTCCGCGAACTCTATCTGAAGTTCTCTGGGCATGGGATTTTGAAATGTTCCAAAAACCAAAAGGAATGAGTGGGAAACAATCATGGAAACAGATAGAAGCACTTGCATTTGAATGAGTTTCAAGCATGCTTGGGTATTCGTGTGATCTGAGTGACTCAGTTTTGGAATTTAACTGTCGCGTGGTGCACCGCGACCTCCAGGCACCCCGGAGTTTCTGAAAAAAAATTTTCTGCGATTTTCACAAAACCACTTTTCTTCAACTTGATTTGGGCTAAAACTCCATCCCTGAAAATAAAAATTCTCTGAGTAGTGTGGAAATGCTGATCCTTACCCTACCTGGGGTGTCCACTGAGTATTCCGCGAACTCTATCTGAAGTTCTCTCGGCATGGGATTTTGAAATGTTCCCCAAACCAAAAGGAATAAGTGGGAAACAATGAAGGAAACAGATAGAAGCACTTACATTTGAATGAGTTTCAAGCATGCTTGGGTATTCGTGTGATCTGAGTGACTCAGTTTTGGAATACAACTGTCGCGTGGTGCACCGCGACCTCCAGGCACCCCGGAGTTTCTGAAAAAAAATTTTCTGCGATTTTCACAAAACCACTTTTCTTCAACTTGATTTGGGCAAAAAATCCATCCCTGAAAATAAAAATTCTCTGAGTAGTGTGGAAATGCTGATCCTTACCCTACCTGGGGAGTCCACTGAGCATTTCCACGAACTCTATCTGAAGTTCTCTGGGCATGGGATTTTGAAATGTTCCCCAAACCAAAAGGAATGAGTGGGAAACAATCATGGAAACAGATAGAAGCACTTGCATTTGAATGAGTTTCAAGCATGCTTGGGTATTCGTGTGATCTGAGTGACTCAGTTTTGGAATACAACTGTCGCGTGGTGCACCGCGACCTCCAGGCACCCCGGAGTTTCTGAAAAAAAATTTTCTGCGATTTTCACGAAACCACTTTTCTTCAACTTGATTTGGGCTAAAAATCCATCCCTGAAAATAAAAATTCTCTGAGTAGTGTGGAAATGCTTATCCTTACCCTACCTGGGGTGTCCACTGAGCATTTTCGCGAACTCTATCTGAAGTTCTCTGGGCATGGGATTTTGACATGTTCCCCAAACCAAAAGGAATGAGTGGGAAACAATCATGGAAACAGATAGAAGCACTTGCATTTGAATGAGATTCAACCATGCTTGGGTATTCGTGTGATCTGAGTGACTCAGTTCTGGAATACAACTGTCGCGTGGTGCACCGCGACCTCCAGGCACCCCGGAGTTTCTGAAAAAAAAATTTCTGCGATTTTCACGAAACCACTTTTCTTCAACTTGATTTGGGCTAAAACTCCATCCCTGAAAATAAAAATTCTCTGCGTAGTGTGGAAATGCTGATCCTTACCCTACCTGGGGTGTCCACTGAGTATTCCGCGAACTCTATCTGAAGTTCTCTGGGCATGGGATTTTGAAATGTTCCAAAAACCAAAAGGAATGAGTGGGAAACAATCATGGAAACAGATAGAAGCACTTGCATTTGAATGAGTTTCAAGCATGCTTGGGTATTCGTGTGATCTGAGTGACTCAGTTTTGGAATTTAACTGTCGCGTGGTGCACCGCGACCTCCAGGCACCCCGGAGTTTCTGAAAAAAAATGTTCTGCGATTTTCACGAAACCACTTTTCTTCAACTTGATTTGGGCTAAAACTCCATCCCTGAAAATAAAAATTCTCTGAGTAGTGTGGAAATGCTGATCCTTACCCTACCTGGGGTGTCCACTGAGTATTCCGCGAACTCTATCTGAAGTTCTCTCGGCATGGGATTTTGAAATGTTCCCCAAACCAAAAGGAATAAGTGGGAAACAATCAAGGAAACAGATAGAAGCACTTACATTTGAATGAGTTTCAAGCATGCTTGGGTATTCGTGTGATCTGAGTGACTCAGTTTTGGAATACAACTGTCGCGTGGTGCACCGCGACCTCCAGGCACCCCGGAGTTTCTGAAAAAAAATTTTCTGCGATTTTCACGAAACCACTTTTCTTCAACTTGATTTGGGCAAAAAATCCATCCCTGAAAATAAAAATTCTCTGAGTAGTGTGGAAATGCTGATCCTTACCCTACCTGGGGAGTCCACTGAGCATTTCCACGAACTCTATCTGAAGTTCTCTGGGCATGGGATTTTGAAATGTTCCCCAAACCAAAAGGAATGAGTTGGAAACAATCATGGAAACAGATAGAAGCACTTGCATTTGAATGAGTTTCAAGCATGCTTGGGTATTCGTGTGATCTGAGTGACTCAGTTTTGGAATACAACTGTCGCGTGGTGCACCGCGACCTCCAGGCACACCGGAGTTTCTGAAAAAAAATTTTCTGCGATTTTCACGAAACCACTTTTCTTCAACTTGATTTGGGCTAAAAATCCATCCCTGAAAATAAAAATTCTCTGAGTAGTGTGGAAATGCTGATCCTTACCCTACCTTGGGTGTCCACTGAGCATTTCCGCGAACTCTAGTTGAAGTTCTCTGGGCATGGGATTTTGACATGTTCCCCAAACCAAAAGGAATGAGTGGGAAACAATCATGGAAACAGATAGAAGCACTTACATTTGAATGAGTTTCAAGCATGCTTGGGTATTCGTGTGATCTGAGTGACTCAGTTTTGGAATACAACTGTCGCGTGGTGCACCGCGACCTCCAGGCACCCCGGAGTTTCTGAAAAAAAATTTTCTGCGATTTTCACGAAACCACTTTTCTTCAACTTGATTTGGGCAAAAAATCCATCCCTGAAAATAAAAATTCTCTGAGTAGTGTGGAAATGCTGATCCTTACCCTACCTGGGGAGTCCACTGAGCATTTCCGCGAACTCTATCTGAAGTTCTCTGGGCATGGGATTTTGAAATGTTCCCCAAACCAAAAGGAATGAGTGGGAAACAATCATGGAAACAGATAGAAGCACTTGCATTTGAATGAGTTTCAAGCATGCTTGGGTATTCGTGTGATCTGAGTGACTCAGTTTTGGAATACAACTGTCGCGTGGTGCACCGCGACCTCCAGGCACCCCGGAGTTTCTGAAAAAAAATTTTCTGCGATTTTCACGAAACCACTTTTCTTCAACTTGATTTGGGCTAAAAATCCATCCCTGAAAATAAAAATTCTCTGAGTAGTGTGGAAATGCTGATCCTTACCCTACCTTGGGTGTCCACTGAGCATATCCGCGAACTCTAGTTGAAGTTCTCTGGGCATGGGATTTTGGCATGTTCCCCAAACCAAAAGGAATGAGTGGGAAACAATCATGGAAACAGATAGAAGCACTTACATTTGAATGAGTTTCAAGCATGCTTGGGTATTCGTGTGATCTGAGTGACTCAGTTTTGGAATACAACTGTCGCGTGGTGCACCGCGACCTCCAGGCACACCGGAGTTTCTGAAAAAAAATTTTCTGCGATTTTAACGAAACCACTTTTCTTCAACTTGATTTGGGCAAAAAATCCATCCCTGAAAATAAAAATTCTCTGAGTAGTGTGGAAATGCTGATCCTTACTCTACCTGGGGTGTCCACTGAGCATTTCCGCGAACTCTATCTGAAGTTCTCTGGGCATGGGATTTTGACATGTTCCCCAAACCAAAAGGAATAAGTGGGAAACAATCAAGGAAACAGATAGAAACACTTGTATTTGAATGAGTTTCAAGCATGCTTGGGTATTCGTGTGATCTGAGTGACTCTGTTTTGGAATACAACTGTCGGGTTGTGCACCGTGACCTCCAGGCACCCCGGAGTTTCTGAAAAAAAATGTTCTGCGATTTTCACGAAACCACTTTTCTTCAACTTGATTTGGGCTAAAAATCCATCCCTGAAAATAAAAATTCTCTGAATAGTGTGGAAATGCTGATCCTTACCCTACCTGGGGTGTCCACTGAGTATTTCGCGAACTCTATCTGAAGTTCTCTGGGCATGGGATTTTGAAATGTTCCCCAAACCAAAAGGAATAAGTGGGAAACAATCAAGGAAACAGATAGAAGCACTTGCATTTGAATGAGTTTCAAGCATGCTTGGGTATTCGTGTGATCTGAGTGACTCAGTCTTGGAATACAACTGTCGCGTGGTGCACCGCGACCTCCAGGCACCCCGGAGTTTCTGAAAAAAAATTTTCTGCGATTTTCACGAAACCACTTTTCTTCAACTTGATTTGGGCTAAAAATCCATCCCTGAAAATAAAAATTCTCTGAGTATTGTGGAAATGCTGATCCTTACCCTACCTGGGGTGTCCACTGAGCGTTTCCGCTAACTCTATCTGAAGTTCTCTGGGCATGGTATTTTGACATGTTCCCCAAACCAAAAGGAATGAGTGGGAAACAATCATGGAAACAGATAGAAACACTTGCATTCGAATGAGTTTCAAGCATGCTTGGGTATTCGTGTGATCTGAGTGACTCAGTTTTGGAATACAACTGTCGCGTGGTGCACCGCGACCTCCAGGCACCCCGGAGTTTCTGAAAAAAAAATTTCTGCGATTTTCACGAAACCACTTTTCTTCAACTTGATTTGGGCTAAAAATCCATCCCTGAAAATAAAAATTCTCTGAGTAATGTGGAAATGCTGATCCTTACCCTACCTGGGGAGTCCACTGAGCATTTCCGCGAACTCTAGTTGAAGTTCTCTGGGCATGGGATTTTGACATGTTCCCCAAACCAAAAGGAATGAGTGGGAAACAATCATGGAAACAAATAGAAGCACTTGCATTCGAATGAGTTTCAAGCATGCTTGGGTATTCGTGTGATCTGAGTGACTCAGTTTTGGAATACAACTGTCGCGTGGTGCACCGCGACCTCCAGGCACCCCGGAGTTTCTGAAAAAAAATTTTCTGCGATTTTCACGAAACCACTTTTCTTCAACTTGATTTGGGCTAAAAATCCATCCCTGAAAATAAAAATTCTCTGAGTAGTGTGGAAATGCTTATCCTTACCCTACCTGGGGTGTCCACTGAGCATTTCCGCGAACTCTATCTGAAGTTCTCTGGGCATGGGATTTTGACATGTTCCCCAAACCAAAAGGAATGAGTGGGAAACAATCATGGAAACAGATAGAAGCACTTGCATTTGAATGAGATTCAAGCATGCTTGGGTATTCGTGTGATCTGAGTGACTCAGTTCTGGAATACAACTGTCGCGTGGTGCACCGCGACCTCCAGGCACCCCGGAGTTTCTGAAAAAAAATTTCCTGCGATTTTCACGAAACCACTTTTCTTCAACTTGATTTGGGCTAAAAATCCATCCCTGAAAATAAAAATTCTCTGAGTAGTGTGGAAATGCTTATGCTTACCCTACCTGGGGTGTCCACTGAGCATTTCCGCGAACTCTATCTGAAGTTCTCTGGGCATGGTATTTTGACATGTTCCCCAAACCAAAAGGAATGAGTGGGAAACAATCATGGAAACAGATAGAAACACTTGCATTCGAATGAGTTTCAAGCATGCTTGGGTATTCGTGTGATCTGAGTGACTCAGTTTTGGAATACAACTGTCGCGTGGTGCACCGCGACCTCCAGGCACCCCGGAGTTTCTGAAAAAAAATTTTCTGCGATTTTCACGAAACCACTTTTCTTCAACTTGATTTGGGCTAAAAATCCATCCCTGAAAATAAAAATTCTCTGAGTAATGTGGAAATGCTGATCCTTACCCTACCTGGGGAGTCCACTGAGCATTTCCGCGAACTCTAGTTGAAGTTCTCTGGGCATGGGATTTTGACATGTTCCCCAAACCAAAAGGAATGAGTGGGAAACAATCATGGAAACAAATAGAAGCACTTGCATTCGAATGAGTTTCAAGCATGCTTGGGTATTCGTGTGATCTGAGTGACTCAGTTTTGGAATACAACTGTCGCGTGGTGCACCGCGACCTCCAGGCACCCCGGAGTTTCTGAAAAAAAATTTTCTGCGATTTTCACGAAACCACTTTTCTTCAACTTGATTTGGGCTAAAAATCCATCCCTGAAAATAAAAATTCTCTGAGTAGTGTGGAAATGCTTATCCTTACCCTACCTGGGGTGTCCACTGAGCATTTCCGCGAACTCTATCTGAAGTTCTCTGGGCATGGGATTTTGACATGTTCCCCAAACCAAAAGGAATGAGTGGGAAACAATCATGGAAACAGATAGAAGCACTTGCATTTGAATGAGATTCAAGCATGCTTGGGTATTCGTGTGATCTGAGTGACTCAGTTCTGGAATACAACTGTCGCGTGGTGCACCGCGACCTCCAGGCACCCCGGAGTTTCTGAAAAAAAATTTCCTGCGATTTTCACGAAACCACTTTTCTTCAACTTGATTTGGGCTAAAAATCCATCCCTGAAAATAAAAATTCTCTGAGTAGTGTGGAAATGCTTATCCTTACCCTACCTGGGGTGTCCACTGAGCATTTCCGCGAACTCTATCTGAAGTTCTCTGGGCATGGGATTTTGACATGTTCCCCAAACCAAAAGGAATGAGTGGGAAACAATCATGGAAAGAGATAGAAGCACTTGCATTTGAATGAGATTCAAGCATGCTTGGGTATTCGTGTGATCTGAGTGACTCAGTCTTGGAATACAACTGTCGCGTGGTGCACCGCGACCTCCAGGCACCCCGGAGTTTCTGAAAAAAAATTTTCTGCGATTTTCACGAAACCACTTTTCTTCAACTTGATTTGGGCTAAAAATCCATCCCTGAAAATAAAAATTCTCTGAGTATTGTGGAAATGCTGATCCTTACCCTACCTGGGGTGTCCACTGAGCGTTTCCGCTAACTCTATCTGAAGTTCTCTGGGCATGGTATTTTGACATGTTCCCCAAACCAAAAGGAATGAGTGGGAAACAATCATGGAAACAGATAGAAACACTTGCATTTGAATGAGATTCAAGCATGCTTGGGTATTCGTGTGATCTGAGTGACTCAGTTTTGGAATACAACTGTCGTGTGGTGCACCGCGACCTCCAGGCACCCCGGAGTTTCTGAAAAAAAATTTTCTGCGATTTTCACGAAACCACTTTTCTTCAACTTGATTTGGGCTAAAAATCCATCCCTGAAAATAAAAATTCTCTGAGTAGTGTGGAAATGCTGATCCTTACCCTACCTGGGGTGTCCACTGAGTATTCCGCGAACTCTATCTGAAGTTCTCTGGGCATGGGATTTTGAAATGTTCCCCAAACCAAAAGGAATGAGTGGGAAACAATCATGGAAACAGATAGAAGCACTTGCATTTGAATGAGTTTCAAGCATGCTTGGGTATTCGTGTGATCTGAGTGACTCAGTTTTGGAATTTAACTGTCGCGTGGTGCACCGCGACCTCCAGGCACCCCGGAGTTTCTGAAAAAAAAGTTTCTGCGATTTTCACGAAACCACTTTTCTTCAACTTGATTTGGGCTAAAACTCCATCCCTGAAAATAAAAATTCTCTGAGTAGTGTGGAAATGCTGATCCTTACCCTACCTGGGGTGTCCACTGAGTATTCCGCGAACTCTATCTGAAGTTCTCTGGGTATGGGATTTTGAAATGTTCCCCAAACCAAAAGGAATGAGTGGGAAACAATCATGGAAACAGATAAAAGCACTTGCATTTGAATGAGTTTCAAGCATGCTTGGGTATTCGTGTGATCTGAGTGACTCAGTTTTGGAATACAACTGTCGCGTGGTGCACCGCGACCTCCAGGCACCCCGGAGTTTCTGAAAAAAAATTTTCTGCGATTTTCACGAAACCACTTTTCTTCAACTTGATTTGGGCTAAAAATCCATCCCTGAAAATAAAAATTCTCTGAGTAATGTGGAAATGCTGATCCTTACCCTACCTGGGGAGTCCACTGAGCATTTCCGCGAACTCTAGTTGAAGTTCTCTGGGCATGGGATTTTGACATGTTCCCCAAACCAAAAGGAATGAGTGGGAAACAATCATGGAAACAAATAGAAGCACTTGCATTCGAATGAGTTTCAAGCATGCTTGGGTATTCGTGTGATCTGAGTGACTCAGTTTTGGAATACAACTGTCGCGTGGTGCACCACGACCTCCAGGCACCCCGGAGTTTCTGAAAAAAAATTTTCTGCGATTTTCACGAAACCACTTTTCTTCAACTTGATTTGGGCTAAAAATCCATCCCTGAAAATAAAAATTCTCTGAGTAGTGTGGAAATGCTTATCCTTACCCTACCTGGGGTGTCCACTGAGCATTTCCGCGAACTCTATCTGAAGTTCTCTGGGCATGGGATTTTGACATGTTCCCCAAACCAAAAGGAATGAGTGGGAAACAATCATGGAAACAGATAGAAGCACTTGCATTTGAATGAGATTCAAGCATGCTTGGGTATTCGTGTGATCTGAGTGACTCAGTTCTGGAATACAACTGTCGCGTGGTGCACCGCGACCTCCAGGCACCCCGGAGTTTCTGAAAAAAAATTTCCTGCGATTTTCACGAAACCACTTTTCTTCAACTTGATTTGGGCTAAAAATCCATCCCTGAAAATAAAAATTCTCTGAGTAGTGTGGAAATGCTTATCCTTACCCTACCTGGGGTGTCCACTGAGCATTTCCGCGAACTCTATCTGAAGTTCTCTGGGCATGGGATTTTGACATGTTCCCCAAACCAAAAGGAATGAGTGGGAAACAATCATGGAAAGAGATAGAAGCACTTGCATTTGAATGAGATTCAAGCATGCTTGGGTATTCGTGTGATCTGAGTGACTCAGTCTTGGAATACAACTGTCGCGTGGTGCACCGCGACCTCCAGGCACCCCGGAGTTTCTGAAAAAAAATTTTCTGCGATTTTCACGAAACCACTTTTCTTCAACTTGATTTGGGCTAAAAATCCATCCCTGAAAATAAAAATTCTCTGAGTAGTGTGGAAATGCTGATCCTTACCCTACCTGGGGTGTCCACTGAGTATTCCGCTAACTCTATCTGAAGTTCTCTGGGCATGGGATTTTGAAATGTTCCCCAAACCAAAAGGAATGAGTGGGAAACAATCATGGAAACAGATAGAAGCACTTGCATTTGAATGAGTTTCAAGCATGCTTGGGTATTCATGTGATCTGAGTGACTCAGTTTTGGAATTTAACTGTCGCGTGGTGCACCGCGACCTCCAGGCACCCCGGAGTTTCTGAAAAAAAATTTTCTGCGATTTTCACGAAACCACTTTTCTTCAACTTGATTTGGGCTAAAACTCCATCCCTGAAAATAAAAATTCTCTGAGTAGTGTGGAAATGCTGATCCTTACCCTACCTGGGGTGTCCACTGAGTATTCCGCGAACTCTATCTGAAGTTCTCTGGGTATGGGATTTTGAAATGTTCCCCAAACCAAAAGGAATGAGTGGGAAACAATCATGGAAACAGATAAAAGCACTTGCATTTGAATGAGTTTCAAGCATGCTTGGGTATTCGTGTGATCTGAGTGACTCAGTTTTGGAATACAACTGTCGCGTGGTGCACCGCGACCTCCAGGCACCCCGGAGTTTCTGAAAAAAAATTTTCTGCGATTTTCACGAAACCACTTTTGTTCAACTTGATTTGGGCTAGAACTCCATCCCTGAAAATAAAAATTCTCTGAGTAGTGTGGAAATGCTGATCCTTACCCTACCTGGGGTGTCCACTGAGTATTCCGCGAACTCTATCTGAAGTTGTCTCGGCATGGGATTTTGAAATGTTCCCCAAACCAAAAGGAATAAGTGGGAAACAATCAAGGAAACAGATAGAAGCACTTACATTTGAATGAGTTTCAAGCATGCTTGGGTATTCGTGTGATCTGAGTGACTCAGTTTTGGAATACAACTGTCGCGTGGTGCACCGCGACCTCCAGGCACCCCGGAGTTTCTGAAAAAAAATTTTCTGCGATTTTCACGAAACCACTTTTCTTCAACTTGATTTGGGCAAAAAATCCATCCCTGAAAATAAAAATTCTCTGAGTAGTGTGGAAATGCTGATCCTTACCCTACCTGGGGTGTCCACTGAGTATTCCGCGAACTCTATCTGAAGTTCTCTGGGCATGGGATTTTGAAATGTTCCCCAAACCAAAAGGAATAAGTGGGAAACAATCAAGGAAACAGATAGAAGCACTTGCATTTGAATGAGTTTCAAGCATGCTTGGGTATTCGTGTGATCTGAGTGACTCAGTCTTGGAATACAACTGTCGCGTGGTGCACCGCGACCTCCAGGCACCCCGGAGTTTCTGAAAAAAAATTTTCTGCGATTTTCACGAAACCACTTTTCTTCAACTTGATTTGGGCTAAAAATCCATCCCTGAAAATAAAAATTCTCTGAGTATTGTGGAAATGCTGATCCTTACCCTACCTGGGGTGTCCACTGAGCGTTTCCGCTAACTCTATCTGAAGTTCTCTGGGCATGGTATTTTGACATGTTCCCCAAACCAAATGGAATGAGTGGGAAACAATCATGGAAACAGATAGAAACACTTGCATTCGAATGAGTTTCAAGCATGCTTGGGTATTCGTGTGATCTGAGTGACTCAGTTTTGGAATACAACTGTCGCGTGGTGCACCGCGACCTCCAGGCACCCCGGAGTTTCTGAAAAAAAATTTTCTGCGATTTTCACGAAACCACTTTTCTTCAACTTGATTTGGGCTAAAAATCCATCCCTGAAAATAAAAATTCTCTGAGTAATGTGGAAATGCTGATCCTTACCCTACCTGGGGAGTCCACTGAGCATTTCCGCGAACTCTAGTTGAAGTTCTCTGGGCATGGGATTTTGACATGTTCCCCAAACAAAAAGGAATAAGTGGGAAACAATCAAGGAAACAGATAGAAGCACTTACATTTGAATGAGTTTCAAGCATGCTTGGGTATTCGTGTGATCTGAGTGACTCAGTTTTGGAATACAACTGTCGCGTGGTGCACCGCGACCTCCAGGCACCCCGGAGTTTCTGAAAGAAAAATTTCTGCGATTTTCACGAAACCACTTTTCTTCAACTTGATTTGGGCTAAAAATCCATCCCTGAAAATAAAAATTCTCTGAGTAGTGTGGAAATGCTGATCCTTACCCTACCTGGGGTGTCCACTGAGCATTTCCGCGAACTCTATCTGAAGTTCTCTGGGCAAGGGATTTTGACATGTTCCCCAAACCAAAAGGAATGAGTGGGAAACAATCATGTAAACAGATAGAAGCACTTGCATTTGAATGAGTTTCAAGCATGCTTGGGTATACGTGTGATCTGAGTGACTCAGTTTTGGAATACAACTGTCGCGTTGTGCACCGCGACCTCCAGGCACCCCGGAGTTTCTGAAAAAAAATTTTCTGCGATTTTCACGAAACCACTTTTCTTCAACATGATTTGGGCTAAAACTCCATCCCTGAAAATAAAAATTCTCTGAGTAGTGTGGAAATGCTGATCCTTACCCTACCTGGGGTTTCCACTGAGTATTCCGCGAACTCAATCTGAAGTTCTCTGGGCATGGGATTTTGAAATGTTCCCCAAACCAAAAGGAATGAGTGGGAAACAATCATGGAAACAGATAGAAGCACTTGCATTTGAATGAGTTTCAAGCATGCTTGGGAATTCGTGTGATCTGAGTGACTAAGTTTTGGAATACAACTGTCGCGTGGTGCACCGCGACCTCCTGGCACCCCGGAGTTTCTGAAAAAAAATTTTCTGCGATTTTCATGAAACCACTTTTCTTCAACATGATTTGGGCTAAAAATCCATCCCTAAAAATAAAAACTCTCTGAGTAGTGTGGAAATGCTGATCCTTACCCTACCTGGGGTGTCCACTGAGTATTCCGCGAACTCTATCTGAAGTTCTCTGGGCATGGGATTTTGAAATGTTCCCCAAACCAAAAGGATAGAGTGGGAAACAATCATGGAAACAGATAGAAGCACTTGCATTTAAATGACTTTCAAGCATGCTTGGGTATTCGTGTGATCTGAGTGACTCAGTTTTGGAATACAACTGTCGCGTGGTGCACCGCGACCTCCAGGCACCCCGGAGTTTCTGAAAAAAAATTTTCTGCGATTTTCACGAAACCACTTTTCTTCAACTTGATTTGGGCAAAAAATCCATCCCTGAAAATAAAAATTCTCTGAGTAGTGTGGAAATGCTGATCCTTACCCTACCTGGGGTGTCCACTGAGTATTCCGCGAAATCTATCTGAAGTTCTCTGGGCATGGGATTTTGAAATGTTCCCCAAACCAAAAGGATTGAGTGGGAAACAATCATGGAAACAGATAGAAGCACTTGCATTTGAATGAGTTTCAAGCATGCTTGGGTATTCGTGTGATCTGAGTGACTAAGTTTTGGAATACAACTGTCGTGTGGTGCACCGCGACCTCCAGGCACCCCGGAGTTTCTGAAAAAAAATTTTCTGCGATTTTCACGAAACCACATTTCTTCAACTTGATTTGGGCTAAAAATCCATCCCTGAAAATAAAAATTCTCTGAGTAATGTGGAAATGCTGATCCTTACCCTACCTGGGGAGTCCACTGAGCATTTCCGCGAACTCTATCTGAAGTTCTCTGGGCATGGGATTTTGACATGTTCCCCAAACCAAAAGGAATGAGTGGGAAACAATCATGGAAACAGATAGAAGCACTTGCATTCGAATGAGTTTCAAGCATGCTTGGGTATTCGTGTGATCTGAGTGACTCAGTTTTGGAATACAACTGTCGCGTGGTGCACCGCGACCTCCAGGCACCCCGGAGTTTCTGAAAAAAAATTTTCTGCGATTTTCACGAAACCACTTTTCTTCAACTTGATTTGGGCTAAAAATCCATCCCTGAAAATAAAAATTCTCTGAGTAATGTGGAAATGCTGATCCTTACCCTACCTGGGGAGTCCACTGAGCATTTCCGCGAACTCTAGTTGAAGTTCTCTGGGCATGGGATTTTGACATGTTCCCCAAACCAAAAGGAATGAGTGGGAAACAATCATGGAAACAAATAGAAGCACTTGCATTCGAATGAGTTTCAAGCATGCTTGGGTATTCGTGTGATCTGAGTGACTCAGTTTTGGAATACAACTGTCGCGTGGTGCACCGCGACCTCCAGGCACCCCGGAGTTTCTGAAAAAAAATTTTCTGCGATTTTCACGAAACCACTTTTCTTCAACTTGATTTGGGCTAAAAATCCATCCCTGAAAATAAAAATTCTCTGAGTAGTGTGGAAATGCTTATCCTTACCCTACCTGGGGTGTCCACTGAGCATTTCCGCGAACTCTATCTGAAGTTCTCTGGGCATGGGATTTTGACATGTTCCCCAAACCAAAAGGAATGAGTGGGAAACAATCATGGAAACAGATAGAAGCACTTGCATTTGAATGAGATTCAAGCATGCTTGGGTATTCGTGTGATCTGAGTGACTCAGTTCTGGAATACAACTGTCGCGTGGTGCACCGCGACCTCCAGGCACCCCGGAGTTTCTGAAAAAAAATTTCCTGCGATTTTCACGAAACCACTTTTCTTCAACTTGATTTGGGCTAAAAATCCATCCCTGAAAATAAAATTTCTCTGAGTAGTGTGGAAATGCTTATCCTTACCCTACCTGGGGTGTCCACTGAGCATTTCCGCGAACTCTATCTGAAGTTCTCTGGGCATGGGATTTTGACATGTTCCCCAAACCAAAAGGAATGAGTGGGAAACAATCATGGAAAGAGATAGAAGCACTTGCATTTGAATGAGATTCAAGCATGCTTGGGTATTCGTGTGATCTGAGTGACTCAGTTTTGGAATACAACTGTCGTGTGGTGCACCGCGACCTCCAGGCACCCCGGAGTTTCTGAAAAAAAATTTTCTGCGATTTTCACGAAACCACTTTTCTTCAACTTGATTTGGGCTAAAAATCCATCCCTGAAAATAAAAATTCTCTGAGTAGTGTGGAAATGCTGATCCTTACCCTACCTGGGGTGTCCACTGAGTATTCCGCGAACTCTATCTGAAGTTCTCTGGGCATGGGATTTTGAAATGTTCCCCAAACCAAAAGGAATGAGTGGGAAACAATCATGGAAACAGATAGAAGCACTTGCATTTGAATGAGTTTCAAGCATGCTTGGGTATTCGTGTGATCTGAGTGACTCAGTTTTGGAATTTAACTGTCGCGTGGTGCACCGCGACCTCCAGGCACCCCGGAGTTTCTGAAAAAAAATTTTCTGCGATTTTCACGAAACCACTTTTCTTCAACTTGATTTGGGCTAAAACTCCATCCCTGAAAATAAAAATTCTCTGAGTAGTGTGGAAATGCTGATCCTTACCCTTCCTGGGGTGTCCACTGAGTATTCCGCGAACTCTATCTGAAGTTCTCTGGGTATGGGATTTTGAAATGTTCCCCAAACCAAAAGGAATGAGTGGGAAACAATCATGGAAACAGATAAAAGCACTTGCATTTGAATGAGTTTCAAGCATGCTTGGGTATTCGTGTGATCTGAGTGACTCAGTTTTGGAATACAACTGTCGCGTGGTGCACCTCGACCTACAGGCACCCCGGAGTTTCTGAAAAAAAATTTTCTGCGATTTTCACGAAACCACTTTTCTTCAACTTGATTTGGGCTAGAACTCCATCCCTGAAAATAAAAATTCTCTGAGTAGTGTGGAAATGCTGATCCTTACCCTACCTGGGGTGTCCACTGAGTATTCCGCGAACTCTATCTGAAGTTGTCTCGGCATGGGATTTTGAAATGTTCCCCAAACCAAAAGGAATAAGTGGGAAACAATCAAGGAAACAGATAGAAGCACTTACATTTGAATGAGTTTCAAGCATGCTTGGGTATTCGTGTGATCTGAGTGACTCAGTTTTGGAATACAACTGTCGCGTGGTGCACCGCGACCTCCAGGCACCCCGGAGTTTCTGAAAAAAAATTTTCTGCTATTTTCACGAAACCACTTTTCTTCAACTTGATTTGGGCAAAAAATCCATCCCTGAAAATAAAAATTCTCTGAGTAGTGTGGAAATGCTGATCCTTACCCTACCTGGGGTGTCCACTGAGTATTCCGCGAACTCTATCTGAAGTTCTCTGGGCATGGGATTTTGAAATGTTCCCCAAACCAAAAGGATTGAGTGGGAAACAATCATGGAAACAGATAGAAGCACTTGCATTTGAATGAGTTTCAAGCATGCTTGGGTATTCGTGTGATCTGAGTGACTAAGTTTTGGAATACAACTGTCGTGTGGTGCACCGCGACCTCCAGGCACCCCGGAGTATCTGAAAAAAAAATTTCTGCGATTTTCACGAAACCACATTTCTTCAACTTGATTTGGGCTAAAAATCCATCCCTGAAAATAAAAATTCTCTGAGTAATGTGGAAATGCTGATCCTTACCCTACCTGGGGAGTCCACTGAGCATTTCCGCGAACTCTATCTGAAGTTCTCTGGGCATGGGATTTTGACATGTTCCCCAAACCAAAAGGAATGAGTGGGAAACAATCATGGAAACAGATAGAAGCACTTGCATTCGAATGAGTTTCAAGCATGCTTGGGTATTCGTGTGATCTGAGTGACTCAGTTTTGGAATACAACTGTCGCGTGGTGCACCGCGACCTCCAGGCACCCCGGAGTTTCTGAAAAAAAATTTTCTGCGATTTTCACGAAACCACTTTTCTTCAACTTGATTTGGGCTAAAAATCCATCCCTGAAAATAAAAATTCTCTGAGTAATGTGGAAATGCTGATCCTTACCCTACCTGGGGAGTCCACTGAGCATTTCCGCGAACTCTAGTTGAAGTTCTCTGGGCATGGGATTTTGACATGTTCCCCAAACCAAAAGGAATGAGTGGGAAACAATCATGGAAACAAATAGAAGCACTTGCATTCGAATGAGTTTCAAGCATGCTTGGGTATTCGTGTGATCTGAGTGACTCAGTTTTGGAATACAACTGTCGCGTGGTGCACCGCGACCTCCAGGCACCCCGGAGTTTCTGAAAAAAAATTTTCTGCGATTTTCACGAAACCACTTTTCTTCAACTTGATTTGGGCTAAAAATCCATCCCTGAAAATAAAAATTCTCTGAGTAGTGTGGAAATGCTTATCCTTACCCTACCTGGGGTGTCCACTGAGCATTTCCGCGAACTCTATCTGAAGTTCTCTGGGCATGGGATTTTGACATGTTCCCCAAACCAAAAGGAATGAGTGGGAAACAATCATGGAAACAGATAGAAGCACTTGCATTTGAATGAGATTCAAGCATGCTTGGGTATTCGTGTGATCTGAGTGACTCAGTTCTGGAATACAACTGTCGCGTGGTGCACCGCGACCTCCAGGCACCCCGGAGTTTCTGAAAAAAAAATTTCTGCGATTTTCACGAAACCACTTTTCTTCAACTTGATTTGGGCTAAAACTCTATCCCTGAAAATAAAAATTCTCTGAGTAGTGTGGAAATGCTGATCCTTACCCTACCTGGGGTGTCCACTGAGTATTCCGCGAACTCTATCTGAAGTTCTCTGGGCATGGGATTTTGAAATGTTCCAAAAACCAAAAGGAGTGAGTGGGAAACAATCATGGAAACAGATAGAAGCACTTGCATTTGAATGAGTTTCAAGCATGCTTGGGTATTCGTGTGATCTGAGTGACTCAGTTTTGGAATTTAACTGTCGCGTGGTGCACCGCGACCTCCAGGCACCCCGGAGTTTCTGAAAAAAAATTTTCTGCGATTTTCACGAAACCACTTTTCTTCAACTTGATTTGGGCTAAAACTCCATCCCTGAAAATAAAAATTCTCTGAGTAGTGTGGAAATGCTGATCCTTACCCTACCTGGGGTGTCCACTGAGTATTCCGCGAACTCTATCTGAAGTTCTCTGGGTATGGGATTTTGAAATGTTCCCCAAACCAAAAGGAATGAGTGGGAAACAATCATGGAAACCGATAAAAGCACTTGCATTTGAATGAGTTTCAAGCATGCTTGGGTATTCGTGTGATCTGAGTGACTCAGTTTTGGAATACAACTGTCGCGTGGTGCACCGCGACCTCCAGGCACCCCGGAGTTTCTGAAAAAAAATGTTCTGCGATTTTCACGAAACCACTTTTCTTCAACTTGATTTGGGCTAAAACTCCATCACTGAAAATAAAAATTCTCTGAGTAGTGTGGAAATGCTGATCCTTACCCTACCTGGGGTGTCCACTGAGTATTCCGTGAACTCTATCTGAAGTTCTCTCGGCATGGGATTTTGAAATGTTCCCCAAACCAAAAGGAATAAGTGGGAAACAATCAAGGAAACAGATAGAAGCACTTAGATTTGAATGAGTTTCAAGCATGCTTGGGTATTCGTGTGATCTGAGTGACTCAGTTTTGGAATACAACTGTCGCGTGGTGCACCGCGACCTCCAGGCACCCCGGAGTTTCTGAAAAAAATTTTTCTGCGATTTTCACGAAACCACTTTTCTTCAACTTGATTTGGGCTAAAACTCCATCCCTGAAAATAAAAATTCTCTGAGTAATGTGGAAATGCTGATCCTTACCCTACCTGGGGAGTCCACTGAGCATTTCCGCGAACTCTAGTTGAAGTTCTCTGGGCATGGGAGTTTGACATGTTCCCCAAACCAAAAGGAATGAGTGGGAAACAATCATGGAAACAGATAGAAGCACTTGCATTCGAATGAGTTTCAAGCATGCTTGGGTATTCGTGTGATCTGAGTGACTCAGTTTTGGAATACAACTGTCGCGTGGTGCACCGCGACCTCCAGGCACCCCGGAGTTTCTGAAAAAAAATTTTCTGCGATTTTCACGAAATCACTTTTCTTCAACTTGATTTGGGCTAAAAATCCATCCCTGAAAATAAAAATTCTCTGAGTAGTGTGGAAATGCTTATCCTTACCCTACCTGGGGTGTCCACTGAGCATTTCCGCGAACTCTATCTGAAGTTCTCTGGGCATGGGATTTTGACATGTTCCCCAAACCAAAAGGAATGAGTGGGAAACAATCATGGAAACAGATAGAAGCACTTGCATTTGAATGAGATTCAAGCATGCTTGGGTATTCGCGTGATCTGAGTGACTCAGTTCTGGAATACAACTGTCGCGTGGTGCACCGCGACCTCCAGGCACCCCGGAGTTTCTGAAAAAAAAATTTCTGCGATTTTCACGAAACCACTTTTCTTCAACTTGATTTGGGCTAAAACTCCATCCCTGAAAATAAAAATTCTCTGAGTAGTGTTTAAATGCTGATCCTTACCCTACCTGGGGTGTCCACTGAGTATTCCGCGAACTCTATCTGAAGTTCTCTGGGCATGGGATTTTGAAATGTTCCAAAAACCAAAAGGAATGAGTGGGAAACAATCATGGAAACAGATAGAAGCACTTGCATTTGAATGAGTTTCAAGCATGCTTGGGTATTCGTGTGATCTGAGTGACTCAGTTTTGGAATACAACTGTCGCGTGGTGCACCGCGACCTCCAGGCACCCCGGAGTTTCTGAAAAAAAATTTTCTGCGATTTTCAGGAAACCACTTTTCTTCAACTTGATTTGGGCTAAAACTCCATCCCTGAAAATAAAAATTCTCTGAGTAGTGTGGAAATGCTGATCCTTACCCTACCTGGGGTGTCCACTGAGTATTCCGCAAACTCTATCTGAAGTTCTCTGGGTATGGGATTTTGAAATGTTCCCCAAACCAAAAGGAATGAGTGGGAAACAATCATGGAAACCGATAAAAGCACTTGCATTTGAATGAGTTTCAAGCATGCTTGGGTATTCGTGTGATCTGAGTGACTCAGTTTTGGAATACAACTGTCGCGTGGTGCACCGCGACCTCCAGGCACCCCGGAGTTTCTGAAAAAAAATGTTCTGCGATTTTCACGAAACCACTTTTCTTCAACTTGATTTGGGCTAAAACTCCATCCCTGAAAATAAAAATTCTCTGAGTAGTGTGGAAATGCTGATCCTTACCCTACCTGGGGTGTCCACTGAGTATTCCGTGAACTCTATCTGAAGTTCTCTCGGCATGGGATTTTGAAATGTTCCCCAAACCAAAAGGAATAAGTGGGAAACAATCAAGGAAACAGATAGAAGCACTTACATTTGAATGAGTTTCAAGCATGCTTGGGTATTCGTGTGATCTGAGTGACTCAGTTTTGGAATACAACTGTCGCGTGGTGCACCGCGACCTCCAGGCACCCCGGAGTTTCTGAAAAAAATTTTTCTGCGATTTTCACGAAACCACTTTTCTTCAACTTGATTTGGGCTAAAACTCCATCCCTGAAAATAAAAATTCTCTGAGTAATGTGGAAATGCTGATCCTTACCCTACCTGGGGAGTTCACTGAGCATTTCCGCGAACTCTAGTTGAAGTTCTCTGGGCATGGGATTTTGACATGTTCCCCAAACCAAAAGGAATGAGTGGGAAACAATCATGGAAACAGATAGAAGCACTTGCATTCGAATGAGTTTCAAGCATGCTTGGGTATTCGTGTGATCTGAGTGACTCAGTTTTGGAATACAACTGTCGCGTGGTGCACCGCGACCTCCAGGCACCCCGGAGTTTCTGAAAAAAAATTTTCTGCGATTTTCACGAAACCACTTTTCTTCAACTTGATTTGGGCTAAAAATCCATCCCTGAAAATAAAAATTCTCTGAGTAGTGTGGAAATGCTTATCCTTACCCTACCTGGGGTGTCCACTGAGCATTTTCGCGAACTCTATCTGAAGTTCTCTGGGCATGGGATTTTGACATGTTCCCCAAACCAAAAGGAATGAGTGGGAAACAATCATGGAAACAGATAGAAGCACTTGCATTTGAATGAGATTCAAGCATGCTTGGGTATTCGTGTGATCTGAGTGACTCAGTTCTGGAATACAACTGTCGCGTGGTGCACCGCGACCTCCAGGCACCCCGGAGTTTCTGAAAAAAAAATTTCTGCGATTTTCACGAAACCACTTTTCTTCAACTTGATTTGGGCTAAAACTCCATCCCTGAAAATAAAAATTCTCTGCGTAGTGTGGAAATGCTGATCCTTACCCTACCTGGGGTGTCCACTGAGTATTCCGCGAACTCTATCTGAAGTTCTCTGGGCATGGGATTTTGAAATGTTCCAAAAACCAAAAGGAATGAGTGGGAAACAATCATGGAAACAGATAGAAGCACTTGCATTTGAATGAGTTTCAAGCATGCTTGGGTATTCGTGTGATCTGAGTGACTCAGTTTTGGAATTTAACTGTCGCGTGGTGCACCGCGACCTCCAGGCACCCCGGAGTTTCTGAAAAAAAATTTTCTGCGATTTTCACAAAACCACTTTTCTTCAACTTGATTTGGGCTAAAACTCCATCCCTGAAAATAAAAATTCTCTGAGTAGTGTGGAAATGCTGATCCTTACCCTACCTGGGGTGTCCACTGAGTATTCCGCGAACTCTATCTGAAGTTCTCTCGGCATGGGATTTTGAAATGTTCCCCAAACCAAAAGGAATAAGTGGGAAACAATCAAGGAAACAGATAGAAGCACTTACATTTGAATGAGTTTCAAGCATGCTTGGGTATTCGTGTGATCTGAGTGACTCAGTTTTGGAATACAACTGTCGCGTGGTGCACCGCGACCTCCAGGCACCCCGGAGTTTCTGAAAAAAAATTTTCTGCGATTTTCACGAAACCACTTTTCTTCAACTTGATTTGGGCAAAAAATCCATCCCTGAAAATAAAAATTCTCTGAGTAGTGTGGAAATGCTGATCCTTACCCTACCTGGGGAGTCCACTGAGCATTTCCACGAACTCTATCTGAAGTTCTCTGGGCATGGGATTTTGAAATGTTCCCCAAACCAAAAGGAATGAGTGGGAAACAATCATGGAAACAGATAGAAGCACTTGCATTTGAATGAGTTTCAAGCATGCTTGGGTATTCGTGTGATCTGAGTGACTCAGTTTTGGAATACAACTGTCGCGTGGTGCACCGCGACCTCCAGGCACCCCGGAGTTTCTGAAAAAAAATTTTCTGCGATTTTCACGAAACCACTTTTCTTCAACTTGATTTGGGCTAAAAATCCATCCCTGAAAATAAAAATTCTCTGAGTAGTGTGGAAATGCTTATCCTTACCCTACCTGGGGTGTCCACTGAGCATTTTCGCGAACTCTATCTGAAGTTCTCTGGGCATGGGATTTTGACATGTTCCCCAAACCAAAAGGAATGAGTGGGAAACAATCATGGAAACAGATAGAAGCACTTGCATTTGAATGAGATTCAACCATGCTTGGGTATTCGTGTGATCTGAGTGACTCAGTTCTGGAATACAACTGTCGCGTGGTGCACCGCGACCTCCAGGCACCCCGGAGTTTCTGAAAAAAAAATTTCTGCGATTTTCACGAAACCACTTTTCTTCAACTTGATTTGGGCTAAAACTCCATCCCTGAAAATAAAAATTCTCTGCGTAGTGTGGAAATGCTGATCCTTACCCTACCTGGGGTGTCCACTGAGTATTCCGCGAACTCTATCTGAAGTTCTCTGGGCATGGGATTTTGAAATGTTCCAAAAACCAAAAGGAATGAGTGGGAAACAATCATGGAAACAGATAGAAGCACTTACATTTGAATGAGTTTCAAGCATGCTTGGGTATTCGTGTGATCTGAGTGACTCAGTTTTGGAATACAACTGTCGCGTGGTGCACCGCGACCTCCAGGCACCCCGGAGTTTCTGAAAAAAAATTTTCTGCGATTTTCACGAAACCACTTTTCTTCAACTTGATTTGGGCAAAAAATCCATCCCTGAAAATAAAAATTCTCTGAGTAGTGTGGAAATGCTGATCCTTACCCTACCTGGGGAGTCCACTGAGCATTTCCACGAACTCTATCTGAAGTTCTCTGGGCATGGGATTTTGAAATGTTCCCCAAACCAAAAGGAATGAGTGGGAAACAATCATGGAAACAGATAGAAGCACTTGCATTTGAATGAGTTTCAAGCATGCTTGGGTATTCGTGTGATCTGAGTGACTCAGTTTTGGAATACAACTGTCGCGTGGTGCACCGCGACCTCCAGGCACCCCGGAGTTTCTGAAAAAAAATTTTCTGCGATTTTCACGAAACCACTTTTCTTCAACTTGATTTGGGCTAAAAATCCATCCCTGAAAATAAAAATTCTCTGAGTAGTGTGGAAATGCTTATCCTTACCCTACCTGGGGTGTCCACTGAGCATTTTCGCGAACTCTATCTGAAGTTCTCTGGGCATGGGATTTTGACATGTTCCCCAAACCAAAAGGAATGAGTGGGAAACAATCATGGAAACAGATAGAAGCACTTGCATTTGAATGAGATTCAACCATGCTTGGGTATTCGTGTGATCTGAGTGACTCAGTTCTGGAATACAACTGTCGCGTGGTGCACCGCGACCTCCAGGCACCCCGGAGTTTCTGAAAAAAAAATTTCTGCGATTTTCACGAAACCACTTTTCTTCAACTTGATTTGGGCTAAAACTCCATCCCTGAAAATAAAAATTCTCTGCGTAGTGTGGAAATGCTGATCCTTACCCTACCTGGGGTGTCCACTGAGTATTCCGCGAACTCTATCTGAAGTTCTCTGGGCATGGGATTTTGAAATGTTCCAAAAACCAAAAGGAATGAGTGGGAAACAATCATGGAAACAGATAGAAGCACTTGCATTTGAATGAGTTTCAAGCATGCTTGGGTATTCGTGTGATCTGAGTGACTCAGTTTTGGAATTTAACTGTCGCGTGGTGCACCGCGACCTCCAGGCACCCCGGAGTTTCTGAAAAAAAATGTTCTGCGATTTTCACGAAACCACTTTTCTTCAACTTGATTTGGGCTAAAACTCCATCCCTGAAAATAAAAATTCTCTGAGTAGTGTGGAAATGCTGATCCTTACCCTACCTGGGGTGTCCACTGAGTATTCCGCGAACTCTATCTGAAGTTCTCTCGGCATGGGATTTTGAAATGTTCCCCAAACCAAAAGGAATAAGTGGGAAACAATCAAGGAAACAGATAGAAGCACTTACATTTGAATGAGTTTCAAGCATGCTTGGGTATTCGTGTGATCTGAGTGACTCAGTTTTGGAATACAACTGTCGCGTGGTGCACCGCGACCTCCAGGCACCCCGGAGTTTCTGAAAAAAAATTTTCTGCGATTTTCACGAAACCACTTTTCTTCAACTTGATTTGGGCAAAAAATCCATCCCTGAAAATAAAAATTCTCTGAGTAGTGTGGAAATGCTGATCCTTACCCTACCTGGGGAGTCCACTGAGCATTTCCACGAACTCTATCTGAAGTTCTCTGGGCATGGGATTTTGAAATGTTCCCCAAACCAAAAGGAATGAGTTGGAAACAATCATGGAAACAGATAGAAGCACTTGCATTTGAATGAGTTTCAAGCATGCTTGGGTATTCGTGTGATCTGAGTGACTCAGTTTTGGAATACAACTGTCGCGTGGTGCACCGCGACCTCCAGGCACACCGGAGTTTCTGAAAAAAAATTTTCTGCGATTTTCACGAAACCACTTTTCTTCAACTTGATTTGGGCTAAAAATCCATCCCTGAAAATAAAAATTCTCTGAGTAGTGTGGAAATGCTGATCCTTACCCTACCTTGGGTGTCCACTGAGCATTTCCGCGAACTCTAGTTGAAGTTCTCTGGGCATGGGATTTTGACATGTTCCCCAAACCAAAAGGAATGAGTGGGAAACAATCATGGAAACAGATAGAAGCACTTACATTTGAATGAGTTTCAAGCATGCTTGGGTATTCGTGTGATCTGAGTGACTCAGTTTTGGAATACAACTGTCGCGTGGTGCACCGCGACCTCCAGGCACCCCGGAGTTTCTGAAAAAAAATTTTCTGCGATTTTCACGAAACCACTTTTCTTCAACTTGATTTGGGCAAAAAATCCATCCCTGAAAATAAAAATTCTCTGAGTAGTGTGGAAATGCTGATCCTTACCCTACCTGGGGAGTCCACTGAGCATTTCCGCGAACTCTATCTGAAGTTCTCTGGGCATGGGATTTTGAAATGTTCCCCAAACCAAAAGGAATGAGTGGGAAACAATCATGGAAACAGATAGAAGCACTTGCATTTGAATGAGTTTCAAGCATGCTTGGGTATTCGTGTGATCTGAGTGACTCAGTTTTGGAATACAACTGTCGCGTGGTGCACCGCGACCTCCAGGCACCCCGGAGTTTCTGAAAAAAAATTTTCTGCGATTTTCACGAAACCACTTTTCTTCAACTTGATTTGGGCTAAAAATCCATCCCTGAAAATAAAAATTCTCTGAGTAGTGTGGAAATGCTGATCCTTACCCTACCTTGGGTGTCCACTGAGCATATCCGCGAACTCTAGTTGAAGTTCTCTGGGCATGGGATTTTGGCATGTTCCCCAAACCAAAAGGAATGAGTGGGAAACAATCATGGAAACAGATAGAAGCACTTACATTTGAATGAGTTTCAAGCATGCTTGGGTATTCGTGTGATCTGAGTGACTCAGTTTTGGAATACAACTGTCGCGTGGTGCACCGCGACCTCCAGGCACACCGGAGTTTCTGAAAAAAAATTTTCTGCGATTTTAACGAAACCACTTTTCTTCAACTTGATTTGGGCAAAAAATCCATCCCTGAAAATAAAAATTCTCTGAGTAGTGTGGAAATGCTGATCCTTACTCTACCTGGGGTGTCCACTGAGCATTTCCGCGAACTCTATCTGAAGTTCTCTGGGCATGGGATTTTGACATGTTCCCCAAACCAAAAGGAATAAGTGGGAAACAATCAAGGAAACAGATAGAAACACTTGTATTTGAATGAGTTTCAAGCATGCTTGGGTATTCGTGTGATCTGAGTGACTCTGTTTTGGAATACAACTGTCGGGTTGTGCACCGTGACCTCCAGGCACCCCGGAGTTTCTGAAAAAAAATGTTCTGCGATTTTCACGAAACCACTTTTCTTCAACTTGATTTGGGCTAAAAATCTATCCCTGAAAATAAAAATTCTCTGAATAGTGTGGAAATGCTGATCCTTACCCTACCTGGGGTGTCCACTGAGTATTCCGCGAACTCTATCTGAAGTTCTCTGGGCATGGGATTTTGAAATGTTCCCCAAACCAAAAGGAATAAGTGGGAAACAATCAAGGAAACAGATAGAAGCACTTGCATTTGAATGAGTTTCAAGCATGCTTGGGTATTCGTGTGATCTGAGTGACTCAGTCTTGGAATACAACTGTCGCGTGGTGCACCGCGACCTCCAGGCACCCCGGAGTTTCTGAAAAAAAATTTTCTGCGATTTTCACGAAACCACTTTTCTTCAACTTGATTTGGGCTAAAAATCCATCCCTGAAAATAAAAATTCTCTGAGTATTGTGGAAATGCTGATCCTTACCCTACCTGGGGTGTCCACTGAGCGTTTCCGCTAACTCTATCTGAAGTTCTCTGGGCATGGTATTTTGACATGTTCCCCAAACCAAAAGGAATGAGTGGGAAACAATCATGGAAACAGATAGAAACACTTGCATTCGAATGAGTTTCAAGCATGCTTGGGTATTCGTGTGATCTGAGTGACTCAGTTTTGGAATACAACTGTCGCGTGGTGCACCGCGACCTCCAGGCACCCCGGAGTTTCTGAAAAAAAAATTTCTGCGATTTTCACGAAACCACTTTTCTTCAACTTGATTTGGGCTAAAAATCCATCCCTGAAAATAAAAATTCTCTGAGTAATGTGGAAATGCTGATCCTTACCCTACCTGGGGAGTCCACTGAGCATTTCCGCGAACTCTAGTTGAAGTTCTCTGGGCATGGGATTTTGACATGTTCCCCAAACCAAAAGGAATGAGTGGGAAACAATCATGGAAACAAATAGAAGCACTTGCATTCGAATGAGTTTCAAGCATGCTTGGGTATTCGTGTGATCTGAGTGACTCAGTTTTGGAATACAACTGTCGCGTGGTGCACCGCGACCTCCAGGCACCCCGGAGTTTCTGAAAAAAAATTTTCTGCGATTTTCACGAAACCACTTTTCTTCAACTTGATTTGGGCTAAAAATCCATCCCTGAAAATAAAAATTCTCTGAGTAGTGTGGAAATGCTTATCCTTACCCTACCTGGGGTGTCCACTGAGCATTTCCGCGAACTCTATCTGAAGTTCTCTGGGCATGGGATTTTGACATGTTCCCCAAACCAAAAGGAATGAGTGGGAAACAATCATGGAAACAGATAGAAGCACTTGCATTTGAATGAGATTCAAGCATGCTTGGGTATTCGTGTGATCTGAGTGACTCAGTTCTGGAATACAACTGTCGCGTGGTGCACCGCGACCTCCAGGCACCCCGGAGTTTCTGAAAAAAAATTTCCTGCGATTTTCACGAAACCACTTTTCTTCAACTTGATTTGGGCTAAAAATCCATCCCTGAAAATAAAAATTCTCTGAGTAGTGTGGAAATGCTTATCCTTACCCTACCTGGGGTGTCCACTGAGCATTTCCGCGAACTCTATCTGAAGTTCTCTGGGCATGGTATTTTGACATGTTCCCCAAACCAAAAGGAATGAGTGGGAAACAATCATGGAAACAGATAGAAACACTTGCATTCGAATGAGTTTCAAGCATGCTTGGGTATTCGTGTGATCTGAGTGACTCAGTTTTGGAATACAACTGTCGCGTGGTGCACCGCGACCTCCAGGCACCCCGGAGTTTCTGAAAAAAAATTTTCTGCGATTTTCACGAAACCACTTTTCTTCAACTTGATTTGGGCTAAAAATCCATCCCTGAAAATAAAAATTCTCTGAGTAGTGTGGAAATGCTTATCCTTACCCTACCTGGGGTGTCCACTGAGCATTTCCGCGAACTCTATCTGAAGTTCTCTGGGCATGGGATTTTGACATGTTCCCCAAACCAAAAGGAATGAGTGGGAAACAATCATGGAAACAGATAGAAGCACTTGCATTTGAATGAGATTCAAGCATGCTTGGGTATTCGTGTGATCTGAGTGACTCAGTTCTGGAATACAACTGTCGCGTGGTGCACCGCGACCTCCAGGCACCCCGGAGTTTCTGAAAAAAAATTTCCTGCGATTTTCACGAAACCACTTTTCTTCAACTTGATTTGGGCTAAAAATCCATCCCTGAAAATAAAAATTCTCTGAGTAGTGTGGAAATGCTTATCCTTACCCTACCTGGGGTGTCCACTGAGCATTTCCGCGAACTCTATCTGAAGTTCTCTGGGCATGGGATTTTGACATGTTCCCCAAACCAAAAGGAATGAGTGGGAAACAATCATGGAAAGAGATAGAAGCACTTGCATTTGAATGAGATTCAAGCATGCTTGGGTATTCGTGTGATCTGAGTGACTCAGTCTTGGAATACAACTGTCGCGTGGTGCACCGCGACCTCCAGGCACCCCGGAGTTTCTGAAAAAAAATTTTCTGCGATTTTCACGAAACCACTTTTCTTCAACTTGATTTGGGCTAAAAATCCATCCCTGAAAATAAAAATTCTCTGAGTATTGTGGAAATGCTGATCCTTACCCTACCTGGGGTGTCCACTGAGCGTTTCCGCTAACTCTATCTGAAGTTCTCTGGGCATGGTATTTTGACATGTTCCCCAAACCAAAAGGAATGAGTGGGAAACAATCATGGAAACAGATAGAAACACTTGCATTTGAATGAGATTCAAGCATGCTTGGGTATTCGTGTGATCTGAGTGACTCAGTTTTGGAATACAACTGTCGTGTGGTGCACCGCGACCTCCAGGCACCCCGGAGTTTCTGAAAAAAAATTTTCTGCGATTTTCACGAAACCACTTTTCTTCAACTTGATTTGGGCTAAAAATCCATCCCTGAAAATAAAAATTCTCTGAGTAGTGTGGAAATGCTGATCCTTACCCTACCTGGGGTGTCCACTGAGTATTCCGCGAACTCTATCTGAAGTTCTCTGGGCATGGGATTTTGAAATGTTCCCCAAACCAAAAGGAATGAGTGGGAAACAATCATGGAAACAGATAGAAGCACTTGCATTTGAATGAGTTTCAAGCATGCTTGGGTATTCGTGTGATCTGAGTGACTCAGTTTTGGAATTTAACTGTCGCGTGGTGCACCGCGACCTCCAGGCACCCCGGAGTTTCTGAAAAAAAAGTTTCTGCGATTTTCACGAAACCACTTTTCTTCAACTTGATTTGGGCTAAAACTCCATCCCTGAAAATAAAAATTCTCTGAGTAGTGTGGAAATGCTGATCCTTACCCTACCTGGGGTGTCCACTGAGTATTCCGCGAACTCTATCTGAAGTTCTCTGGGTATGGGATTTTGAAATGTTCCCCAAACCAAAAGGAATGAGTGGGAAACAATCATGGAAACAGATAAAAGCACTTGCATTTGAATGAGTTTCAAGCATGCTTGGGTATTCGTGTGATCTGAGTGACTCAGTTTTGGAATACAACTGTCGCGTGGTGCACCGCGACCTCCAGGCACCCCGGAGTTTCTGAAAAAAAATTTTCTGCGATTTTCACGAAACCACTTTTCTTCAACTTGATTTGGGCTAAAAATCCATCCCTGAAAATAAAAATTCTCTGAGTAATGTGGAAATGCTGATCCTTACCCTACCTGGGGAGTCCACTGAGCATTTCCGCGAACTCTAGTTGAAGTTCTCTGGGCATGGGATTTTGACATGTTCCCCAAACCAAAAGGAATGAGTGGGAAACAATCATGGAAACAAATAGAAGCACTTGCATTCGAATGAGTTTCAAGCATGCTTGGGTATTCGTGTGATCTGAGTGACTCAGTTTTGGAATACAACTGTCGCGTGGTGCACCGCGACCTCCAGGCACCCCGGAGTTTCTGAAAAAAAATTTTCTGCGATTTTCACGAAACCACTTTTCTTCAACTTGATTTGGGCTAAAAATCCATCCCTGAAAATAAAAATTCTCTGAGTAGTGTGGAAATGCTTATCCTTACCCTACCTGGGGTGTCCACTGAGCATTTCCGCGAACTCTATCTGAAGTTCTCTGGGCATGGGATTTTGACATGTTCCCCAAACCAAAAGGAATGAGTGGGAAACAATCATGGAAACAGATAGAAGCACTTGCATTTGAATGAGATTCAAGCATGCTTGGGTATTCGTGTGATCTGAGTGACTCAGTTCTGGAATACAACTGTCGCGTGGTGCACCGCGACCTCCAGGCACCCCGGAGTTTCTGAAAAAAAATTTCCTGCGATTTTCACGAAACCACTTTTCTTCAACTTGATTTGGGCTAAAAATCCATCCCTGAAAATAAAAATTCTCTGAGTAGTGTGGAAATGCTTATCCTTACCCTACCTGGGGTGTCCACTGAGCATTTCCGCGAACTCTATCTGAAGTTCTCTGGGCATGGGATTTTGACATGTTCCCCAAACCAAAAGGAATGAGTGGGAAACAATCATGGAAAGAGATAGAAGCACTTGCATTTGAATGAGATTCAAGCATGCTTGGGTATTCGTGTGATCTGAGTGACTCAGTCTTGGAATACAACTGTCGCGTGGTGCACCGCGACCTCCAGGCACCCCGGAGTTTCTGAAAAAAAATTTTCTGCGATTTTCACGAAACCACTTTTCTTCAACTTGATTTGGGCTAAAAATCCATCCCTGAAAATAAAAATTCTCTGAGTAGTGTGGAAATGCTGATCCTTACCCTACCTGGGGTGTCCACTGAGTATTCCGCTAACTCTATCTGAAGTTCTCTGGGCATGGGATTTTGAAATGTTCCCCAAACCAAAAGGAATGAGTGGGAAACAATCATGGAAACAGATAGAAGCACTTGCATTTGAATGAGTTTCAAGCATGCTTGGGTATTCGTGTGATCTGAGTGACTCAGTTTTGGAATTTAACTGTCGCGTGGTGCACCGCGACCTCCAGGCACCCCGGAGTTTCTGAAAAAAAATTTTCTGCGATTTTCACGAAACCACTTTTCTTCAACTTGATTTGGGCTAAAACTCCATCCCTGAAAATAAAAATTCTCTGAGTAGTGTGGAAATGCTGATCCTTACCCTACCTGGGGTGTCCACTGAGTATTCCGCGAACTCTATCTGAAGTTCTCTGGGTATGGGATTTTGAAATGTTCCCCAAACCAAAAGGAATGAGTGGGAAACAATCATGGAAACAGATAAAAGCACTTGCATTTGAATGAGTTTCAAGCATGCTTGGGTATTCGTGTGATCTGAGTGACTCAGTTTTGGAATACAACTGTCGCGTGGTGCACCGCGACCTCCAGGCACCCCGGAGTTTCTGAAAAAAAATTTTCTGCGATTTTCACGAAACCACTTTTCTTCAACTTGATTTGGGCTAGAACTCCATCCCTGAAAATAAAAATTCTCTGAGTAGTGTGGAAATGCTGATCCTTACCCTACCTGGGGTGTCCACTGAGTATTCCGCGAACTCTATCTGAAGTTGTCTCGGCATGGGATTTTGAAATGTTCCCCAAACCAAAAGGAATAAGTGGGAAACAATCAAGGAAACAGATAGAAGCACTTACATTTGAATGAGTTTCAAGCATGCTTGGGTATTCGTGTGATCTGAGTGACTCAGTTTTGGAATACAACTGTCGCGTGGTGCACCGCGACCTCCAGGCACCCCGGAGTTTCTGAAAAAAAATTTTCTGCGATTTTCACGAAACCACTTTTCTTCAACTTGATTTGGGCAAAAAATCCATCCCTGAAAATAAAAATTCTCTGAGTAGTGTGGAAATGCTGATCCTTACCCTACCTGGGGTGTCCACTGAGTATTCCGCGAACTCTATCTGAAGTTCTCTGGGCATGGGATTTTGAAATGTTCCCCAAACCAAAAGGAATAAGTGGGAAACAATCAAGGAAACAGATAGAAGCACTTGCATTTGAATGAGTTTCAAGCATGCTTGGGTATTCGTGTGATCTGAGTGACTCAGTTTTGGAATACAACTGTCGCGTGGTGCACCGCGACCTCCAGGCACCCCGGAGTTTCTGAAAAAAAATTTTCTGCGATTTTCACGAAACCACTTTTCTTCAACTTGATTTGGGCTAAAAATCCATCCCTGAAAATAAAAATTCTCTGAGTAGTGTGGAAATGCTGATCCTTACCCTACCTTGGGTGTCCACTGAGCATATCCGCGAACTCTAGTTGAAGTTCTCTGGGCATGGGATTTTGGCATGTTCCCCAAACCAAAAGGAATGAGTGGGAAACAATCATGGAAACAGATAGAAGCACTTACATTTGAATGAGTTTCAAGCATGCTTGGGTATTCGTGTGATCTGAGTGACTCAGTTTTGGAATACAACTGTCGCGTGGTGCACCGCGACCTCCAGGCACACCGGAGTTTCTGAAAAAAAATTTTCTGCGATTTTAACGAAACCACTTTTCTTCAACTTGATTTGGGCAAAAAATCCATCCCTGAAAATAAAAATTCTCTGAGTAGTGTGGAAATGCTGATCCTTACTCTACCTGGGGTGTCCACTGAGCATTTCCGCGAACTCTATCTGAAGTTCTCTGGGCATGGGATTTTGACATGTTCCCCAAACCAAAAGGAATAAGTGGGAAACAATCAAGGAAACAGATAGAAACACTTGTATTTGAATGAGTTTCAAGCATGCTTGGGTATTCGTGTGATCTGAGTGACTCTGTTTTGGAATACAACTGTCGGGTTGTGCACCGTGACCTCCAGGCACCCCGGAGTTTCTGAAAAAAAATGTTCTGCGATTTTCACGAAACCACTTTTCTTCAACTTGATTTGGGCTAAAAATCCATCCCTGAAAATAAAAATTCTCTGAATAGTGTGGAAATGCTGATCCTTACCCTACCTGGGGTGTCCACTGAGTATTCCGCGAACTCTATCTGAAGTTCTCTGGGCATGGGATTTTGAAATGTTCCCCAAACCAAAAGGAATAAGTGGGAAACAATCAAGGAAACAGATAGAAGCACTTGCATTTGAATGAGTTTCAAGCATGCTTGGGTATTCGTGTGATCTGAGTGACTCAGTCTTGGAATACAACTGTCGCGTGGTGCACCGCGACCTCCAGGCACCCCGGAGTTTCTGAAAAAAAATTTTCTGCGATTTTCACGAAACCACTTTTCTTCAACTTGATTTGGGCTAAAAATCCATCCCTGAAAATAAAAATTCTCTGAGTATTGTGGAAATGCTGATCCTTACCCTACCTGGGGTGTCCACTGAGCGTTTCCGCTAACTCTATCTGAAGTTCTCTGGGCATGGTATTTTGACATGTTCCCCAAACCAAAAGGAATGAGTGGGAAACAATCATGGAAACAGATAGAAACACTTGCATTCGAATGAGTTTCAAGCATGCTTGGGTATTCGTGTGATCTGAGTGACTCAGTTTTGGAATACAACTGTCGCGTGGTGCACCGCGACCTCCAGGCACCCCGGAGTTTCTGAAAAAAAAATTTCTGCGATTTTCACGAAACCACTTTTCTTCAACTTGATATGGGCTAAAAATCCATCCCTGAAAATAAAAATTCTCTGAGTAATGTGGAAATGCTGATCCTTACCCTACCTGGGGAGTCCACTGAGCATTTCCGCGAACTCTAGTTGAAGTTCTCTGGGCATGGGATTTTGACATGTTCCCCAAACCAAAAGGAATGAGTGGGAAACAATCATGGAAACAAATAGAAGCACTTGCATTCGAATGAGTTTCAAGCATGCTTGGGTATTCGTGTGATCTGAGTGACTCAGTTTTGGAATACAACTGTCGCGTGGTGCACCGCGACCTCCAGGCACCCCGGAGTTTCTGAAAAAAAATTTTCTGCGATTTTCACGAAACCACTTTTCTTCAACTTGATTTGGGCTAAAAATCCATCCCTGAAAATAAAAATTCTCTGAGTAGTGTGGAAATGCTTATCCTTACCCTACCTGGGGTGTCCACTGAGCATTTCCGCGAACTCTATCTGAAGTTCTCTGGGCATGGGATTTTGACATGTTCCCCAAACCAAAAGGAATGAGTGGGAAACAATCATGGAAACAGATAGAAGCACTTGCATTTGAATGAGATTCAAGCATGCTTGGGTATTCGTGTGATCTGAGTGACTCAGTTCTGGAATACAACTGTCGCGTGGTGCACCGCGACCTCCAGGCACCCCGGAGTTTCTGAAAAAAAATTTCCTGCGATTTTCACGAAACCACTTTTCTTCAACTTGATTTGGGCTAAAAATCCATCCCTGAAAATAAAAATTCTCTGAGTAGTGTGGAAATGCTTATCCTTACCCTACCTGGGGTGTCCACTGAGCATTTCCGCGAACTCTATCTGAAGTTCTCTGGGCATGGTATTTTGACATGTTCCCCAAACCAAAAGGAATGAGTGGGAAACAATCATGGAAACAGATAGAAACACTTGCATTCGAATGAGTTTCAAGCATGCTTGGGTATTCGTGTGATCTGAGTGACTCAGTTTTGGAATACAACTGTCGCGTGGTGCACCGCGACCTCCAGGCACCCCGGAGTTTCTGAAAAAAAATTTTCTGCGATTTTCACGAAACCACTTTTCTTCAACTTGATTTGGGCTAAAAATCCATCCCTGAAAATAAAAATTCTCTGAGTAATGTGGAAATGCTGATCCTTACCCTACCTGGGGAGTCCACTGAGCATTTCCGCGAACTCTAGTTGAAGTTCTCTGGGCATGGGATTTTGACATGTTCCCCAAACCAAAAGGAATGAGTGGGAAACAATCATGGAAACAAATAGAAGCACTTGCATTCGAATGAGTTTCAAGCATGCTTGGGTATTCGTGTGATCTGAGTGACTCAGTTTTGGAATACAACTGTCGCGTGGTGCACCGCGACCTCCAGGCACCCCGGAGTTTCTGAAAAAAAATTTTCTGCGATTTTCACGAAACCACTTTTCTTCAACTTGATTTGGGCTAAAAATCCATCCCTGAAAATAAAAATTCTCTGAGTAGTGTGGAAATGCTTATCCTTACCCTACCTGGGGTGTCCACTGAGCATTTCCGCGAACTCTATCTGAAGTTCTCTGGGCATGGGATTTTGACATGTTCCCCAAACCAAAAGGAATGAGTGGGAAACAATCATGGAAACAGATAGAAGCACTTGCATTTGAATGAGATTCAAGCATGCTTGGGTATTCGTGTGATCTGAGTGACTCAGTTCTGGAATACAACTGTCGCGTGGTGCACCGCGACCTCCAGGCACCCCGGAGTTTCTGAAAAAAAATTTCCTGCGATTTTCACGAAACCACTTTTCTTCAACTTGATTTGGGCTAAAAATCCATCCCTGAAAATAAAAATTCTCTGAGTAGTGTGGAAATGCTTATCCTTACCCTACCTGGGGTGTCCACTGAGCATTTCCGCGAACTCTATCTGAAGTTCTCTGGGCATGGGATTTTGACATGTTCCCCAAACCAAAAGGAATGAGTGGGAAACAATCATGGAAAGAGATAGAAGCACTTGCATTTGAATGAGATTCAAGCATGCTTGGGTATTCGTGTGATCTGAGTGACTCAGTCTTGGAATACAACTGTCGCGTGGTGCACCGCGACCTCCAGGCACCCCGGAGTTTCTGAAAAAAAATTTTCTGCGATTTTCACGAAACCACTTTTCTTCAACTTGATTTGGGCTAAAAATCCATCCCTGAAAATAAAAATTCTCTGAGTATTGTGGAAATGCTGATCCTTACCCTACCTGGGGTGTCCACTGAGCGTTTCCGCTAACTCTATCTGAAGTTCTCTGGGCATGGTATTTTGACATGTTCCCCAAACCAAAAGGAATGAGTGGGAAACAATCATGGAAACAGATAGAAACACTTGCATTTGAATGAGATTCAAGCATGCTTGGGTATTCGTGTGATCTGAGTGACTCAGTTTTGGAATACAACTGTCGTGTGGTGCACCGCGACCTCCAGGCACCCCGGAGTTTCTGAAAAAAAATTTTCTGCGATTTTCACGAAACCACTTTTCTTCAACTTGATTTGGGCTAAAAATCCATCCCTGAAAATAAAAATTCTCTGAGTAGTGTGGAAATGCTGATCCTTACCCTACCTGGGGTGTCCACTGAGTATTCCGCGAACTCTATCTGAAGTTCTCTGGGCATGGGATTTTGAAATGTTCCCCAAACCAAAAGGAATGAGTGGGAAACAATCATGGAAACAGATAGAAGCACTTGCATTTGAATGAGTTTCAAGCATGCTTGGGTATTCGTGTGATCTGAGTGACTCAGTTTTGGAATTTAACTGTTGCGTGGTGCACCGCGACCTCCAGGCACCCCGGAGTTTCTGAAAAAAAAGTTTCTGCGATTTTCACGAAACCACTTTTCTTCAACTTGATTTGGGCTAAAACTCCATCCCTGAAAATAAAAATTCTCTGAGTAGTGTGGAAATGCTGATCCTTACCCTACCTGGGGTGTCCACTGAGTATTCCGCGAACTCTATCTGAAGTTCTCTGGGTATGGGATTTTGAAATGTTCCCCAAACCAAAAGGAATGAGTGGGAAACAATCATGGAAACAGATAAAAGCACTTGCATTTGAATGAGTTTCAAGCATGCTTGGGTATTCGTGTGATCTGAGTGACTCAGTTTTGGAATACAACTGTCGCGTGGTGCACCGCGACCTCCAGGCACCCCGGAGTTTCTGAAAAAAAATTTTCTGCGATTTTCACGAAACCACTTTTCTTCAACTTGATTTGGGCTAAAAATCCATCCCTGAAAATAAAAATTCTCTGAGTAATGTGGAAATGCTGATCCTTACCCTACCTGGGGAGTCCACTGAGCATTTCCGCGAACTCTAGTTGAAGTTCTCTGGGCATGGGATTTTGACATGTTCCCCAAACCAAAAGGAATGAGTGGGAAACAATCATGGAAACAAATAGAAGCACTTGCATTCGAATGAGTTTCAAGCATGCTTGGGTATTCGTGTGATCTGAGTGACTCAGTTTTGGAATACAACTGTCGCGTGGTGCACCGCGACCTCCAGGCACCCCGGAGTTTCTGAAAAAAAATTTTCTGCGATTTTCACGAAACCACTTTTCTTCAACTTGATTTGGGCTAAAAATCCATCCCTGAAAATAAAAATTCTCTGAGTAGTGTGGAAATGCTTATCCTTACCCTACCTGGGGTGTCCACTGAGCATTTCCGCGAACTCTATCTGAAGTTCTCTGGGCATGGGATTTTGACATGTTCCCCAAACCAAAAGGAATGAGTGGGAAACAATCATGGAAACAGATAGAAGCACTTGCATTTGAATGAGATTCAAGCATGCTTGGGTATTCGTGTGATCTGAGTGACTCAGTTCTGGAATACAACTGTCGCGTGGTGCACCGCGACCTCCAGGCACCCCGGAGTTTCTGAAAAAAAATTTCCTGCGATTTTCACGAAACCACTTTTCTTCAACTTGATTTGGGCTAAAAATCCATCCCTGAAAATAAAAATTCTCTGAGTAGTGTGGAAATGCTTATCCTTACCCTACCTGGGGTGTCCACTGAGCATTTCCGCGAACTCTATCTGAAGTTCTCTGGGCATGGGATTTTGACATGTTCCCCAAACCAAAAGGAATGAGTGGGAAACAATCATGGAAAGAGATAGAAGCACTTGCATTTGAATGAGATTCAAGCATGCTTGGGTATTCGTGTGATCTGAGTGACTCAGTCTTGGAATACAACTGTCGCGTGGTGCACCGCGACCTCCAGGCACCCCGGAGTTTCTGAAAAAAAATTTTCTGCGATTTTCACGAAACCACTTTTCTTCAACTTGATTTGGGCTAAAAATCCATCCCTGAAAATAAAAATTCTCTGAGTAGTGTGGAAATGCTGATCCTTACCCTACCTGGGGTGTCCACTGAGTATTCCGCTAACTCTATCTGAAGTTCTCTGGGCATGGGATTTTGAAATGTTCCCCAAACCAAAAGGAATGAGTGGGAAACAATCATGGAAACAGATAGAAGCACTTGCATTTGAATGAGTTTCAAGCATGCTTGGGTATTCGTGTGATCTGAGTGACTCAGTTTTGGAATTTAACTGTCGCGTGGTGCACCGCGACCTCCAGGCACCCCGGAGTTTCTGAAAAAAAATTTTCTGCGATTTTCACGAAACCACTTTTCTTCAACTTGATTTGGGCTAAAACTCCATCCCTGAAAATAAAAATTCTCTGAGTAGTGTGGAAATGCTGATCCTTACCCTACCTGGGGTGTCCACTGAGTATTCCGCGAACTCTATCTGAAGTTCTCTGGGTATGGGATTTTGAAATGTTCCCCAAACCAAAAGGAATGAGTGGGAAACAATCATGGAAACAGATAAAAGCACTTGCATTTGAATGAGTTTCAAGCATGCTTGGGTATTCGTGTGATCTGAGTGACTCAGTTTTGGAATACAACTGTCGCGTGGTGCACCGCGACCTCCAGGCACCCCGGAGTTTCTGAAAAAAAATTTTCTGCGATTTTCACGAAACCACTTTTCTTCAACTTGATTTGGGCTAGAACTCCATCCCTGAAAATAAAAATTCTCTGAGTAGTGTGGAAATGCTGATCCTTACCCTACCTGGGGTGTCCACTGAGTATTCCGCGAACTCTATCTGAAGTTGTCTCGGCATGGGATTTTGAAATGTTCCCCAAACCAAAAGGAATAAGTGGGAAACAATCAAGGAAACAGATAGAAGCACTTACATTTGAATGAGTTTCAAGCATGCTTGGGTATTCGTGTGATCTGAGTGACTCAGTTTTGGAATACAACTGTCGCGTGGTGCACCGCGACCTCCAGGCACCCCGGAGTTTCTGAAAAAAAATTTTCTGCGATTTTCACGAAACCACTTTTCTTCAACTTGATTTGGGCAAAAAATCCATCCCTGAAAATAAAAATTCTCTGAGTAGTGTGGAAATGCTGATCCTTACCCTACCTGGGGTGTCCACTGAGTATTCCGCGAACTCTATCTGAAGTTCTCTGGGCATGGGATTTTGAAATGTTCCCCAAACCAAAAGGAATAAGTGGGAAACAATCAAGGAAACAGATAGAAGCACTTGCATTTGAATGAGTTTCAAGCATGCTTGGGTATTCGTGTGATCTGAGTGACTCAGTCTTGGAATACAACTGTCGCGTGGTGCACCGCGACCTCCAGGCACCCCGGAGTTTCTGAAAAAAAATTTTCTGCGATTTTCACGAAACCACTTTTCTTCAACTTGATTTGGGCTAAAAATCCATCCCTGAAAATAAAAATTCTCTGAGTATTGTGGAAATGCTGATCCTTACCCTACCTGGGGTGTCCACTGAGCGTTTCCGCTAACTCTATCTGAAGTTCTCTGGGCATGGTATTTTGACATGTTCCCCAAACCAAATGGAATGAGTGGGAAACAATCATGGAAACAGATAGAAACACTTGCATTCGAATGAGTTTCAAGCATGCTTGGGTATTCGTGTGATCTGAGTGACTCAGTTTTGGAATACAACTGTCGCGTGGTGCACCGCGACCTCCAGGCACCCCGGAGTTTCTGAAAAAAAATTTTCTGCGATTTTCACGAAACCACTTTTCTTCAACTTGATTTGGGCTAAAAATCCATCCCTGAAAATAAAAATTCTCTGAGTAATGTGGAAATGCTGATCCTTACCCTACCTGGGGAGTCCACTGAGCATTTCCGCGAACTCTAGTTGAAGTTCTCTGGGCATGGGATTTTGACATGTTCCCCAAACCAAAAGGAATGAGTGGGAAACAATCATGGAAACAAATAGAAGCACTTGCATTCGAATGAGTTTCAAGCATGCTTGGGTATTCGTGTGATCTGAGTGACTCAGTTTTGGAATACAACTGTCGCGTGGTGCACCGCGACCTCCAGGCACCCCGGAGTTTCTGAAAAAAAATTTTCTGCGATTTTCACGAAACCACTTTTCTTCAACTTGATTTGGGCTAAAAATCCATCCCTGAAAATAAAAATTCTCTGAGTAGTGTGGAAATGCTTATCCTTACCCTACCTGGGGTGTCCACTGAGCATTTCCGCGAACTCTATCTGAAGTTCTCTGGGCATGGGATTTTGACATGTTCCCCAAACCAAAAGGAATGAGTGGGAAACAATCATGGAAACAGATAGAAGCACTTGCATTTGAATGAGATTCAAGCATGCTTGGGTATTCGTGTGATCTGAGTGACTCAGTTCTGGAATACAACTGTCGCGTGGTGCACCGCGACCTCCAGGCACCCCGGAGTTTCTGAAAAAAAAATTTCTGCGATTTTCACGAAACCACTTTTCTTCAACTTGATTTGGGCTAAAACTCCATCCCTGAAAATAAAAATTCTCTGAGTAGTGTGGAAATGCTGATCCTTACCCTACCTGGGGTGTCCACTGAGTATTCCGCGAACTCTATCTGAAGTTCTCTGGGCATGGGATTTTGAAATGTTCCAAAAACCAAAAGGAGTGAGTGGGAAACAATCATGGAAACAGATAGAAGCACTTGCATTTGAATGAGTTTCAAGCATGCTTGGGTATTCGTGTGATCTGAGTGACTCAGTTTTGGAATTTAACTGTCGCGTGGTGCACCGCGACCTCCAGGCACCCCGGAGTTTCTGAAAAAAAATTTTCTGCGATTTTCACGAAACCACTTTTCTTCAACTTGATTTGGGCTAAAACTCCATCCCTGAAAATAAAAATTCTCTGAGTAGTGTGGAAATGCTGATCCTTACCCTACCTGGGGTGTCCACTGAGTATTCCGCGAACTCTATCTGAAGTTCTCTGGGTATGGGATTTTGAAATGTTCCCCAAACCAAAAGGAATGAGTGGGAAACAATCATGGAAACCGATAAAAGCACTTGCATTTGAATGAGTTTCAAGCATGCTTGGGTATTCGTGTGATCTGAGTGACTCAGTTTTGGAATACAACTGTCGCGTGGTGCACCGCGACCTCCAGGCACCCCGGAGTTTCTGAAAAAAAATGTTCTGCGATTTTCACGAAACCACTTTTCTTCAACTTGATTTGGGCTAAAACTCCATCCCTGAAAATAAAAATTCTCTGAGTAGTGTGGAAATGCTGATCCTTACCCTACCTGGGGTGTCCACTGAGTATTCCGTGAACTCTATCTGAAGTTCTCTCGGCATGGGATTTTGAAATGTTCCCCAAACCAAAAGGAATAAGTGGGAAACAATCAAGGAAACAGATAGAAGCACTTACATTTGAATGAGTTTCAAGCATGCTTGGGTATTCGTGTGATCTGAGTGACTCAGTTTTGGAATACAACTGTCGCGTGGTGCACCGCGACCTCCAGGCACCCCGGAGTTTCTGAAAAAAATTTTTCTGCGATTTTCACGAAACCACTTTTCTTCAACTTGATTTGGGCTAAAACTCCATCCCTGAAAATAAAAATTCTCTGAGTAATGTGGAAATGCTGATCCTTACCCTACCTGGGGAGTCCACTGAGCATTTCCGCGAACTCTAGTTGAAGTTCTCTGGGCATGGGAGTTTGACATGTTCCCCAAACCAAAAGGAATGAGTGGGAAACAATCATGGAAACAGATAGAAGCACTTGCATTCGAATGAGTTTCAAGCATGCTTGGGTATTCGTGTGATCTGAGTGACTCAGTTTTGGAATACAACTGTCGCGTGGTGCACCGCGACCTCCAGGCACCCCGGAGTTTCTGAAAAAAAATTTTCTGCGATTTTCACGAAACCACTTTTCTTCAACTTGATTTGGGCTAAAAATCCATCCCTGAAAATAAAAATTCTCTGAGTAGTGTGGAAATGCTTATCCTTACCCTACCTGGGGTGTCCACTGAGCATTTCCGCGAACTCTATCTGAAGTTCTCTGGGCATGGGATTTTGACATGTTCCCCAAACCAAAAGGAATGAGTGGGAAACAATCATGGAAACAGATAGAAGCACTTGCATTTGAATGAGATTCAAGCATGCTTGGGTATTCGCGTGATCTGAGTGACTCAGTTCTGGAATACAACTGTCGCGTGGTGCACCGCGACCTCCAGGCACCCCGGAGTTTCTGAAAAAAAAATTTCTGCGATTTTCACGAAACCACTTTTCTTCAACTTGATTTGGGCTAAAACTCCATCCCTGAAAATAAAAATTCTCTGAGTAGTGTGGAAATGCTGATCCTTACCCTACCTGGGGTGTCCACTGAGTATTCCGCGAACTCTATCTGAAGTTCTCTGGGCATGGGATTTTGAAATGTTCCAAAAACCAAAAGGAATGAGTGGGAAACAATCATGGAAACAGATAGAAGCACTTGCATTTGAATGAGTTTCAAGCATGCTTGGGTATTCGTGTGATCTGAGTGACTCAGTTTTGGAATACAACTGTCGCGTGGTGCACCGCGACCTCCAGGCACCCCGGAGTTTCTGAAAAAAAATTTTCTGCGATTTTCACGAAACCACTTTTCTTCAACTTGATTTGGGCTAAAACTCCATCCCTGAAAATAAAAATTCTCTGAGTAGTGTGGAAATGCTGATCCTTACCCTACCTGGGGTGTCCACTGAGTATTCCGCAAACTCTATCTGAAGTTCTCTGGGTATGGGATTTTGAAATGTTCCCCAAACCAAAAGGAATGAGTGGGAAACAATCATGGAAACCGATAAAAGCACTTGCATTTGAATGAGTTTCAAGCATGCTTGGGTATTCGTGTGATCTGAGTGACTCAGTTTTGGAATACAACTGTCGCGTGGTGCACCGCGACCTCCAGGCACCCCGGAGTTTCTGAAAAAAAATGTTCTGCGATTTTCACGAAACCACTTTTCTTCAACTTGATTTGGGCTAAAACTCCATCCCTGAAAATAAAAATTCTCTGAGTAGTGTGGAAATGCTGATCCTTACCCTACCTGGGGTGTCCACTGAGTATTCCGTGAACTCTATCTGAAGTTCTCTCGGCATGGGATTTTGAAATGTTCCCCAAACCAAAAGGAATAAGTGGGAAACAATCAAGGAAACAGATAGAAGCACTTACATTTGAATGAGTTTCAAGCATGCTTGGGTATTCGTGTGATCTGAGTGACTCAGTTTTGGAATACAACTGTCGCGTGGTGCACCGCGACCTCCAGGCACCCCGGAGTTTCTGAAAAAAATTTTTCTGCGATTTTCACGAAACCACTTTTCTTCAACTTGATTTGGGCTAAAACTCCATCCCTGAAAATAAAAATTCTCTGAGTAATGTGGAAATGCTGATCCTTACCCTACCTGGGGAGTCCACTGAGCATTTCCGCGAACACTAGTTGAAGTTCTCTGGGCATGGGATTTTGACATGTTCCCCAAACCAAAAGGAATGAGTGGGAAACAATCATGGAAACAGATAGAAGCACTTGCATTCGAATGAGTTTCAAGCATGCTTGGGTATTCGTGTGATCTGAGTGACTCAGTTTTGGAATACAACTGTCGCGTGGTGCACCGCGACCTCCAGGCACCCCGGAGTTTCTGAAAAAAAATTTTCTGCGATTTTCACGAAACCACTTTTCTTCAACTTGATTTGGGCTAAAAATCCATCCCTGAAAATAAAAATTCTCTGAGTAGTGTGGAAATGCTTATCCTTACCCTACCTGGGGTGTCCACTGAGCATTTTCGCGAACTCTATCTGAAGTTCTCTGGGCATGGGATTTTGACATGTTCCCCAAACCAAAAGGAATGAGTGGGAAACAATCATGGAAACAGATAGAAGCACTTGCATTTGAATGAGATTCAAGCATGCTTGGGTATTCGTGTGATCTGAGTGACTCAGTTCTGGAATACAACTGTCGCGTGGTGCACCGCGACCTCCAGGCACCCCGGAGTTTCTGAAAAAAAAATTTCTGCGATTTTCACGAAACCACTTTTCTTCAACTTGATTTGGGCTAAAACTCCATCCCTGAAAATAAAAATTCTCTGCGTAGTGTGGAAATGCTGATCCTTACCCTACCTGGGGTGTCCACTGAGTATTCCGCGAACTCTATCTGAAGTTCTCTGGGCATGGGATTTTGAAATGTTCCAAAAACCAAAAGGAATGAGTGGGAAACAATCATGGAAACAGATAGAAGCACTTGCATTTGAATGAGTTTCAAGCATGCTTGGGTATTCGTGTGATCTGAGTGACTCAGTTTTGGAATTTAACTGTCGCGTGGTGCACCGCGACCTCCAGGCACCCCGGAGTTTCTGAAAAAAAATTTTCTGCGATTTTCACAAAACCACTTTTCTTCAACTTGATTTGGGCTAAAACTCCATCCCTGAAAATAAAAATTCTCTGAGTAGTGTGGAAATGCTGATCCTTACCCTACCTGGGGTGTCCACTGAGTATTCCGCGAACTCTATCTGAAGTTCTCTCGGCATGGGATTTTGAAATGTTCCCCAAACCAAAAGGAATAAGTGGGAAACAATCAAGGAAACAGATAGAAGCACTTACATTTGAATGAGTTTCAAGCATGCTTGGGTATTCGTGTGATCTGAGTGACTCAGTTTTGGAATACAACTGTCGCGTGGTGCACCGCGACCTCCAGGCACCCCGGAGTTTCTGAAAAAAAATTTTCTGCGATTTTCACGAAACCACTTTTCTTCAACTTGATTTGGGCAAAAAATCCATCCCTGAAAATAAAAATTCTCTGAGTAGTGTGGAAATGCTGATCCTTACCCTACCTGGGGAGTCCACTGAGCATTTCCACGAACTCTATCTGAAGTTCTCTGGGCATGGGATTTTGAAATGTTCCCCAAACCAAAAGGAATGAGTGGGAAACAATCATGGAAACAGATAGAAGCACTTGCATTTGAATGAGTTTCAAGCATGCTTGGGTATTCGTGTGATCTGAGTGACTCAGTTTTGGAATACAACTGTCGCGTGGTGCACCGCGACCTCCAGGCACCCCGGAGTTTCTGAAAAAAAATTTTCTGCGATTTTCACGAAACCACTTTTCTTCAACTTGATTTGGGCTAAAAATCCATCCCTGAAAATAAAAATTCTCTGAGTAGTGTGGAAATGCTTATCCTTACCCTACCTGGGGTGTCCACTGAGCATTTTCGCGAACTCTATCTGAAGTTCTCTGGGCATGGGATTTTGACATGTTCCCCAAACCAAAAGGAATGAGTGGGAAACAATCATGGAAACAGATAGAAGCACTTGCATTTGAATGAGATTCAACCATGCTTGGGTATTCGTGTGATCTGAGTGACTCAGTTCTGGAATACAACTGTCGCGTGGTGCACCGCGACCTCCAGGCACCCCGGAGTTTCTGAAAAAAAAATTTCTGCGATTTTCACGAAACCACTTTTCTTCAACTTGATTTGGGCTAAAACTCCATCCCTGAAAATAAAAATTCTCTGCGTAGTCTGGAAATGCTGATCCTTACCCTACCTGGGGTGTCCACTGAGTATTCCGCGAACTCTATCTGAAGTTCTCTGGGCATGGGATTTTGAAATGTTCCAAAAACCAAAAGGAATGAGTGGGAAACAATCATGGAAACAGATAGAAGCACTTGCATTTGAATGAGTTTCAAGCATGCTTGGGTATTCGTGTGATCTGAGTGACTCAGTTTTGGAATTTAACTGTCGCGTGGTGCACCGCGACCTCCAGGCACCCCGGAGTTTCTGAAAAAAAATTTTCTGCGATTTTCACAAAACCACTTTTCTTCAACTTGATTTGGGCTAAAATTCCATCCCTGAAAATAAAAATTCTCTGAGTAGTGTGGAAATGCTGATCCTTACCCTACCTGGGGTGTCCACTGAGTATTCCGCGAACTCTATCTGAAGTTCTCTGGGTATGGGATTTTGAAATGTTCCCCAAACCAAAAGGAATGAGTGGGAAACAATCATGGAAACAGATAAAAGCACTTGCATTTGAATGAGTTTCAAGCATGCTTGGGTATTCGTGTGATCTGAGTGACTCAGTTTTGGAATACAACTGTCGCGTTGTGCACCGCGACCTCCAGGCACCCCGGAGTTTCTGAAAAAAAATGTTCTGCGATTTTCACGAAACCACTTTTCTTCAACTTGATTTGGGCTAAAACTCCATCCCTGAAAATAAAAATTCTCTGAGTAGTGTGGAAATGCTGATCCTTACCCTACCTGGGGTGTCCACTGAGTATTCCGCGAACTCTATCTGAAGTTCTCTCGGCATGGGATTTTGAAATGTTCCCCAAACCAAAAGGAATAAGTGGGAAACAATCAAGGAAACAGATAGAAGCACTTACATTTGAATGAGTTTCAAGCATGCTTGGGTATTCGTGTGATCTGAGTGACTCAGTTTTGGAATACAACTGTCGCGTGGTGCACCGCGACCTCCAGGCACCCCGGAGTTTCTGAAAAAAAATTTTCTGCGATTTTCACGAAACCACTTTTCTTCAACTTGATTTGGGCAAAAAATCCATCCCTGAAAATAAAAATTCTCTGAGTAGTGTGGAAATGCTGATCCTTACCCTACCTGGGGAGTCCACTGAGCATTTCCACGAACTCTATCTGAAGTTCTCTGGGCATGGGATTTTGAAATGTTCCCCAAACCAAAAGGAATGAGTGGGAAACAATCATGGAAACAGATAGAAGCACTTGCATTTGAATGAGTTTCAAGCATGCTTGGGTATTCGTGTGATCTGAGTGACTCAGTTTTGGAATACAACTGTCGCGTGGTGCACCGCGACCTCCAGGCACCCCGGAGTTTCTGAAAAAAATTTTTCTGCGATTTTCACGAAACCACTTTTCTTCAACTTGATTTGGGCTAAAACTCCATCCCTGAAAATAAAAATTCTCTGAGTAATGTGGAAATGCTGATCCTTACCCTACCTGGGGAGTCCACTGAGCATTTCCGCGAACACTAGTTGAAGTTCTCTGGGCATGGGATTTTGACATGTTCCCCAAACCAAAAGGAATGAGTGGGAAACAATCATGGAAACAGATAGAAGCACTTGCATTCGAATGAGTTTCAAGCATGCTTGGGTATTCGTGTGATCTGAGTGACTCAGTTTTGGAATACAACTGTCGCGTGGTGCACCGCGACCTCCAGGCACCCCGGAGTTTCTGAAAAAAAATTTTCTGCGATTTTCACGAAACCACTTTTCTTCAACTTGATTTGGGCTAAAAATCCATCCCTGAAAATAAAAATTCTCTGAGTAGTGTGGAAATGCTTATCCTTACCCTACCTGGGGTGTCCACTGAGCATTTTCGCGAACTCTATCTGAAGTTCTCTGGGCATGGGATTTTGACATGTTCCCCAAACCAAAAGGAATGAGTGGGAAACAATCATGGAAACAGATAGAAGCACTTGCATTTGAATGAGATTCAAGCATGCTTGGGTATTCGTGTGATCTGAGTGACTCAGTTCTGGAATACAACTGTCGCGTGGTGCACCGCGACCTCCAGGCACCCCGGAGTTTCTGAAAAAAAAATTTCTGCGATTTTCACGAAACCACTTTTCTTCAACTTGATTTGGGCTAAAACTCCATCCCTGAAAATAAAAATTCTCTGCGTAGTGTGGAAATGCTGATCCTTACCCTACCTGGGGTGTCCACTGAGTATTCCGCGAACTCTATCTGAAGTTCTCTGGGCATGGGATTTTGAAATGTTCCAAAAACCAAAAGGAATGAGTGGGAAACAATCATGGAAACAGATAGAAGCACTTGCATTTGAATGAGTTTCAAGCATGCTTGGGTATTCGTGTGATCTGAGTGACTCAGTTTTGGAATTTAACTGTCGCGTGGTGCACCGCGACCTCCAGGCACCCCGGAGTTTCTGAAAAAAAATTTTCTGCGATTTTCACAAAACCACTTTTCTTCAACTTGATTTGGGCTAAAACTCCATCCCTGAAAATAAAAATTCTCTGAGTAGTGTGGAAATGCTGATCCTTACCCTACCTGGGGTGTCCACTGAGTATTCCGCGAACTCTATCTGAAGTTCTCTCGGCATGGGATTTTGAAATGTTCCCCAAACCAAAAGGAATAAGTGGGAAACAATCAAGGAAACAGATAGAAGCACTTACATTTGAATGAGTTTCAAGCATGCTTGGGTATTCGTGTGATCTGAGTGACTCAGTTTTGGAATACAACTGTCGCGTGGTGCACCGCGACCTCCAGGCACCCCGGAGTTTCTGAAAAAAAATTTTCTGCGATTTTCACGAAACCACTTTTCTTCAACTTGATTTGGGCAAAAAATCCATCCCTGAAAATAAAAATTCTCTGAGTAGTGTGGAAATGCTGATCCTTACCCTACCTGGGGAGTCCACTGAGCATTTCCACGAACTCTATCTGAAGTTCTCTGGGCATGGGATTTTGAAATGTTCCCCAAACCAAAAGGAATGAGTGGGAAACAATCATGGAAACAGATAGAAGCACTTGCATTTGAATGAGTTTCAAGCATGCTTGGGTATTCGTGTGATCTGAGTGACTCAGTTTTGGAATACAACTGTCGCGTGGTGCACCGCGACCTCCAGGCACCCCGGAGTTTCTGAAAAAAAATTTTCTGCGATTTTCACGAAACCACTTTTCTTCAACTTGATTTGGGCTAAAAATCCATCCCTGAAAATAAAAATTCTCTGAGTAGTGTGGAAATGCTTATCCTTACCCTACCTGGGGTGTCCACTGAGCATTTTCGCGAACTCTATCTGAAGTTCTCTGGGCATGGGATTTTGACATGTTCCCCAAACCAAAAGGAATGAGTGGGAAACAATCATGGAAACAGATAGAAGCACTTGCATTTGAATGAGATTCAACCATGCTTGGGTATTCGTGTGATCTGAGTGACTCAGTTCTGGAATACAACTGTCGCGTGGTGCACCGCGACCTCCAGGCACCCCGGAGTTTCTGAAAAAAAAATTTCTGCGATTTTCACGAAACCACTTTTCTTCAACTTGATTTGGGCTAAAACTCCATCCCTGAAAATAAAAATTCTCTGCGTAGTCTGGAAATGCTGATCCTTACCCTACCTGGGGTGTCCACTGAGTATTCCGCGAACTCTATCTGAAGTTCTCTGGGCATGGGATTTTGAAATGTTCCAAAAACCAAAAGGAATGAGTGGGAAACAATCATGGAAACAGATAGAAGCACTTGCATTTGAATGAGTTTCAAGCATGCTTGGGTATTCGTGTGATCTGAGTGACTCAGTTTTGGAATTTAACTGTCGCGTGGTGCACCGCGACCTCCAGGCACCCCGGAGTTTCTGAAAAAAAATTTTCTGCGATTTTCACAAAACCACTTTTCTTCAACTTGATTTGGGCTAAAATTCCATCCCTGAAAATAAAAATTCTCTGAGTAGTGTGGAAATGCTGATCCTTACCCTACCTGGGGTGTCCACTGAGTATTCCGCGAACTCTATCTGAAGTTCTCTGGGTATGGGATTTTGAAATGTTCCCCAAACCAAAAGGAATGAGTGGGAAACAATCATGGAAACAGATAAAAGCACTTGCATTTGAATGAGTTTCAAGCATGCTTGGGTATTCGTGTGATCTGAGTGACTCAGTTTTGGAATACAACTGTCGCGTTGTGCACCGCGACCTCCAGGCACCCCGGAGTTTCTGAAAAAAAATGTTCTGCGATTTTCACGAAACCACTTTTCTTCAACTTGATTTGGGCTAAAACTCCATCCCTGAAAATAAAAATTCTCTGAGTAGTGTGGAAATGCTGATCCTTACCCTACCTGGGGTGTCCACTGAGTATTCCGCGAACTCTATCTGAAGTTCTCTCGGCATGGGATTTTGAAATGTTCCCCAAACCAAAAGGAATAAGTGGGAAACAATCAAGGAAACAGATAGAAGCACTTACATTTGAATGAGTTTCAAGCATGCTTGGGTATTCGTGTGATCTGAGTGACTCAGTTTTGGAATACAACTGTCGCGTGGTGCACCGCGACCTCCAGGCACCCCGGAGTTTCTGAAAAAAAATTTTCTGCGATTTTCACGAAACCACTTTTCTTCAACTTGATTTGGGCAAAAAATCCATCCCTGAAAATAAAAATTCTCTGAGTAGTGTGGAAATGCTGATCCTTACCCTACCTGGGGAGTCCACTGAGCATTTCCACGAACTCTATCTGAAGTTCTCTGGGCATGGGATTTTGAAATGTTCCCCAAACCAAAAGGAATGAGTGGGAAACAATCATGGAAACAGATAGAAGCACTTGCATTTGAATGAGTTTCAAGCATGCTTGGGTATTCGTGTGATCTGAGTGACTCAGTTTTGGAATACAACTGTCGCGTGGTGCACCGTGACCTCCAGGCACCCCGGAGTTTCTGAAAAAAAATTTTCTGCGATTTTCACGAAACCACTTTTCTTCAACTTGATTTGGGCTAAAAATCCATCCCTGAAAATAAAAATTCTCTGAGTAGTGTGGAAATGCTGATCCTTACCCTACCTTGGGTGTCCACTGAGCATTTCCGCGAACTCTAGTTGAAGTTCTCTGGGCATGGGATTTTGACATGTTCCCCAAACCAAAAGGAATGAGTGGGAAACAATCATGGAAACAGATAGAAGCACTTACATTTGAATGAGTTTCAAGCATGCTTGGGTATTCGTGTGATCTGAGTGACTCAGTTTTGGAATACAACTGTCGCGTGGTGCACCGCGACCTCCAGGCACCCCGGAGTTTCTGAAAAAAAATTTTCTGCGATTTTCACGAAACCACTTTTCTTCAACTTGATTTGGGCAAAAAATCCATCCCTGAAAATAAAAATTCTCTGAGTATTGTGGAAATGCTGATCCTTACCCTACCTGGGGAGTCCACTGAGCATTTCCGCGAACTCTATCTGAAGTTCTCTGGGCATGGGATTTTGAAATGTTCCCCAAACCAAAAGGAATGAGTGGGAAACAATCATGGAAACAGATAGAAGCACTTGCATTTGAATGAGTTTCAAGCATGCTTGGGTATTCGTGTGATCTGAGTGACTCAGTTTTGGAATACAACTGTCGCGTGGTGCACCGCGACCTCCAGGCACCCCGGAGTTTCTGAAAAAAAATTTTCTGCGATTTTCACGAAACCACTTTTCTTCAACTTGATTTGGGCTAAAAATCCATCCCTGAAAATAAAAATTCTCTGAGTAGTGTGGAAATGCTGATCCTTACCCTACCTTGGGTGTCCACTGAGCATATCCGCGAACTCTAGTTGAAGTTCTCTGGGCATGGGATTTTGGCATGTTCCCCAAACCAAAAGGAATGAGTGGGAAACAATCATGGAAACAGATAGAAGCACTTACATTTGAATGAGTTTCAAGCATGCTTGGGTATTCGTGTGATCTGAGTGACTCAGTTTTGGAATACAACTGTCGCGTGGTGCACCGCGACCTCCAGGCACACCGGAGTTTCTGAAAAAAAATTTTCTGCGATTTTAACGAAACCACTTTTCTTCAACTTGATTTGGGCAAAAAATCCATCCCTGAAAATAAAAATTCTCTGAGTAGTGTGGAAATGCTGATCCTTACTCTACCTGGGGTGTCCACTGAGCATTTCCGCGAACTCTATCTGAAGTTCTCTGGGCATGGGATTTTGACATGTTCCCCAAACCAAAAGGAATAAGTGGGAAACAATCAAGGAAACAGATAGAAACACTTGTATTCGAATGAGTTTCAAGCATGCTTGGGTATTCGTGTGATCTGAGTGACTCTGTTTTGGAATACAACTGTCGGGTTGTGCACCGTGACCTCCAGGCACCCCGGAGTTTCTGAAAAAAAATGTTCTGCGATTTTCACGAAACCACTTTTCTTCAACTTGATTTGGGCTAAAAATCCATCCCTGAAAATAAAAATTCTCTGAATAGTGTGGAAATGCTGATCCTTACCCTACCTGGGGTGTCCACTGAGTATTCCGCGAACTCTATCTGAAGTTCTCTGGGCATGGGATTTTGAAATGTTCCCCAAACCAAAAGGAATAAGTGGGAAACAATCAAGGAAACAGATAGAAGCACTTGCATTTGAATGAGTTTCAAGCATGCTTGGGTATTCGTGTGATCTGAGTGACTCAGTCTTGGAATACAACTGTCGCGTGGTGCACCGCGACCTCCAGGCACCCCGGAGTTTCTGAAAAAAAATTTTCTGCGATTTTCACGAAACCACTTTTCTTCAACTTGATTTGGGCTAAAAATCCATCCCTGAAAATAAAAATTCTCTGAGTATTGTGGAAATGCTGATCCTTACCCTACCTGGGGTGTCCACTGAGCGTTTCCGCTAACTCTATCTGAAGTTCTCTGGGCATGGTATTTTGACATGTTCCCCAAACCAAAAGGAATGAGTGGGAAACAATCATGGAAACAGATAGAAACACTTGCATTCGAATGAGTTTCAAGCATGCTTGGGTATTCGTGTGATCTGAGTGACTCAGTTTTGGAATACAACTGTCGCGTGGTGCACCGCGACCTCCAGGCACCCCGGAGTTTCTGAAAAAAAATTTTCTGCGATTTTCACGAAACCACTTTTCTTCAACTTGATTTGGGCTAAAAATCCATCCCTGAAAATAAAAATTCTCTGAGTAGTGTGGAAATGCTTATCCTTACCCTACCTGGGGTGTCCACTGAGCATTTCCGCGAACTCTATCTGAAGTTCTCTGGGCATGGGATTTTGACATGTTCCCCAAACCAAAAGGAATGAGTGGGAAACAATCATGGAAACAGATAGAAGCACTTGCATTTGAATGAGATTCAAGCATGCTTGGGTATTCGTGTGATCTGAGTGACTCAGTTCTGGAATACAACTGTCGCGTGGTGCACCGCGACCTCCAGGCACCCCGGAGTTTCTGAAAAAAAATTTCCTGCGATTTTCACGAAACCACTTTTCTTCAACTTGATTTGGGCTAAAAATCCATCCCTGAAAATAAAAATTCTCTGAGTAGTGTGGAAATGCTTATCCTTACCCTACCTGGGGTGTCCACTGAGCATTTCCGCGAACTCTATCTGAAGTTCTCTGGGCATGGTATTTTGACATGTTCCCCAAACCAAAAGGAATGAGTGGGAAACAATCATGGAAACAGATAGAAACACTTGCATTCGAATGAGTTTCAAGCATGCTTGGGTATTCGTGTGATCTGAGTGACTCAGTTTTGGAATACAACTGTCGCGTGGTGCACCGCGACCTCCAGGCACCCCGGAGTTTCTGAAAAAAAATTTTCTGCGATTTTCACGAAACCACTTTTCTTCAACTTGATTTGGGCTAAAAATCCATCCCTGAAAATAAAAATTCTCTGAGTAATGTGGAAATGCTGATCCTTACCCTACCTGGGGAGTCCACTGAGCATTTCCGCGAACTCTAGTTGAAGTTCTCTGGGCATGGGATTTTGACATGTTCCCCAAACCAAAAGGAATGAGTGGGAAACAATCATGGAAACAAATAGAAGCACTTGCATTCGAATGAGTTTCAAGCATGCTTGGGTATTCGTGTGATCTGAGTGACTCAGTTTTGGAATACAACTGTCGCGTGGTGCACCGCGACCTCCAGGCACCCCGGAGTTTCTGAAAAAAAATTTTCTGCGATTTTCACGAAACCACTTTTCTTCAACTTGATTTGGGCTAAAAATCCATCCCTGAAAATAAAAATTCTCTGAGTAGTGTGGAAATGCTTATCCTTACCCTACCTGGGGTGTCCACTGAGCATTTCCGCGAACTCTATCTGAAGTTCTCTGGGCATGGGATTTTGACATGTTCCCCAAACCAAAAGGAATGAGTGGGAAACAATCATGGAAACAGATAGAAGCACTTGCATTTGAATGAGATTCAAGCATGCTTGGGTATTCGTGTGATCTGAGTGACTCAGTTCTGGAATACAACTGTCGCGTGGTGCACCGCGACCTCCAGGCACCCCGGAGTTTCTGAAAAAAAATTTCCTGCGATTTTCACGAAACCACTTTTCTTCAACTTGATTTGGGCTAAAAATCCATCCCTGAAAATAAAAATTCTCTGAGTAGTGTGGAAATGCTTATCCTTACCCTACCTGGGGTGTCCACTGAGCATTTCCGCGAACTCTATCTGAAGTTCTCTGGGCATGGGATTTTGACATGTTCCCCAAACCAAAAGGAATGAGTGGGAAAGAATCATGGAAAGAGATAGAAGCACTTGCATTTGAATGAGATTCAAGCATGCTTGGGTATTCGTGTGATCTGAGTGACTCAGTCTTGGAATACAACTGTCGCGTGGTGCACCGCGACCTCCAGGCACCCCGGAGTTTCTGAAAAAAAATTTTCTGCGATTTTCACGAAACCACTTTTCTTCAACTTGATTTGGGCTAAAAATCCATCCCTGAAAATAAAAATTCTCTGAGTATTGTGGAAATGCTGATCCTTACCCTACCTGGGGTGTCCACTGAGCGTTTCCGCTAACTCTATCTGAAGTTCTCTGGGCATGGTATTTTGACATGTTCCCCAAACCAAAAGGAATGAGTGGGAAACAATCATGGAAACAGATAGAAACACTTGCATTTGAATGAGATTCAAGCATGCTTGGGTATTCGTGTGATCTGAGTGACTCAGTTTTGGAATACAACTGTCGTGTGGTGCACCGCGACCTCCAGGCACCCCGGAGTTTCTGAAAAAAAATTTTCTGCGATTTTCACGAAACCACTTTTCTTCAACTTGATTTGGGCTAAAAATCCATCCCTGAAAATAAAAATTCTCTGAGTAGTGTGGAAATGCTGATCCTTACCCTACCTGGGGTGTCCACTGAGTATTCCGCGAACTCTATCTGAAGTTCTCTGGGCATGGGATTTTGAAATGTTCCCCAAACCAAAAGGAATGAGTGGGAAACAATCATGGAAACAGATAGAAGCACTTGCATTTGAATGAGTTTCAAGCATGCTTGGGTATTCGTGTGATCTGAGTGACTCAGTTTTGGAATTTAACTGTCGCGTGGTGCACCGCGACCTCCAGGCACCCCGGAGTTTCTGAAAAAAAATTTTCTGCGATTTTCACGAAACCACTTTTCTTCAACTTGATTTGGGCTAAAACTCCATCCCTGAAAATAAAAATTCTCTGAGTAGTGTGGAAATGCTGATCCTTACCCTACCTGGGGTGTCCACTGAGTATTCCGCGAACTCTATCTGAAGTTCTCTGGGTATGGGATTTTGAAATGTTCCCCAAACCAAAAGGAATGAGTGGGAAACAATCATGGAAACAGATAAAAGCACTTGCATTTGAATGAGTTTCAAGCATGCTTGGGTATTCGTGTGATCTGAGTGACTCAGTTTTGGAATACAACTGTCGCGTGGTGCACCGCGACCTCCAGGCACCCCGGAGTTTCTGAAAAAAAATTTTCTGCGATTTTCACGAAACCACTTTTCTTCAACTTGATTTGGGCTAGAACTCCATCCCTGAAAATAAAAATTCTCTGAGTAGTGTGGAAATGCTGATCCTTACCCTACCTGGGGTGTCCACTGAGTATTCCGCGAACTCTATCTGAAGTTGTCTCGGCATGGGATTTTGAAATGTTCCCCAAACCAAAAGGAATAAGTGGGAAACAATCAAGGAAACAGATAGAAGCACTTACATTTGAATGAGTTTCAAGCATGCTTGGGTATTCGTGTGATCTGAGTGACTCAGTTTTGGAATACAACTGTCGCGTGGTGCACCGCGACCTCCAGGCACCCCGGAGTTTCTGAAAAAAAATTTTCTGCGATTTTCACGAAACCACTTTTCTTCAACTTGATTTGGGCAAAAAATCCATCCCTGAAAATAAAAATTCTCTGAGTAGTGTGGAAATGCTGATCCTTACCCTACCTGGGGTGTCCACTGAGTATTCCGCGAACTCTATCTGAAGTTCTCTGGGCATGGGATTTTGAAATGTTCCCCAAACCAAAAGGAATAAGTGGGAAACAATCAAGGAAACAGATAGAAGCACTTGCATTTGAATGAGTTTCAAGCATGCTTGGGTATTCGTGTGATCTGAGTGACTCAGTCTTGGAATACAACTGTCGCGTGGTGCACCGCGACCTCCAGGCACCCCGGAGTTTCTGAAAAAAAATTTTCTGCGATTTTCACGAAACCACTTTTCTTCAACTTGATTTGGGCTAAAAATCCATCCCTGAAAATAAAAATTCTCTGAGTATTGTGGAAATGCTGATCCTTACCCTACCTGGGGTGTCCACTGAGCGTTTCCGCTAACTCTATCTGAAGTTCTCTGGGCATGGTATTTTGACATGTTCCCCAAACCAAATGGAATGAGTGGGAAACAATCATGGAAACAGATAGAAACACTTGCATTCGAATGAGTTTCAAGCATGCTTGGGTATTCGTGTGATCTGAGTGACTCAGTTTTGGAATACAACTGTCGCGTGGTGCACCGCGACCTCCAGGCACCCCGGAGTTTCTGAAAAAAAATTTTCTGCGATTTTCACGAAACCACTTTTCTTCAACTTGATTTGGGCTAAAAATCCATCCCTGAAAATAAAAATTCTCTGAGTAATGTGGAAATGCTGATCCTTACCCTACCTGGGGAGTCCACTGAGCATTTCCGCGAACTCTAGTTGAAGTTCTCTGGGCATGGGATTTTGACATGTTCCCCAAACCAAAAGGAATGAGTGGGAAACAATCATGGAAACAAATAGAAGCACTTGCATTCGAATGAGTTTCAAGCATGCTTGGGTATTCGTGTGATCTGAGTGACTCAGTTTTGGAATACAACTGTCGCGTGGTGCACCGCGACCTCCAGGCACCCCGGAGTTTCTGAAAAAAAAATTTCTGCGATTTTCACGAAACCACTTTTCTTCAACTTGATTTGGGCTAAAACTCCATCCCTGAAAATAAAAATTCTCTGAGTAGTGTGGAAATGCTGATCCTTACCCTACCTGGGGTGTCCACTGAGTATTCCGCGAACTCTATCTGAAGTTCTCTGGGCATGGGATTTTGAAATGTTCCAAAAACCAAAAGGAGTGAGTGGGAAACAATCATGGAAACAGATAGAAGCACTTGCATTTGAATGAGTTTCAAGCATGCTTGGGTATTCGTGTGATCTGAGTGACTCAGTTTTGGAATTTAACTGTCGCGTGGTGCACCGCGACCTCCAGGCACCCCGGAGTTTCTGAAAAAAAATTTTCTGCGATTTTCACGAAACCACTTTTCTTCAACTTGATTTGGGCTAAAACTCCATCCCTGAAAATAAAAATTCTCTGAGTAGTGTGGAAATGCTGATCCTTACCCTACCTGGGGTGTCCACTGAGTATTCCGCGAACTCTATCTGAAGTTCTCTGGGTATGGGATTTTGAAATGTTCCCCAAACCAAAAGGAATGAGTGGGAAACAATCATGGAAACCGATAAAAGCACTTGCATTTGAATGAGTTTCAAGCATGCTTGGGTATTCGTGTGATCTGAGTGACTCAGTTTTGGAATACAACTGTCGCGTGGTGCACCGCGACCTCCAGGCACCCCGGAGTTTCTGAAAAAAAATGTTCTGCGATTTTCACGAAACCACTTTTCTTCAACTTGATTTGGGCTAAAACTCCATCCCTGAAAATAAAAATTCTCTGAGTAGTGTGGAAATGCTGATCCTTACCCTACCTGGGGTGTCCACTGAGTATTCCGTGAACTCTATCTGAAGTTCTCTCGGCATGGGATTTTGAAATGTTCCCCAAACCAAAAGGAATAAGTGGGAAACAATCAAGGAAACAGATAGAAGCACTTACATTTGAATGAGTTTCAAGCATGCTTGGGTATTCGTGTGATCTGAGTGACTCAGTTTTGGAATACAACTGTCGCGTGGTGCACCGCGACCTCCAGGCACCCCGGAGTTTCTGAAAAAAATTTTTCTGCGATTTTCACGAAACCACTTTTCTTCAACTTGATTTGGGCTAAAACTCCATCCCTGAAAATAAAAATTCTCTGAGTAATGTGGAAATGCTGATCCTTACCCTACCTGGGGAGTCCACTGAGCATTTCCGCGAACTCTAGTTGAAGTTCTCTGGGCATGGGAGTTTGACATGTTCCCCAAACCAAAAGGAATGAGTGGGAAACAATCATGGAAACAGATAGAAGCACTTGCATTCGAATGAGTTTCAAGCATGCTTGGGTATTCGTGTGATCTGAGTGACTCAGTTTTGGAATACAACTGTCGCGTGGTGCACCGCGACCTCCAGGCACCCCGGAGTTTCTGAAAAAAAATTTTCTGCGATTTTCACGAAACCACTTTTCTTCAACTTGATTTGGGCTAAAAATCCATCCCTGAAAATAAAAATTCTCTGAGTAGTGTGGAAATGCTTATCCTTACCCTACCTGGGGTGTCCACTGAGCATTTCCGCGAACTCTATCTGAAGTTCTCTGGGCATGGGATTTTGACATGTTCCCCAAACCAAAAGGAATGAGTGGGAAACAATCATGGAAACAGATAGAAGCACTTGCATTTGAATGAGTTTCAAGCATGCTTGGGTATTCGCGTGATCTGAGTGACTCAGTTCTGGAATACAACTGTCGCGTGGTGCACCGCGACCTCCAGGCACCCCGGAGTTTCTGAAAAAAAAATTTCTGCGATTTTCACGAAACCACTTTTCTTCAACTTGATTTGGGCTAAAACTCCATCCCTGAAAATAAAAATTCTCTGAGTAGTGTGGAAATGCTGATCCTTACCCTACCTGGGGTGTCCACTGAGTATTCCGCGAACTCTATCTGAAGTTCTCTGGGCATGGGATTTTGAAATGTTCCAAAAACCAAAAGGAATGAGTGGGAAACAATCATGGAAACAGATAGAAGCACTTGCATTTGAATGAGTTTCAAGCATGCTTGGGTATTCGTGTGATCTGAGTGACTCAGTTTTGGAATACAACTGTCGCGTGGTGCACCGCGACCTCCAGGCACCCCGGAGTTTCTGAAAAAAAATTTTCTGCGATTTTCACGAAACCACTTTTCTTCAACTTGATTTGGGCTAAAACTCCATCCCTGAAAATAAAAATTCTCTGAGTAGTGTGGAAATGCTGATCCTTACCCTACCTGGGGTGTCCACTGAGTATTCCGCAAACTCTATCTGAAGTTCTCTGGGTATGGGATTTTGAAATGTTCCCCAAACCAAAAGGAATGAGTGGGAAACAATCATGGAAACAGATAAAAGCACTTGCATTTGAATGAGTTTCAAGCATGCTTGGGTATTCGTGTGATCTGAGTGACTCAGTTTTGGAATACAACTGTCGCGTGGTGCACCGCGACCTCCAGGCACCCCGGAGTTTCTGAAAAAAAATTTTCTGCGATTTTCACGAAACCACTTTTCTTCAACTTGATTTGGGCTAGAACTCCATCCCTGAAAATAAAAATTCTCTGAGTAGTGTGGAAATGCTGATCCTTACCCTACCTGGGGTGTCCACTGAGTATTCCGCGAACTCTATCTGAAGTTCTCTGGGCATGGGATTTTGAAATGTTCCCCAAACCAAAAGGAATAAGTGGGAAACAATCAAGGAAACAGATAGAAGCACTTGCATTTGAATGAGTTTCAAGCATGCTTGGGTATTCGTGTGATCTGAGTGACTCAGTCTTGGAATACAACTGTCGCGTGGTGCACCGCGACCTCCAGGCACCCCGGAGTTTCTGAAAAAAAATTTTCTGCGATTTTCACGAAACCACTTTTCTTCAACTTGATTTGGGCTAAAAATCCATCCCTGAAAATAAAAATTCTCTGAGTATTGTGGAAATGCTGATCCTTACCCTACCTGGGGTGTCCACTGAGCGTTTCCGCTAACTCTATCTGAAGTTCTCTGGGCATGGTATTTTGACATGTTCCCCAAACCAAATGGAATGAGTGGGAAACAATCATGGAAACAGATAGAAACACTTGCATTCGAATGAGTTTCAAGCATGCTTGGGTATTCGTGTGATCTGAGTGACTCAGTTTTGGAATACAACTGTCGCGTGGTGCACCGCGACCTCCAGGCACCCCGGAGTTTCTGAAAAAAAATTTTCTGCGATTTTCACGAAACCACTTTTCTTCAACTTGATTTGGGCTAAAAATCCATCCCTGAAAATAAAAATTCTCTGAGTAATGTGGAAATGCTGATCCTTACCCTACCTGGGGAGTCCACTGAGCATTTCCGCGAACTCTAGTTGAAGTTCTCTGGGCATGGGATTTTGACATGTTCCCCAAACCAAAAGGAATGAGTGGGAAACAATCATGGAAACAAATAGAAGCACTTGCATTCGAATGAGTTTCAAGCATGCTTGGGTATTCGTGTGATCTGAGTGACTCAGTTTTGGAATACAACTGTCGCGTGGTGCACCGCGACCTCCAGGCACCCCGGAGTTTCTGAAAAAAAATTTTCTGCGATTTTCACGAAACCACTTTTCTTCAACTTGATTTGGGCTAAAAATCCATCCCTGAAAATAAAAATTCTCTGAGTAGTGTGGAAATGCTTATCCTTACCCTACCTGGGGTGTCCACTGAGCATTTCCGCGAACTCTATCTGAAGTTCTCTGGGCATGGGATTTTGACATGTTCCCCAAACCAAAAGGAATGAGTGGGAAACAATCATGGAAACAGATAGAAGCACTTGCATTTGAATGAGATTCAAGCATGCTTGGGTATTCGTGTGATCTGAGTGACTCAGTTCTGGAATACAACTGTCGCGTGGTGCACCGCGACCTCCAGGCACCCCGGAGTTTCTGAAAAAAAATTTCTGCGATTTTCACGAAACCACTTTTCTTCAACTTGATTTGGGCTAAAACTCCATCCCTGAAAATAAAAATTCTCTGAGTAGTGTGGAAATGCTGATCCTTACCCTACCTGGGGTGTCCACTGAGTATTCCGCGAACTCTATCTGAAGTTCTCTGGGCATGGGATTTTGAAATGTTCCAAAAACCAAAAGGAGTGAGTGGGAAACAATCATGGAAACAGATAGAAGCACTTGCATTTGAATGAGTTTCAAGCATGCTTGGGTATTCGTGTGATCTGAGTGACTCAGTTTTGGAATTTAACTGTCGCGTGGTGCACCGCGACCTCCAGGCACCCCGGAGTTTCTGAAAAAAAATTTTCTGCGATTTTCACGAAACCACTTTTCTTCAACTTGATTTGGGCTAAAACTCCATCCCTGAAAATAAAAATTCTCTGAGTAGTGTGGAAATGCTGATCCTTACCCTACCTGGGGTGTCCACTGAGTATTCCGCGAACTCTATCTGAAGTTCTCTGGGTATGGGATTTTGAAATGTTCCCCAAACCAAAAGGAATGAGTGGGAAACAATCATGGAAACCGATAAAAGCACTTGCATTTGAATGAGTTTCAAGCATGCTTGGGTATTCGTGTGATCTGAGTGACTCAGTTTTGGAATACAACTGTCGCGTGGTGCACCGCGACCTCCAGGCACCCCGGAGTTTCTGAAAAAAAATGTTCTGCGATTTTCACGAAACCACTTTTCTTCAACTTGATTTGGGCTAAAACTCCATCCCTGAAAATAAAAATTCTCTGAGTAGTGTGGAAATGCTGATCCTTACCCTACCTGGGGTGTCCACTGAGTATTCTGTGAACTCTATCTGAAGTTCTCTCGGCATGGGATTTTGAAATGTTCCCCAAACCAAAAGGAATAAGTGGGAAACAATCAAGGAAACAGATAGAAGCACTTACATTTGAATGAGTTTCAAGCATGCTTGGGTATTCGTGTGATCTGAGTGACTCAGTTTTGGAATACAACTGTCGCGTGGTGCACCGCGACCTCCAGGCACCCCGGAGTTTCTGAAAAAAATTTTTCTGCGATTTTCACGAAACCACTTTTCTTCAACTTGATTTGGGCTAAAACTCCATCCCTGAAAATAAAAATTCTCTGAGTAATGTGGAAATGCTGATCCTTACCCTACCTGGGGAGTCCACTGAGCATTTCCGCGAACTCTAGTTGAAGTTCTCTGGGCATGGGAGTTTGACATGTTCCCCAAACCAAAAGGAATGAGTGGGAAACAATCATGGAAACAGATAGAAGCACTTGCATTCGAATGAGTTTCAAGCATGCTTGGGTATTCGTGTGATCTGAGTGACTCAGTTTTGGAATACAACTGTCGCGTGGTGCACCGCGACCTCCAGGCACCCCGGAGTTTCTGAAAAAAAATTTTCTGCGATTTTCACGAAACCACTTTTCTTCAACTTGATTTGGGCTAAAAATCCATCCCTGAAAATAAAAATTCTCTGAGTAGTGTGGAAATGCTTATCCTTACCCTACCTGGGGTGTCCACTGAGCATTTTCGCGAACTCTATCTGAAGTTCTCTGGGCATGGGATTTTGACATGTTCCCCAAACCAAAAGGAATAAGTGGGAAACAATCAAGGAAACAGATAGAAGCACTTGCATTTGAATGAGATTCAAGCATGCTTGGGTATTCGTGTGATCTGAGTGACTCAGTTCTGGAATACAACTGTCGCGTGGTGCACCGCGACCTCCAGGCACCCCGGAGTTTCTGAAAAAAAAATTTCTGCGATTTTCACGAAACCACTTTTCTTCAACTTGATTTGGGCTAAAACTCCATCCCTGAAAATAAAAATTCTCTGCGTAGTGTGGAAATGCTGATCCTTACCCTACCTGGGGTGTCCACTGAGTATTCCGCGAACTCTATCTGAAGTTCTCTGGGCATGGGATTTTGAAATGTTCCAAAATCCAAAAGGAATGAGTGGGAAACAATCATGGAAACAGATAGAAGCACTTGCATTTGAATGAGTTTCAAGCATGCTTGGGTATTCGTGTGATCTGAGTGACTCAGTTTTGGAATTTAACTGTCGCGTGGTGCACCGCGACCTCCAGGCACCCCGGAGTTTCTGAAAAAAAATTTTCTGCGATTTTCACAAAACCACTTTTCTTCAACTTGATTTGGGCTAAAACTCCATCCCTGAAATTAAAAATTCTCTGAGTAGTGTGGAAATGCTGATCCTTACCCTACCTGGGGTGTCCACTGAGTATTCCGCGAACTCTATCTGAAGTTCTCTGGGTATGGGATTTTGAAATGTTCCCCAAACCAAAAGGAATGAGTGGGAAACAATCATGGAAACAGATAAAAGCACTTGCATTTGAATGAGTTTCAAGCATGCTTGGGTATTCGTGTGATCTGAGTGACTCAGTTTTGGAATACAACTGTCGCGTGGTGCACCGCGACCTCCAGGCACCCCGGAGTTTCTGAAAAAAAAATGTTCTGCGATTTTCACGAAACCACTTTTCTTCAACTTGATTTGGGCTAAAACTCCATCCCTGAAAATAAAAATTCTCTGAGTAGTGTGGAAATGCTGATCCTTACCCTACCTGGGGTGTCCACTGAGTATTCCGCGAACTCTATCTGAAGTTCTCTCGGCATGGGATTTTGAAATGTTCCCCAAACCAAAAGGAATAAGTGGGAAACAATCAAGGAAACAGATAGAAGCACTTACATTTGAATGAATTTCAAGCATGCTTGGGTATTCGTGTGATCTGAGTGACTCAGTTTTGGAATACAACTGTCGCGTGGTGCACCGCGACCTCCAGGCACCCCGGAGTTTCTGAAAAAAAATTTTCTGCGATTTTCACTAAACCACTTTTCTTCAACTTGATTTGGGCAAAAAATCCATCCCTGAAAATAAAAATTCTCTGAGTAGTGTGGAAATGCTGATCCTTACCCTACCTGGGGAGTCCACTGAGCATTTCCACGAACTCTATCTGAAGTTCTCTGGGCATGGGATTTTGAAATGTTAACCAAACCAAAAGGAATGAGTGGGAAACAATCATGGAAACAGATAGAAGCACTTGCATTTGAATGAGTTTCAAGCATGCTTGGGTATTCGTGTGATCTGAGTGACTCAGTTTTTGAATACAACTGTCGCGTGGTGCACCGCGACCTCCAGGCACCCCGGAGTTTCTGAAAAAAAATTTTCTGCGATTTTCACGAAACAACTTTTCTTCAACTTGATTTGGGCTAGAAATCCATCCCTGAAAATAAAAATTCTCTGAGTAGTGTGGAAATGCTGATCCTTACCCTACCTTGGGTGTCCACTGAGCATTTCCGCGAACTCTAGTTGAAGTTCTCTGGGCATGGGATTTTGACATGTTCCCCAAACCAAAAGGAATGAGTGGGAAACAATCATGGAAACAGATAGAAGCACTTACATTTGAATGAATTTCAAGCATGCTTGGGTATTCGTGTGATCTGAGTGACTCAGTTTTGGAATACAACTGTCGCGTGGTGCACCGCGACCTCCAGGCACCCCGGAGTTTCTGAAAAAAAATTTTCTGCGATTTTCACGAAACCACTTTTCTTCAACTTGATTTGGGCAAAAAATCCATCCCTGAAAATAAAAATTCTCTGAGTAGTGTGGAAATGCTGATCCTTACCCTACCTGGGGAGTCCACTGAGCATTTCCGCGAACTCTATCTGAAGTTCTCTGGGCATGGGATTTCGAAATGTTCCCCAAACCAAAAGGAATGAGTGGGAAACAATCATGGAAACAGATAGAAGCACTTGCATTTGAATGAGTTTCAAGCATGCTTGGGTATTCGTGTGATCTGAGTGACTCAGTTTTGGAATACAACTGTCGCGTGGTGCACCGCGACCTCCAGGCACCCCGGAGTTTCTGAAAAAAAATTTTCTGCGATTTTCACGAAACCACTTTTCTTCAACTTGATTTGGGCTAAAAATCCATCCCTGAAAATAAAAATTCTCTGAGTAGTGTGGAAATGCTGATCCTTACCCTACCTTGGGTGTCCACTGAGCATATCCGCGAACTCTAGTTGAAGTTCTCTGGGCATGGGATTTTGACATGTTCCCCAAACCAAAAGGAATGAGTGGGAAACAATCATGGAAACAGATAGAAGCACTTACATTTGAATGAGTTTCAAGCATGCTTGGGTATTCGTGTGATCTGAGTGACTCAGTTTTGGAATACAACTGTCGCGTGGTGCACCGCGACCTCCAGGCACACCGGAGTTTCTGAAAAATTTTTTTCTGCGATTTTAACGAAACCACTTTTCTTCAACTTGATTTGGGCAAAAAATCCATCCCTGAAAATAAAAATTCTCTGAGTAGTGTGGAAATGCTGATCCTTACTCTACCTGGGGTGTCCACTGAGCATTTCCGCGAACTCTATCTGAAGTTCTCTGGGCATGGGATTTTGACATGTTCCCCAAACCAAAAGGAATAAGTGGGAAACAATCAAGGAAACAGATAGAAACACTTGTATTTGAATGAGTTTCAAGCATGCTTGGGTATTCGTGTGATCTGAGTGACTCTGTTTTGGAATACAACTGTCGGGTTGTGCACCGTGACCTCCAGGCACCCCGGAGTTTCTGAAAAAAAATGTTCTGCGATTTTCACGAAACCACTTTTCTTCAACTTGATTTGGGCTAAAAATCCATCCCTGAAAATAAAAATTCTCTGAATAGTGTGGAAATGCTGATCCTTACCCTACCTGGGTTGTCCACTGAGTATTCCGCGAACTCTATCTGAAGTTCTCTGGGCATGGGATTTTGAAATGTTCCCCAAACCAAAAGGAATAAGTGGGAAACAATCAAGGAAACAGATAGAAGCACTTGCATTTGAATGAGTTTCAAGCATGCTTGGGTATTCGTGTGATCTGAGTGACTCAGTCTTGGAATACAACTGTCGCGTGGTGCACCGCGACCTCCAGGCACCCCGGAGTTTCTGAAAAAAAATTTTCTGCGATTTTCACGAAACCACTTTTCTTCAACTTGATTTGGGCTAAAAATCCATCCCTGAAAATAAAAATTCTCTGAGTATTGTGGAAATGCTGATCCTTACCCTACCTGGGGTGTCCACTGAGCATTTCCGCGAACTCTATCTGAAGTTCTCTGGGCATGGTATTTTGACATGTTCCCCAAACCAAAAGGAATGAGTGGGAAACAATCATGGAAACAGATAGAAACACTTGTATTTGAATGAGTTTCAAGCAAGCTTGGGTATTCGTGTGATCTGAGTGACTCAGTTTTGGAATACAACTGTCGCGTTGTGCACAGCGACCTCCAGGCACCCCGGAGTTTCTGAAAAAAAATTTTCTGCGCTTTTCACGAAACCACTTTCCTTCAACTTGATTTGGGTAAAAAATCCATCCCTGAAAATAAAAATTCTCTGAGTATTGTGTAAATGCTAATCCTTACCCTACCTGGGGTGTCCACTGAGTATTCCGCGAACTCTATCTGAAGTTCTCTGGGCATGGGATTTTGAAATGTTCCCCAAAGCAAAAGGAATGAGTGGGAAACAATCAAGGAAACAGATAGAAGCACTTGCATTTGAATGAGTTTCAAGCATGCTTGGGTATTCGTGTGATCTGAGTGACTCAATTTTGGAATACAACTGTCGCGTGGTGCACCGCGACCTCCAGGCACCCCGGAGTTTCTGAAAAAAAATTTTCTGCGATTTTCACGAAACCACTTTTCTTCAACTTGATTTGGGCTAAAACTCCATCCCTGAAAATAAAAATTCTCTGAGTAGTGTGGAAATGCTGATCCTTACCCTACCTGGGGTTTCCACTGAGTATTCCGCGAACTCTATCTGAAGTTCTCTGGGCATGGGATTTTGACATTTCCCCAAACCAAAAGGAATGAGTGGGAAACAATCATGGAAACAGATAGAAGCACTTGCATTTGAATGAGTTTCAAGCATGCTTGGGTATTCGTGTGATCTGAGTGACACAGTTTTGGAATACAACTGTCGCGTGGTGCACCGCGACCTCCAGGCACCCCGGAGTTTCTGAAAAAAAATTTTCTGCGATTTTCACGAAACCACTTTTCTTCAACTTGATTTGGGCTAAAAATCCATCCCTGAAAATAAAAATTCTCTGAGTAATGTGGAAATGCTGATCCTTACCCTACCTGGGGAGTCCACTGAGCATTTCCGCGAACTCTAGTTGAAGTTCTCTGGGCATGGGATTTTGACATGTTCCCCAAACCAAAAGGAATGAGTGGGAAACAATCATGGAAACAGATAGAAGCACTTGCATTCGAATGAGTTTCAAGCATGCTTGGGTATTCGTGTGATCTGAGTGACTCAGTCTTGGAATACAACTGTCGCGTGGTGCACCGCGACCTCCAGGCACCCCGGAGTTTCTGAAAAAAAATTTTCTGCGATTTTCACGAAACCACTTTTCTTCAACTTGATTTGGGCTAAAAATCCATCCCTGAAAATAAAAATTCTCTGAGTAGTGTGGAAATGCTGATCCTTACCCTACCTGGGGTGTCCACTGAGCATTTCCGCGAACTCTATCTGAAGTTCTCTGGGCATGGGATTTTGACATGTTCCCCAAACCAAAAGGAATAAGTGGGAAACAATCAAGGAAACAGATAGAAGCACTTGCATTTGAATGAGTTTCAAGCATGCTTGGGTATTCGTGTGATCTGAGTGACTCAGTTTTGGAATACAACTGTCGCGTGGTGCACCGCGACCTCCAGGCACCCCGGAGTTTCTGAAAAAAAATTTTCTGCGATTTTCACGAAACCACTTTTCTTCAACTTGATTTGGGCTAAAAATCCATCCCTGAAAATAAAAATTCTCTGAGTAGTGTGGAAATGCTTATCCTTACCCTACCTGGGGTGTCCACTGAGCATTTTCGCGAACTCTATCTGAAGTTCTCTGGGTATGGGATTTTGAAATGTTCCCCAAACCAAAAGGAATGAGTGGGAAACAATCATGGAAACAGATAAAAGCACTTGCATTTGAATGAGTTTCAAGCATGCTTGGGTATTCGTGTGATCTGAGTGACTCAGTTTTGGAATACAACTGTCGCGTGGTGCACCGCGACCTCCAGGCACCCCGGAGTTTCTGAAAAAAAATGTTCTGCGATTTTCACGAAACCACTTTTCTTCAACTTGATTTGGGCTAAAACTCCATCCCTGAAAATAAAAATTCTCTGAGTAGTGTGGAAATGCTGATCCTTACCCTACCTGGGGTGTCCACTGAGTATTCCGCGAACTCTATCTGAAGTTCTCTCGGCATGGGATTTTGAAATGTTCCCCAAACCAAAAGGAATAAGTGGGAAACAATCAAGGAAACAGATAGAAGCACTTACATTTGAATGAGTTTCAAGCATGCTTGGGTATTCGTGTGATCTGAGTGACTCAGTTTTGGAATACAACTGTCGCGTGGTGCACCGCGACCTCCAGGCACCCCGGAGTTTCTGAAAAAAAATTTTCTGCGATTTTCACGAAACCACTTTTCTTCAACTTGATTTGGGCAAAAAATCCATCCCTGAAAATAAAAATTCTCTGAGTAGTGTGGAAATGCTGATCCTTACCCTACCTGGGGAGTCCACTGAGCATTTCCGCGAACTCTATCTGAAGTTCTCTGGGCATGGGATTTTGAAATGTTCCCCAAACCAAAAGGAATGAGTGGGAAACAATCATGGAAACAGATAGAAGCACTTGCATTTGAATGAGTTTCAAGCATGCTTGGGTATTCGTGTGATCTGAGTGACTCAGTTTTGGAATACAACTGTCGCGTGGTGCACCGCGACCTCCAGGCACCCCGGAGTTTCTGAAAATAAATTTTCTGCGATTTTCACGAAACCACTTTTCTTCAACTTGATTTGGGCTAAAAATCCATCCCTGAAAATAAAAATTCTCTGAGTAGTGTGGAAATGCTGATCCTTACCCTACCTTGGGTGTCCACTGAGCATATCCGCGAACTCTAGTTGAAGTTCTCTGGGCATGGGATTTTGACATGTTCCCCAAACCAAAAGGAATGAGTGGGAAACAATCATGGAAACAGATAGAAGCACTTACATTTGAATGAGTTTCAAGCATGCTTGGGTATTCGTGTGATCTGAGTGACTCAGTTTTGGAATACAACTGTCGCGTGGTGCACCGCGACCTCCAGGCACACCGGAGTTTCTGAAAAAAAATTTTCTGCGATTTTAACGAAACCACTTTTCTTCAACTTGATTTGGGCAAAAAATCCATCCCTGAAAATAAAAATTCTCTGAGTAGTGTGGAAATGCTGATCCTTACTCTACCTGGGGTGTCCACTGAGCATTTCCGCGAACTCTATCTGAAGTTCTCTGGGCATGGGATTTTGACATGTTCCCCAAACCAAAAGGAATAAGTGGGAAACAATCAAGGAAACAGATAGAAACACTTGTATTTGAATGAGTTTCAAGCATGCTTGGGTATTCGTGTGATCTGAGTGACTCTGTTTTGGAATACAACTGTCGGGTTGTGCACCGTGACCTCCAGGCACCCCGGAGTTTCTGAAAAAAAATGTTCTGCGATTTTCACGAAACCACTTTTCTTCAACTTGATTTGGGCTAAAAATCCATCCCTGAAAATAAAAATTCTCTGAATAGTGTGGAAATGCTGATCCTTACCCTACCTGGGGTGTCCACTGAGTATTCCGCGAACTCTATCTGAAGTTCTCTGGGCATGGGATTTTGAAATGTTCCCCAAACCAAAAGGAATAAGTGGGAAACAATCAAGGAAACAGATAGAAGCACTTGCATTTGAATGAGTTTCAAGCATGCTTGGGTATTCGTGTGATCTGAGTGACTCAGTCTTGGAATACAACTGTCGCGTGGTGCACCGCGACCTCCAGGCACCCCGGAGTTTCTGAAAAAAAATTTTCTGCGATTTTCACGAAACCACTTTTCTTCAACTTGATTTGGGCTAAAAATCCATCCCTGAAAATAAAAATTCTCTGAGTATTGTGGAAATGCTGATCCTTACCCTACCTGGGGTGTCCACTGAGCATTTCCGCGAACTCTATCTGAAGTTCTCTGGGCATGGTATTTTGACATGTTCCCCAAACCAAAAGGAATGAGTGGGAAACAATCATGGAAACAGATAGAAACACTTGTATTTGAATGAGTTTCAAGCAAGCTTGGGTATTCGTGTGATCTGAGTGACTCAGTTTTGGAATACAAATGTCGCGTGGTGCACCGCGACCTCCAGGCACCCCGGAGTTTCTGAAAAAAAATTTTCTGCGATTTTCACGAAACCACTTTTCTTCAACTTGATTTGGGCTAAAACTCCATCCCTGAAAATAAAAATTCTCTGAGTAGTGTGGAAATGCTGATCCTTACCCTACCTGGGGTGTCCACTGAGCATTTCCGCGAACTCTATCTGAAGTTCTCTGGGCATGGGATTTTGACATGTTCCCCAAACCAAAAGGAATGAGTGGGAAACAATCATGGAAAAAGATAGAAGCACTTGCATTTGAATGAGTTTCAAGCATGCTTGGGTATACGTGTGATCTGAGTGACTCAGTTTTGGAATACAACTGTCGCGTTGTGCACAGCGACCTCCAGGCACCCCGGAGTTTCTGAAAAAAAATTTTCTGCGCTTTTCACGAAACCACTTTCCTTCAACTTGATTTGGGCAAAAAATCCATCCCTGAAAATAAAAATTCTCTGAGTATTGTGTAAATGCTAATCCTTACCCTACCTGGGGTGTCCACTGAGTATTCCGCGAACTCTATCTGAAGTTCTCTGGGCATGGGATTTTGAAATGTTCCCCAAACCAAAAGGAATGAGTGGGAAACAATCATGGAAACAGATAGAAGCACTTGCATTCGAATGAGTTTCAAGCATGCTTGGGTATTCGTGTGATCTGAGTGACTCAGTCTTGGAATACAACTGTCGCGTGGTGCACCGCGACCTCCAGGCACCCCGGAGTTTCTGAAAAAAAATTTTCTGCGATTTTCACGAAACCACTTTTCTTCAACGTGTTTTGGGCTAAAACTCCATCCCTGAAAATAAAAATTCTCTGAGTAGTGTGGAAATGCTGATCCTTACCCTACCTGGGGTGTCCACTGAGTATTCCGTGAACTCTATCTGAAGTTCTCTCGGCATGGGATTTTGAAATGTTCCCCAAACCAAAAGGAATAAGTGGGAAACAATCAAGGAAACAGATAGAAGCACTTACATTTGAATGAGTTTCAAGCATGCTTGGGTATTCGTGTGATCTGAGTGACTCAGTTTTGGAATACAACTGTCGCGTGGTGCACCGCGACCTCCAGGCACCCCGGAGTTTCTGAAAAAAATTTTTCTGCGATTTTCACGAAACCACTTTTCTTCAACTTGATTTGGGCTAAAACTCCATCCCTGAAAATAAAAATTCTCTGAGTAATGTGGAAATGCTGATCCTTACCCTACCTGGGGAGTCCACTGAGCATTTCCGCGAACTCTAGTTGAAGTTCTCTGGGCATGGGATTTTGACATGTTCCCCAAACCAAAAGGAATGAGTGGGATACAATCATGGAAACAGATAGAAGCACTTGCATTTGAATGAGTTTCAAGCATGCTTGGGTATTCGTGTGATCTGAGTGACTCAGTTTTGGAATACAACTGTCGCGTGGTGCACCGCGACCTCCTGGCACCCCGGAGTTTCTGAAAAAAAATTTTCTGCGATTTTCACGAAACCACTTTTCTTCAACTTGATTTGGGCTAAAAATCCATCCCTGAAAATAAAAATTCTCTGAGTAATGTGGAAATGCTGATCCTTACTCTACCTGGGGAGTCCACTGAGCATTTCCGCGAACTCTAGTTGAAGTTTTCTGGGCATGGGATTTTGACATGTTCCCCAAACCAAAAGGAATGAGTGGGAAACAATCATGGAAACAGATAGAAGCACTTGCATTCGAATGAGTTTAAAGCATGCTTGGGTATTCGTGTGATCTGAGTGACTCAGTTTTGGAATACAACTGTCGCGTGGTGCACCGCGACCTCCAGGCACCCCGGAGTTTCTGAAAAAAAATTTTCTGCGATTTTCACGAAACCACTTTTCTTCAACTTGATTTGGGCTAAAAATCCATCCCTGAAAATAAAAATTCTATGAGTAGTGTGGAAATGCTGATCCTTACCCTACCTGGGGAGTCCACTGAGCATTTCCGCGAAGTCTAGTTGAAGTTCTCTGGGCATGGGATTTTGACATGTTCCCCAAACCAAAAGGAATGAGTGGGAAACAATCAAGGAAACAGATAGAAGCACTTGCATTTGAATGAGTTTCAAGCATGCTTGGGTATTCGTGTGATCTGAGTGACTCAGTTTTGGAATACAACTGTCGCGTGGTGCACCGCGACCTCCTGGCACCCCGGAGTTTCTGAAAAAAAATTTTCTGCGATTTTCACGAAACCACTTTTCTTCAATATGATTTGGGCTAAAAATCCATCCCTGAAAATAAAAATTCTCTGAGTAGTGTGGAAATGCTGATCCTTACCCTACCTGGGGTGTCCACTGAGTATTCCGCGAACTCTATCTGAAGTTCTCTCGGCATGGGATTTTGAAATGTTCCCCAAACCAAAAGGAATAAGTGGGAAACAATCATGGAAACAGATAGAAGCACTTGCATTTGAATGAGTTTCAAGCATGCTTGGGTATTCGTGTGATCTGAGTGACTCAGTTTTGGAATACAACTGTCGCGTGGTGCACCGCGACCTCCAGGCACCCCGGAGTTTCTGAAAAAAAATTTTCTGCGATTTTCACGAAACCACTTTTCTTCAACTTGATTTGGGCAAAAAATCCATCCCTGAAAATAAAAATTCTCTGAGTAGTGTGGAAATGCTGATCCTTACCCTACCTGGGGTGTCCACTGAGCATTTCCGCGAACTCTATCTGAAGTTCTCTGGGCATGGGATTTTGAAATGTTCCCCAAACCAAAAGGAATGAGTGGGAAACAATCAAGGAAACAGATAGAAGCACTTGCATTTGAATGAGTTTCAAGCATGCTTGGGTATTCGTTGGATCTGAGTGACTCAGTTTTGGAATACAACTGTCGCGTGGTGCACCGCGACCTCCAGGCACCCCGGAGTTTCTGAAAAAAAATTTTCTGCGATTTTCACGAAACCACTTTTCTTCAACTTGATTTGGGCTAAAAATCCATCCCTGAAAATAAAAATTCTCTGAGTAGTGTGGAAATGCTGATCCTTACCCTACCTGGGGAGTCCACTGAGCATTTCCGCGAACTCTAGTTGAAGTTCTCTGGGCATGGGATTTTGACATGTTCCCCAAACCAAAAGGAATGAGTGGGAAACAATCATGGAAACAGATAGAAGCACTTGCATTCGAATGAGTTTCAAGCATGCTTGGGTATTCGTGTGATCTGAGTGACTCAGTTTTGGAATACAACTGTCGCGTGGTGCACCGCGATCTCCAGGCACCCCGGAGTTTCTGAAAAAAAATTTTCTGCGATTTTCACGAAACCACTTTTCTTCAACTTGATTTGGGCTAAAAATCCATCCCTGAAAATAAAAATTCTCTGAGTAGTGTGGAAATGCTGATCCTTACCCTACCTGGGGTGTCCACTGAGCATTTCCGCGAACTCTATCTGAAGTTCTCTGGGCATGGGATTTTGACATGTTCCCCAAACCAAAAGGAATAAGTGGGAAACAATCAAGGAAACAGATAGAAGCACTTGCATTAGAATGAGTTTCAAGCATGCTTGGGTATTCGTGTGATCTGAGTGACTCAGTTTTGGAATACAACTGTTGCGTGGTGCACCGCGACCTCCTGGCACCCCGGAGTTTCTGAAAAAAAATTTTCTGCGATTTTCACGAAACCACTTTTCTTCAACATGATTTGGGCTAAAAATCCATCCCTAAAAATAAAAACTCTCTGAGTAGTGTGGAAATGCTGATCCTTACCCTACCTGGGGTGTCCACTGAGCATTTCCACGAACTCTATCTGAAGTTCTCTGGGCATGGTATTTTGACATGTTCCCCAAACCAAAAGGAATGAGTGGGAAACAATCATGGAAACAGATAGAAGCACTTGCATTTGAATGAGTTTCAAGCATGCTTGGGTATTCGTGTGATCTGAGTGACTCAGTTTTGGAATACAACTGTCGCGTGGTGCACCGTGACCTCCAGGCACCCCGGAGTTTCTGAAAAAAAATGTTCTGCGATTTTCACGAAACCACTTTTCTTCAACTTGATTTGGGCTAAAAATCCATCCCTGAAAATAAAAATTCTCTGAGTAGTGTGGAAATGCTGATCCTTACCCTACCTGGGGTGTCCACTGAGTATTCCGTGAACTCTATCTGAAGTTCTCTGGGCATGGGATTTTGAAATATTCCCCAAACCAAAAGGAATAAGTGGGAAACAATCAAGGAAACAGATAGAAGCACTTGCATTTGAATGAGTTTCAAGCATGCTTGGGTATTCGTGTGATCTGAGTGACTCAGTTTTGGAATACAACTGTCGCGTGGTGCACCGCGACCTCCAGGCACCCCGGAGTTTCTGAAAAAAAAATTTCTGCGATTTTCACGAAACCACTTTTCTTCAACTTGATTTGGGCTAAAAATCCATCCCTGAAAATAAAAATTCTCTGAGTAGTGTGGAAATGCTGATCCTTACCCTACCTGGGGAGTCCACTAAGCATATCCGCGAACTCTAGTTGAAGTTCTCTGGGCATGGGATTTTGACATGTTCCCCAAACCAAAAGGAATGAGTGGGAAACAATCATGGAAACAGATAGAAGCACTTGCATTTGAATGAGTTTCAAGCAAGCTTGGGTATTCGTGTGATCTGAGTGACTCAGTTTTATAATACAACTGTCGCGTGGTGCACCGCGACCTCCAGGCACCCCGGAGTTTCTGAAAAAAAATGTTCTGCGATTTTCACGAAACCACTTTTCTTCAACTTGATTTGGGCTAAAAATCCATCCCTGAAAATAAAAATTCTCTGAGTATTGTGGAAATGCTGATCCTTACCCTACCTGGGGTGTCCACTGAGCATTTCCGCGAACTCTATCTGAAGTTCTCTGGGCATGGTATTTTGACATGTTCCCCAAACCAAAAGGAATGAGTGGGAAACAATCATGGAAACAGATAGAAGCACTTGCATTTGAATGAGTTTCAAGCATGCTTGGGTATTCGTGTGATCTGAGTGACTCAGTTTTGGAATACAAATGTCGCGTGGTGCACCGCGACCTCCAGGCACCCCGGAGTTTCTGAAAAAAAAATTTCTGCGATTTTCACGAAACCACTTTTCTTCAACTTGATTTGGGCTAAAACTCCATCCCTGAAAATAAAAATTCTCTGAGTAGTGTGGAAATGCTGATCCTTACCCTACCTGGGGTGTCCACTGAGCATTTCCGCAAACTCTATCTGAAGTTCTCTGGGCATGGGATTTTGACATGTTCCCCAAACCAAAAGGAATGAGTGGGAAACAATCATGGAAACAGATAGAAGCACTTGCATTTGAATGAGTTTCAAGCATGCTTGGGTATACGTGTGATCTGAGTGACTCAGTTTTGGAATACAATTGTCGCGTTGTGCACCGCGACCTCCACGCACCCCAGAGTTTCTGAAAAAAAAATTTCTGCGATTTTCACGAAACCACTTTCCTTCAACTTGATTTGGGCAAAAAATCCATCCCTGAAAATAAAAATTCTCTGAGTAGTGTGGAAATGCTGATCCTTACCCTACCTGGGGTGTCCACTGAGTATTCCGCGAACTCTATCTGAAGTTCTCTGGGCATGGGATTTTGAAATGTTCCCCAAACCAAAAGGAATAAGTGGGAAACAATCAAGGAAACAGATAGAAGCACTTGCATTTGAATGAGTTTCAAGCATGCTTGGGTATTCGTGTGATCTGAGTGACTCAGTTTTGGAATACAACTGTTGCGTGGTGCACCGCGACCTCCTGGCACCCCGGAGTTTCTGAAAAAAAATTTTCTGCGATTTTCACGAAACCACTTTTCTTCAACATGATTTGGGCTAAAAATCCATCCCTAAAAATAAAAACTCTCTGAGTAGTGTGGAAATGCTGATCCTTACCCTACCTGGGGTGTCCACTGAGCATTTCCACGAACTCTATCTGAAGTTCTCTGGGCATGGTATTTTGACATGTTCCCCAAACCAAAAGGAATGAGTGGGAAACAATCATGGAAACAGATAGAAGCACTTGCATTTGAATGAGTTTCAAGCATGCTTGGGTATTCGTGTGATCTGAGTGACTCAGTTTTGGAATACAACTGTCGCGTGGTGCACCGTGACCTCCAGGCACCCCGGAGTTTCTGAAAAAAAATGTTCTGCGATTTTCACGAAACCACTTTTCTTCAACTTGATTTGGGCTAAAAATCCATCCCTGAAAATAAAAATTCTCTGAGTATTGTGGAAATGCTGATCCTTACCCTACCTGGGGTGTCCACTGAGCATTTCCGCGAACTCTATCTGAAGTTCTCTGGGCATGGTATTTTGACATGTTCCCCAAACCAAAAGGAATGAGTGGGAAACAATCATGGAAACAGATAGAAGCACTTGCATTTGAATGAGTTTCAAGCATGCTTGGGTATTCGTGTGATCTGAGTGACTCAGTTTTGGAATACAAATGTCGCGTGGTGCACCGCGACCTCCAGGCACCCCGGAGTTTCTGAAAAAAAAATTTCTGCGATTTTCACGAAACCACTTTTCTTCAACTTGATTTGGGCTAAAACTCCATCCCTGAAAATAAAAATTCTCTGAGTAGTGTGGAAATGCTGATCCTTACCCTACCTGGGGTGTCCACTGAGCATTTCCGCAAACTCTATCTGAAGTTCTCTGGGCATGGGATTTTGACATGTTCCCCAAACCAAAAGGAATGAGTGGGAAACAATTATGGAAACAGATAGAAGCACTTGCATTTGAATGAGTTTCAAGCATGCTTGGGTATGCGTGTGATCTGAGTGACTCAGTTTTGGAATACAATTGTCGCGTTGTGCACCGCGACCTCCACGCACCCCGGAGTTTCTGAAAAAAAAATTTCTGCGATTTTCACGAAACCACTTTCCTTCAACTTGATTTGGGCAAAAAATCCATCCCTGAAAATAAAAATTCTCTGAGTAGTGTGGAAATGCTGATCCTTACCCTACCTGGGGTGTCCACTGAGTATTCCGCGAACTCTATCTGAAGTTCTCTGGGCATGGGATTTTGAAATGTTCCCCAAACCAAAAGGAATAAGTGGGAAACAATCAAGGAAACAGATAGAAGCACTTGCATTTGAATGAGTTTCAAGCATGCTTGGGTATTCGTGTGATCTGAGTGACTCAGTTTTGGAATACAACTGTCGCGTGGTGCACCGCGACCTCCTGGCACCCCGGAGTTTCTGAAAAAAAATTTTCTGCGATTTTCACGAAACCACTTTTCTTCAACTTGATTTGGGCTAAAAATCCATCCCTGAAAATAAAAATTCTCTGAGTAATGTGGAAATGCTGATCCTTACCCTACCTGGGGAGTCCACTGAGCATTTCCGCGAACTCTAGTTGAAGTTCTCTGGGCATGGGATTTTGACATGTTCCCCAAACCAAAAGGAATGAGTGGGAAACAATCATGGAAACAGATAGAAGCACTTGCATTTGAATGAGTTTCAAGCATGCTTGGGTATTCGTGTGATCTGAGTGACTCAGTTTTGGAATACAACTGTCGCGTGGTGCACCGCGACCTCCAGGCACCCCGGAGTTTCTGAAAAAAAATTTTCTGCGATTTTCACGAAACCACTTTTCTTCAACTTGATTTGGGCAAAAAATCCATCCCTGAAAATAAAAATTCTCTGAGTAGTGTGGAAATGCTGATCCTTACCCTACCTGGGGTGTCCACTGAGCATTTCCGCGAACTCTATCTGAAGTTCTCTAGGCATGGGATTTTGAAATGTTCCCCAAACCAAAAGGAATGAGTGGGAAACAATCAAGGAAACAGATAGAAGCACTTGCATTTGAATGAGTTTCAAGCATGCTTGGGTATTCGTTTGATCTGAGTGACTCAGTTTTGGAATACAACTGTCGCGTGGTGCACCGCGACCTCCAGGCACCCCGGAGTTTCTGAAAAAAAATTTTCTGCGATTTTCACGAAACCACTTTTCTTCAACTTGATTTGGGCTAAAAATCCATCCCTGAAAATAAAAATTCTCTGAGTAGTGTGGAAATGCTGATCCTTACCCTACCTGGGGAGTCCACTAAGCATATCCGCGAACTCTAGTTGAAGTTCTCTGGGCATGGGATTTTGACATGTTCCCCAAACCAAAAGGAATGAGTGGGAAACAATCATGGAAACAGATAGAAGCACTTGCATTTGAATGAGTTTCAAGCAAGCTTGGGTATTCGTGTGATCTGAGTGACTCAGTTTTATAATACAACTGTCGCGTGGTGCACCGCGACCTCCAGGCACCCCGGAGTTTCTGAAAAAAAATTTTCTGCGATTTTCACGAAACCACTTTTCTTCAACTTGATTTGGGCTAAAAATCCATCCCTGAAAATAAAAATTCTCTGAGTATTGTGGAAATGCTGATCCTTACCCTACCTGGGGTGTCCACTGAGCATTTCCGCGAACTCTATCTGAAGTTCTCTGGGCATGGTATTTTGACATGTTCCCCAAACCAAAAGGAATGAGTGGGAAACAATCATGGAAACAGATAGAAGCACTTGCATTTGAATGAGTTTCAAGCATGCTTGGGTATTCGTGTGATCTGAGTGACTCAGTTTTGGAATACAAATGTCGCGTGGTGCACCGCGACCTCCAGGCACCCCGGAGTTTCTGAAAAAAAAATTTCTGCGATTTTCACGAAACCACTTTTCTTCAACTTGATTTGGGCTAAAACTCCATCCCTGAAAATAAAAATTCTCTGAGTAGTGTGGAAATGCTGATCCTTACCCTACCTGGGGTGTCCACTGAGCATTTCCGCAAACTCTATCTGAAGTTCTCTGGGCATGGGATTTTGACATGTTCCCCAAACCAAAAGGAATGAGTGGGAAACAATCATGGAAACAGATAGAAGCACTTGCATTTGAATGAGTTTCAAGCATGCTTGGGTATACGTGTGATCTGAGTGACTCAGTTTTGGAATACAATTGTCGCGTTGTGCACCGCGACCTCCACGCACCCCGGAGTTTCTGAAAAAAAAATTTCTGCGATTTTCACGAAACCACTTTCCTTCAACTTGATTTGGGCAAAAAATCCATCCCTGAAAATAAAAATTCTCTGAGTAGTGTGGAAATGCTGATCCTTACCCTACCTGGGGTGTCCACTGAGTATTCCGCGAACTCTATCTGAAGTTCTCTGGGCATGGGATTTTGAAATGTTCCCCAAACCAAAAGGAATAAGTGGGAAACAATCAAGGAAACAGATAGAAGCACTTGCATTTGAATGAGTTTCAAGCATGCTTGGGTATTCGTGTGATCTGAGTGACTCAGTTTTGGAATACAACTGTCGCGTGGTGCACCGCGACCTCCTGGCACCCCGGAGTTTCTGAAAAAAAATTTTCTGCGATTTTCACGAAACCACTTTTCTTCAACTTGATTTGGGCTAAAAATCCATCCCTGAAAATAAAAATTCTCTGAGTATTGTGGAAATGCTGATCCTTACCCTACCTGGGGTGTCCACTGAGCATTTCCGCGAACTCTATCTGAAGTTCTCTGGGCATGGTATTTTGACATGTTCCCCAAACCAAAAGGAATGAGTGGGAAACAATCATGGAAACAGATAGAAGCACTTGCATTTGAATGAGTTTCAAGCATGCTTGGGTATTCGTGTGATCTGAGTGACTCAGTTTTGGAATAGAAATGTCGCGTGGTGCACCGCGACCTCCAGGCACCCCGGAGTTTCTGAAAAAAAAATTTCTGCGATTTTCACGAAACCACTTTTCTTCAACTTGATTTGGGCTAAAACTCCATCCCTGAAAATAAAAATTCTCTGAGTAGTGTGGAAATGCTGATCCTTACCCTACCTGGGGTGTCCACTGAGCATTTCCGCGAACTCTATCTGAAGTTCTCTGGGCATGGGATTTTGACATGTTCCCCAAACCAAAAGGAATGAGTGGGAAACAATCATGGAAACAGATAGAAGCACTTGCATTTGAATGAGTTTCAAGCATGCTTGGGTATACGTGTGATCTGAGTGACTCAGTTTTGGAATACAATTGTCGCGTTGTGCACCGCGACCTCCACGCACCCCGGAGTTTCTGAAAAAAAAATTTCTGCGATTTTCACGAAACCACTTTCCTTCAACTTGATTTGGGCAAAAAATCCATCCCTGAAAATAAAAATTCTCTGAGTAGTGTGGAAATGCTGATCCTTACCCTACCTGGGGTGTCCACTGAGTATTCCGCGAACTCTATCTGAAGTTCTCTGGGCATGGGATTTTGAAATGTTCCCCAAACCAAAAGGAATAAGTGGGAAACAATCAAGGAAACAGATAGAAGCACTTGCATTTGAATGAGTTTCAAGCATGCTTGGGTATTCGTGTGATCTGAGTGACTCAGTTTTGGAATACAACTGTCGCGTGGTGCACCGCGACCTCCTGGCACCCCGGAGTTTCTGAAAAAAAATTTTCTGCGATTTTCACGAAACCACTTTTCTTCAACTTGATTTGGGCTAAAAATCCATCCCTGAAAATAAAAATTCTCTGAGTAATGTGGAAATGCTGATCCTTACCCTACCTGGGGAGTCCACTGAGCATTTCCGCGAACTCTAGTTGAAGTTCTCTGGGCATGGGATTTTGACATGTTCCCCAAACCAAAAGGAATAAGTGGGAAACAATCAAGGAAACAGATAGAAGCACTTGCATTTGAATGAGTTTCAAGCATGCTTGGGTATTCGTGTGATCTGAGTGACTCAGTTTTGGAATACAACTGTTGCGTGGTGCACCGCGACCTCCTGGCACCCCGGAGTTTCTGAAAAAAAATGTTCTGCGATTTTCACGAAACCACTTTTCTTCAACTTGATTTGGGCTAAAAATCCATCCCTGAAAATAAAAATTCTCTGAGTAGTGTGGAAATGCTGATCCTTACCCTACCTGGGGTGTCCACTGAGTATTCCGCGAACTCTATCTGAAGTTCTCTGGGCATGGGATTTTGAAATATTCCCCAAACCAAAAGGAATAAGTGGGAAACAATCAAGGAAACAGATAGAAGCACTTGCATTTGAATGAGTTTCAAGCATGCTTGGGTATTCGTGTGATCTGAGTGACTCAGTTTTGGAATACAACTGTCGCGTGGTGCACCGCGACCTCCAGGCACCCCGGAGTTTCTGAAAAAAAAATTTCTGCGATTTTCACGAAACCACTTTTCTTCAACTTGATTTGGGCTAAAAATCCATCCCTGAAAATAAAAATTCTCTGAGTAGTGTGGAAATGCTGATCCTTACCCTACCTGGGGAGTCCACTAAGCATATCCGCGAACTCTAGTTGAAGTTCTCTGGGCATGGGATTTTGACATGTTCCCCAAACCAAAAGGAATGAGTGGGAAACAATCATGGAAACAGATAGAAGCACTTGCATTTGAATGAGTTTCAAGCAAGCTTGGGTATTCGTGTGATCTGAGTGACTCAGTTTTATAATACAACTGTCGCGTGGTGCACCGCGACCTCCAGGCACCCCGGAGTTTCTGAAAAAAAATTTTCTGCGATTTTCACGAATCCACTTTTCTTCAACTTGATTTGGGCTAAAAATCCATCCCTGAAAATAAAAATTCTCTGAGTATTGTGGAAATGCTGATCCTTACCCTACCTGGGGTGTCCACTGAGCATTTCCGCGAACTCTATCTGAAGTTCTCTGGGCATGGTATTTTGACATGTTCCCCAAACCAAAAGGAATGAGTGGGAAACAATCATGGAAACAGATAGAAGCACTTGCATTTGAATGAGTTTCAAGCATGCTTGGGTATTCGTGTGATCTGAGTGACTCAGTTTTGGAATACAAATGTCGCGTGGTGCACCGCGACCTCCAGGCACCCCGGAGTTTCTGAAAAAAAAATTTCTGCGATTTTCACGAAACCACTTTTCTTCAACTTGATTTGGGCTAAAACTCCATCCCTGAAAATAAAAATTCTCTGAGTAGTGTGGAAATGCTGATCCTTACCCTACCTGGGGTGTCCACTGAGCATTTCCGCAAACTCTAGTTGAAGTTCTCTGGGCATGGGATTTTGACATGTTCCCCAAACCAAAAGGAATAAGTGGGAAACAATCAAGGAAACAGATAGAAGCACTTGCATTTGAATGAGTTTCAAGCATGCTTGGGTATTCGTGTGATCTGAGTGACTCAGTTTTGGAATACAACTGTTGCGTGGTGCACCGCGACCTCCTGGCACCCCGGAGTTTCTGAAAAAAAATTTTCTGCGATTTTCACGAAACCACTTTTCTTCAACATGATTTGGGCTAAAAATCCATCCCTAAAAATAAAAACTCTCTGAGTAGTGTGGAAATGCTGATCCTTACCCTACCTGGGGTGTCCACTGAGCATTTCCACGAACTCTATCTGAAGTTCTCTGGGCATGGTATTTTGACATGTTCCCCAAACCAAAAGGAATGAGTGGGAAACAATCATGGAAACAGATAGAAGCACTTGCATTTGAATGAGTTTCAAGCATGCTTGGGTATTCGTGTGATCTGAGTGACTCAGTTTTGGAATACAACTGTCGCGTGGTGCACCGTGACCTCCAGGCACCCCGGAGTTTCTGAAAAAAAATGTTCTGCGATTTTCACGAAACCACTTTTCTTCAACTTGATTTGGGCTAAAAATCCATCCCTGAAAATAAAAATTCTCTGAGTAGTGTGGAAATGCTGATCCTTACCCTACCTGGGGTGTCCACTGAGTATTCCGCGAACTCTATCTGAAGTTCTCTGGGCATGGGATTTTGAAATATTCCCCAAACCAAAAGGAATAAGTGGGAAACAATCAAGGAAACAGATAGAAGCACTTGCATTTGAATGAGTTTCAAGCATGCTTGGGTATTCGTGTGATCTGAGTGACTCAGTTTTGGAATACAACTGTCGCGTGGTGCACCGCGACCTCCAGGCACCCCGGAGTTTCTGAAAAAAAAATTTCTGCGATTTTCACGAAACCACTTTTCTTCAACTTGATTTGGGCTAAAAATCCATCCCTGAAAATAAAAATTCTCTGAGTAGTGTGGAAATGCTGATCCTTACCCTACCTGGGGAGTCCACTAAGCATATCCGCGAACTCTAGTTGAAGTTCTCTGGGCATGGGATTTTGACATGTTCCCCAAACCAAAAGGAATGAGTGGGAAACAATCATGGAAACAGATAGAAGCACTTGCATTTGAATGAGTTTCAAGCAAGCTTGGGTATTCGTGTGATCTGAGTGACTCAGTTTTATAATACAACTGTCGCGTGGTGCACCGCGACCTCCAGGCACCCCGGAGTTTCTGAAAAAAAATTTTCTGCGATTTTCACGAAACCACTTTTCTTCAACTTGATTTGGGCTAAAACTCCATCCCTGAAAATAAAAATTCTCTGAGTAGTGTGGAAATGCTGATCCTTACCCTACCTGGGGTGTCCACTGAGCATTTCCGCAAACTCTATCTGAAGTTCTCTGGGCATGGGATTTTGACATGTTCCCCAAACCAAAAGGAATGAGTGGGAAACAATCATGGAAACAGATAGAATCACTTGCATTTGAATGAGTTTCAAGCATGCTTGGGTATACGTGTGATCTGAGTGACTCAGTTTTGGAATACAATTGTCGCGTTGTGCACCGCGACCTCCACGCACCCCGGAGTTTCTGAAAAAAAAATTTCTGCGATTTTCACGAAACCACTTTCCTTCAACTTGATTTGGGCAAAAAATCCATCCCTGAAAATAAAAATTCTCTGAGTAGTGTGGAAATGCTGATCCTTACCCTACCTGGGGTGTCCACTGAGTATTCCGCGAACTCTATCTGAAGTTCTCTGGGCATGGGATTTTGAAATGTTCCCCAAACCAAAAGGAATAAGTGGGAAACAATCAAGGAAACAGATAGAAGCACTTGCATTTGAATGAGTTTCAAGCATGCTTGGGTATTCGTGTGATCTGAGTGACTCAGTTTTGGAATACAACTGTCGCGTGGTGCACCGCGACCTCCTGGCACCCCGGAGTTTCTGAAAAAAAATTTTCTGCGATTTTCACGAAACCACTTTTCTTCAACTTGATTTGGGCTAAAAATCCATCCCTGAAAATAAAAATTCTCTGAGTAATGTGGAAATGCTGATCCTTACCCTACCTGGGGAGTCCACTGAGCATTTCCGCGAACTCTAGTTGAAGTTCTCTGGGCATGGGATTTTGACATGTTCCCCAAACCAAAAGGAATGAGTGGGAAACAATCATGGAAACAGATAGAAGCACTTGCATTTGAATGAGTTTCAAGCATGCTTGGGTATTCGTGTGATCTGAGTGACTCAGTTTTGGAATACAACTGTCGCGTGGTGCACCGCGACCTCCAGGCACCCCGGAGTTTCTGAAAAAAAATTTTCTGCGATTTTCACGAAACCACTTTTCTTCAACTTGATTTGGGCAAAAAATCCATCCCTGAAAATAAAAATTCTCTGAGTAGTGTGGAAATGCTGATCCTTACCCTACCTGGGGTGTCCACTGAGCATTTCCGCGAACTCTATCTGAAGTTCTCTAGGCATGGGATTTTGAAATGTTCCCCAAACCAAAAGGAATGAGTGGGAAACAATCATGGAAACAGATAGAAGCACTTGCATTTGAATGAGTTTCAAGCATGCTTGGGTATTCGTGTGATCTGAGTGACTCAGTTTTGGAATACAACTGTCGCGTGGTGCACCGCGACCTCCAGGCACCCCGGAGTTTCTGAAAAAAAATTTTCTGCGATTTTCACGAAACCACTTTTCTTCAACTTGATTTGGGCTAAAAATCCATCCCTGAAAATAAAAATTCTATGAGTAGTGTGGAAATGCTGATCTTTACCCTACCTGGGGAGTCCACTGAGCATTTCCGCGAAGTCTAGTTGAAGTTCTCTGGGCATGGGATTTTGACATGTTCCCCAAACCAAAAGGAATGAGTGGGAAACAATCATGGAAACAGATAGAAGCACTTGCATTTGAATGAGTTTCAAGCATGCTTGGGTATTCGTGTGATCTGAGTGACTCTGTTTTGGAATACAACTGTCGCGTGGTGCACCGCGACCTCCAGGCACCCCGGAGTTTCTGAAAAAAAATTTTCTGCGATTTTCACGAAACCACTTTTCTTCAACTTGATTTGGGCTAAAACTCCATCCCTGAAAATAAAAATTCTCTGAGTAGTGTGGAAATGCTGATCCTTACCCTACCTGGGGTGTCCACTGAGCATTTCGGCGAACTCTATCTGAAGTTCTCTGGGCATGGGATTTTGAAATGTTCCCCAAACCAAAAGGAATAAGTTGGAAACAATCAAGGAAACAGATAGAAGCACTTGCATTTGAATGAGTTTCAAGCATGCTTGGGTATTCGTGTGATCTGAGTGACTCAGTTTTGGAATACAACTGTCGCGTGGTGCACCGCGACCTCCTGGCACCCCGGAGTTTCTGAAAAAAAATTTTCTGCGATTTTCACGAAACCACTTTTCTTCAACTTGATTTGGGCAAAAAATCCATCCCTGAAAATAAAAATTCTCTGAGTAGTGTGGAAATGCTGATCCTTACCCTACCTTGGGTGTCCACTGAGCATTTCCGCGAACTCTAGTTGAAGTTCTCTGGGCATGGGATTTTGACATGTTCCCCAAACCAAAAGGAATGAGTGGGAAACAATCATGGAAACAGATAGAAGCACTTACATTTGAATGAGTTTCAAGCATGCTTGGGTATTCGTGTGATCTGAGTGACTCAGTTTTGGAATACAACTGTCGCGTGGTGCACCGCGACCTCCAGGCACCCCGGAGTTTCTGAAAAAAAATGTTCTGCGATTTTCACGAAACCACTTTTCTTCAACTTGATTTGGGCTAAAAATCCATCCCTGAAAATAAAAATTCTCTGAGTAGTGTGGAAATGCTGATCCTTACCCTACCTGGGGTGTCCTCTGAGCATTTCCGCGAACTCTATCTGAAGTTCTCTGGGCATGGGATTTTGAAATGTTCCCCAAACCAAAAGGAATGAGTGGGAAACAATCATGGAAGCAGATAGAAGCACTTGCATTTGAATGAGTTTCAAGCATGCTTGGGTATTCGTGTGATCTGAGTGACTCTGTTTTGGAATACAACTGTCGCGTGGTGCACAGTGACCTCCAGGCACCCCGGAGTTTCTGAAAAAAAATGTTCTGCGATTTTCACGAAACCACTTTTCTTCAACTTGATTTGGGCTAAAAATCCATCCCTGAAAATGAAAATTCTCTGAGTAGTGTGGAAATGCTGATCCTTACCCTACCTGGGGTGTCCACTGAGTATTCCGCGAACTCTATCTGAAGTTCTCTGGGCATGGGATTTTGAAATGTTCCCCAAACCAAAAGGAATAAGTGGGAAACCATCATGGAAACAGATAGAAGCACTTGCATTTGAATGAGTTTCAAGCATGCTTGGGTATTCGTGTGATCTGAGTGACTCAGTTTTATAATACAACTGTCGCGTGGTGCACCGCGACCTCCAGGCACCCCGGAGTTTCTGAAAAAAAATTTTCTGCGATTTTCATGAAACCACTTTTCTTCAACTTGATTTGGGCTAAAAATCCATCCCTGAAAATAAAAATTCTCTGAGTATTGTGGAAATGCTGATCCTTACCCTACCTGGGGTGTCCACTGAGCATTTTCGCGAACTCTATCTGAAGTTCTCTGGGCATGGTATTTTGACATGTTCCCCAAACCAAAAGGAATGAGTGGGAAACAATCATAGAAACAGATAGAAGCACTTGCATTTGAATGAGTTTCAAGCATGCTTGGGTATTCGTGTGATCTGAGTGACTCAGTTTTGGAATACAAATGTCGCGTGGTGCACCGCGACCTCCAGGCACCCCGGAGTTTCTGAAAAAAAATTTTCTGCGATTTTCACGAAACCACTTTTCTTCAACTTGATTTGGGCTAAAACTCCATCCCTGAAAATAAAAATTCTCTGAGTAGTGTGGAAATGCTGATCCTTACCCTACCTGTGGTGTCCACTGAGCATTTCCGCGAACTCTATCTGAAGTTCTCTGGGCATGGGATTTTGACATGTTCCCCAAACCAAAAGGAATGAGTGGGAAACAATCATGGAAACAGATAGAAGCACTTGCATTTGAATGAGTTTCAAGCATGCTTGGGTATTCGTGTGATCTGAGTGACTCTGTTTTGGAATACAACTGTCGTGTGGTGCACAGTGACCTCCAGGCACCCCGGAGTTTCTGAAAAAAAATGTTCTGCGATTTTCACGAAACCACTTTCCTTCAACTTGATTTGGGCTAAAAATCCATCCCTGAAAATGAAAATTCTCTGAGTAGTGTGGAAATGCTGATCCTTACCCTACCTGGGGTGTCCACTGAGTATTCCGCGAACTCTATCTGAAGTTCTCTGGGCATGGGATTTTGAAATGTTCCCCAAACCAAAAGGAATAAGTGGGAAACAATCAAGGAAACAGATAGAAGCACTTGCATTTGAATGAGTTTCAAGCATGCTTGGGTATTCGTGTGATCTGAGTGACTCAGTTTTGGAATACAACTGTCGCGTGGTGCACCGCGACCTCCAGGCACCCCGGAGTTTCTGAAAAAAAATTTTCTGCGATTTTCACGAAACCACTTTTCTTCAACTTGATTTGGGCTAAAAATCCATCCCTGAAAATAAAAATTCTCTGAGTAATGTGGAAATGCTGATCCTTACCCTACCTGGGGAGTCCACTGAGCATTTCCGCGAACTCTAGTTGAAGTTCTCTGGGCATGGGATTTTGACATGTTCCCCAAACCAAAAGGAATGAGTGGGAAGCAATCATGGAAACAGATAGAAGCACTTGCATTCGAATGAGTTTCAAGCATGCTTGGGTATTCGTGTGATCTGAGTGACTCAGTTTTGGAATACAACTGTCGCGTGGTGCACCGCGACCTCCAGGCACCCCGGAGTTTCTGAAAAAAAATTTTCTGCGATTTTCACGAAACCACTTTTCTTCAACTTGATTTGGGCTAAAAATCCATCCCTGAAAATAAAAATTCTCTGAGTAGTGTGGAAATGCTGATCCTTACCCTACCTGGGGTGTCCACTGAGCATTTCCGCGAACTCTATCTGAAGTTCTCTGGGCATGGGATTTTGACATGTTCCCCAAACCAAAAGAAATAAGTGGGAAACAATCAAGGAAACAGATAGAAGCACTTGCATTTGAATGAGTTTCAAGCATGCTTGGGTATTCGTGTGATCTGAGTGACTCAGTTTTGGAATACAACTGTTGCGTGGTGCACCGCGACCTCCTGGCACCCCGGAGTTTCTGAAAAAAAAATTTCTGCGATTTTCACGAAACCACTTTTCTTCAACATGATTTGGGCTAAAAATCCATCCCTAAAAATAAAAACTCTCTGAGTAGTGTGGAAATGCTGATCCTTACCCTACCTAGGGTGTCCACTGAGCATTTCCACGAACTCTATCTGAAGTTCTCTGGGCATGTTATTTTGACATGTTCCCCAAACCAAAAGGAATGAGTGGGAAACAATCATGGAAACAGATAGAAGCACTTGCATTTGAATGAGTTTCAAGCATGCTTGGGTATTCGTGTGATCTGAGTGACTCAGTTTTGGAATACAACTGTCGCGTGGTGCACCGCGACCTCCAGGCACCCCGGAGTTTCTGAAAAAAAATTTTCTGCGATTTTCACGAAACCACTTTTCTTCAACTTGATTTGGGCAAAAAATCCATCCCTGAAAATAAAAATTCTCTGAGTAGTGTGGAAATGCTGATCCTTACCCTACCTGGGGTGTCCACTGAGCATTTCCGCGAACTCTATCTGAAGTTCTCTGGGCATGGGATTTTGACATGTTCCCCAAACCAAAAGGAATAAGTGGGAAACAATCAAGGAAACAGATAGAAACACTTGTATTTGAATGAGTTTCAAGCATGCTTGGGTATTCGTGTGATCTGAGTGACTCAGTTTTGGAATACAACTGTCGCGTGGTGCACCGCGACCTCCAGGCACCCCGGAGTTTCTGAAAAAAAATTTTCTGCGATTTTCACGAAACCACTTTTCTTCAACTTGATTTGGGCTAAAACTCCATCCCTGAAAATAAAAATTCTCTGAGTAGTGTGGAAATGCTGATCCTTACCCTACCTGGGGTGTCCACTGAGCATTTCCGCGAACTCTATCTGAAGTTCTCTGGGCATGGGATTTTGACATGTTCCCCAAACCAAAAGGAATGAGTGGGAAACAATCATGGAAACAGATAGAAGCACTTGCATTTGAATGAGTTTCAAGCATGCTTGGGTATTCGTGTGATCTGAGTGACTCAGTTTTGGAATACAACTGTCGCGTGGTGCACCGCGACCTCCAGGCACCCCGGAGTTTCTGAAAAAAAATTTTCTGCGATTTTCACGAAACCACTTTTCTTCAACTTGATTTGGGCTAAAAATCCATCCCTGAAAATAAAAATTCTCTGAGTAGTGTGGAAATGCTGATCCTTACCCTACCTGGGGTGTCCACTGAGCATTTCCGCGAACTCTATCTGAAGTTCTCTGGGCATGGGATTTTGACATGTTCCCCAAACCAAAAGGAATAAGTGGGAAACAATCAAGGAAACAGATAGAAACACTTGCATTTGAATGAGTTTCAAGCATGCTTGGGTATTCGTGTGATCTGAGTGACTCAGTTTTGGAATACAACTGTTGCGTGGTGCACCGCGACCTCCTGGCACCCCGGAGTTTCTGAAAAAAAATTTTCTGCGATTTTCACGAAACCACTTTTCTTCAACATGATTTGGGCTAAAAATCCATCCCTGAAAATAAAAATTCTCTGAGTAGTGTGGAAATGCTGATCCTTCCCCTACCTGGGGTGTCCACTGAGCATTTCCGCGAACTCTATCTGAAGTTCTCTGGGCATGGGATTTTGACATGTTCCCCAAACCAAAAGAAATAAGTGGGAAACAATCAAGGAAACAGATAGAAGCACTTGCATTTGAATGAGTTTCAAGCATGCTTGGGTATTCGTGTGATCTGAGTGACTCAGTTTTGGAATACAACTGTTGCGTGGTGCACCGCGACCTCCTGGCACCCCGGAGTTTCTGAAAAAAAATTTTCTGCGATTTTCACGAAACCACTTTTCTTCAACATGATTTGGGCTAAAAATCCATCCCTAAAAATAAAAACTCTCTGAGTAGTGTGGAAATGCTGATCCTTACCCTACCTAGGGTGTCCACTGAGCATTTCCACGAACTCTATCTGAAGTTCTCTGGGCATGGTATTTTGACATGTTCCCCAAACCAAAAGGAATGAGTGGGAAACAATCATGGAAACAGATAGAAGCACTTGCATTTGAATGAGTTTCAAGCATGCTTGGGTATTCGTGTGATCTGAGTGACTCAGTTTTGGAATACAACTGTCGCGTGGTGCACCGCGACCTCCAGGCACCCCGGAGTTTCTGAAAAAAAATTTTCTGCGATTTTCACGAAACCACTTTTCTTCAACTTGATTTGGGCTAAAAATCCATCCCTGAAAATAAAAATTCTCTGAGTAGTGTGGAAATGCTGATCCTTACCCTACCTGGGGTGTCCACTGAGCATTTCCGCGAACTCTATCTGAAGTTCTCTGGGCATGGGATTTTGACATGTTCCCCAAACCAAAAGGAATAAGTGGGAAACAATCAAGGAAACAGATAGAAACACTTGCATTTGAATGAGTTTCAAGCATGCTTGGGTATTCGTGTGATCTGAGTGACTCAGTTTTGGAATACAACTGTTGCGTGGTGCACCGCGACCTCCTGGCACCCCGGAGTTTCTGAAAAAAAATTTTCTGCGATTTTCACGAAACCACTTTTCTTCAACATGATTTGGGCTAAAAATCCATCCCTGAAAATAAAAATTCTCTGAGTAGTGTGGAAATGCTGATCCTTCCCCTACCTGGGGTGTCCACTGAGCATTTCCGCGAACTCTAACTGAAGTTCTCTGGGCATGGGATTTTGACATGTTCCCCAAACCAAAAGGAATAAGTGGGAAACAATCAAGGAAACAGATAGAAGCACTTGCATTTGAATGAGTTTCAAGCATGCTTGGGTATTCGTGTGATCTGAGTGACTCAGTTTTGGAATACAACTGTTGCGTGGTGCACCGCGACCTCCTGGCACCCCGGAGTTTCTGAAAAAAAATTTTCTGCGATTTTCACGAAAACACTTTTCTTCAACATGATTTGGGCTAAAAATCCATCCCTAAAAATAAAAACTCTCTGAGTAGTGTGGAAATGCTGATCCTTACCCTACCTGTGGTGTCCACTGAGCATTTCCACGAACTCTATCTGAAGTTCTCTGGGCATGGTATTTTGACATGTTCCCCAAACCAAAAGGAATGAGTGGGAAACAATCATGGAAACAGATAGAAGCACTTGCATTTGAATGAGTTTCAAGCATGCTTGGGTATTCGTGTGATCTGAGTGACTCAGTTTTGGAATACAACTGTCGCGTGGTGCACCGCGACCTCCAGGCACCCCGGAGTTTCTGAAAAAAAATTTTCTGCGATTTTCACGAAACCACTTTTCTTCAACTTGATTTGGGCAAAAAATCCATCCCTGAAAATAAAAATTCTCTGAGTAGTGTGGAAATGCTGATCCTTACCCTACCTGGGGTGTCCACTGAGCATTTCTGCGAACTCTATCTGAAGTTCTCTGGGCATGGGATTTTGACATGTTCCCCAAACCAAAAGGAATAAGTGGGAAACAATCAAGGAAACAGATAGAAACACTTGTATTTGAATGAGTTTCAAGCATGCTTGGGTATTCGTGTGATCTGAGTGACTCAGTTTTGGAATACAACTGTCGCGTGGTGCACCGTGACCTCCAGGCACCCCGGAGTTTCTGAAAAAAAATTTTCTGCGATTTTCACGAAACCACTTTTCTTCAACTTGATTTGGGCTAAAACTCCATCCCTGAAAATAAAAATTCTCTGAGTAGTGTGGAAATGCTGATCCTTACCCTACCTGGGGTGTCCACTGAGCATTTCCGCGAACTCTATCTGAAGTTCTCTGGGCATGGGATTTTGACATGTTCCCCAAACCAAAAGGAATGAGTGGGAAACAATCATGGAAACAGATAGAAGCACTTGCATTTGAATGAGTTTCAAGCATGCTTGGGTATTCGTGTGATCTGAGTGACTCAGTTTTGGAATACAACTGTCGCGTGGTGCACCGCGACCTCCAGGCACCCCGGAGTTTCTGAAAAAAAATTTTCTGCGATTTTCACGAAACCACTTTTCTTCAACTTGATTTGGGCTAAAAATCCATCCCTGAAAATAAAAATTCTCTGAGTAGTGTGGAAATGCTGATCCTTACCCTACCTGGGGTGTCCACTGAGCATTTCCGCGAACTCTATCTGAAGTTCTCTGGGCATGGGATTTTGACATGTTCCCCAAACCAAAAGGAATAAGTGGGAAACAATCAAGGAAACAGATAGAAACACTTGCATTTGAATGAGTTTCAAGCATGTTTGGGTATTCGTGTGATCTGAGTGACTCAGTTTTGGAATACAACTGTCGCGTGGTGCACCGCGACCTCCTGGCACCCCGGAGTTTCTGAAAAAAAATTTTCTGCGATTTTCACGAAACCACTTTTCTTCAACATGATTTGGGCTAAAAATCCATCCCTGAAAATAAAAATTCTCTGAGTAGTGTGGAAATGCTGATCCTTACCCTACCTGGGGTGTCCACTGAGCATTTCCGCGAACTCTAACTGAAGTTCTCTGGGCATGGAATTTTGACATGTTCCCCAAACCAAAAGGAATAAGTGGGAAACAATCAAGGAAACAGATAGAAGCACTTGCATTTGAATGAGTTTCAAGCATGCATGGGTATTCGTGTGATCTGAGTGACTCAGTTTTGGAATACAACTGTTGCGTGGTGCACCGCGACCTCCTGGCACCCCGGAGTTTCTGAAAAAAAATTTTCTGCGATTTTCACGAAAACACTTTTCTTCAACATGATTTGGGCTAAAAATCCATCCCTAAAAATAAAAACTCTCTGAGTAGTGTGGAAATGCTGATCCTTACCCTACCTGTGGTGTCCACTGAGCATTTCCACGAACTCTATCTGAAGTTCTCTGGGCATGGTATTTTGACATGTTCCCCAAACCAAAAGGAATGAGTGGGAAACAATCATGGAAACAGATAGAAGCACTTGCATTTGAATGAGTTTCAAGCATGCTTGGGTATTCGTGTGATCTGAGTGACTCAGTTTTGGAATACAACTGTCGCGTGGTGCACCGCGACCTCCAGGCACCCCGGAGTTTCTGAAAAAAAAATTTCTGCGATTTTCACGAAACCACTTTTCTTCAACTTGATTTGGGCAAAAAATCCATCCCTGAAAATAAAAATTCTCTGAGTAGTGTGGAAATGCTGATCCTTACCCTACCTGGGGTGTCCACTGAGCATTTCCACGAACTCTATCTGAAGTTCTCTGGGCATGGGATTTTGACATGTTCCCCAAACCAAAAGGAATGAGTGGGAAACAATCATGGAAACAGATAGAAGCACTTGCATTCGAATGAGTTTCAAGCATGCTTGGGTATTCGTGTGATCTGAGTGACTCAGTTTTGGAATACAACTGTCGCGTGGTGCACCGCGACCTCCAGGCACCCCGGAGTTTCTGAAAAAAAATTTTCTGCGATTTTCACGAAACCACTTTTCTTCAACTTGATTTGGGCTAAAAATCCATCCCTGAAAATAAAAATTCTCTGAGTAATGTGGAAATGCTGATCCTTACCCTACCTGGGGAGTCCACTGAGCATTTCCGCGAACTCTAGTTGAAGTTCTCTGGGCATGGGATTTTGACATGTTCCCCAAACCAAAAGGAATGAGTGGGAAGCAATCATGGAAACAGATAGAAGCACTTGCATTCGAATGAGTTTCAAGCATGCTTGGGTATTCGTGTGATCTGAGTGACTCAGTTTTGGAATACAACTGTCGCGTGGTGCACCGCGACCTCCAGGCACCCCGGAGTTTCTGAAAAAAAATTTTCTGCGATTTTCACGAAACCACTTTTCTTCAACTTGATTTGGGCTAAAAATCCATCCCTGAAAATAAAAATTCTCTGAGTAGTGTGGAAATGCTGATCCTTACCCTACCTGGGGTGTCCACTGAGCATTTCCGCGAACTCTATCTGAAGTTCTCTGGGCATGGGATTTTGACATGTTCCCCAAACCAAAAGGAATAAGTGGGAAACAATCAAGGAAACAGATAGAAGCACTTGCATTTGAATGAGTTTCAAGCATGCTTGGGTATTCGTGTGATCTGAGTGACTCAGTTTTGGAATACAACTGTCGCGTGGTGCACCGCGACCTCCAGGCACCCCGGAGTTTCTGAAAAAAAATTTTCTGCGATTTTCACGAAACCACTTTTCTTCAACTTGATTTGGGCTAAAAATCCATCCCTGAAAATAAAAATTCTCTGAGTAATGTGGAAATGCTGATCCTTACCCTACCTGGGGAGTCCACTGAGCATTTCCGCGAACTCTAGTTGAAGTTCTCTGGGCATGGGATTTTGACATGTTCCCCAAACCAAAAGGAATGAGTGGGAAGCAATCATGGAAACAGATAGAAGCACTTGCATTCGAATGAGTTTCAAGCATGCTTGGGTATTCGTGTGATCTGAGTGACTCAGTTTTGGAATACAACTGTCGCGTGGTGCACCGCGACCTCCAGGCATCCCGGAGTTTCTGAAAAAAAATTTTCTGCGATTTTCACGAAACCACTTTTCTTCAACTTGATTTGGGCTAAAAATCCATCCCTGAAAATAAAAACTCTCTGAGTAGTGTGGAAATGCTGATCCTTACCCTACCTAGGGTGTCCACTGAGCATTTCCACGAACTCTTTCTCAAGTTCTCTGGGCATGGTATTTTGACATGTTCCCCAAACCAAAAGGAATGAGTGGGAAACAATCATGGAAACAGATAGAAGCACTTGCATTTGAATGAGTTTCAAGCATGCTTGGGTATTCGTGTGATCTGAGTGACTCAGTTTTGGAATACAACTGTCGCGTGGTGCACCGCGACCTCCAGGCACCCCGGAGTTTCTGAAAAAAAATTTTCTGCGATTTTCACGAAACCACTTTTCTTCAACTTGATTTGGGCAAAAAATCCATCCCTGAAAATAAAAATTCTCTGAGTAGTGTGGAAATGCTGATCCTTACCCTACCTGGGGTGTCCACTGAGCATTTCCGCGAACTCTATCTGAAGTTCTCTGGGCATGGGATTTTGACATGTTCCCCAAACCAAAAGGAATAAGTGGGAAACAATCAAGGAAACAGATAGAAACACTTGTATTTGAATGAGTTTCAAGCATGCTTGGGTATTCGTGTGATCTGAGTGACTCAGTTTTGGAATACAACTGTCGCGTGGTGCACCGTGACCTCCAGGCACCCCGGAGTTTCTGAAAAAAAATTTTCTGCGATTTTCACGAAACCACTTTTCTTCAACTTGATTTGGGCTAAAACTCCATCCCTGAAAATAAAAATTCTCTGAGTAGTGTGGAAATGCTGATCCTTACCCTACCTGGGGTGTCCACTGAGCATTTCCGCGAACTCTATCTGAAGTTCTCTGGGCATGGGATTTTGACATGTTCCCCAAACCAAAAGGAATGAGTGGGAAACAATCATGGAAACAGATAGAAGCACTTGCATTTGAATGAGTTTCAAGCATGCTTGGGTATTCGTGTGATCTGAGTGACTCAGTTTTGGAATACAACTGTCGCGTGGTGCACCGCGACCTCCAGGCACCCCGGAGTTTCTGAAAAAAAATTTTCTGCGATTTTCACGAAACCACTTTTCTTCAACTTGATTTGGGCTAAAAATCCATCCCTGAAAATAAAAATTCTCTGAGTAGTGTGGAAATGCTGATCCTTACCCTACCTGGGGTGTCCACTGAGCATTTCCGCGAACTCTATCTGAAGTTCTCTGGGCATGGGATTTTGACATGTTCCCCAAACCAAAAGGAATAAGTGGGAAACAATCAAGGAAACAGATAGAAACACTTGCATTTGAATGAGTTTCAAGCATGTTTGGGTATTCGTGTGATCTGAGTGACTCAGTTTTGGAATACAACTGTCGCGTGGTGCACCGCGACCTCCTGGCACCCCGGAGATTCTGAAAAAAATTTTTCTGCGATTTTCACGAAACCACTTTTCTTCAACATGATTTGGGCTAAAAATCCATCCCTGAAAATAAAAATTCTCTGAGTAGTGTGGAAATGCTGATCCTTACCCTACCTGGGGTGTCCACTGAGCATTTCCGCGAACTCTAACTGAAGTTCTCTGGGCATGGAATTTTGACATGTTCCCCAAACCAAAAGGAATAAGTGGGAAACAATCAAGGAAACAGATAGAAGCACTTGCATTTGAATGAGTTTCAAGCATGCTTGGGTATTCGTGTGATCTGAGTGACTCAGTTTTGGAATACAACTGTTGCGTGGTGCACCGCGACCTCCTGGCACCCCGGAGTTTCTGAAAAAAAATTTTCTGCGATTTTCACGAAAACACTTTTCTTCAACATGATTTGGGCTAAAAATCCATCCCTAAAAATAAAAACTCTCTGAGTAGTGTGGAAATGCTGATCCTTACCCTACCTGTGGTGTCCACTGAGCATTTCCACGAACTCTATCTGAAGTTCTCTGGGCATGGTATTTTGACATGTTCCCCAAACCAAAAGGAATGAGTGGGAAACAATCATGGAAACAGATAGAAGCAGTTGCATTTGAATGAGTTTCAAGCATGCTTGGGTATTCGTGTGATCTGAGTGACTCAGTTTTGGAATACAACTGTCGCGTGGTGCACCGCGACCTCCAGGCACCCCGGAGTTTCTGAAAAAAAAATTTCTGCGATTTTCACGAAACCACTTTTCTTCAACTTGATTTGGGCAAAAAATCCATCCCTGAAAATAAAAATTCTCTGAGTAGTGTGGAAATGCTGATCCTTACCCTACCTGGGGTGTCCACTGAGCATTTCCACGAACTCTATCTGAAGTTCTCTGGGCATGGGATTTTGACATGTTCCCCAAACCAAAAGGAATGAGTGGGAAACAATCATGGAAACAGATAGAAGCACTTGCATTCGAATGAGTTTCAAGCATGCTTGGGTATTCGTGTGATCTGAGTGACTCAGTTTTGGAATACAACTGTCGCGTGGTGCACCGCGACCTCCAGGCACCCCGGAGTTTCTGAAAAAAAATTTTCTGCGATTTTCACGAAACCACTTTTCTTCAACTTGATTTGGGCTAAAAATCCATCCCTGAAAATAAAAATTCTCTGAGTAATGTGGAAATGCTGATCCTTACCCTACCTGGGGAGTCCACTGAGCATTTCCGCGAACTCTAGTTGAAGTTCTCTGGGCATGGGATTTTGACATGTTCCCCAAACCAAAAGGAATGAGTGGGAAGCAATCATGGAAACAGATAGAAGCACTTGCATTCGAATGAGTTTCAAGCATGCTTGGGTATTCGTGTGATCTGAGTGACTCAGTTTTGGAATACAACTGTCGCGTGGTGCACCGCGACCTCCAGGCACCCCGGAGTTTCTGAAAAAAAATTTTCTGCGATTTTCACGAAACCACTTTTCTTCAACTTGATTTGGGCTAAAAATCCATCCCTGAAAATAAAAATTCTCTGAGTAGTGTGGAAATGCTGATCCTTACCCTACCTGGGGTGTCCACTGAGCATTTCCGCGAACTCTATCTGAAGTTCTCTGGGCATGGGATTTTGACATGTTCCCCAAACCAAAAGGAATAAGTGCGAAACAATCAAGGAAACAGAAGCACTTGCATTTGAATGAGTTTCAAGCATGCTTGGGTATTCGTGTGATCTGAGTGACTCAGTTTTGGAATACAACTGTTGCGTGGTGCACCGCGACCTCCTGGCACCCCGGAGTTTCTGAAAAAAAATTTTCTGCGATTTTCACGAAACCACTTTTCTTCAACATGATTTGGGCTAAAAATCCATCCCTAAAAATAAAAACTCTCTGAGTAGTGTGGAAATGCTGATCCTTACCCTACCTAGGGTGTCCACTGAGCATTTCCACGAACTCTATCTGAAGTTCTCTGGGCATGGTATTTTGACATGTTCCCCAAACCAAAAGGAATGAGTGGGAAACAATCATGGAAACAGATAGAAGCACTTGCATTTGAATGAGTTTCAAGCATGCTTGGGTATTCGTGTGATCTGAGTGACTCAGTTTTGGAATACAACTGTCGCGTGGTGCACCGCGACCTCCAGGCACCCCGGAGTTTCTGAAAAAAAATTTTCTGCGATTTTCACGAAACCACTTTTCTTCAACTTGATTTGGGCAAAAAATCCATCCCTGAAAATAAAAATTCTCTGAGTAGTGTGGAAATGCTGATCCTTACCCTACCTGGGGTGTCCACTGAGCATTTCCGCGAACTCTATCTGAAGTTCTCTGGGCATGGGATTTTGACATGTTCCCCAAACCAAAAGGAATAAGTGGGAAACAATCAAGGAAACAGATAGAAACACTTGTATTTGAATGAGTTTCAAGCATGCTTGGGTATTCGTGTGATCTGAGTGACTCAGTTTTGGAATACAACTGTCGCGTGGTGCACCGTGACCTCCAGGCACCCCGGAGTTTCTGAAAAAAAATTTTCTGCGATTTTCACGAAACCACTTTTCTTCAACTTGATTTGGGCTAAAACTCCATCCCTGAAAATAAAAATTCTCTGAGTAGTGTGGAAATGCTGATCCTTACCCTACCTGGGGTGTCCACTGAGCATTTCCGCGAACTCTATCTGAAGTTCTCTGGGCATGGGATTTTGACATGTTCCCCAAACCAAAAGGAATGAGTGGGAAACAATCATGGAAACAGATAGAAGCACTTGCATTTGAATGAGTTTCAAGCATGCTTGGGTATTCGTGTGATCTGAGTGACTCAGTTTTGGAATACAACTGTCGCGTGGTGCACCGCGACCTCCAGTCACCCCGGAGTTTCTGAAAAAAAATTTTCTGCGATTTTTACGAAACCGCTTTTCTTCAACTTGATTTGGGCTAAAAATCCATCCCTGAAAATAAAAATTCTCTGAGTAGTGTGGAAATGCTGATCCTTACCCTACCTGGGGTGTCCACTGAGCATTTCCGCGAACTCTATCTGAAGTTCTCTGGGCATGGGATTTTGACATGTTCCCCAAACCAAAAGGAATAAGTGGGAAACAATCAAGGAAACAGATAGAAACACTTGCATTTGAATGAGTTTCAAGCATGCTTGGGTATTCGTGTGATCTGAGTGACTCAGTTTTGGAATACAACTGTTGCGTGGTGCACCGCGACCTCCTGGCACCCCGGAGTTTCTGAAAAAAAATTTTCTGCGATTTTCACGAAACCACTTTTCTTCAACATGATTTGGGCTAAAAATCCATCCCTGAAAATAAAAATTCTCTGAGTAGTGTGGAAATGCTGATCCTTACCCTACCTGGGGTGTCCACTGAGCATTTCCGCGAACTCTAACTGAAGTTCTCTGGGCATGGGATTTTGACATGTTCCCCAAACCAAAAGGAATAAGTGGGAAACAATCAAGGAAACAGATAGAAGCACTTGCATTTGAATGAGTTTCAAGCATGCTTGGGTATTCGTGTGATCTGAGTGACTCAGTTTTGTAATACAACTGTTGCGTGGTGCACCGCGACCTCCTGGCACCCCGGAGTTTCTGAAAAAAAATTTTCTGCGATTTTCACGAAAACACTTTTCTTCAACATGATTTGGGCTAAAAATCCATCCCTAAAAATAAAAACTCTCTGAGTAGTGTGGAAATGCTGATCCTTACCCTACCTGTGGTGTCCACTGAGCATTTCCACGAACTCTATCTGAAGTTCTCTGGGCATGGTATTTTGACATGTTCCCCAAACCAAAAGGAATGAGTGGGAAACAATCATGGAAACAGATAGAAGCACTTGCATTTGAATGAGTTTCAAGCATGCTTGGGTATTCGTGTGATCTGAGTGACTCAGTTTTGGAATACAACTGTCGCGTGGTGCACCGCGACCTCCAGGCACCCCGGAGTTTCTGAAAAAAAAATTTCTGCGATTTTCACGAAACCACTTTTCTTCAACTTGATTTGGGCAAAAAATCCATCCCTGAAAATAAAAATTCTCTGAGTAGTGTGGAAATGCTGATCCTTACCCTACCTGGGGTGTCCACTGAGCATTTCCGCGAACTCTATCTGAAGTTCTCTGGGCATGGGATTTTGACATGTTCCCCAAACCAAAAGGAATAAGTGGGAAACAATCAAGGAAACAGATAGAAACACTTGTATTTGAATGAGTTTCAAGCATGCTTGGGAAACAATCATGGAAACAGATAGAAGCACTTGCATTTGAATGAGTTTCAAGCATGCTTGGGTATACGTGTGATCTGAGTGACTCAGTTTTGGAATACAACTGTCGCGTTGTGCACCGCGACCTCCAGGCACCCCGGAGTTTCTGAAAAAAAATGTTCTGCGATTTTCACGAAACCACTTTTCTTCAACTTGATTTGGGCTAAAAATCCATCCACATGAGCATTTCCGCGAACTCTAGTTGAAGTTCTCTGGGCATGGGATTTTGACATGTTCCCCAAACCAAAAGGAATGAGTGGGAAACAATCATGGAAACAGATAGAAGCACTTGCATTTGAATGAGTTTCAAGCATGCTTGGGTATTCGTGTGATCTGAGTGACTCTGTTTTGGAATACATCTGTCGCGTGGTGCACCGCGACCTCCAGGCACCCCGGAGTTTCTGAAAAAAAATTTTCTGCGATTTTCACGAAACCACTTTTCTTCAACTTGATTTGGGCTAAAACTCCATCCCTGAATATAAAAACTCTCTGAGTAGTGTGGAAATGCTGATCCTTACCCTACCTGGGGTGTCCACTGAGCATTTCGGCGAACTCTATCTGAAGTTCTCTGGGCATGGGATTTTGAAATGTTCCCCAAACCAAAAGGAATAAGTGGGAATCAATCAAGAAAACAGATAGAAGCACTTGCATTTGAATGAGTTTCAAGCATGCTTGGGTATTCGTGTGATCTGAGTGACTCAGTTTTGGAATACAACTGTCGCGTGGTGCACCGCGACCTCCTGGCACCCCGGAGTTTCTGAAAAAAAATTTTCTGCGTTTTTCACGAAACCACTTTTCTTCAACATGATTTGGGCTAAAAATCCATCCCTAAAAATAAAAACTCTCTGAGTAGTGTGGAAATGCTGATCCTTACCCTACCTGGGGTGTCCACTGAGCATTTCCACGAACTCTATCTGAAGTTCTCTGGGCATGGTATTTTGACATGTTCCCCAAACCAAAAGGAATGAGTGGGAAACAATCATGGAAACAGATAGAAGCAGTTGCATTTGAATGAGTTTCAAGCATGCTTGGGTATTCGTGTGATCTGAGTGACTCAGTTTTGGAATACAACTGTCGCGTGGTGCACCGCGACCTCCAGGCACCCCGGAGTTTCTGAAAAAAAAATTTCTGCGATTTTCACGAAACCACTTTTCTTCAACTTGATTTAGGCTAAAAATCCATCCCTGAAAATAAAAATTCTCTGAGTAGTGTGGAAATGCTGATCCTTACCCTACCTGGGGTGTCCACTGAGCATTTCCGCGAACTCTAGTTGAAGTTCTCTGGGCATGGGATTTTGACATGTTCCCCAAACCAAAAGGAATGAGTGGGAAACAATCATGGAAACAGATAGAAGCACTTACATTTGAATGAGTTTCAAGCATGCTTGGGTATTCGTGTGATCTGAGTGACTCAGTTTTGGAATACAACTGTCGCGTGGTGCACCGCGACCTTCAGGCACCCCGGAGTTTCTGAAAAAAAATTTTCTGCGATTTTCACGAATCCACTTTTCTTCAACTTGATTTGGGCTAAAACTCCATCCCTGAAAATAAAAATTCTCTGAGTAGTGTGGAAATGCTGATCCTTACCCTACCTGGGGTGTCCACTGAGCATTTCCGCGAACTCTGTCTGAAGTTCTCTGGGCATGGGATTTTGACATGTTCCCCAAACCAAAAGGAATGAGTGGGAAACAATCATGGAAACAGATAGAAGCACTTGCATTTGAATGAGTTTCAAGCATGCTTGGGTATACGTGTGATCTGAGTGACTCAGTTTTGGAATACAACTTTCGCGTTGTGCACCGCGACCTCCAGGCACCCCGGAGTTTCTGAAAAAAAATTTTCTGCGATTTTCACGAAACCACTTTCTTTCAACTTGATTTGGGCAAAAAATCCATCCCTGAAAAAAAAAAATTATCTGAGTAGTGTGGAAATGCTGATCCTTACCCTACCTGGGGTGTCCACTGAGTATTCCGCGAACTCTATCTGAAGTTCTCTGGGCATGGGATTTTGAAATGTTCCCCAAACCAAAAGGAATGAGGGGGAAACAATAATGGAAACAGATAGAAACACTTGCATTTGAATGAGTTTCAAGCATGCTTGGGTATTCGTGTGATCTGAGTGACTCAGTTTTGGAATACAACTGTCGCGTGGTGCACCGCGACCTCCAGGCACCCCGGAGTTTCTGAAAAAAAATTTTCTGCGATTTTCACGAAACCACTTTTCTTCAACTTGATTTGGGCTAAAACTCCATCCCTGAAAATAAAAATTCTCTGAGTAGTGTGGAAATGCTGATCCTTACCCTACCTGGGGTGTCCACTGAGTATTCCGCGAACTCTATCTGAAGTTCTCTGGGCATGGGATTTTGAAATGTTCCCCAAACCAAAAGGATTGAGTGGGAAACAATTATGGAAACAGATAGAAGCACTTCCATTTGAATGAGTTTCAAGCATGCTTGGGTATTCGTGTGATCTGAGTGACTAAGTTTTGGAATACAACTGTCGCGTGGTGCACCGCGACCTCCAGGCACCCCGGAGTTTCTGAAAAAAAATTTTCTGCGATTTTCACGAAACCACTTTTCTTCAACTTGATTTGGGCTAAAACTCCATCCCTGAATATAAAAACTCTCTGAGTAGTGTGGAAATGCTGATCCTTACCCTACCTGGGGTGTCCACTGAGCATTTCGGCGAACTCTATCTGAAGTTCTCTGGGCATGGGATTTTGAAATGTTCCCCAAACCAAAAGGAATAAGTGGGAATCAATCAAGGAAACAGATAGAAGCACTTGCATTTGAATGAGTTTCAAGCATGCTTGGGTATTCGTGTGATCTGAGTGACTCAGTTTTGGAATACAACTGTCGCGTGGTGCACCGCGACCTCCTGGCACCCCGGAGTTTCTGAAAAAAAATTTTCTGCGATTTTCACGAAACCACTTTTCTTCAACATGATTTGGGCTAAAAATCCATCCCTAAAAATAAAAACTCTCTGAGTAGTGTGGAAATGCTGATCCTTACCCTACCTGGGGTGTCCACTGAGCATTTCCGCGAACTCTATCTGAAGTTCTCTGGAAATGGTATTTTGACATGTTCCCCAAACCAAAAGGAATGAGTGGGAAACAATCATGGAAACAGATAGAAGCACTTGCATTTGAATGAGTTTCAAGCATGCTTGGGTATTCGTGTGATCTGAGTGACTCAGTTTTGGAATACAACTGTCGCGTGGTGCACCGCGACCTCCAGGCACCCCGGAGTTTCTGAAAAAAAATTTTCTGCGATTTTCACGAAACCACTTTTCTTCAACTTGATTTGGGCTAAAACTCCAACCCTGAAAATAAAAATTCTCTGAGTATTGTGGAAATGCTGATCCTTACCCTACCTGGGGTGTCCACTGAGCATTTCCGCGAACTCTATCTGAAGTTCTCTGGGCATGGTATTTTGACATGTTCCCCAAACCAAAAGGAATAAGTGGGAAACAATCATGGAAACAGATAGAAGCACTTGCATTTGAATGAGTTTCAAGCATGCTTGGGTATTCGTGTGATCTGAGTGACTCAGTTTTGGAATACAAATGTCGCGTGGTGCACCGCGACCTCCAGGCACCCCGGAGTTTCTGAAAAAAAATTTTCTGCGATTTTCACGAAACCACTTTTCTTCAACTTGATTTGGGCTAAAACTCCATTCCTGAAAATAAAAATTCTCTGAGTATTGTGGAAATGCTGATCCTTACCCTACCTGGGGTGTCCACTGAGCATTTCCGCGAACTCTATCTGAAGTTCTCTGGGCATGGTATTTTGACATGTTCCCCAAACCAAAAGGAATAAGTGGGAAACAATCATGTAAACAGATAGAAGCACTTGCATTTGAATGAGTTTCAAGCATGCTTGGGTATTCGTGTGATCTGAGTGACTCAGTTTTGGAATACAAATGTCGCGTGGTGCACCGCGACCTCCAGGCACCCCGTTGTTTCTGAAAAAAAATTTTCTGCGATTTTCACGAAACCACTTTTCTTCAACTTGATTTGGGCTAAAACTCCATCCCTGAAAATAAAAATTCTCTGAGTAGTGTGGAAATGCTGATCCTTACCCTACCTGGGGTGTCCACTGAGCATTTCCGCGAACTCTGTCTGAAGTTCTCTGGGCATGGGATTTTGACATGTTCCCCATACCAAAAGGAATGAGTGGGAAACAATCATGGAAACAGATAAAAGCACTTGCATTTGAATGAGTTTCAAGCATGCTTGGGTATACGTGTGATCTGAGTGACTCAGTTTTGGAATACAACTGTCGCGTTGTGCTCCGCGACCTCCAGGCACCCCGGAGTTTCTGAAAAAAAAATTTCTGCGATTTTCACGAAACCACTTTCTTTCAACTTGATTTGGGCAAAAAATCCATCCCTGAAAAAAAATATTCTCTGAGTAGTGTGGAAATGCTGATCCTTACCCTACCTGGGGTGTCCACTGAGTATTCCGCGAACTCTATCTGAAGTTCTCTGGGCATGGGATTTTGAAATGTTCCCCAAACCAAAAGGATTGAGTGGGAAACAATCATGGAAACAGATAGAAGCACTTGCATTTGAATGAATTTCAAGCATGCTTGCGTATTCGTGTGATCTGAGTGACTAAGTTTTGGAATACAACTGTCGCGTGGTGCACCGCGACCTCCAGGCACCCCGGAGTTTCTGAAAAAAAATTTTCTGCGATTTTCACGAAACCACTTTTCTTCAACTTGATTTGGGCTAAAAATCCATCCCTGAAAATAAAAATTCTCTGAGTAGTGTGGAAATGCTGATCCTTACCCTACCTGGGGTGTCCACTGAGCATTTCCGCGAACTCTATCTGAAGTTCTCTGGGCATGGAATTTTGACATATTCCCCAAACCAAAAGGAATAAGTGGGAAACAATCAAGGAAAAAGATAGAAACACTTTTATTTGAATGAATTTCAAGCATGCTTGGGTATTCGTGTGATCTGAGTGACTCAGTTTTGGAATACAACTGTCGCGTGGTGCACCGCGACCTCCAGGCACCCCGGAGTTTCTGAAAAAAAATTTTCTGCGATTTTCATGAAACCACTTTTCTTCAACTTGATTTGGGCTAAAAATCCATCCCTGAAAATAAAAATTCTCTGAGTAGTGTGGAAATGCTGATCCTTACCCTACCTGGGGTGTCCACTGAGCATTTCCGCGAACTCTATCTGAAGTTCTCTGGGCATGGGATTTTGATATGTTCCCCAAACCAAAAGGAATAAGTGGGAAACAATCAAGGAAACAGATAGAAGCACTTACATTTGAATGAGTTTCAAGCATGCTTGGGTATTCGTGTGATCTGAGAGACTCAGTTTTGGAATACAACTGTCGCGTGGTGCACCGCGACCTCCAGGCACCCCGGAGTTTCTGAAAAAAAATTTTCTGCGATTTTCACGAAACCACTTTTCTTCAACTTGATTTGGGCTAAAAATCCATCCCTAAAAATAAAAACTCTCTGAGTAGTGTGGAAATCCTGATCCTTACCCTACCTGGGGTGTCCACTGAGCATTTCCACGAACTCTATCTGAAGTTCTCTGGGCATGGTATTTTGACATGTTCCCCAAACCAAAAGGAATGAGTGGGAAACAATCATGGAAACAGATAGAAGCACTTGCATTTGAATGAGTTTCAAGCAGGCTTGGGTATTCGTGTGATCTGAGTGACTCAGTTTTGGAATACAACTGTCGCGTGGTGCACCGCGACCTCCAGGCACCCCGGAGTTTCTGAAAAAAAAATTTCTGCGATTTTCACGAAACCACTTTTCTTCAACTTGATTTGGGCTAAAACTGCATCCCTGAAAATAAAAATTCTCTGAGTAGTGTGGAAATGCTGATCCTTACCCTACCTGGGGTGTCCACTGAGTATTCCGCGAACTCTATCTGAAGTTCTCTGGGCATGGGATTTTGAAATGTTCCCCAAACCAAAAGGAATAAGTGGGAAACAGTCAAGGAAACAGATAGAAGCACTTGCATTTGAATGAGTTTCAAGCATGCTTGGGTATTCGTGTGATCTGAGTGACTCAGTTTTGGAATACAACTGTCGCGTGGTGCACCGCGTCCTCCTGGCACCCCGGAGTTTCTGAAAAAAAATTTTCTGCGATTTTCATGAAAACCACTTTTCTTCAACATGATTTGGGCTAAAAATCCATCCCTAAAAATAAAAACTCTCTGAGTAGTGTGGAAATGCTGATCCTTACCCTACCTGGGGTGTCCACTGAGCATTTCCACGAACTCTATCTGAAGTTCTCTGGGCATGGTATTTTGACATGTTCCCCAAACCAAAAGGAATGAGTGGGAAACAATCATGGAAACAGATAGAAGCACTTGCATTTGAATGAGTTTCAAGCATGCTTGGGTATTCGTGTGATCTGAGTGACTCAGTTTTGGAATACAACTGTCGCGTGGTGCACCGCGACCTCCAGGCACCCCGGAGTTTCTGAAAAAAAAATTTCTGCGATTTTCACGAAACCACTTTTCTTCAACTTGATTTGGGCTAAAAATCCATCCCTGAAAATAAAAATTCTCTGAGTAGTGTGGAAATGCTGATCCTTACCCTACCTGGGGTGTCCACTGAGCATTTCCGGTAACTCTAGTTGAAGTTCTCTGGGCATGGGATTTTGACATGTTCCCCAAACCAAAAGGAATGAGTGGGAAACAATCATGGAAACAGATAAAAGCACTTGCATTTGAATGAGTTTCAAGCATGCTTGGGTATACGTGTGATCTGAGTGACTCAGTTTTGGAATACAACTGTCGCGTTGTGCTCCGCGACCTCCAGGCACCCCGGAGTTTCTGAAAAAAAAATTTCTGCGATTTTCACGAAACCACTTTCTTTCAACTTGATTTGGGCAAAAAATCCATCCCTGAAAAAAAATATTCTCTGAGTAGTGTGGAAATGCTGATCCTTACCCTACCTGGGGTGTCCACTGAGTATTCCGCGAACTCTATCTGAAGTTCTCTGGGCATGGGATTTTGAAATGTTCCCCAAACCAAAAGGATTGAGTGGGAAACAATCATGGAAACAGATAGAAGCACTTGCATTTGAATGAATTTCAAGCATGCTTGCGTATTCGTGTGATCTGAGTGACTAAGTTTTGGAATACAACTGTCGCGTGGTGCACCGCGACCTCCAGGCACCCCGGAGTTTCTGAAAAAAACTTTTCTGCGATTTTCACGAAACCACTTTTCTTCAACTTGATTTGGGCTAAAAATCCATCCCTGAAAATAAAAATTCTCTGAGTAGTGTGGAAATGCTGATCCTTACCCTACCTGGGGTGTCCACTGAGCATTTCCGCGAACTCTATCTGAAGTTCTCTGGGCATGGAATTTTGACATATTCCCCAAACCAAAAGGAATAAGTGGGAAACAATCAAGGAAAAAGATAGAAACACTTTTATTTGAATGAATTTCAAGCATGCTTGGGTATTCGTGTGATCTGAGTGACTCAGTTTTGGAATACAACTGTCGCGTGGTGCACCGCGACCTCCAGGCACCCCGGAGTTTCTGAAAAAAAATTTTCTGCGATTTTCACGAAACCACTTTTCTTCAACTTGATTTGGGCTAAAAATCCATCCCTGAAAATAAAAATTCTATGAGTAGTGTGGAAATGCTGATCTTTACCCTACCTGGGGAGTCCACTGAGCATTTCCGCGAAGTCTAGTTGAAGTTCTCTGGGCATGGGATTTTGACATGTTCCCCAAACCAAAAGGAATGAGTGGGAAACAATCATGGAAACAGATAGAAGCACTTGCATTTGAATGAGTTTCAAGCAGGCTTGGGTATTCGTGTGATCTGAGTGACTCAGTTTTGGAATACAACTGTCGCGTGGTGCACCGCGACCTCCAGGCACCCCGGAGTTTCTGAAAAAAAAATTTCTGCGATTTTCACGAAACCACTTTTCTTCAACTTGATTTGGGCTAAAACTGCATCCCTGAAAATAAAAATTCTCTGAGTAGTGTGGAAATGCTGATCCTTACCCTACCTGGGGTGTCCACTGAGTATTCCGCGAACTCTATCTGAAGTTCTCTGGGCATGGGATTTTGAAATGTTCCCCAAACCAAAAGGAATAAGTGGGAAACAGTCAAGGAAACAGATAGAAGCACTTGCATTTGAATGAGTTTCAAGCATGCTTGGGTATTCGTGTGATCTGAGTGACTCAGTTTTGGAATACAACTGTCGCGTGGTGCACCGCGTCCTCCTGGCACCCCGGAGTTTCTGAAAAAAAATTTTCTGCGATTTTCATGAAAACCACTTTTCTTCAACATGATTTGGGCTAAAAATCCATCCCTAAAAATAAAAACTCTCTGAGTAGTGTGGAAATGCTGATCCTTACCCTACCTGGGGTGTCCACTGAGCATTTCCACGAACTCTATCTGAAGTTCTCTGGGCATGGTATTTTGACATGTTCCCCAAACCAAAAGGAATGAGTGGGAAACAATCATGGAAACAGATAGAAGCACTTGCATTTGAATGAGTTTCAAGCATGCTTGGGTATTCGTGTGATCTGAGTGACTCAGTTTTGGAATACAACTGTCGCGTGGTGCACCGCGACCTCCAGGCACCCCGGAGTTTCTGAAAAAAAAATTTCTGCGATTTTCACGAAACCACTTTTCTTCAACTTGATTTGGGCTAAAAATCCATCCCTGAAAATAAAAATTCTCTGAGTAGTGTGGAAATGCTGATCCTTACCCTACCTGGGGTGTCCACTGAGCATTTCCGGTAACTCTAGTTGAAGTTCTCTGGGCATGGGATTTTGACATGTTCCCCAAACCAAAAGGAATGAGTGGGAAACAATCATGGAAACAGATAGAAGCACTTACATTTGAATGAGTTTCAAGCATGCTTGGGTATTCGTGTGATCTGAGTGACTCAGTTTTGGAATACAACTGTCGCGTGGTGCACCGCGACCTCCAGGCACCCCGGAGTTTCTGAAAAAAAATTTTCTGCGATTTTCACGAAACCACTTTTCTTCAACTTGATTTGGGCTAAAACTCCATCCCTGAAAATAAAAATTCTCTGAGTATTGTGGAAATGCTGATCCTTACCCTACCTGGGGTGTCCACTGAGCATTTCCGCGAACTCTATCTGAAGTTCTCTGGGCATGGTATTTTGACATGTTTCCCAAACCAAAAGGAATAAGTGGGAAACAATCATGGAAACAGATAGAAGCACTTGCATTTGAATGAGTTTCAAGAATGCTTGGGTACTCGTGTGATCTGAGTGACTCAGTTTTGGAATACAAATGTCGCGTGGTGCACCGCGACCTCCAGGCACCCCGGAGTTTCTGAAAAAAAATTTTCTGCGATTTTCACGAAACCACTTTTCTTCAACTTGATTTGGGCTAAAACTCCATCCCTGAAAATAAAAATTCTCTGAGTAGTGTGGAAATGCTGATCCTTACCCTACCTGGGGTGTCCACTGAGTATTCCGCGAACTCTATCTGAAGTTCTCTGGGCATGGGATTTTGAAATGTTCCCCAAACCAAAAGGATTGAGTGGGAAACAATCATGGAAACAGATAGAAGCACTTGCATTTGAATGAATTTCAAGCATGCTTGCGTATTCGTGTGATCTGAGTGACTAAGTTTTGGAATACTACTGTCGCGTGGTGCACCGCGACCTCCAGGCACCCCGGAGTTTCTGAAAAAAAATTTTCTGCGATTTTCACGAAACCACTTTTCTTCAACTTGATTTGGGCTAAAAATCCATCCCTGAAAATAAAAATTCTCTGAGTAGTGTGGAAATGCTGATCATTATCCTACCTGGGGAGTCCACTGAGCATTTCCGCGAACTCTATCTGAAGTTCTCTGGGCATGGGATTTTGACATGTTCCCCAAACCAAAAGGAATAAGTGGGAAACAATCAAGGAAACAGATAGAAGCACTTGCATTTGAATGAGTTTCAAGCATGCTTGGGTATTCGTGTGATCTGAGTGACTCAGTTTTGGAATTCAACTGTCGCGTGGTGCACCGCGACCTCCAGGCACCCCGGAGTTTCTGAAAAAAAATTTTCTGCGATTATCACGAAACCACTTATCTTCAACTTGATTTGGGCTAAAAATCCATCCCTGAAAATAAAAATTCTCTGAGTAGTGTGGAAATGCTGATCCTTACCCTACCTGGGGTGTCCACTGAGCATTTCCGCTAACTCTAGTTGAAGTTCTCTGGGCATGGGATTTTGACATGTTCCCCAAACCAAAAGGAATGAGTGGGAAACAATCATGGAAACAGATAGAAGCACTTACATTTGAATGAGTTTCAAGCATGCTTGGGTATTCGTGTGATCTGAGTGACTCAGTTTTGGAATACAACTGTCGCGTGGTGCACCGCGACCTCCAGGCACCCCGGAGTTTCTGAAAAAAAATTTTCTGCGATTTTCACGAAACCACTTTTCTTCAACTTGATTTGGGCTAAAACTCCATCCCTGAAAATAAAAATTCTCTGAGTATTGTGGAAATGCTGATCCTTACCCTACCTGGGGTGTCCACTGAGCATTTCCGCGAACTCTATCTGAAGTTCTCTGGGCATGGTATTTTGACATGTTTCCCAAACCAAAAGGAATAAGTGGGAAACAATCATGGAAACAGATAGAAGCACTTGCATTTGAATGAGTTTCAAGAATGCTTGGGTATTCGTGTGATCTGAGTGACTCAGTTTTGGAATACAAATGTCGCGTGGTGCACCGCGACCTCCAGGCACCCCGGAGTTTCTGAAAAAAAATTTTCTGCGATTTTCACGAAACCACTTTTCTTCAACTTGATTTGGGCTAAAACTCCATCCCTGAAAATACAAATTCTCTGAGTAGTGTGGAAATGCTGATCCTTACCCTACCTGGGGTGTCCACTGAGTATTCCGCGAACTCTATCTGAAGTTCTCTGGGCATGGGATTTTGAAATGTTCCCCAAACCAAAAGGAATGAGGGGGAAACAATAATGGAAACAGATAGAAACACTTGCATTTGAATGAGTTTCAAGCATGCTTGGGTATTCGTGTGATCTGAGTGACTCAGTTTTGGAATACAACTGTCGCGTGGTGCACCGCGACCTCCAGGCACCCCGGAGTTTCTGAAAAAAAATTTTCTGCGATTTTCACAAAACCACTTTTCTTCAACTTGATTTGGGCTAAAACTCCATCCCTGAAAATAAAAATTCTCTGAGTAGTGTGGAAATGCTGATCCTTACCCTACCTGGGGTGTCCACTGAGTATTCCGCGAACTCTATCTGAAGTTCTCTGGGCATGGGATTTTGAAATGTTCCCCAAACCAAAAGGATTGAGTGGGAAACAATCATGGAAACAGATAGAAGCACTTGCATTTGAATGAATTTCAAGCATGCTTGCGTATTCGTGTGATCTGAGTGACTAAGTTTTGGAATACTACTGTCGCGTGGTGCACCGCGACCTCCAGGCACCCCGGAGTTTCTGAAAAAAAATTTTCTGCGATTTTCACGAAACCACTTTTCTTCAACTTGATTTGGGCTAAAAATCCATCCCTGAAAATAAAAATTCTCTGAGTAGTGTGGAAATGCTGATCATTATCCTACCTGGGGAGTCCACTGAGCATTTCCGCGAACTCTATCTGAAGTTCTCTGGGCATGGGATTTTGACATGTTCCCCAAACCAAAAGGAATAAGTGGGAAACAATCAAGGAAACAGATAGAAGCAGTTGCATTTGAATGAGTTTCAAGCATGCTTGGGTATTCGTGTGATCTGAGTGACTCAGTTTTGGAATTCAACTGTCGCGTGGTGCACCGCGACCTCCAGGCACCCCGGAGTTTCTGAAAAAAAATTTTCTGCGATTATCACGAAACCACTTATCTTCAACTTGATTTGGGCTAAAAATCCATCCCTGAAAATAAAAATTCTCTGAGTAGTGTGGAAATGCTGATCCTTACCCTACCTGGGGTGTCCACTGAGCATTTCCGCGAACTCTATCTGAAGTTCTCTGGGCATGGAATTTTGACATATTCCCCAAACCAAAAGGAATAAGTGGGAAACAATCAAGGAAAAAGATAGAAACACTTTTATTTGAATGAATTTCAAGCATGCTTGGGTATTCGTGTGATCTGAGTGACTCAGTTTTGGAATACAACTGTCGCGTGGTGCACCGCGACCTCCAGGCACCCCGGAGTTTCTGAAAAAAAATTTTCTGCGATTTTCATGAAACCACTTTTCTTCAACTTGATTTGGGCTAAAAATCCATCCCTGAAAATAAAAATTCTCTGAGTAGTGTGGAAATGCTGATCCTTACCCTACCTGGGGTGTCCACTGAGCATTTCCGCGAACTCTATCTGAAGTTCTCTGGGCATGGGATTTTGATATGTTCCCCAAACCAAAAGGAATAAGTGGGAAACAATCAAGGAAACAGATAGAAGCACTTACATTTGAATGAGTTTCAAGCATGCTTGGGTATTCGTGTGATCTGAGAGACTCAGTTTTGGAATACAACTGTCGCGTGGTGCACCGCGACCTCCAGGCACCCCGGAGTTTCTGAAAAAAAATTTTCTGCGATTTTCACGAAACCACTTTTCTTCAACTTGATTTGGGCTAAAAATCCATCCCTAAAAATAAAAACTCTCTGAGTAGTGTGGAAATCCTGATCCTTACCCTACCTGGGGTGTCCACTGAGCATTTCCACGAACTCTATCTGAAGTTCTCTGGGCATGGTATTTTGACATGTTCCCCAAACCAAAAGGAATGAGTGGGAAACAATCATGGAAACAGATAGAAGCACTTGCATTTGAATGAGTTTCAAGCAGGCTTGGGTATTCGTGTGATCTGAGTGACTCAGTTTTGGAATACAACTGTCGCGTGGTGCACCGCGACCTCCAGGCACCCCGGAGTTTCTGAAAAAAAAATTTCTGCGATTTTCACGAAACCACTTTTCTTCAACTTGATTTGGGCTAAAACTGCATCCCTGAAAATAAAAATTCTCTGAGTAGTGTGGAAATGCTGATCCTTACCCTACCTGGGGTGTCCACTGAGTATTCCGCGAACTCTATCTGAAGTTCTCTGGGCATGGGATTTTGAAATGTTCCCCAAACCAAAAGGAATAAGTGGGAAACAGTCAAGGAAACAGATAGAAGCACTTGCATTTGAATGAGTTTCAAGCATGCTTGGGTATTCGTGTGATCTGAGTGACTCAGTTTTGGAATACAACTGTCGCGTGGTGCACCGCGTCCTCCTGGCACCCCGGAGTTTCTGAAAAAAAATTTTCTGCGATTTTCATGAAAACCACTTTTCTTCAACATGATTTGGGCTAAAAATCCATCCCTAAAAATAAAAACTCTCTGAGTAGTGTGGAAATGCTGATCCTTACCCTACCTGGGGTGTCCACTGAGCATTTCCACGAACTCTATCTGAAGTTCTCTGGGCATGGTATTTTGACATGTTCCCCAAACCAAAAGGAATGAGTGGGAAACAATCATGGAAACAGATAGAAGCACTTGCATTTGAATGAGTTTCAAGCATGCTTGGGTATTCGTGTGATCTGAGTGACTCAGTTTTGGAATACAACTGTCGCGTGGTGCACCGCGACCTCCAGGCACCCCGGAGTTTCTGAAAAAAAAATTTCTGCGATTTTCACGAAACCACTTTTCTTCAACTTGATTTGGGCTAAAAATCCATCCCTGAAAATAAAAATTCTCTGAGTAGTGTGGAAATGCTGATCCTTACCCTACCTGGGGTGTCCACTGAGCATTTCCGGTAACTCTAGTTGAAGTTCTCTGGGCATGGGATTTTGACATGTTCCCCAAACCAAAAGGAATGAGTGGGAAACAATCATGGAAACAGATAGAAGCACTTACATTTGAATGAGTTTCAAGCATGCTTGGGTATTCGTGTGATCTGAGTGACTCAGTTTTGGAATACAACTGTCGCGTGGTGCACCGCGACCTCCAGGCACCCCGGAGTTTCTGAAAAAAAATTTTCTGCGATTTTCACGAAACCACTTTTCTTCAACTTGATTTGGGCTAAAACTCCATCCCTGAAAATAAAAATTCTCTGAGTATTGTGGAAATGCTGATCCTTACCCTACCTGGGGTGTCCACTGAGCATTTCCGCGAACTCTATCTGAAGTTCTCTGGGCATGGTATTTTGACATGTTTCCCAAACCAAAAGGAATAAGTGGGAAACAATCATGGAAACAGATAGAAGCACTTGCATTTGAATGAGTTTCAAGAATGCTTGGGTACTCGTGTGATCTGAGTGACTCAGTTTTGGAATACAAATGTCGCGTGGTGCACCGCGACCTCCAGGCACCCCGGAGTTTCTGAAAAAAAATTTTCTGCGATTTTCACGAAACCACTTTTCTTCAACTTGATTTGGGCTAAAACTCCATCCCTGAAAATAAAAATTCTCTGAGTAGTGTGGAAATGCTGATCCTTACCCTACCTGGGGTGTCCACTGAGTATTCCGCGAACTCTATCTGAAGTTCTCTGGGCATGGGATTTTGAAATGTTCCCCAAACCAAAAGGATTGAGTGGGAAACAATCATGGAAACAGATAGAAGCACTTGCATTTGAATGAATTTCAAGCATGCTTGCGTATTCGTGTGATCTGAGTGACTAAGTTTTGGAATACTACTGTCGCGTGGTGCACCGCGACCTCCAGGCACCCCGGAGTTTCTGAAAAAAAATTTTCTGCGATTTTCACGAAACCACTTTTCTTCAACTTGATTTGGGCTAAAAATCCATCCCTGAAAATAAAAATTCTCTGAGTAGTGTGGAAATGCTGATCATTATCCTACCTGGGGAGTCCACTGAGCATTTCCGCGAACTCTATCTGAAGTTCTCTGGGCATGGGATTTTGACATGTTCCCCAAACCAAAAGGAATAAGTGGGAAACAATCAAGGAAACAGATAGAAGCACTTGCATTTGAATGAGTTTCAAGCATGCTTGGGTATTCGTGTGATCTGAGTGACTCAGTTTTGGAATTCAACTGTCGCGTGGTGCACCGCGACCTCCAGGCACCCCGGAGTTTCTGAAAAAAAATTTTCTGCGATTATCACGAAACCACTTATCTTCAACTTGATTTGGGCTAAAAATCCATCCCTGAAAATAAAAATTCTCTGAGTAGTGTGGAAATGCTGATCCTTACCCTACCTGGGGTGTCCACTGAGCATTTCCGCTAACTCTAGTTGAAGTTCTCTGGGCATGGGATTTTGACATGTTCCCCAAACCAAAAGGAATGAGTGGGAAACAATCATGGAAACAGATAGAAGCACTTACATTTGAATGAGTTTCAAGCATGCTTGGGTATTCGTGTGATCTGAGTGACTCAGTTTTGGAATACAACTGTCGCGTGGTGCACCGCGACCTCCAGGCACCCCGGAGTTTCTGAAAAAAAATTTTCTGCGATTTTCACGAAACCACTTTTCTTCAACTTGATTTGGGCTAAAACTCCATCCCTGAAAATAAAAATTCTCTGAGTATTGTGGAAATGCTGATCCTTACCCTACCTGGGGTGTCCACTGAGCATTTCCGCGAACTCTATCTGAAGTTCTCTGGGCATGGTATTTTGACATGTTTCCCAAACCAAAAGGAATAAGTGGGAAACAATCATGGAAACAGATAGAAGCACTTGCATTTGAATGAGTTTCAAGAATGCTTGGGTATTCGTGTGATCTGAGTGACTCAGTTTTGGAATACAAATGTCGCGTGGTGCACCGCGACCTCCAGGCACCCCGGAGTTTCTGAAAAAAAATTTTCTGCGATTTTCACGAAACCACTTTTCTTCAACTTGATTTGGGCTAAAACTCCATCCCTGAAAATACAAATTCTCTGAGTAGTGTGGAAATGCTGATCCTTACCCTACCTGGGGTGTCCACTGAGTATTCCGCGAACTCTATCTGAAGTTCTCTGGGCATGGGATTTTGAAATGTTCCCCAAACCAAAAGGAATGAGGGGGAAACAATAATGGAAACAGATAGAAACACTTGCATTTGAATGAGTTTCAAGCATGCTTGGGTATTCGTGTGATCTGAGTGACTCAGTTTTGGAATACAACTGTCGCGTGGTGCACCGCGACCTCCAGGCACCCCGGAGTTTCTGAAAAAAAATTTTCTGCGATTTTCACAAAACCACTTTTCTTCAACTTGATTTGGGCTAAAACTCCATCCCTGAAAATAAAAATTCTCTGAGTAGTGTGGAAATGCTGATCCTTACCCTACCTGGGGTGTCCACTGAGTATTCCGCGAACTCTATCTGAAGTTCTCTGGGCATGGGATTTTGAAATGTTCCCCAAACCAAAAGGATTGAGTGGGAAACAATCATGGAAACAGATAGAAGCACTTGCATTTGAATGAATTTCAAGCATGCTTGCGTATTCGTGTGATCTGAGTGACTAAGTTTTGGAATACTACTGTCGCGTGGTGCACCGCGACCTCCAGGCACCCCGGAGTTTCTGAAAAAAAATTTTCTGCGATTTTCACGAAACCACTTTTCTTCAACTTGATTTGGGCTAAAAATCCATCCCTGAAAATAAAAATTCTCTGAGTAGTGTGGAAATGCTGATCATTATCCTACCTGGGGAGTCCACTGAGCATTTCCGCGAACTCTATCTGAAGTTCTCTGGGCATGGGATTTTGACATGTTCCCCAAACCAAAAGGAATAAGTGGGAAACAATCAAGGAAACAGATAGAAGCAGTTGCATTTGAATGAGTTTCAAGCATGCTTGGGTATTCGTGTGATCTGAGTGACTCAGTTTTGGAATTCAACTGTCGCGTGGTGCACCGCGACCTCCAGGCACCCCGGAGTTTCTGAAAAAAAATTTTCTGCGATTATCACGAAACCACTTATCTTCAACTTGATTTGGGCTAAAAATCCATCCCTGAAAATAAAAATTCTCTGAGTAGTGTGGAAATGCTGATCCTTACCCTACCTGGGGTGTCCACTGAGCATTTCCGCGAACTCTATCTGAAGTTCTCTGGGCATGGAATTTTGACATATTCCCCAAACCAAAAGGAATAAGTGGGAAACAATCAAGGAAAAAGATAGAAACACTTTTATTTGAATGAATTTCAAGCATGCTTGGGTATTCGTGTGATCTGAGTGACTCAGTTTTGGAATACAACTGTCGCGTGGTGCACCGCGACCTCCAGGCACCCCGGAGTTTCTGAAAAAAAATTTTCTGCGATTTTCACGAAACCACTTTTCTTCAACTTGATTTGGGCTAAAAATCCATCCCTGAAAATAAAAATTCTCTGAGTAGTGTGGAAATGCTGATCCTTACCCTACCTGGGGTGTCCACTGAGCATTTCCGCTAACTCTAGTTGAAGTTCTCTGGGCATGGGATTTTGACATGTTCCCCAAACCAAAAGGAATGAGTGGGAAACAATCATGGAAACAGATAGAAGCACTTACATTTGAATGAGTTTCAAGCATGCTTGGGTATTCGTGTGATCTGAGTGACTCAGTTTTGGAATACAACTGTCGCGTGGTGCACCGCGACCTCCAGGCACCCCGGAGTTTCTGAAAAAAAATTTTCTGCGATTTTCACGAAACCACTTTTCTTCAACTTGATTTGGGCTAAAACTCCATCCCTGAAAATAAAAATTCTCTGAGTATTGTGGAAATGCTGATCCTTACCCTACCTGGGGTGTCCACTGAGCATTTCCGCGAACTCTATCTGAAGTTCTCTGGGCATGGTATTTTGACATGTTCCCCAATCCAAAAGGAATAAGTGGGAAACAATCATGGAAACAGATAGAAGCACTTGCATTTGAATGAGTTTCAAGCATGCTTGGGTATTCGTGTGATCTGAGTGACTCAGTTTTGGAATACAAATGTCGCGTGGTGCACCGCGACCTCCAGGCACCCCGGAGTTTCTGAAAAAAAATTTTCTGCGATTTTCACGAAACCACTTTTCTTCAACTTGATTTGGGCTAAAACTCCATCCCTGAAAATAAAAATTCTCTGAGTAGTGTGGAAATGCTGATCCTTACCCTACCTGGGGTGTCCACTGAGCATTTCCGCGAACTCTGTCTGAAGTTCTCTGGGCATGGGATTTTGACATGTTCCCCAAACCAAAAGGAATGAGTGGGAAACAATCATGGAAACAGATAGAAGCACTTGCATTTGAATGAGTTTCAAGCATGCTTGGGTATACGTGTGATCTGAGTGACTCAGTTTTGGAATACAACTGTCGCATTGTGCACCGCGACCTCCAGGCACCCCGGAGTTTCTGAAAAAATTTTTTCTGCGATTTTCACGAAACCACTTTCTTTCAACTTGATTTGGGCAAAAAATCCATCCCTGAAAAAAAATATTCTCTGAGTAGTGTGGAAATGCTGATCCTTACCCTACCTGGGGTGTCCACTGAGTATTCCGCGAACTCTATCTGAAGTTCTCTGGGCATGGGATTTTGAAATGTTCCCCAAACCAAAAGGAATGAGGGGGAAACAATAATGGAAACAGATAGAAACACTGGCATTTGAATGAGTTTCAAGCATGCTTGGGTATTCGTGTGATCTGAGTGACTCAGTTTTGGAATACAACTGTCGCGTGGTGCACCGCGACCTCCAGGCACCCCGGAGTTTCTGAAAAAAAATTTTCTGCGATTTTCACGAAACCACTTTTCTTCAACTTGATTTGGGCTAAAATTCCATTCCTGAAAATAAAAATTCTCTGAGTATTGTGGAAATGCTGATCCTTACCCTACCTGGGGTGTCCACTGAGCATTTCCGCGAACTCTATCTGAAGTTCTCTGGGCATGGTATTTTGACATGTTCCCCAAACCAAAAGGAATAAGTGGGAAACAATCATGTAAACAGATAGAAGCACTTGCATTTGAATGAGTTTCAAGCATGCTTGGGTATTCGTGTGATCTGAGTGACTCAGTTTTGGAATACAAATGTCGCGTGGTGCACCGAGACCTCCAGGCACCCCGTTGTTTCTGAAAAAAAATTTTCTGCGATTTTCACGAAACCACTTTTCTTCAACTTGATTTGGGCTAAAACTCCATCCCTGAAAATAAAAATTCTCTGAGTAGTGTGGAAATGCTGATCCTTACCCTACCTGGGGTGTCCACTGAGCATTTCCGCGAACTCTGTCTGAAGTTCTCTGGGCATGGGATTTTGACATGTTCCCCAAACCAAAAGGAATGAGTGGGAAACAATCATGGAAACAGATAAAAGCACTTGCATTTGAATGAGTTTCAAGCATGCTTGGGTATTCGTGTGATCTGAGTGACTCTGTTTTGGAATACAACTGTCGCGTGGTGCACCGTGGCCTCCAGGCACCCCGGAGTTTCTGAAAAAAAATGTTCTGCGATTTTCACGAAACCACTTTTCTTCAACTTGATTTGGGCTAAAACTCCATCCCTGAAAATAAAAATTCTCTGAGTAGTGTGGAAATGCTGATCCTTACCCTACCTGGGGAGTCCACTGAGCATTTCCGCGAACTCTATCTGAAGTTCTCTGGGCATGGGATTTTGACATGTTCCCCAAACCAAAAGGAATGAGTGGGAAAAAATCATGGAAACAGATAGAAGCATTTGCATTCGAATGAGTTTCAAGCATGCTTGGGTATTCGTGTGATCTGAGTGACTCAGTTTTGGAATACAACTGTCGCGTGGTGCACCGCGACCTCCAGGCACCCCGGAGTTTCTGAAAAATAATTTTCTGCGATTTTCACGAAACCACTTTTCTTCAACTTGATTTGGGCTAAAAATCCATCCCTAAAAATAAAAACTCTCTGAGTAGTGTGGAAATCCTGATCCTTACCCTACCTGGGGTGTCCACTGAGCATTTCCACGAACTCTATCTGAAGTTCTCTGGGCATGGTATTTTGACATGTTCCCCAAACCAAAAGGAATGAGTGGGAAACAATCATGGAAACAGATAGAAGCACTTGCATTTGAATGAGTTTCAAGCATGCTTGGGTATTCGTGTGATCTGAGTGACTCAGTTTTGGAATACAACTGTCGCGTGGTGCACCGCGACCTCCAGGCACCCCGGAGTTTCTGAAAAAAAATTTTCTGCGATTTTCACGAAACCACTTTTCTTCAACTTGATTTGGGCTAAAAATCCATCCCTGAAAATAAAAATTTTCTGAGTAGTGTGGAAATGCTGATCCTTACCCTACCTGGGGAGTCCACTGAGCATTTCCGCGAACTCTAGTTGAAGTTCTCTGGGCATGGGATTTTGACATGTTCCCCAAACCAAAAGGAATGAGTGGGAAACAATCATGGAAACAGATAGAAGCACTTGCATTTGAATGAGTTTCAAGCATGCTTGGGTATTCGTGTGATCTGAGTGACTCAGTTTTGGAATACAACTGTCGCGTGGTGCACCGCGACCTCCAGGCACCCCGGAGTTTCTGAAAAAAAAATTTCTGCGATTTTCACGAAACCACTTTTCTTCAACTTGATTTGGGCTAAAACTGCATCCCTGAAAATAAAAATTCTCTGAGTAGTGTGGAAATGCTGATCCTTACCCTACCTGGGGTGTCCACTGAGTATTCCGCGAACTCTATCTGAAGTTCTCTGGGCATGGGATTTTGAAATGTTCCCCAAACCAAAAGGAATAAGTGGGAAACAGTCAAGGAAACAGATAGAAGCACTTGCATTTGAATGAGTTTCAAGCATGCTTGGGTATTCGTGTGATCTGAGTGACTCAGTTTTGGAATACAACTGTCGCGTGGTGCACCGCGACCTCCAGGCACCCCGGAGTTTCTGAAAAAAAATTTTCTGCGATTTTCACGAAACCACTTTTCTTCAACTTGATTTGGGCTAAAAATCCATCCCTAAAAATAAAAACTCTCTGAGTAGTGTGGAAATGCTGATCCTTACCCTACCTGGGGAGTCCACTGAGCATTTCCGCGAACTCTAGTTGAAGTTCTCTGGGCATGGGATTTTGACATGTTCCCCAAACCAAAAGGAATGAGTGGGAAAAAATCATGGAAACAGATAGAAGCACTTGCATTCGAATGAGTTTCAAGCATGCTTGGGTATTCGTGTGATCTGAGTGACTCAGTTTTGGAATACAACTGTCGCGTGGTGCACCGCGACCTCCAGGCACCCCGGAGTTTCTGAAAAAAAAAAATTCTGCGATTTTCATGAAACCACTTTTCTTCAACTTGATTTGGGCTAAAAATCCATTCCTGAAAATAAAAATTCTCTGAGTAGTGTGGAAATGCTGATCCTTACCCTACCTGGGGTGTCCACTGAGCATTTCCGCGAACTCTATCTGAAGTTCTCTGGGCATGGGATTTTGAAATGTTCCCCAAACCAAAAGGAATAAGTGGGAATCAATCAAGGAAACAGATAGAAGCACTTGCATTTGAATGAGTTTCAAGCATGCTTGGGTATTCGTGTGATCTGAGTGACTCAGTTTTGGAATACAAATGTCGCGTGGTGCACCGCGACCTCCAGGCACCCCGGAGTTTCTGAAAAAAAATTTTCTGCGATTTTCACGAAACCACTTTTCTTCAACTTGATTTGGGCTAAAACTCCATCCCTGAAAATAAAAATTCTCTGAGTAGTGTGGAAATGCTGATCCTTACCCTACCTGGGGTGTCCACTGAGCATTTCCGCGAACTCTGTCTGAAGTTCTCTGGGCATGGGATTTTGACATGTTCCCCAAACCAAAAGGAATGAGTGGGAAACAATCATGGAAACAGATAGAAGCACTTGCATTTGAATGAGTTTCAAGCATGCTTGGGTATACGTGTGATCTGAGTGACTCAGTTTTGGAATACAACTGTCGCATTGTGCACCGCGACCTCCAGGCACCCCGGAGTTTCTGAAAAAAATTTTTCTGCGATTTTCACGAAACCACTTTCTTTCAACTTGATTTGGGCAAAAAATCCATCCCTGAAAAAAAATATTCTCTGAGTAGTGTGGAAATGCTGATCCTTACCCTACCTGGGGTGTCCACTGAGTATTCCGCGAACTCTATCTGAAGTTCTCTGGGCATGGGATTTTGAAATGTTCCCCAAACCAAAAGGAATGAGGGGGAAACAATAATGGAAACAGATAGAAACACTGGCATTTGAATGAGTTTCAAGCATGCTTGGGTATTCGTGTGATCTGAGTGACTCAGTTTTGGAATACAACTGTCGCGTGGTGCACCGCGACCTCCAGGCACCCCGGAGTTTCTGAAAAAAAATTTTCTGCGATTTTCACGAAACCACTTTTCTTCAACTTGATTTGGGCTAAAACTCCATTCCTGAAAATAAAAATTCTCTGAGTATTGTGGAAATGCTGATCCTTACCCTACCTGGGGTGTCCACTGAGCATTTCCGCGAACTCTATCTGAAGTTCTCTGGGCATGGTATTTTGACATGTTCCCCAAACCAAAAGGAATAAGTGGGAAACAATCATGTAAACAGAGAGAAGCACTTGCATTTGAATGAGTTTCAAGCATGCTTGGGTATTCGTGTGATCTGAGTGACTCAGTTTTGGAATACAAATGTCGCGTGGTGCACCGAGACCTCCAGGCACCCCGTTGTTTCTGAAAAAAAATTTTCTGCGATTTTCACGAAACCACTTTTCTTCAACTTGATTTGGGCTAAAACTCCATCCCTGAAAATAAAAATTCTCTGAGTAGTGTGGAAATGCTGATCCTTACCCTACCTGGGGTGTCCACTGAGCATTTCCGCGAACTCTGTCTGAAGTTCTCTGGGCATGGGATTTTGACATGTTCCCCAAACCAAAAGGAATGAGTGGGAAACAATCATGGAAACAGATAAAAGCACTTGCATTTGAATGAGTTTCAAGCATGCTTGGGTATACGTGTGATCTGAGTGACTCAGTTTTGGAATACAACTGTCGCGTTGTGCACCGCGACCTCCAGGCACCCCGGAGTTTCTGAAAAAAAATTTTCTGCGATTTTCACGAAACCACTTTTCTTCAACTTGATTTGGGCTAAAAATCCATCCCTGAAAATAAAAATTTTCTGAGTAGTGTGGAAATGCTGATCCTTACCCTACCTGGGGAGTCCACTGAGCATTTCCGCGAACTCTAGTTGAAGTTCTCTGGGCATGGGATTTTGACATGTTCCCCAAACCAAAAGGAATGAGTGGGAAACAATCATGGAAACAGATAGAAGCACTTGCATTTGAATGAGTTTCAAGCATGCTTGGGTATTCGTGTGATCTGAGTGACTCAGTTTTGGAATACAACTGTCGCGTGGTGCACCGCGACCTCCAGGCACCCCGGAGTTTCTGAAAAAAAAATTTCTGCGATTTTCACGAAACCACTTTTCTTCAACTTGATTTGGGCTAAAACTGCATCCCTGAAAATAAAAATTCTCTGAGTAGTGTGGAAATGCTGATCCTTACCCTACCTGGGGTGTCCACTGAGTATTCCGCGAACTCTATCTGAAGTTCTCTGGGCATGGGATTTTGAAATGTTCCCCAAACCAAAAGGAATAAGTGGGAAACAGTCAAGGAAACAGATAGAAGCACTTGCATTTGAATGAGTTTCAAGCATGCTTGGGTATTCGTGTGATCTGAGTGACTCAGTTTTGGAATACAACTGTCGCGTGGTGCACCGCGACCTCCAGGCACCCCGGAGTTTCTGAAAAAAAATTTTCTGCGATTTTCACGAAACCACTGTTCTTAACTTGATTTGGGCTAACAATCCATCCCTAAAAATAAAAACTCTCTGAGTAGTGTGGAAATGCTGATCCTTACCCTACCTGGGGTGTCCACTGAGCATTTCCACGAACTCTATCTGAAGTTCTCTGGGCATGGTATTTTGACATGTTCCCCAAACCAAAAGGAATGAGTGGGAAACAATCATGGAAACAGATAGAAGCACTTGCATTTGAATGAGTTTCAAGCATGCTTGGGTATTCGTGTGATCTGAGTGACTCAGTTTTGGAATACAACTGTCGCGTGGTGCACCGCGACCTCCAGGCACCCCGGAGTTTCTGAAAAAAAATTTTCTGCGATTTTCACGAAACCACTTTTCTTCAACTTGATTTGGGCTAAAAATCCATCTCTGAAAATAAAAATTCTCTGAGTAGTGTGGAAATGCTGATCCTTACCCTACCTGGGGAGTCCACTGAGCATTTCCGCGAACTCTAGTTGAAGTTCTCTGGGCATGGGATTTTGACATGTTCCCCAAACCAAAAGGAATGAGTGGGAAAAAATCATGGAAACAGATAGAAGCACTTGCATTCGAATGAGTTTCAAGCATGCTTGGGTATTCGTGTGATCTGAGTGACTCAGTTTTGGAATACAACTGTCGCGTGGTGCACCGCGACCTCCAGGCACCCCGGAGTTTCTGAAAAAAAAAAATTCTGCGATTTTCATGAAACCACTTTTCTTCAACTTGATTTGGGCTAAAAATCCATTCCTGAAAATAAAAATTCTCTGAGTAGTGTGGAAATGCTGATCCTTACCCTACCTGGGGTGTCCACTGAGCATTTCCGCGAACTCTATCTGAAGTTCTCTGGGCATGGGATTTTGAAATGTTCCCCAAACCAAAAGGAATAAGTGGGAATCAATCAAGGAAACAGATAGAAGCACTTGCATTTGAATGAGTTTCAAGCATGCTTGGGTATTCGTGTGATCTGAGTGACTCAGTTTTGGAATACAAATGTCGCGTGGTGCACCGCGACCTCCAGGCACCCCGGAGTTTCTGAAAAAAAATTTTCTGCGATTTTCACGAAACCACTTTTCTTCAACTTGATTTGGGCTAAAACTCCATCCCTGAAAATAAAAATTCTCTGAGTAGTGTGGAAATGCTGATCCTTACCCTACCTGGGGTGTCCACTGAGCATTTCCGCGAACTCTGTCTGAAGTTCTCTGGGCATGGGATTTTGACATGTTCCCCAAACCAAAAGGAATGAGTGGGAAACAATCATGGAAACAGATAGAAGCACTTGCATTTGAATGAGTTTCAAGCATGCTTGGGTATACGTGTGATCTGAGTGACTCAGTTTTGGAATACAACTGTCGCATTGTGCACCGCGACCTCCAGGCACCCCGGAGTTTCTGAAAAAATTTTTTCTGCGATTTTCACGAAACCACTTTCTTTCAACTTGATTTGGGCAAAAAATCCATCCCTGAAAAAAAATATTCTCTGAGTAGTGTGGAAATGCTGATCCTTACCCTACCTGGGGTGTCCACTGAGTATTCCGCGAACTCTATCTGAAGTTCTCTGGGCATGGGATTTTGAAATGTTCCCCAAACCAAAAGGAATGAGGGGGAAACAATAATGGAAACAGATAGAAACACTGGCATTTGAATGAGTTTCAAGCATGCTTGGGTATTCGTGTGATCTGAGTGACTCAGTTTTGGAATACAACTGTCGCGTGGTGCACCGCGACCTCCAGGCACCCCGGAGTTTCTGAAAAAAAATTTTCTGCGATTTTCACGAAACCACTTTTCTTCAACTTGATTTGGGCTAAAACTCCATTCCTGAAAATAAAAATTCTCTGAGTATTGTGGAAATGCTGATCCTTACCCTACCTGGGGTGTCCACTGAGCATTTCCGCGAACTCTATCTGAAGTTCTCTGGGCATGGTATTTTGACATGTTCCCCAAACCAAAAGGAATAAGTGGGAAACAATCATGTAAACAGAGAGAAGCACTTGCATTTGAATGAGTTTCAAGCATGCTTGGGTATTCGTGTGATCTGAGTGACTCAGTTTTGGAATACAAATGTCGCGTGGTGCACCGAGACCTCCAGGCACCCCGTTGTTTCTGAAAAAAAATTTTCTGCGATTTTCACGAAACCACTTTTCTTCAACTTGATTTGGGCTAAAACTCCATCCCTGAAAATAAAAATTCTCTGAGTAGTGTGGAAATGCTGATCCTTACCCTACCTGGGGTGTCCACTGAGCATTTCCGCGAACTCTGTCTGAAGTTCTCTGGGCATGGGATTTTGACATGTTCCCCAAACCAAAAGGAATGAGTGGGAAACAATCATGGAAACAGATAAAAGCACTTGCATTTGAATGAGTTTCAAGCATGCTTGGGTATACGTGTGATCTGAGTGACTCAGTTTTGGAATACAACTGTCGCGTTGTGCACCGCGACCTCCAGGCACCCCGGAGTTTCTGAAAAAAAATTTTCTGCGATTTTCACGAAACCACTTTCTTTCAACTTGATTTGGGCAAAAAATCCATCCCTGAAAAAAAAAATTCTCTGAGTAGTGTGGAAATGCTGATCCTTACCCTACCTGGGGTGTCCACTGAGTATTCCGCGAACTCTATCTGAAGTTCTCTGGGCATGGGATTTTGAAATGTTCCCCAAACCAAAAGGAATGAGGGGGAAACAATAATGGAAACAGATAGAAACACTTGCATTTGAATGAGTTTCAAGCATGCTTGGGTATTCGTGTGATCTGAGTGACTCAGTTTTGGAATACAACTGTCGCGTGGTGCACCGCGACCTCCAGGCACCCCGGAGTTTCTGAAAAAAAAAGTTTCTGCGATTTTCACGAAACCACTTTTCTTCAACTTGATTTGGGCTAAAAATCCATCCCTGAAAATAAAAATTCTCTGAGTAGTGTGGAAATGCTGATCCTTACCCTACCTGGGGTGTCCACTGAGTATTCCGCGAACTCTATCTGAAGTTCTCTGGGCATGGGATTTTGAAATGTTCCCCAAACCAAAAGGATTGAGTGGGAAACAATCATGGAAACAGATAGAAGCACTTGCATTTGAATGAATTTCAAGCATGCTTGCGTATTCGTGTGATCTGAGTGACTAAGTTTTGGAATACAACTGTCGCGTGGTGCACCGCGACCTCCAGGCACCCCGGAGTTTCTGAAAAAAAATTTTCTGCGATTTTCACGAAACCACTTTTCTTCAACTTGATTTGGGCTAAAAATCCATCCCTGAAAATAAAAATTCTCTGAGTAGTGTGGAAATGCTGATCATTATCCTACCTGGGGAGTCCACTGAGCATTTCCGCGAACTCTATCTGAAGTTCTCTGGGCATGGGATTTTGACATGTTCCCCAAACCAAAAGGAATAAGTGGGAAACAATCAAGGAAACAGATAGAAGCACTTGCATTTGAATGAGTTTCAAGCATGCTTGGGTATTCGTGTGATCTGAGTGACTCAGTTTTGGAATTCAACTGTCGCGTGGTGCACCGCGACCTCCAGGCACCCCGGAGTTTCTGAAAAAAAATTTTCTGCGATTTTCACGAAACCACTTTTCTTCAACTTGATTTGGGCTAAAAATCCATCCCTGAAAATGAAAATTCTCTGAGTAGTGTGGAAATGCTGATCCTTACCCTACCTGGGGTGTCCACTGAGCATTTCCGCGAACTCTATCTGAAGTTCTCTGGGCATGGAATTTTGACATATTCCCCAAACCAAAAGGAATAAGTGGGAAACAATCAAGGAAAAAGATAGAAACACTTTTATTTGAATGAATTTCAAGCATGCTTGGGTATTCGTGTGATCTGAGTGACTCTGTTTTGGAATACAACTGTCGCGTGGTGCACCGTGGCCTCCAGGCACCCCGGAGTTTCTGAAAAAAAATGTTCTGCGATTTTCACGAAACCACTTTTCTTCAACTTGATTTGGGCTAAAAATCCATCCCTAAAAATAAAAACTCTCTGAGTAGTGTGGAAATCCTGATCCTTACCCTACCTGGGGTGTCCACTGAGCATTTCCGCGAACTCTATCTGAAGTTCTCTGGGCATGGAATTTTGACATATTCCCCAAACCAAAAGGAATAAGTGGGAAACAATCAAGGAAAAAGATAGAAACACTTTTATTTGAATGAATTTCAAGCATGCTTGGGTATTCGTGTGATCTGAGTGACTCTGTTTTGGAATACAACTGTCGCGTGGTGCACCGTGGCCTCCAGGCACCCCGGAGTTTCTGAAAAAAAATGTTCTGCGATTTTCACGAAACCACTTTTCTTCAACTTGATTTGGGCTAAAACTCTATCCCTGAAAATAAAAATTCTCTGAGTAGTGTGGAAATGCTGATCCTTACCCTACCTGGGGAGTCCACTGAGCATTTCCGCGAACTCTAGTTGAAGTTCTCTGGGCATGGGATTTTGACATGTTCCCCAAACCAAAAGGAATGAGTGGGAAAAAATCATGGAAAAAGATAGAAGCATTTGCATTCGAATGAGTTTCAAGCATGCTTGGGTATTCGTGTGATCTGAGTGACTCAGTTTTGGAATACAACTGTCGCGTGGTGCACCGCGACCTCCAGGCACCCCGGAGTTTCTGAAAAAAAATTTTCTGCGATTTTCATGAAACCACTTTTCTTCAACTTGATTTGGGCTAAAAATCCATCCCTGAAAATAAAAATTCTCTGAGTAGTGTGGAAATGCTGATCCTTACCCTACCTGGGGTGTCCACTGAGCATTTCCGCGAACTCTATCTGAAGTTCTCTGGGCATGGGATTTTGATATGTTCCCCAAACCAAAAGGAATAAGTGGGAAACAATCAAGGAAACAGATAGAAGCACTTACATTTGAATGAGTTTCAAGCATGCTTGGGTATTCGTGTGATCTGAGAGACTCAGTTTTGGAATACAACTGTCGCGTGGTGCACCGCGACCTCCAGGCACCCCGGAGTTTCTGAAAAAAAATTTTCTGCGATTTTCACGAAACCACTTTTCTTCAACTTGATTTGGGCTAAAAATCCATCCCTAAAAATAAAAACTCTCTGAGTAGTGTGGAAATCCTGATCCTTACCCTACCTGGGGTGTCCACTGAGCATTTCCACGAACTCTATCTGAAGTTCTCTGGGCATGGTATTTTGACATGTTCCCCAAACCAAAAGGAATGAGTGGGAAACAATCATGGAAACAGATAGAAGCACTTGCATTTGAATGAGTTTCAAGCATGCTTGGGTATTCGTGTGATCTGAGTGACTCAGTTTTGGAATACAACTGTCGCGTGGTGCACCGCGACCTCCAGGCACCCCGGAGTTTCTGAAAAAAAATTTTCTGCGATTTTCACGAAACCACTTTTCTTCAACTTGATTTGGGCTAAAAATCCATCCCTGAAAATAAAAATTTTCTGAGTAGTGTGGAAATGCTGATCCTTACCCTACCTGGGGAGTCCACTGAGCATTTCCGCGAACTCTAGTTGAAGTTCTCTGGGCATGGGATTTTGACATGTTCCCCAAACCAAAAGGAATGAGTGGGAAACAATCATGGAAACAGATAGAAGCACTTGCATTTGAATGAGTTTCAAGCATGCTTGGGTATTCGTGTGATCTGAGTGACTCAGTTTTGGAATACAACTGTCGCGTGGTGCACCGCGACCTCCAGGCACCCCGGAGTTTCTGAAAAAAAAATTTCTGCGATTTTCACGAAACCACTTTTCTTCAACTTGATTTGGGCTAAAACTGCATCCCTGAAAATAAAAATTCTCTGAGTAGTGTGGAAATGCTGATCCTTACCCTACCTGGGGTGTCCACTGAGTATTCCGCGAACTCTATCTGAAGTTCTCTGGGCATGGGATTTTGAAATGTTCCCCAAACCAAAAGGAATAAGTGGGAAACAGTCAAGGAAACAGATAGAAGTACTTGCATTGAATGAGTTTCAAGCATGCTTGGGTATTCGTGTGATCTGAGTGACTCAGTTTTGGAATACAACTGTCGCGTGGTGCACCGCGACCTCCAGGCACCCCGGAGTTTCTGAAAAAAAATTTTCTGCGATTTTCACGAAACCACTGTTCTTCAACTTGATTTGGGCTAACAATCCATCCCTAAAAATAAAAACTCTCTGAGTAGTGTGGAAATGCTGATCCTTACCCTACCTGGGGTGTCCACTGAGCATTTCCACGAACTCTATCTGAAGTTCTCTGGGCATGGTATTTTGACATGTTCCCCAAACCAAAAGGAATGAGTGGGAAACAATCATGGAAACAGATAGAAGCACTTGCATTTGAATGAGTTTCAAGCATGCTTGGGTATTCGTGTGATCTGAGTGACTCAGTTTTGGAATACAACTGTCGCGTGGTGCACCGCGACCTCCAGGCACCCCGGAGTTTCTGAAAAAAAAATTTCTGCGATTTTCACGAAACCACTTTTCTTCAACTTGATTTGGGCTAAAACTCCATCCCTGAAAATAAAAATTCTCTGAGTAGTGTGGAAATGCTGATCCTTACCCTACCTGGGGTGTCCACTGAGTATTCCGCGAACTCTATCTGAAGTTCTCTGGGCATGGGATTTTGAAATGTTCCCCAAACCAAAAGGATTGAGTGGGAAACAATCATGGAAACAGATAGAAGCACTTGCATTTGAATGAGTTTCAAGCATGCTTGGGTATTCGTGTGATCTGAGTGACTCAGTTTTGGAATACAACTGTCGCGTGGTGCACCGCGACCTCCAGGCACCCCGGAGTTTCTGAAAAAAAAATTTTCTGCGATTTTCACGAAACCACTTTTCTTCAACTTGATTTGGGCTAAAAATCCATCTCTGAAAATAAAAATTCTCTGAGTAGTGTGGAAATGCTGATCCTTACCCTACCTGGGGAGTCCACTGAGCATTTCCGCGAACTCTAGTTGAAGTTCTCTGGGCATGGGATTTTGACATGTTCCCCAAACCAAAAGGAATGAGTGGGAAAAAATCATGGAAACAGATAGAAGCACTTGCATTCGAATGAGTTTCAAGCATGCTTGGGTATTCGTGTGATCTGAGTGACTCAGTTTTGGAATACAACTGTCGCGTGGTGCACCGCGACCTCCAGGCACCCCGGAGTTTCTGAAAAAAAATTTTCTTCGATTTTCATGAAACCACTTTTCTTCAACTTGATTTGGGCTAAAAATCCATTCCTGAAAATAAAAATTCTCTGAGTAGTGTGGAAATGCTGATCCTTACCCTACCTGGGGTGTCCACTGAGCATTTCCGCGAACTCTATCTGAAGTTCTCTGGGCATGGGATTTTGAAATGTTCCCCAAACCAAAAGGAATAAGTGGGAATCAATCAAGGAAACAGATAGAAGCACTTGCATTTGAATGAGTTTCAAGCATGCTTGGGTATTCGTGTGATCTGAGTGACTCAGTTTTGGAATACAAATGTCGCGTGGTGCACCGCGACCTCCAGGCACCCCGGAGTTTCTGAAAAAAAATTTTCTGCGATTTTCACGAAACCACTTTTCTTCAACTTGATTTGGGCTAAAACTCCATCCCTGAAAATAAAAATTCTCTGAGTAGTGTGGAAATGCTGATCCTTACCCTACCTGGGGTGTCCACTGAGCATTTCCGCGAACTCTGTCTGAAGTTCTCTGGGCATGGGATTTTGACATGTTCCCCAAACCAAAAGGAATGAGTGGGAAACAATCATGGAAACAGATAGAAGCACTTGCATTTGAATGAGTTTCAAGCATGCTTGGGTATACGTGTGATCTGAGTGACTCAGTTTTGGAATACAACTGTCGCATTGTGCACCGCGACCTCCAGGCACCCCGGAGTTTCTGAAAAAATTTTTTCTGCGATTTTCACGAAACCACTTTCTTTCAACTTGATTTGGGCAAAAAATCCATCCCTGAAAAAAAATATTCTCTGAGTAGTGTGGAAATGCTGATCCTTACCCTACCTGGGGTGTCCACTGAGTATTCCGCGAACTCTATCTGAAGTTCACTGGGCATGGGATTTTGAAATGTTCCCCAAACCAAAAGGAATGAGGGGGAAACAATAATGGAAACAGATAGAAACACTGGCATTTGAATGAGTTTCAAGCATGCTTGGGTATTCGTGTGATCTGAGTGACTCAGTTTTGGAATACAACTGTCGCGTGGTGCACCGCGACCTCCAGGCACCCCGGAGTTTCTGAAAAAAAATTTTCTGCGATTTTCACGAAACCACTTTTCTTCAACTTGATTTGGGCTAAAACTCCATTCCTGAAAATAAAAATTCTCTGAGTATTGTGGAAATGCTGATCCTTACCCTACCTGGGGTGTCCACTGAGCATTTCCGCGAACTCTATCTGAAGTTCTCTGGGCATGGTATTTTGACATGTTCCCCAAACCAAAAGGAATAAGTGGGAAACAATCATGTAAACAGATAGAAGCACTTGCATTTGAATGAGTTTCAAGCATGCTTGGGTATTCGTGTGATCTGAGTGACTCAGTTTTGGAATACAAATGTCGCGTGGTGCACCGAGACCTCCAGGCACCCCGTTGTTTCTGAAAAAAAATTTTCTGCGATTTTCACGAAACCACTTTTCTTCAACTTGATTTGGGCTAAAACTCCATCCCTGAAAATAAAAATTCTCTGAGTAGTGTGGAAATGCTGATCCTTACCCTACCTGGGGTGTCCACTGAGCATTTCCGCGAACTCTGTCTGAAGTTCTCTGGGCATGGGATTTTGACATGTTCCCCAAACCAAAAGGATTGAGTGGGAAACAATCATGGAAACAGATAGAAGCACTTGCATTTGAATGAATTTCAAGCATGCTTGCGTATTCGTGTGATCTGAGTGACTAAGTTTTGGAATACAACTGTCGCGTGGTGCACCGCGACCTCCAGGCACCCCGGAGTTTCTGAAAAAAAATTTTCTGCGATTTTCACGAAACCACTTTTCTTCAACTTGATTTGGGCTAAAAATCCATCCCTGAAAATAAAAATTCTCTGAGTAGTGTGGAAATGCTGATCATTATCCTACCTGGGGAGTCCACTGAGCATTTCCGCGAACTCTATCTGAAGTTCTCTGGGCATGGGATTTTGACATGTTCCCCAAACCAAAAGGAATAAGTGGGAAACAATCAAGGAAACAGATAGAAGCACTTGCATTTGAATGAGTTTCAAGCATGCTTGGGTATTCGTGTGATCTGAGTGACTCAGTTTTGGAATTCAACTGTCGCGTGGTGCACCGTGACCTCCAGGCACCCCGGAGTTTCTGAAAAAAAATTTTCTGCGATTTTCACGAAACCACTTTTCTTCAACTTGATTTGGGCTAAAAATCCATCCCTGAAAATGAAAATTCTCTGAGTAGTGTGGAAATGCTGATCCTTACCCTACCTGGGGTGTCCACTGAGCATTTCCGCGAACTCTATCTGAAGTTCTCTGGGCATGGAATTTTGACATATTCCCCAAACCAAAAGGAATAAGTGGGAAACAATCAAGGAAAAAGATAGAAACACTTTTATTTGAATGAATTTCAAGCATGCTTGGGTATTCGTGTGATCTGAGTGACTCTGTTTTGGAATACAACTGTCGCGTGGTGCACCGTGGCCTCCAGGCACCCCGGAGTTTCTGAAAAAAAATGTTCTGCGATTTTCACGAAACCACTTTTCTTCAACTTGATTTGGGCTAAAAATCCATCCCTAAAAATAAAAACTCTCTGAGTAGTGTGGAAATCCTGATCCTTACCCTACCTGGGGTGTCCACTGAGCATTTCCACGAACTCTATCTGAAGTTCTCTGGGCATGGTATTTTGACATGTTCCCCAAACCAAAAGGAATGAGTGGGAAACAATCATGGAAACAGATAGAAGCACTTGCATTTGAATGAGTTTCAAGCATGCTTGGGTATTCGTGTGATCTGAGTGACTCAGTTTTGGAATACAACTGTCGCGTGGTGCACCGCGACCTCCAGGCACCCCGGAGTTTCTGAAAAAAAATTTTCTGCGATTTTCACGAAACCACTTTTCTTCAACTTGATTTGGGCTAAAAATCCATCCCTGAAAATAAAAATTCTCTGAGTAGTGTGGAAATGCTGATCCTTACCCTACCTGGGGAGTCCACTGAGCATTTCCGCGAACTCTAGTTGAAGTTCTCTGGGCATGGGATTTTGACATGTTCCCCAAACCAAAAGGAATGAGTGGGAAACAATCATGGAAACAGATAGAAGCACTTGCATTTGAATGAGTTTCAAGCATGCTTGGGTATTCGTGTGATCTGAGTGACTCAGTTTTGGAATACAACTGTCGCGTGGTGCACCGCGACCTCCAGGCACCCCGGAGTTTCTGAAAAAAAAATTTCTGCGATTTTCACGAAACCACTTTTCTTCAACTTGATTTGGGCTAAAACTGCATCCCTGAAAATAAAAATTCTCTGAGTAGTGTGGAAATGCTGATCCTTACCCTACCTGGGGTGTCCACTGAGTATTCCGCGAACTCTATCTGAAGTTCTCTGGGCATGGGATTTTGAAATGTTCCCCAAACCAAAAGGAATAAGTGGGAAACAGTCAAGGAAACAGATAGAAGCACTTGCATTTGAATGAGTTTCAAGCATGCTTGGGTATTCGTGTGATCTGAGTGACTCAGTTTTGGAATACAACTGTCGCGTGGTGCACCGCGACCTCCAGGCACCCCGGAGTTTCTGAAAATAAATTTTCTGCGATTTTCACGAAACCACTGTTCTTCAACTTGATTTGGGCTAACAATCCATCCCTAAAAATAAAAACTCTCTGAGTAGTGTGGAAATGCTGATCCTTACCCTACCTGGGGTGTCCACTGAGCATTTCCACGAACTCTATCTGAAGTTCTCTGGGCATGGTATTTTGACATGTTCCCCAAACCAAAAGGAATGAGTGGGAAACAATCATGGAAACAGATAGAAGCACTTGCATTTGAATGAGTTTCAAGCATGCTTGGGTATTCGTGTGATCTGAGTGACTCAGTTTTGGAATACAACTGTCGCGTGGTGCACCGCGACCTCCAGGCACCCCGGAGTTTCTGAAAAAAAAAATTCTGCGATTTTCACGAAACCACTTTTCTTCAACTTGATTTGGGCTAAAACTCCATCCCTGAAAATAAAAATTCTCTGAGTAGTGTGGAAATGCTGATCCTTACCCTACCTGGGGTGTCCACTGAGTATTCCGCGAACTCTATCTGAAGTTCTCTGGGCATGGGATTTTGAAATGTTCCCCAAACCAAAAGGATTGAGTGGGAAACAATCATGGAAACAGATAGAAGCACTTGCATTTGAATGAGTTTCAAGCATGCTTGGGTATTCGTGTGATCTGAGTGACTCAGTTTTGGAATACAACTGTCGCGTGGTGCACCGCGACCTCCAGGCACCCCGGAGTTTCTGAAAAAAAATTTTCTGCGATTTTCACGAAACCACTTTTCTTCAACTTGATTTGGGCTAAAAATCCATCTCTGAAAATAAAAATTCTCTGAGTAGTGTGGAAATGCTGATCCTTACCCTACCTGGGGAGTCCACTGAGCATTTCCGCGAACTCTAGCTGAAGTTCTCTGGGCATGGGATTTTGACATGTTCCCCAAACCAAAAGGAATGAGTGGGAAAAAATCATGGAAACAGATAGAAGCACTTGCATTCGAATGAGTTTCAAGCATGCTTGGGTATTCGTGTGATCTGAGTGACTCAGTTTCGGAATACAACTGTCGCGTGGTGCACCGCGACCTCCAGGCACCCCGGAGTTTCTGAAAAAAAAATTTCTGCGATTTTCACGAAACCACTTTTCTTCAACTTGATTTGGGCTAAAACTCCATCCCTGAAAATAAAAATTCTCTGAGTAGTGTGGAAATGCTGATCCTTACCCTACCTGGGGTGTCCACTGAGTATTCCGCGAACTCTATCTGAAGTTCTCTGGGCATGGGATTTTGAAATGTTCCCCAAACCAAAAGGATTGAGTGGGAAACAATCATGGAAACAGATAGAAGCACTTGCATTTGAATGAGTTTCAAGCATGCTTGGGTATTCGTGTGATCTGAGTGACTCAGTTTTGGAATACAACTGTCGCGTGGTGCACCGCGACCTCCAGGCACCCCGGAGTTTCTGAAAAAAAAATTTTCTGCGATTTTCACGAAACCACTTTTCTTCAACTTGATTTGGGCTAAAAATCCATCTCTGAAAATAAAAATTCTCTGAGTAGTGTGGAAATGCTGATCCTTACCCTACCTGGGGAGTCCACTGAGCATTTCCGCGAACTCTAGTTGAAGTTCTCTGGGCATGGGATTTTGACATGTTCCCCAAACCAAAAGGAATGAGTGGGAAAAAATCATGGAAACAGATAGAAGCACTTGCATTCGAATGAGTTTCAAGCATGCTTGGGTATTCGTGTGATCTGAGTGACTCAGTTTTGGAATACAACTGTCGCGTGGTGCACCGCGACCTCCAGGCACCCCGGAGTTTCTGAAAAAAAATTTTCTGCGATTTTCATGAAACCACTTTTCTTCAACTTGATTTGGGCTAAAAATCCATTCCTGAAAATAAAAATTCTCTGAGTAGTGTGGAAATGCTGATCCTTACCCTACCTGGGGTGTCCACTGAGCATTTCCGCGAACTCTATCTGAAGTTCTCTGGGCATGGGATTTTGAAATGTTCCCCAAACCAAAAGGAATAAGTGGGAATCAATCAAGGAAACAGATAGAAGCACTTGCATTTGAATGAGTTTCAAGCATGCTTGGGTATTCGTGTGATCTGAGTGACTCAGTTTTGGAATACAAATGTCGCGTGGTGCACCGCGACCTCCAGGCACCCCGGAGTTTCTGAAAAAAAATTTTCTGTGATTTTCACGAAACCACTTTTCTTCAACTTGATTTGGGCTAAAACTCCATCCCTGAAAATAAAAATTCTCTGAGTAGTGTGGAAATGCTGATCCTTACCCTACCTGGGGTGTCCACTGAGCATTTCCGCGAACTCTGTCTGAAGTTCTCTGGGCATGGGATTTTGACATGTTCCCCAAACCAAAAGGAATGAGTGGGAAACAATCATGGAAACAGATAGAAGCACTTGCATTTGAATGAGTTTCAAGCATGCTTGGGTATACGTGTGATCTGAGTGACTCAGTTTTGGAATACAACTGTCGCATTGTGCACCGCGACCTCCAGGCACCCCGGAGTTTCTGAAAAAATTTTTTCTGCGATTTTCACGAAACCACTTTCTTTCAACTTGATTTGGGCAAAAAATCCATCCCTGAAAAAAAATATTCTCTGAGTAGTGTGGAAATGCTGATCCTTACCCTACCTGGGGTGTCCACTGAGTATTCCGCGAACTCTATCTGAAGTTCTCTGGGCATGGGATTTTGAAATGTTCCCCAAACCAAAAGGAATGAGGGGGAAACAATAATGGAAACAGATAGAAACACTGGCATTTGAATGAGTTTCAAGCATGCTTGGGTATTCGTGTGATCTGAGTGACTCAGTTTTGGAATACAACTGTCGCGTGGTGCACCGCGACCTCCAGGCACCCCGGAGTTTCTGAAAAAAAATTTTCTGCGATTTTCACGAAACCACTTTTCTTCAACTTGATTTGGGCTAAAACTCCATTCCTGAAAATAAAAATTCTCTGAGTATTGTGGAAATGCTGATCCTTACCCTACCTGGGGTGTCCACTGAGCATTTCCGCGAACTCTATCTGAAGTTCTCTGGGCATGGTATTTTGACATGTTCCCCAAACCAAAAGGAATAAGTGGGAAACAATCATGTAAACAGATAGAAGCACTTGCATTCGAATGAGTTTCAAGCATGCTTGGGTATTCGTGTGATCTGAGTGACTCAGTTTTGGAATACAAATGTCGCGTGGTGCACCGAGACCTCCAGGCACCCCGTTGTTTCTGAAAAAAAATTTTCTGCGATTTTCACGAAACCACTTTTCTTCAACTTGATTTGGGCTAAAACTCCATCCCTGAAAATAAAAATTCTCTGAGTAGTGTGGAAATGCTGATCCTTACCCTACCTGGGGTGTCCACTGAGCATTTCCGCGAACTCTGTCTGAAGTTCTCTGGGCATGGGATTTTGACATGTTCCCCAAACCAAAAGGATTGAGTGGGAAACAATCATGGAAACAGATAGAAGCACTTGCATTTGAATGAATTTCAAGCATGCTTGCGTATTCGTGTGATCTGAGTGACTAAGTTTTGGAATACAACTGTCGCGTGGTGCACCGCGACCTCCAGGCACCCCGGAGTTTCTGAAAAAAAATTTTCTGCGATTTTCACGAAACCACTTTTCTTCAACTTGATTTGGGCTAAAAATCCATCCCTGAAAATAAAAATTCTCTGAGTAGTGTGGAAATGCTGATCATTATCCTACCTGGGGAGTCCACTGAGCATTTCCGCGAACTCTATCTGAAGTTCTCTGGGCATGGGATTTTGACATGTTCCCCAAACCAAAAGGAATAAGTGGGAAACAATCAAGGAAACAGATAGAAGCACTTGCATTTGAATGAGTTTCAAGCATGCTTGGGTATTCGTGTGATCTGAGTGACTCAGTTTTGGAATTCAACTGTCGCGTGGTGCACCGCGACCTCCAGGCACCCCGGAGTTTCTGAAAAAAAATTTTCTGCGATTTTCACGAAACCACTTTTCTTCAACTTGATTTGGGCTAAAAATCCATCCCTGAAAATGAAAATTCTCTGAGTAGTGTGGAAATCCTGATCCTTACCCTACCTGGGGTGTCCACTGAGCATTTCCGCGAACTCTATCTGAAGTTCTCTGGGCATGGAATTTTGACATATTCCCCAAACCAAAAGGAATAAGTGGGAAACAATCAAGGAAAAAGATAGAAACACTTTTATTTGAATGAATTTCAAGCATGCTTGGGTATTCGTGTGATCTGAGTGACTCTGTTTTGGAATACAACTGTCGCGTGGTGCACCGTGGCCTCCAGGCACCCCGGAGTTTCTGAAAAAAAATGTTCTGCGATTTTCACGAAACCACTTTTCTTCAACTTGATTTGGGCTAAAAATCCATCCCTAAAAATAAAAACTCTCTGAGTAGTGTGGAAATCCTGATCCTTACCCTACCTGGGGTGTCCACTGAGCATTTCCACGAACTCTATCTGAAGTTCTCTGGGCATGGTATTTTGACATGTTCCCCAAACCAAAAGGAATGAGTGGGAAACAATCATGGAAACAGATAGAAGCACTTGCATTTGAATGAGTTTCAAGCATGCTTGGGTATTCGTGTGATCTGAGTGACTCAGTTTTGGAATACAACTGTCGCGTGGTGCACCGCGACCTCCAGGCACCCCGGAGTTTCTGAAAAAAAATTTTCTGCGATTTTCACGAAACCACTTTTCTTCAACTTGATTTGGGCTAAAAATCCATCCCTGAAAATAAAAATTCTCTGAGTAGTGTGGAAATGCTGATCCTTACCCTACCTGGGGAGTCCACTGAGCATTTCCGCGAACTCTAGTTGAAGTTCTCTGGGCATGGGATTTTGACATGTTCCCCAAACCAAAAGGAATGAGTGGGAAACAATCATGGAAACAGATAGAAGCACTTGCATTTGAATGAGTTTCAAGCATGCTTGGGTATTCGTGTGATCTGAGTGACTCAGTTTTGGAATACAACTGTCGCGTGGTGCACCGCGACCTCCAGGCACCCCGGAGTTTCTGAAAAAAAAATTTCTGCGATTTTCACGAAACCACTTTTCTTCAACTTGATTTGGGCTAAAACTCCATCCCTGAAAATAAAAATTCTCTGAGTAGTGTGGAAATGCTGATCCTTACCCTACCTGGGGTGTCCACTGAGTATTCCGCGAACTCTATCTGAAGTTCTCTGGGCATGGGATTTTGAAATGTTCCCCAAACCAAAAGGATTGAGTGGGAAACAATCATGGAAACAGATAGAAGCACTTGCATTTGAATGAGTTTCAAGCATGCTTGGGTATTCGTGTGATCTGAGTGACTCAGTTTTGGAATACAACTGTCGCGTGGTGCACCGCGACCTCCAGGCACCCCGGAGTTTCTGAAAAAAAATTTTCTGCGATTTTCACGAAACCACTTTTCTTCAACTTGATTTGGGCTAAAAATCCATCTCTGAAAATAAAAATTCTCTGAGTAGTGTGGAAATGCTGATCCTTACCCTACCTGGGGAGTCCACTGAGCATTTCCGCGAACTCTAGCTGAAGTTCTCTGGGCATGGGATTTTGACATGTTCCCCAAACCAAAAGGAATGAGTGGGAAAAAATCATGGAAACAGATAGAAGCACTTGCATTCGAATGAGTTTCAAGCATGCTTGGGTATTCGTGTGATCTGAGTGACTCAGTTTCGGAATACAACTGTCGCGTGGTGCACCGCGACCTCCAGGCACCCCGGAGTTTCTGAAAAAAAAATTTCTGCGATTTTCACGAAACCACTTTTCTTCAACTTGATTTGGGCTAAAACTCCATCCCTGAAAATAAAAATTCTCTGAGTAGTGTGGAAATGCTGATCCTTACCCTACCTGGGGTGTCCACTGAGTATTCCGCGAACTCTATCTGAAGTTCTCTGGGCATGGGATTTTGAAATGTTCCCCAAACCAAAAGGATTGAGTGGGAAACAATCATGGAAACAGATAGAAGCACTTGCATTTGAATGAGTTTCAAGCATGCTTGGGTATTCGTGTGATCTGAGTGACTCAGTTTTGGAATACAACTGTCGCGTGGTGCACCGCGACCTCCAGGCACCCCGGAGTTTCTGAAAAAAAAATTTTCTGCGATTTTCACGAAACCACTTTTCTTCAACTTGATTTGGGCTAAAAATCCATCTCTGAAAATAAAAATTCTCTGAGTAGTGTGGAAATGCTGATCCTTACCCTACCTGGGGAGTCCACTGAGCATTTCCGCGAACTCTAGTTGAAGTTCTCTGGGCATGGGATTTTGACATGTTCCCCAAACCAAAAGGAATGAGTGGGAAAAAATCATGGAAACAGATAGAAGCACTTGCATTCGAATGAGTTTCAAGCATGCTTGGGTATTCGTGTGATCTGAGTGACTCAGTTTTGGAATACAACTGTCGCGTGGTGCACCGCGACCTCCAGGCACCCCGGAGTTTCTGAAAAAAAATTTTCTGCGATTTTCATGAAACCACTTTTCTTCAACTTGATTTGGGCTAAAAATCCATTCCTGAAAATAAAAATTCTCTGAGTAGTGTGGAAATGCTGATCCTTACCCTACCTGGGGTGTCCACTGAGCATTTCCGCGAACTCTATCTGAAGTTCTCTGGGCATGGGATTTTGAAATGTTCCCCAAACCAAAAGGAATAAGTGGGAATCAATCAAGGAAACAGATAGAAGCACTTGCATTTGAATGAGTTTCAAGCATGCTTGGGTATTCGTGTGATCTGAGTGACTCAGTTTTGGAATACAAATGTCGCGTGGTGCACCGCGACCTCCAGGCACCCCGGAGTTTCTGAAAAAAAATTTTCTGCGATTTTCACGAAACCACTTTTCTTCAACTTGATTTGGGCTAAAACTCCATCCCTGAAAATAAAAATTCTCTGAGTAGTGTGGAAATGCTGATCCTTACCCTACCTGGGGTGTCCACTGAGCATTTCCGCGAACTCTGTCTGAAGTTCTCTGGGCATGGGATTTTGACATGTTCCCCAAACCAAAAGGAATGAGTGGGAAACAATCATGGAAACAGATAGAAGCACTTGCATTTGAATGAGTTTCAAGCATGCTTGGGTATACGTGTGATCTGAGTGACTCAGTTTTGGAATACAACTGTCGCATTGTGCACCGCGACCTCCAGGCACCCCGGAGTTTCTGAAAAAATTTTTTCTGCGATTTTCACGAAACCACTTTCTTTCAACTTGATTTGGGCAAAAAATCCATCCCTGAAAAAAAATATTCTCTGAGTAGTGTGGAAATGCTGATCCTTACCCTACCTGGGGTGTCCACTGAGTATTCCGCGAACTCTATCTGAAGTTCTCTGGGCATGGGATTTTGAAATGTTCCCCAAACCAAAAGGAATGAGGGGGAAACAATAATGGAAACAGATAGAAACACTGGCATTTGAATGAGTTTCAAGCATGCTTGGGTATTCGTGTGATCTGAGTGACTCAGTTTTGGAATACAACTGTCGCGTGGTGCACCGCGACCTCCAGGCACCCCGGAGTTTCTGAAAAAAAATTTTCTGCGATTTTCACGAAACCACTTTTCTTCAACTTGATTTGGGCTAAAACTCCATTCCTGAAAATAAAAATTCTCTGAGTATTGTGGAAATGCTGATCCTTACCCTACCTGGGGTGTCCACTGAGCATTTCCGCGAACTCTATCTGAAGTTCTCTGGGCATGGTATTTTGACATGTTCCCCAAACCAAAAGGAATAAGTGGGAAACAATCATGTAAACAGATAGAAGCACTTGCATTCGAATGAGTTTCAAGCATGCTTGGGTATTCGTGTGATCTGAGTGACTCAGTTTTGGAATACAAATGTCGCGTGGTGCACCGAGACCTCCAGGCACCCCGTTGTTTCTGAAAAAAAATTTTCTGCGATTTTCACGAAACCACTTTTCTTCAACTTGATTTGGGCTAAAACTCCATCCCTGAAAATAAAAATTCTCTGAGTAGTGTGGAAATGCTGATCCTTACCCTACCTGGGGTGTCCACTGAGCATTTCCGCGAACTCTGTCTGAAGTTCTCTGGGCATGGGATTTTGACATGTTCCCCAAACCAAAAGGATTGAGTGGGAAACAATCATGGAAACAGATAGAAGCACTTGCATTTGAATGAATTTCAAGCATGCTTGCGTATTCGTGTGATCTGAGTGACTAAGTTTTGGAATACAACTGTCGCGTGGTGCACCGCGACCTCCAGGCACCCCGGAGTTTCTGAAAAAAAATTTTCTGCGATTTTCACGAAACCACTTTTCTTCAACTTGATTTGGGCTAAAAATCCATCCCTGAAAATAAAAATTCTCTGAGTAGTGTGGAAATGCTGATCATTATCCTACCTGGGGAGTCCACTGAGCATTTCCGCGAACTCTATCTGAAGTTCTCTGGGCATGGGATTTTGACATGTTCCCCAAACCAAAAGGAATAAGTGGGAAACAATCAAGGAAACAGATAGAAGCACTTGCATTTGAATGAGTTTCAAGCATGCTTGGGTATTCGTGTGATCTGAGTGACTCAGTTTTGGAATTCAACTGTCGCGTGGTGCACCGCGACCTCCAGGCACCCCGGAGTTTCTGAAAAAAAATTTTCTGCGATTTTCACGAAACCACTTTTCTTCAACTTGATTTGGGCTAAAAATCCATCCCTGAAAATGAAAATTCTCTGAGTAGTGTGGAAATCCTGATCCTTACCCTACCTGGGGTGTCCACTGAGCATTTCCGCGAACTCTATCTGAAGTTCTCTGGGCATGGAATTTTGACATATTCCCCAAACCAAAAGGAATAAGTGGGAAACAATCAAGGAAAAAGATAGAAACACTTTTATTTGAATGAATTTCAAGCATGCTTGGGTATTCGTGTGATCTGAGTGACTCTGTTTTGGAATACAACTGTCGCGTGGTGCACCGTGGCCTCCAGGCACCCCGGAGTTTCTGAAAAAAAATGTTCTGCGATTTTCACGAAACCACTTTTCTTCAACTTGATTTGGGCTAAAAATCCATCCCTAAAAATAAAAACTCTCTGAGTAGTGTGGAAATCCTGATCCTTACCCTACCTGGGGTGTCCACTGAGCATTTCCACGAACTCTATCTGAAGTTCTCTGGGCATGGTATTTTGACATGTTCCCCAAACCAAAAGGAATGAGTGGGAAACAATCATGGAAACAGATAGAAGCACTTGCATTTGAATGAGTTTCAAGCATGCTTGGGTATTCGTGTGATCTGAGTGACTCAGTTTTGGAATACAACTGTCGCGTGGTGCACCGCGACCTCCAGGCACCCCGGAGTTTCTGAAAAAAAATTTTCTGCGATTTTCACGAAACCACTTTTCTTCAACTTGATTTGGGCTAAAAATCCATCCCTGAAAATAAAAATTCTCTGAGTAGTGTGGAAATGCTGATCCTTACCCTACCTGGGGAGTCCACTGAGCATTTCCGCGAACTCTAGTTGAAGTTCTCTGGGCATGGGATTTTGACATGTTCCCCAAACCAAAAGGAATGAGTGGGAAACAATCATGGAAACAGATAGAAGCACTTGCATTTGAATGAGTTTCAAGCATGCTTGGGTATTCGTGTGATCTGAGTGACTCAGTTTTGGAATACAACTGTCGCGTGGTGCACCGCGACCTCCAGGCACCCCGGAGTTTCTGAAAAAAAAATTTCTGCGATTTTCACGAAACCACTTTTCTTCAACTTGATTTGGGCTAAAACTGCATCCCTGAAAATAAAAATTCTCTGAGTAGTGTGGAAATGCTGATCCTTACCCTACCTGGGGTGTCCACTGAGTATTCCGCGAACTCTATCTGAAGTTCTCTGGGCATGGGATTTTGAAATGTTCCCCAAACCAAAAGGAATAAGTGGGAAACAGTCAAGGAAACAGATAGAAGCACTTGCATTTGAATGAGTTTCAAGCATGCTTGGGTATTCGTGTGATCTGAGTGACTCAGTTTTGGAATACAACTGTCGCGTGGTGCACCGCGACCTCCAGGCACCCCGGAGTTTCTGAAAATAAATTTTCTGCGATTTTCACGAAACCACTGTTCTTCAACTTGATTTGGGCTAACAATCCATCCCTAAAAATAAAAACTCTCTGAGTAGTGTGGAAATGCTGATCCTTACCCTACCTGGGGTGTCCACTGAGCATTTCCACGAACTCTATCTGAAGTTCTCTGGGCATGGTATTTTGACATGTTCCCCAAACCAAAAGGAATGAGTGGGAAACAATCATGGAAACAGATAGAAGCACTTGCATTTGAATGAGTTTCAAGCATGCTTGGGTATTCGTGTGATCTGAGTGACTCAGTTTTGGAATACAACTGTCGCGTGGTGCACCGCGACCTCCAGGCACCCCGGAGTTTCTGAAAAAAAAAATTCTGCGATTTTCACGAAACCACTTTTCTTCAACTTGATTTGGGCTAAAACTCCATCCCTGAAAATAAAAATTCTCTGAGTAGTGTGGAAATGCTGATCCTTACCCTACCTGGGGTGTCCACTGAGTATTCCGCGAACTCTATCTGAAGTTCTCTGGGCATGGGATTTTGAAATGTTCCCCAAACCAAAAGGATTGAGTGGGAAACAATCATGGAAACAGATAGAAGCACTTGCATTTGAATGAGTTTCAAGCATGCTTGGGTATTCGTGTGATCTGAGTGACTCAGTTTTGGAATACAACTGTCGCGTTGTGCACCGCGACCTCCAGGCACCCCGGAGTTTCTGAAAAAAAATTTTCTGCGATTTTCACGAAACCACTTTTCTTCAACTTGATTTGGGCTAAAAATCCATCTCTGAAAATAAAAATTCTCTGAGTAGTGTGGAAATGCTGATCCTTACCCTACCTGGGGAGTCCACTGAGCATTTCCGCGAACTCTAGCTGAAGTTCTCTGGGCATGGGATTTTGACATGTTCCCCAAACCAAAAGGAATGAGTGGGAAAAAATCATGGAAACAGATAGAAGCACTTGCATTCGAATGAGTTTCAAGCATGCTTGGGTATTCGTGTGATCTGAGTGACTCAGTTTTGGAATACAACTGTCGCGTGGTGCACCGCGACCTCCAGGCACCCCGGAGTTTCTGAAAAAAAATTTTCTGCGATTTTCATGAAACCACTTTTCTTCAACTTGATTTGGGCTAAAAATCCATTCCTGAAAATAAAAATTCTCTGAGTAGTGTGGAAATGCTGATCCTTACCCTACCTGGGGTGTCCACTGAGCATTTCCGCGAACTCTATCTGAAGTTCTCTGGGCATGGGATTTTGAAATGTTCCCCAAACCAAAAGGAATAAGTGGGAATCAATCAAGGAAACAGATAGAAGCACTTGCATTTGAATGAGTTTCAAGCATGCTTGGGTATTCGTGTGATCTGAGTGACTCAGTTTTGGAATACAAATGTCGCGTGGTGCACCGCGACCTCCAGGCACCCCGGAGTTTCTGAAAAAAAATTTTCTGCGATTTTCACGAAACCACTTTTCTTCAACTTGATTTGGGCTAAAACTCCATCCCTGAAAATAAAAATTCTCTGAGTAGTGTGGAAATGCTGATCCTTACCCTACCTGGGGTGTCCACTGAGCATTTCCGCGAACTCTGTCTGAAGTTCTCTGGGCATGGGATTTTGACATGTTCCCCAAACCAAAAGGAATGAGTGGGAAACAATCATGGAAACAGATAGAAGCACTTGCATTTGAATGAGTTTCAAGCATGCTTGGGTATACGTGTGATCTGAGTGACTCAGTTTTGGAATACAACTGTCGCATTGTGCACCGCGACCTCCAGGCACCCCGGAGTTTCTGAAAAAATTTTTTCTGCGATTTTCACGAAACCACTTTCTTTCAACTTGATTTGGGCAAAAAATCCATCCGTGAAAAAAAATATTCTCTGAGTAGTGTGGAAATGCTGATCCTTACCCTACCTGGGGTGTCCACTGAGTATTCCGCGAACTCTATCTGAAGTTCTCTGGGCATGGGATTTTGAAATGTTCCCCAAACCAAAAGGAATGAGGGGGAAACAATAATGGAAACAGATAGAAACACTGGCATTTGAATGAGTTTCAAGCATGCTTGGGTATTCGTGTGATCTGAGTGACTCAGTTTTGGAATACAACTGTCGCGTGGTGCACCGCGACCTCCAGGCACCCCGGAGTTTCTGAAAAAAAATTTTCTGCGATTTTCACGAAACCACTTTTCTTCAACTTGATTTGGGCTAAAACTCCATTCCTGAAAATAAAAATTCTCTGAGTATTGTGGAAATGCTGATCCTTACCCTACCTGGGGTGTCCACTGAGCATTTCCGCGAACTCTATCTGAAGTTCTCTGGGCATGGTATTTTGACATGTTCCCCAAACCAAAAGGAATAAGTGGGAAACAATCATGTAAACAGATAGAAGCACTTGCATTTGAATGAGTTTCAAGCATGCTTGGGTATTCGTGTGATCTGAGTGACTCAGTTTTGGAATACAAATGTCGCGTGGTGCACCGAGACCTCCAGGCACCCCGTTGTTTCTGAAAAAAAATTTTCTGCGATTTTCACGAAACCACTTTTCTTCAACTTGATTTGGGCTAAAACTCCATCCCTGAAAATAAAAATTCTCTGAGTAGTGTGGAAATGCTGATCCTTACCCTACCTGGGGTGTCCACTGAGCATTTCCGCGAACTCTGTCTGAAGTTCTCTGGGCATGGGATTTTGACATGTTCCCCAAACCAAAAGGAATGAGTGGGAAACAATCATGGAAACAGATAAAAGCACTTGCATTTGAATGAGTTTCAAGCATGCTTGGGTATACGTGTGTTCTGAGTGACTCAGTTTTGGAATACAACTGTCGCGTTGTGCACCGCGACCTCCAGGCACCCCGGAGTTTCTGAAAAAAAAATTTCTGCGATTTTCACGAAACCACTTTCTTTCAACTTGATTTGGGCAAAAAATCCATCCCTGAAAAAAAAAATTCTCTGAGTAGTGTGGAAATGCTGATCCTTACCCTACCTGGGGTGTCCACTGAGTATTCCGCGAACTCTATCTGAAGTTCTCTGGGCATGGGATTTTGAAATGTTCCCCAAACCAAAAGGAATGAGGGGGAAACAATAATGGAAACAGATAGAAACACTTGCATTTGAATGAGTTTCAAGCATGCTTGGGTATTCGTGTGATCTGAGTGACTCAGTTTTGGAATACAACTGTCGCGTGGTGCACCGCGACCTCCAGGCACCCCGGAGTTTCTGAAAAAAAAAGTTTCTGCGATTTTCACGAAACCACTTTTCTTCAACTTGATTTGGGCTAAAAATCCATCCCTGAAAATAAAAATTCTCTGAGTAGTGTGGAAATGCTGATCCTTACCCTACCTGGGGTGTCCACTGAGTATTCCGCGAACTCTATCTGAAGTTCTCTGGGCATGGGATTTTGAAATGTTCCCCAAACCAAAAGGATTGAGTGGGAAACAATCATGGAAACAGATAGAAGCACTTGCATTTGAATGAATTTCAAGCATGCTTGCGTATTCGTGTGATCTGAGTGACTAAGTTTTGGAATACAACTGTCGCGTGGTGCACCGCGACCTCCAGGCACCCCGGAGTTTCTGAAAAAAATTTTTCTGCGATTTTCACGAAACCACTTTTCTTCAACTTGATTTGGGCTAAAAATCCATCCCTGAAAATAAAAATTCTCTGAGTAGTGTGGAAATGCTGATCATTATCCTACCTGGGGAGTCCACTGAGCATTTCCGCGAACTCTATCTGAAGTTCTCTGGGCATGGGATTTTGACATGTTCCCCAAACCAAAAGGAATAAGTGGGAAACAATCAAGGAAACAGATAGAAGCACTTGCATTTGAATGAGTTTCAAGCATGCTTGGGTATTCGTGTGATCTGAGTGACTCAGTTTTGGAATTCAACTGTCGCGTGGTGCACCGCGACCTCCAGGCACACCGGAGTTTCTGAAAAAAAATTTTCTGCGATTTTCACGAAACCACTTTTCTTCAACTTGATTTGGGCTAAAAATCCATCCCTGAAAATAAAAATTCTCTGAGTAGTGTGGAAATGCTGATCCTTACCCTACCTGGGGTGTCCACTGAGCATTTCCGCGAACTCTATCTGAAGTTCTCTGGGCATGGAATTTTGACATATTCCCCAAACCAAAAGGAATAAGTGGGAAACAATCAAGGAAAAAGATAGAAACACTTTTATTTGAATGAATTTCAAGCATGCTTGGGTATTCGTGTGATCTGAGTGACTCTGTTTTGGAATACAACTGTCGCGTGGTGCACCGTGGCCTCCAGGCACCCCGGAGTTTCTGAAAAAAATGTTCTGCGATTTTCACGAAACCACTTTTCTTCAACTTGATTTGGGCTAAAAATCCATCCCTAAAAATAAAAACTCTCTGAGTAGTGTGGAAATCCTGATCCTTACCCTACCTGGGGTGTCCACTGAGCATTTCCACGAACTCTATCTGAAGTTCTCTGGGCATGGTATTTTGACATGTTCCCCAAACCAAAAGGAATGAGTGGGAAACAATCATGGAAACAGATAGAAGCACTTGCATTTGAATGAGTTTCAAGCATGCTTGGGTATTCGTGTGATCTGAGTGACTCAGTTTTGGAATACAACTGTCGCGTGGTGCACCGCGACCTCCAGGCACCCCGGAGTTTCTGAAAAAAAAATTTCTGCGATTTTCACGAAACCACTTTTCTTCAACTTGATTTGGGCTAAAACTGCATCCCTGAAAATAAAAATTCTCTGAGTAGTGTGGAAATGCTGATCCTTACCCTACCTGGGGTGTCCACTGAGTATTCCGCGAACTCTATCTGAAGTTCTCTGGGCATGGGATTTTGACATGTTCCCCAAACCAAAAGGAATGAGTGGGAAACAATCAAGGAAACAGATAGAAGCACTTGCATTTGAATGAGTTTCAAGCATGCTTGGGTATTCGTGTGATCTGAGTGACTCAGTTTTGGAATACAACTGTCGCGTGGTGCACCGCGACCTCCTGGCACCCCGGAGTTTCTGAAAAAAAATGTTCTGCGATTTTCACGAAACCACTTTTCTTCAACATGATTTGGGCTAAAAATCCATCCCTGAAAATAAAAATTCTCGGAGTAGTGTGGAAATGCTGATCCTTACCCTACCTGGGGTGTCCACTGAGTATTCCGCGAACTCTATCTGAAGTTCTCTCGGCATGGGATTTTGAAATGTTCCCCAAACCAAAAGGAATAAGTGGGAAACAATCAAGGAAACAGATAGAATCACTTGCATTTGAATGAGTTTCAAGCATGCTTGGGTATTCGTGTGATCTGAGAGACTCAGTTTTGGAATACAACTGTCGCGTGGTGCACCGCGACCTCCAGGCACCCCGGAGTTTCTGAAAAAAAATTTTCTGCGATTTTCACGAAACCACTTTTCTTCAACTTGATTTGGGCTAAAAATCCATCCCTAAAAATAAAAACTCTCTGAGTAGTGTGGAAATCCTGATCCTTACCCTACCTGGGGTGTCCACTGAGCATTTCCACGAACTCTATCAGAAGTTCTCTGGGCATGGTATTTTGAAATGTTCCCCAAACCAAAAGGAATGAGTGGGAAACAATCATGGAAACAGATAGAAGCACTTGCATTTGAATGAGTTTCAAGCATGCTTGGGTATTCGTGTGATCTGAGTGACTCAGTTTTGGAATACAACTGTCGCGTGGTGCACCGCGACCTCCAGGCACCCCGGAGTTTCTGAAAAAAAAATTTCTGCGATTTTCACGAAACCACTTTTCTTCAACTTGATTTGGGCTAAAACTGCATCCCTGAAAATAAAAATTCTCTGAGTAGTGTGGAAATGCTGATCCTTACCCTACCTGGGGTGTCCACTGAGTATTCCGCGAACTCTATCTGAAGTTCTCTGGGCATGGGATTTTGAAATGTTCCCCAAACCAAAAGGAATAAGTGGGAAACAGTCAAGGAAACAGATAGAAGCACTTGCATTTGAATGAGTTTCAAGCATGCTTGGGTATTCGTGTGATCTGAGTGACTCAGTTTTGGAATACAACTGTCGCGTGGTGCACCGCGACCTCCAGGCACCCCGGAGTTTCTGAAAAAAAATTTTCTGCGATTTTCACGAAACCACTTTTCTTTAACATGATTTGGGCTAAAATTCCATCCGTAAAAATAAAAACTCTCTGAGTAGTGTGGAAATGCTGATCCTTACCCTACCTGGGGTGTCCACTGAGCATTTCCACGAACTCTATCTGAAGTTCTCTGGGCATGGTATTTTGACATGTTCCCCAAACCAAAAGGAATGAGTGGGAAACAATCATGGAAACAGATAGAAGCACTTGCATTTGAATGAGTTTCAAGCATGCTTGGGTATTCGTGTGATCTGAGTGACTCAGTTTTGGAATACAACTGTCGCGTGGTGCACCGCGACCTCCAGGCACCCCGGAGTTTCTGAAAAAAAATTTTCTGCGATTTTCACGAAACCACTTTTCTTCAACTTGATTTGGGTTAAAAATCCATCCCTGAAAATAAAAATTCTCTGAGTAATGTGGAAATGCTGATCCTTACCCTACCTGGGGAGTCCACTGAGCATTTCCGCGAACTCTAGTTGAAGTTCTCTGGGCATGGGATTTTGACATGTTCCCCAAACCAAAAGGAATGAGTGGGAAACAATCATGGAAACAGATAGAAGCACTTGCATTTGAATGAGTTTCAAGCATGCTTGGGTATTCGTGTGATCTGAGTGACTCAGTTTTGGAATACAACTGTCGCGTGGTGCACCGCGACCTCCAGGCACCCCGGAGTTTCTGAAAAAAAATTTTCTGCGATTTTCACGAAACCACTTTTCTTCAACTTGATTTGGGCTAAAAATCCATCCCTGAAAATAAAAATTCTATGAGTAGTGTGGAAATGCTGATCCTTACCCTACCTGGGGTGTCCACTGAGTATTCCGCGAACTCTATCTGAAGTTCTCTCGGCATGGGATTTTGAAATGTTCCCCAAACCAAAAGGAATAAGTGGGAAACAATCAAGGAAACAGATAGAATCACTTGCATTTTAATGAGTTTCAAGCATGCTTGGGTATTCGTGTGATCTGAGTGACTCAGTTTTGGAATACAACTGTCGTGTGGTGCACCGCGACCTCCAGGCACCCCGGAGTTTCTGAAAAAAAATTTTCTGCGATTTTCACGAAACCACTTTTCTTCAACATGATTTGGGCTAAAAATCCATCCCTGAAAATAAAAATTCTCGGAGTAGTGTGGAAATGCTGATCCTTACCCTACCTGGGGTGTCCACTGAGTATTCCGCGAACTCTATCTGAAGTTCTCTCGGCATGGGATTTTGAAATGTTCCCCAAACCAAAAGGAATAAGTGGGAAACAATCAAGGAAACAGATAGAATCACTTGCATTTTAATGAGTTTCAAGCATGCTTGGGTATTCGTGTGATCTGAGTGACTCAGTCTTGGAATACAACTGTCGTGTGGTGCACCGCGACCTCCAGGCACCCCGGAGTTTCTGAAAAAAAATTTTCTGCGATTTTCACGAAACCACTTTTCTTCAACATGATTTGGGCTAAAAATCCATCCCTGAAAATAAAAATTCTCGGAGTAGTGTGGAAATGCTGATCCTTACCCTACCTGGGGTGTCCACTGAGTATTCCGCGAACTCTATCTGAAGTTCTCTCGGCATGGGATTTTGAAATGTTCCCCAAACCAAAAGGAATAAGTGGGAAACAATCAAGGAAACAGATAGAAGCACTTGCATTTGAATGAGTTTCAAGCAAGCTTGGGTATTCGTGTGATCTGAGTGACTCAGTTTTATAATACAACTGTCGCGGGGTGCACCGCGACCTCCAGGCACCCCGGAGTTTCTGAAAAAAAATTTTCTGCGATTTTCACGAAACCACTTTTCTTCAACTTGATTTGGGCTAAAAATCCATCCCTGAAAATAAAAATTCTCTGAGTAGTGTGGAAATGCTGATCCTTACCCTACCTGGGGTGTCCACTGAGCATTTCCGCGAACTCTATCTGAAGTTCTCTGGGCATGGGATTTTGACATGTTCCCCAAACCAAAAGGAATAAGTGGGAAACAATCAAGGAAACAGATAGAAGCACTTGCATTTGAATGAGTTTCAAGCATGCTTGGGTATTCGTGTGATCTGAGTGACTCAGTTTTGGAATACAACTGTTGCGTGGTGCACCGCGACCTCCTGGCACCCCGGAGTTTCTGAAAAAAAATTTTCTGCGATTTTCACGAAACCACTTTTCTTCAACATGATTTGGGCTAAAAATCCATCCCTAAAAATAAAAACTCTCTGAGTAGTGTGGAAATGCTGATCCTTACCCTACCTGGGGTGTCCACTGAGCATTTCCACGAACTCTATCTGAAGTTCTCTGGGCATGGTATTTTGACATGTTCCCCAAACCAAAAGGAATGAGTGGGAAACAATCATGGAAACAGATAGAAGCACTTGCATTTGAATGAGTTTCAAGCATGCTTGGGTATTCGTGTGATCTGAGTGACTCAGTTTTGGAATACAACTGTCGCGTGGTGCACCGCGACCTCCAGGCACCCCGAAGTTTCTGAAAAGAAATGTTCTGCGATTTTCACGAAACCACTTTTCTTCAACTTGATTTGGGCAAAAAATCCATCCCTGAAAATAAAAATTCTCTGAGTAGTGTGGAAATGCTGATCCTTACCCTACCTGGGGTGTCCACTGAGCATTTCCGCGAACTCTATCTGAAGTTCTCTGGGCATGGTATTTTGACATGTTCCCCAAACCAAAAGGAATGAGTGGGAAACAATCATGGAAACAGATAGAAGCACTTGCATTTGAATGAGTTTCAAGCATGCTTGGGTATTCTTGTGATCTGAGTGACTCAGTTTTGGAATACAAATGTCGCGTGGTGCACCGCGACCTCCAGGCACCCCGGAGTTTCTGAAAAAAAATTTTCTGCGATTTTCACGAAACCACTTTTCTTCAACTTGATTTGGGCTAAAACTCCATCCCTGAAAATAAAAATTCTCTGAGTAGTGTGGAAATGCTGATCCTTACCCTACCTGGGGTGTCCACTGAGCATTTCCGCGAACTCTATCTGAAGTTCTCTGGGCATGGGATTTTGACATGTTCCCCAAACCAAAAGGAATGAGTGGGAAACAATCATGGAAACAGATAGAAGCACTTGCATTTGAAAGAGTTTCAAGCATGCTTGGGTATACGTGTGATCTGAGTGACTGAGTTTTGGAATACAACTGTCGCGTTGTGCACCGCGACCTCCAGGCACCCCGGAGTTTCTGAAAAAAAATTTTCTGCGATTTTCACGAAACCACTTTCCTTCAACTTGATTTGGGCAAAAAATCCATCCCTGAAAATAAAAATTCTCTGAGTAGTGTGGAAAAGCTGATCCTTACCCTACCTGGAGAGTCCACTGAGCATTTCCGCGAAGTCTAGTTGAAGTTCTCTGGGCATGGGATTTTGACATGTTCCCCAAACCAAAAGGAATGAGTGGGAAACAATCATGGAAACAGATAGAAGCACTTGCATTTGAATGAGTTTCAAGCATGCTTGGGTATTCGTGTGATCTGAGTGACTCAGTTTTATAATACAACTGTCGCGTGGTGCACCGCGACCTCCAGGCACCCCGGAGTTTCTGAAAAAAAATTTTCTGCGATTTTCACGAAACCACTTTTCTTCAACTTGATTTGGGCTAAAAATCCATCCCTGAAAATAAAAATTCTCTGAGTATTGTGGAAATGCTGATCCTTACCCTACCTGGGGTGTCCACTGAGCATTTCTGCGAACTCTATCTGAAGTTCTCTGGGCATGGTATTTTGACATGTTCCCCAAACCAAAAGGAATGAGTGGGAAACAATCATGGAAACAGATAGAAGCACTTGCATTTGAATGAGTTTCAAGCATGCTTGGGTATTCGTGTGATCTGAGTGACTCAGTTTTGGAATACAAATGTCGCGTGGTGCACCGCGACCTCCAGGCACCCCGGAGTTTCAGAAAAAAAATTTTCTGCGATTTTCACGAAACCACTTTTCTTCAACTTGATTTGGGCTAAAAATCCATCCCTAAAAATAAAAACTCTCTGAGTAGTGTGGAAATGCTGATCCTTACCCTACCTGGGGAGTCCACTGAGCATTTCCGCGAAGTCTAGTTGAAGTTCTCTGGGCATGGGATTTTGACATGTTCCCCAAACCAAAAGGAATGAGTGGGAAACAATCATGGAAACAGATAGAAACACTTGCATTTGAATGAGTTTCAAGCATGCTCGGGTATTCGTGTGATCTGAGTGACTCTGTTTTGGAATACAACTGTCGCGTGGTGCACCGCGACCTCCAGGCACCCCGGAGTTTCTGAAAAAAAATTTTCTGCGATTTTCACGAAACCACTTTTCTTCAACTTGATTTGGGCTAAAACTCCATCCCTGAAAATAAAAATTCTCTGAGTAGTGTGGAAATGCTGATCCTTACCCTACCTGAGGTGTCCACTGAGTATTCCGCGAACTCTATCTGAAGTTCTCTGGGCATGGGATTTTGAAATGTTCCCCAAACCAAAAGGAATGAGTGGGAAACAATCATGGAAACAGATAGAAGCACTTGCATTTGAATGAGTTTCAAGCATGCTTGGGTATACGTGTGATCTGAGTGACTCAGTTTTGGAATACAACTGTAGCGTTGTGCACAGCGACCTCCAGGCACCCCGGAGTTTCTGAAAAAAAATTTTCTGTGATTTTCACGAAACCACTTTACTTCAACTTGATTTGGGCAAAAAATCCATCCCTGAAAATAAAAATTCTCTGAGTAGTGTGGAAATGCTGATCCTTACCCTACCTGGGGTGTCCACTGAGTATTCCGCGAACTCTATCTGAAGTTCTCTGGGCATGGGATTTTGAAATGTTCCCCAAACCAAAAGGAATAAGTCGGAAACAATCAAGGAAACAGATAGAAGCACTTGCATTTGAATGAGTTTCAAGCATGCTTGGGTATTCGTGTGATCTGAGTGACTCAGTTTTGGAATACAACTGTCGCGTGGTGCACCGCGACCTCCTGGCACCCCGGAGTTTCTGAAAAAAAATTTTCTGCGATTTTCACGAAACCACTTTTCTTCAACATGATTTGGGCTAAAAATCCATCCGTAAAAATAAAAACTCTCTGAGTAGTGTGGAAATGCTGATCCTTACCCTACCTGGGGTGTCCACTGAGCATTTCCACGAACTCTATCTGAAGTTCTCTGGGCATGGTATTTTGACATGTTCCCCTAACCAAAAGGAATGAGTGGGAAACAATCATGGAAACATATAGAAGCACTTGCATTTGAATGAGTTTCAAGCATGCTTGGGTATTCGTGTGATCTGAGTGACTCAGTTTTGGAATTCAACTGTCGCGTGGTGCACCGCGACCTCCAGGCACCCCGGAGTTTCTGAAAAAAAATTTTCTGCGATTTTCACAAAACCACTTTTCTTCAACTTGATTTGGGTTAAAAATCCATCCCTGAAAATAAAAATTCTCTGAGTAATGTGGAAATGCTGATCCTTACCCTACCTGGGGAGTCCACTGAGCATTTCCGCGAACTCTAGTTGAAGTTCTCTGGGCATGGGATTTTGACATGTTCCCCAAACCAAAAGGAATGAGTGGGAAACAATCATGGAAACAGATAGAAGCACTTGCATTTGAATGAGTTTCAAGCATGCTTGGGTATTCGTGTGATCTGAGTGACTCAGTTTTGGAATACAACTGTCGCGTGGTGCACCGCGACCTCCAGGCACCCCGGAGTTTCTGAAAAAAAATTTTCTGCGATTTTCACGAAACCACTTTTCTTCAACTTGATTTGGGCTAAAAATCCATCCCTGAATATAAAAATTCTATGAGTAGTGTGGAAATGCTGATCCTTACCCTACCTGGGGAGTCCACTGAGCATTTCCGCGAAGTCTAGTTGAAGTTCTCTGGGCATGGGATTTTGACATGTTCCCCAAACCAAAAGGAATGAGTGGGAAACAATCATGGAAACAGATAGAAGCACTTGCATTTGAATGAGTTTCAAGCATGCTTGGGTATTCGTGTGATCTGAGTGACTCTGTTTTGGAATACAACTGTCGCGTTGTGCACTGCGACCTCCAGGCACCCCGGAGTTTCTGAAAAAAAATTTTCTGCGATTTTCACGAAACCACTTTTCTTCAACTTGATTTGGGCTAAAACTCCATCCCTGAAAATAAAAATTCTCTGAGTAATGTGGAAATGCTGATCCTTACCCTACCTGGGGAGTCCACTGAGCATTTCCGCGAACTCTAGTTGAAGTTCTCTGGGCATGGGATTTTGACATGTTCCCCAAACCAAAAGGAATGAGTGGGAAACAATCATGGAAACAGATAGAAGCACTTGCATTTGAATGAGTTTCAAGCATGCTTGGGTATTCGTGTGATCTGAGTGACTCAGTTTTGGAATACAACTGTCGCGTGGTGCACCGCGACCTCCAGGCACCCCGGAGTTTCTGAAAAAAAATTTTCTGCGATTTTCACGAAACCACTTTTCTTCAACTTGATTTGGGCTAAAAATCCATCCCTGAAAATAAAAATTCTATGAGTAGTGTGGAAATGCTGATCCTTACCCTACCTGGGGTGTCCACTGAGCATTTCGGCGAACTCTATCTGAAGTTCTCTGGGCATGGGATTTTGACATGTTCCCCAAACCAAAAGGAATGAGTGGGAAACAATCATGGAAACAGATAGAAGCACTTGCATTTGAATGAGTTTCAAGCATGCTTGGGTATTCGTGTGATCTGAGTGACTCAGTTTTGGAATTCAACTGTCGCGTGGTGCACCGCGACCTCCAGGCACCCCGGAGTTTCTGAAAAAAAATTTTCTGCGATTTTCACGAAACCACTTTTCTTCAACTTGATTTGGATTAAAAATCCATCCCTGAAAATAAAAATTCTCTGAGTAATGTGGAAATGCTGATCCTTACCCTACCTGGGGAGTCCACTGAGCATTTCCGCGAACTCTAGTTGAAGTTCTCTGGGCATGGGATTTTGACATGTTCCCCAAACCAAAAGGAATGAGTGGGAAACAATCATGGAAACAGATAGAAGCACTTGCATTTGAATGAGTTTCAAGCATGCTTGGGTATTCGTGTGATCTGAGTGACTCAGTTTTGGAATACAACTGTCGCGTGGTGCACCGCGACCTCCAGGCACCCCGGAGTTTCTGAAAAAAAATTTTCTGCGATTTTCACGAAACCACTTTTCTTCAACTTGATTTGGGCTAAAAATCCATCCCTGAAAATAAAAATTCTATGAGTAGTGTGGAAATGCTGATCCTTACCCTACCTGGGGAGTCCACTGAGCATTTCCGCGAAGTCTAGTTGAAGTTCTCTGGGCATGGGATTTTGACATGTTCCCCAAACCAAAAGGAATGAGTGGGAAACAATCATGGAAACAGATAGAAGCACTTGCATTTGAATGAGTTTCAAGCATGCTTGGGTATTCGTGTGATCTGAGTGACTCTGTTTTGGAATACAACTGTCGCGTGGTGCACCGCGACCTCCAGGCACCCCGGAGTTTCTGAAAAAAAATTTTCTGCGATTTTCACGAAACCACTTTTCTTCAACTTGATTTGGGCTAAAACTCCATCCCTGAAAATAAAAATTCTCTGAGTAGTGTGGAAATGCTGATCCTTACCCTACCTGGGGTGTCCACTGAGCATTTCGGCGAACTCTATCTGAAGTTCTCTGGGCATGGGATTTTGAAATGTTCCCCAAACCAAAAGGAATAAGTGGGAAACAATCAAGGAAACAGATAGAAGCACTTGCATTTGAATGAGTTTCAAGCATGCTTGGGTATTCGTGTGATCTGAGTGACTCAGTTTTGGAATACAACTGTCGCGTGGTGCACCGCGACCTCCTGGCACCCCGGAGTTTCTGAAAAAAAATTTTCTGCGATTTTCACGAAACCACTTTTCTTCAACTTGATTTGGGCTAAAACTCCATACCTGAAAATAAAAATTCTCTGAGTAGTGTGGAAATGCTGATCCTTACCCTACCTGGGGAGTCCACTGAGCATTTCCGCGAAGTCTAGTTGAAGTTCTCTGGGCATGGGATTTTGACATGTTCCCCAAACCAAAAGGAATGAGTGGGAAACAATCATGGAAACAGATAGAAGCACTTGCATTTGAATGAGTTTCAAGCATGCTTGGGTATTCGTGTGATCTGAGTGACTCTGTTTTGGAATACAACTGTCGCGTGGTGCACCGCGACCTCCAGGCACCCCGGAGTTTCTGAAAAAAAATTTTCTGCGATTTTCACGAAACCACTTTTCTTCAACTTGATTTGGGCTAAAACTCCATCCCTGAAAATAAAAATTCTCTGAGTAGTGTGGAAATGCTGATCCTTACCCTACCTGGGGTGTCCACTGAGCATTTCGGCGAACTCTATCTGAAGTTCTCTGGGCATGGTATTTTGACATGTTCCCCAAACCAAAAGGAATGAGTGGGAAACAATCATGGAAACAGATAGAAGCACTTGCATTTGAATGAGTTTCAAGCATGCTTGGGTATTCGTGTGATCTGAGTGACTCAGTTTTGGAATACAAATGTCGCGTGGTGCACCGCGACCTCCAGGCACCCCGGAGTTTCTGAAAAAAAATTTTCTGCGATTTTCACGAAACCACTTTTCTTCAACTTGATTTGGGCTAAAACTCCATCCCTGAAAATAAAAATTCTCTGAGGAGTGTGGAAATGCTGATCCTTACCCTACCTGGGGTGTCCACTGAGCATTTCCGCGAACTCTGCCTGAAGTTCTCTGGGCATGGGATTTTGACATGTTCCCCAAACCAAAAGGAATGAGTGGGAAACAATCATGGAAACAGATAGAAGCACTTGCATTTGAATGAGTTTCAAGCATGCTTGGGTATACGTGTGATCTGAGTGACTCAGTTTTGGAATACAACTGTCGCGTTGTGCACCGCGACCTCCAGGCACCCCGGAGTTTCTGAAAAGAAATTTTCTGCGATTTTCACGAAACCACTTTCCTTCAACTTGATTTGGGCAAAAAATCCATCCCTGAAAATAAAAATTCTCTGAGTAGTGTGGAAATGCTGATCCTTACCCTACCTGGGGAGTCCACTGAGCATTTCCGCGAAGTCTAGTTGAAGTTCTCTGGGCATGGGATTTTGACATGTTCCCCAAACCAAAAGGAATGAGTGGGAAACAATCATGGAAACAGATAGAAGCACTTGCATTTGAATGAGTTTCAAGAATGCTTGGGTATTTTTGTGTTCTGAGTGACTCTGTTTTGGAATACAACTGTCGCGTTGTGCACCGCGACCTCCAGGCACCCCGGAGTTTCTGAAAAGAAATTTTCTGCGATTTTCACGAAACCACTTTCCTTCAACTTGATTTGGGCTAAAACTCCATCCCTGAAAATAAAAATTCTCTGAGTAGTGTGGAAATGCTGATCCTTACCCTACCTGGGGAGTCCGCTGAGCATTTCCGCGAACTCTAGTTGAAGTTCTCTGGGCATGGGATTTTGACATGTTCCCCAAACCAAAAGGAATGAGTGGGAAACAATCATGGAAACAGATAGAAGCACTTGCATTTGAATGAATTTCAAGCAAGCTTGGGTATTCGTGTGATCTGAGTGACTCAGTTTTATAATACAACTGTCGCGTGGTGCACCGCGACCTCCAGGCACCCCGGAGTTTCTGAAAAAAAATTTTCTGCGATTTTCACGAAACCACTTTTCTTCAACTTGATTTGGGCTAATAATCCATCCCTGAAAATAAAAATTCTCTGAGTATTGTGGAAATGCTGATCCTTACCCTACCTGGGGTGTCCACTGAGCATTTCCGCGAACTCTATCTGAAGTTCTCTGGGCATGGTATTTTGACATGTTCCCCAAACCAAAAGGAATGAGTGGGAAACAATCATGGAAACAGATAGAAGCACTTGCATTTGAATGAGTTTCAAGCATGCTTGGGTATTCGTGTGATCTGAGTGACTCAGTTTTGGAATACAACTGTCGCGTGGTGCACCGCGACCTCCAGGCACCCCGGAGTTTCTGAAAAAAAATTTTCTGCGATTTTCACGAAACCACTTTTCTTCAACTTGATTTGGGCTAAAACTCCATCCCTGAAAATAAAAATTCTCTGAGTAGTGTGGAAATGCTGATCCTTACCCTACCTGGGGTGTCCACTGAGCATTTCCGCGAACTCTGTCTGAAGTTCTCTGGGCATGGGATTTTGACATGTTCCCCAAACCAAAAGGAATGAGTGGGAAACAATCATGGAAACAGACAGAAGCACTTGCATTTGAATGAGTTTCAAGCATGCTTGGGTATACGTGTGATCTGAGAGACTCAGTTTTGGAATACACCTGTCGCGTTGTGCACCGCGACCTCCAGGCACCCCGGAGTTTCTGAAAAGAAATTTTCTGCGATTTTCACGAAACCACTTTCCTTCAACTTGATTTGGGCAAAAAATCCATCCCTGAAAAAAAAAATTCTCTGAGTAGTGTGGAAATGCTGATCCTTACCCTACCTGGGGAGTCCACTGAGCATTTCCGCGAAGTCTAGTTGAAGTTCTCTGGGCATGGGATTTTGACATGTTCCCCAAACCAAAAGGAATGAGTGGGAAACAATCATGGAAACAGATAGAAGCACTTGCATTTGAATGAGTTTCAAGAATGCTTGGGTATTCGTGTGTTCTGAGTGACTCTGTTTTGGAATACAACTGTCGCGTGGTGCACCGCGACCTCCAGGCACCCCGGAGTTTCTGAAAACAAATTTTCTGCGATTTTCACGAAACCACTTTTCTTCAACTTGATTTGGGCTAAAACTCCATCCCTGAAAATAAAAATTCTCTGAGTAGTGTGGAAATGCTGATCCTTACCCTACCTGGGGTGTCCACTGAGCATTTCGGCGAACTCTATCTGAAGTTCTCTGGGCATGGGATTTTGAAATGTTCCCCAAACCAAAAGGAATAAGTGGGAAACAATCAAGGAAACAGATAGAAGCACTTGCATTTGAATGAGTTTCAAGCATGCTTGGGTATTCGTGTGATCTGAGTGACTCAGTTTTGGAATACAACTGTCGCGTGGTGCACCGCGACCTCCTGGCACACCGGAGTTTCTGAAAAAAAATTTTCTGCGATTTTCACGAAACCACTTTTCTTCAACATGATTTGGGCTAAAAATCCATCCCTGAAAATAAAAATTCTCTGAGTAGTGTGGAAATGCTGATCCTTACCCTACCTGGGGAGTCCACTGAGCATTTCCGCGAACTCTAGTTGAAGTTCTCTGGGCATGGGATTTTGACATGTTCCCCAAACCAAAAGGAATGAGTGGGAAACAATCATGGAAACAGATAGAAGCACTTGCATTTGAATGAATTTCAAGCAAGCTTGGGTATTCGTGTGATCTGAGTGACTCAGTTTTATAATACAACTGTCGCGTGGTGCACCGCGACCTCCAGGCACCCCGGAGTTTCTGAAAAAAAATTTTCTGCGATTTTCACGAAACCACTTTTCTTCAACTTGATTTGGGCTAATAATCCATCCCTGAAAATAAAAATTCTCTGAGTATTGTGGAAATGCTGATCCTTACCCTACCTGGGGTGTCCACTGAGCATTTCCGCGAACTCTATCTGAAGTTCTCTGGGCATGGTATTTTGACATGTTCCCCAAACCAAAAGGAATGAGTGGGAAACAATCATGGAAAGAGATAGAAGCACTTGCATTTGAATGAGTTTCAAGCATGCTTGGGTATTCGTGTGATCTGAGTGACTCAGTTTTGGAATACAACTGTCGCGTGGTGCACCGCGACCTCCAGGCACCCCGGAGTTTCTGAAAAAAAATTTTCTGCGATTTTCACGAAACCACTTTTCTTCAACTTGATTTGGGCTAAAACTCCATCCCTGAAAATAAAAATTCTCTGAGTAGTGTGGAAATGCTGATCCTTACCCTACCTGGGGTGTCCACTGAGCATTTCCGCGAACTCTGTCTGAAGTTCTCTGGGCATGGGATTTTGACATGTTCCCCAAACCAAAAGGAATGAGTGGGAAACAATCATGGAAACAGATAGAAGCACTTGCATTTGAATGAGTTTCAAGCATGCTTGGGTATACGTGTGATCTGAGTGACTCAGTTTTGGAATACACCTGTCGCGTTGTGCACCGCGACCTCCAGGCACCCCGGAGTTTCTGAAAAAAAATTTTCTGCGATTTTCACGAAACCACTTTCCTTCAACTTGATTTGGGCAAAAAATCCATCCCTGAAAAAAAAAATTCTCTGAGTAGTGTGGAAATGCTGATCCTTACCCTACCTGGGGTGTCCACTGAGTATTCCGCGAACTCTATCTGAAGTTCTCTGGGCATGGGATTTTGAAATGTTCCCCAAACCAAAAGGAATGAGTGGGAAACAATCAAGGAAACAGATAGAAACACTTGCATTTGAATGAGTTTCAAGCATGCTTGGGTATTCGTGTGATCTGAGTGACTCAGTTTTGGAATACAACTGTCGCGTGGTGCACCGCGACCTCCTGGCACCCCGGAGTTTCTGAAAAAAAATTTTCTGCGATTTTCACGAAACCACTTTTCTTCAACTTGATTTGGGCTAAAACTCCATCCCTGAAAATAAAAATTCTCTGAGTAGTGTGGAAATGCTGATCCTTACCCTACCTGGGGTGTCCACTGAGCATTTCCACGAACTCTATCTGAAGTTCTCTGGGCATGGTATTTTGACATGTTCCCCAAACCAAAAGGAATGAGAGGGAAACAATCATGGAAACAGATAGAAGCACTTGCATTTGAATGAGTTTCAAGCATGCTTGGGTATTCGTGTGATATGAGTGACTCAGTTTTGGAATTCAACTGTCGCGTGGTGCACCGCGACCTCCAGGCACCCCGGAGTTTCTGAAAAAAAATTTTCTGTGATTTTCACGAAACCACTTTTCTTCAACTTGATTTGGGTTAAAAATCCATCCCTGAAAATAAAAATTCTCTGAGTAATGTGGAAATGCTGATCCTTACCCTACCTGGGGAGTCCACTGAGCATTTCCTCGAACTCTAGTTGAAGTTCTCTGGGCATGGGATTTTGACATGTTCCCCAAACCAAAAGGAATGAGTGGGAAACAATCATGGAAACAGATAGAAGCACTTGCATTTGAATGAGTTTCAAGCATGCTTGGGTATTCGTGTGATCTGAGTGACTCAGTTTTGGAATACAACTGTCGCGTGGTGCACCGCGACCTCCAGGCACCCCGGAGTTTCTGAAAAAAAATTTTCTGCGATTTTCACGAAACCACTTTTCTTCAACTTGATTTGGGCTAAAAATCCATCCCTGAAAATAAAAATTCTATGAGTAGTGTGGAAATGCTGATCCTTACCCTACCTGGGGTGTCCACTGAGTATTCCGCGAACTCTATCTGAAGTTCTCTGGGCACGGGATTTTGAAATGTTCCCCAAACCAAAAGGAATAAGTGGGAAACAATCAAGGAAACAGATAGAAACACTTGCATTTGAATGAGTTTCAAGCATGCTTGGGTATACGTGTGATCTGAGTGACTCAGTTTTGGAATACAACTGTCGCGTTGTGCACAGCGACCTCCAGGCACCCCGGAGTTTCTGAAAAAAAATTTTCTGCGATTTTCACGAAACCACTTTCCTTCAACTTGATTTGGGCAAAAAATCCATCCCTGAAAAAAAAAATTCTCTGAGTAGTGTGGAAATGCTGATCCTTACCCTACCTGAGGTGTCCACTGAGTATTCCGCGAACTCTATCTGAAGTTCTCTGGGCATGGGATTTTGAAATCTTCCCCAAACCAAAAGGAATGAGTGGGAAACAATCATGGAAACAGATAGAAGCACTTGCATTTGAATGAGTTTCAAGCATGCTTGGGTATACGTGTGATCTGAGTGACTCAGTTTTGGAATACAACTGTCGCGTTGTGCACAGCGACCTCCAGGCACCCCGGAGTTTCTGAAAAAAAAATTTCTGCGATTTTCACGAAACCACTTTTCTTCAACTTGATTTGGGCTAAAAATCCATCCCTGAAAATAAAAATTCTCTGAGTAATGTGGAAATGCTGATCCTTACCCTACCTGGGGAGTCCACTGAGCATTTCCGCGAACTCTAGTTGAAGTTCTCTGGGCATGGGATTTTGACATGTTCCCCAAACCAAAAGGAATGAGTGGGAAACAATCATGGAAACAGATAGAAGCACTTGCATTTGAATGAGTTTGAAGCATGCTTGGGTATACGTGTGATCTGAGTGACTCAGTTTTGGAATACAACTGTCGCGTTGTGCACCGCGACCTCCAGGCACCCCGGAGTTTCTGAAAAAAAATTTTCTGCGATTTTCACGAAACCACTTTCCTTCAACTTGATTTGGGCAAAAAATCCATCCCTGAAAATAAAAATTCTCTGAGCAGTGTGGAAATGCTGATCCTTACCCTACCTGGGGTGTCCACTGAGCATTTCCGCGAACTCTATCTGAAGTTCTCTGGGCATGGGATTTTGACATGTTCCCCAAACCAAAAGGAATAAGTGGGGAACAATCAAGGAAACAGATAGAAGCACTTGCATTTGAATGAGTTTCAAGCATGCTTGGGTATTCGTGTGATCTGAGTGACTCAGTTTTGGAATACAACTGTTGCGTGGTGCACCGCGACCTCCTGGCACCCCGGAGTTTCTGAAAAAAAATTTTCTGCGATTTTCACGAAACCACTTTTCTTCAACTTGATTTGGGCAAAAAATCCATCCCTGAAAATAAAAATTCTCTGAGTAGTGTGGAAATGCTGATCCTTACCCTACCTGGGGTGTCCACTGAGTATTCCGCGAACTCTATCTGAATTTCTCTGGGCATGGGATTTTGAAATGTTCCCCAAACCAAAAGGAATAAGTGGGAAACAATCAAGGAAACAGATAGAAGCACTTGCATTTGAATAAGTTTCAAGCATGCTTGGGTATTCGTGTGATCTGAGTGACTCAGTTTTGGAATACAACTGTCGCGTGGTGCACCGCGACCTCCAGGCACCCCGGAGTTTCTGAAAAAAAATTTTCTGCGATTTTCACGAAACCACTTTTCTTCAACTTGATTTGGGCTAAAACTCCATCCCTGAAAATAAAAATTCTCTGAGTAGTGTGGAAATGCTGATCCTTACCCTACCTGGGGTGTCCACTGAGCATTTCCGCGAACTCTGTCTGAAGTTCTCTGGGCATGGGATTTTGACATGTTCCCCAAACCAAAAGGAATGAGTGGGAAACAATCATGGAAACAGACAGAAGCACTTGCATTTGAATGAGTTTCAAGCATGCTTGGGTATACGTGTGATCTGAGAGACTCAGTTTTGGAATACACCTGTCGCGTTGTGCACCGCGACCTCCAGGCACCCCGGAGTTTCTGAAAAGAAATTTTCTGCGATTTTCACGAAACCACTTTCCTTCAACTTGATTTGGGCAAAAAATCCATCCCTGAAAAAAAAAATTCTCTGAGTAGTGTGGAAATGCTGATCCTTACCCTACCTGGGGAGTCCACTGAGCATTTCCGCGAAGTCTAGTTGAAGTTCTCTGGGCATGGGATTTTGACATGTTCCCCAAACCAAAAGGAATGAGTGGGAAACAATCATGGAAACAGATAGAAGCACTTGCATTTGAATGAGTTTCAAGAATGCTTGGGTATTCGTGTGTTCTGAGTGACTCTGTTTTGGAATACAACTGTCGCGTGGTGCACCGCGACCTCCAGGCACCCCGGAGTTTCTGAAAACAAATTTTCTGCGATTTTCACGAAACCACTTTTCTTCAACTTGATTTGGGCTAAAACTCCATCCCTGAAAATAAAAATTCTCTGAGTAGTGTGGAAATGCTGATCCTTACCCTACCTGGGGTGTCCACTGAGCATTTCGGCGAACTCTATCTGAAGTTCTCTGGGCATGGGATTTTGAAATGTTCCCCAAACCAAAAGGAATAAGTGGGAAACAATCAAGGAAACAGATAGAAGCACTTGCATTTGAATGAGTTTCAAGCATGCTTGGGTATTCGTGTGATCTGAGTGACTCAGTTTTGGAATACAACTGTCGCGTGGTGCACCGCGACCTCCTGGCACACCGGAGTTTCTGAAAAAAAATTTTCTGCGATTTTCACGAAACCACTTTTCTTCAACATGATTTGGGCTAAAAATCCATCCCTGAAAATAAAAATTCTCTGAGTAGTGTGGAAATGCTGATCCTTACCCTACCTGGGGTGTCCACTGAGCATTTCCGCGAACTCTATCTGAAGTTCTCTGGGCATGGTATTTTGACATGTTCCCCAAACCAAAAGGAATGAGTGGGAAACAATCATGGAAAGAGATAGAAGCACTTGCATTTGAATGAGTTTCAAGCATGCTTGGGTATTCGTGTGATCTGAGTGACTCAGTTTTGGAATACAACTGTCGCGTGGTGCACCGCGACCTCCAGGCACCCCGGAGTTTCTGAAAAAAAATTTTCTGCGATTTTCACGAAACCACTTTTCTTCAACTTGATTTGGGCTAAAACTCCATCCCTGAAAATAAAAATTCTCTGAGTAGTGTGGAAATGCTGATCCTTACCCTACCTGGGGTGTCCACTGAGCATTTCCGCGAACTCTGTCTGAAGTTCTCTGGGCATGGGATTTTGACATGTTCCCCAAACCAAAAGGAATGAGTGGGAAACAATCATGGAAACAGACAGAAGCACTTGCATTTGAATGAGTTTCAAGCATGCTTGGGTATACGTGTGATCTGAGAGACTCAGTTTTGGAATACACCTGTCGCGTTGTGCACCGCGACCTCCAGGCACCCCGGAGTTTCTGAAAAGAAATTTTCTGCGATTTTCACGAAACCACTTTCCTTCAACTTGATTTGGGCAAAAAATCCATCCCTGAAAAAAAAAATTCTCTGAGTAGTGTGGAAATGCTGATCCTTACCCTACCTGGGGAGTCCACTGAGCATTTCCGCGAAGTCTAGTTGAAGTTCTCTGGGCATGGGATTTTGACATGTTCCCCAAACCAAAAGGAATGAGTGGGAAACAATCATGGAAACAGATAGAAGCACTTGCATTTGAATGAGTTTCAAGAATGCTTGGGTATTCGTGTGTTCTGAGTGACTCTGTTTTGGAATACAACTGTCGCGTGGTGCACCGCGACCTCCAGGCACCCCGGAGTTTCTGAAAACAAATTTTCTGCGATTTTCACGAAACCACTTTTCTTCAACTTGATTTGGGCTAAAACTCCATCCCTGAAAATAAAAATTCTCTGAGTAGTGTGGAAATGCTGATCCTTACCCTACCTGGGGTGTCCACTGAGCATTTCGGCGAACTCTATCTGAAGTTCTCTGGGCATGGGATTTTGAAATGTTCCCCAAACCAAAAGGAATAAGTGGGAAACAATCAAGGAAACAGATAGAAGCACTTGCATTTGAATGAGTTTCAAGCATGCTTGGGTATTCGTGTGATCTGAGTGACTCAGTTTTGGAATACAACTGTCGCGTGGTGCACCGCGACCTCCTGGCACACCGGAGTTTCTGAAAAAAAATTTTCTGCGATTTTCACGAAACCACTTTTCTTCAACATGATTTGGGCTAAAAATCCATCCCTGAAAATAAAAATTCTCTGAGTAGTGTGGAAATGCTGATCCTTACCCTACCTGGGGTGTCCACTGAGCATTTCCGCGAACTCTATCTGAAGTTCTCTGGGCATGGTATTTTGACATGTTCCCCAAACCAAAAGGAATGAGTGGGAAACAATCATGGAAAGAGATAGAAGCACTTGCATTTGAATGAGTTTCAAGCATGCTTGGGTATTCGTGTGATCTGAGTGACTCAGTTTTGGAATACAACTGTCGCGTGGTGCACCGCGACCTCCAGGCACCCCGGAGTTTCTGAAAAAAAATTTTCTGCGATTTTCACGAAACCACTTTTCTTCAACTTGATTTGGGCTAAAACTCCATCCCTGAAAATAAAAATTCTCTGAGTAGTGTGGAAATGCTGATCCTTACCCTACCTGGGGTGTCCACTGAGCATTTCCGCGAACTCTGTCTGAAGTTCTCTGGGCATGGGATTTTGACATGTTCCCCAAACCAAAAGGAATGAGTGGGAAACAATCATGGAAACAGATAGAAGCACTTGCATTTGAATGAGTTTCAAGCATGCTTGGGTATACGTGTGATCTGAGTGACTCAGTTTTGGAATACACCTGTCGCGTTGTGCACCGCGACCTCCAGGCACCCCGGAGTTTCTGAAAAAAAATTTTCTGCGATTTTCACGAAACCACTTTCCTTCAACTTGATTTGGGCAAAAAATCCATCCCTGAAAAAAAAAATTCTCTGAGTAGTGTGGAAATGCTGATCCTTACCCTACCTGGGGTGTCCACTGAGTATTCCGCGAACTCTATCTGAAGTTCTCTGGGCATGGGATTTTGAAATGTTCCCCAAACCAAAAGGAATGAGTGGGAAACAATCAAGGAAACAGATAGAAACACTTGCATTTGAATGAGTTTCAAGCATGCTTGGGTATTCGTGTGATCTGAGTGACTCAGTTTTGGAATACAACTGTCGCGTGGTGCACCGCGACCTCCTGGCACCCCGGAGTTTCTGAAAAAAAATTTTCTGCGATTTTCACGAAACCACTTTTCTTCAACTTGATTTGGGCTAAAACTCCATCCCTGAAAATAAAAATTCTCTGAGTAGTGTGGAAATGCTGATCCTTACCCTACCTGGGGTGTCCACTGAGCATTTCCACGAACTCTATCTGAAGTTCTCTGGGCATGGTATTTTGACATGTTCCCCAAACCAAAAGGAATGAGAGGGAAACAATCATGGAAACAGATAGAAGCACTTGCATTTGAATGAGTTTCAAGCATGCTTGGGTATTCGTGTGATATGAGTGACTCAGTTTTGGAATTCAACTGTCGCGTGGTGCACCGCGACCTCCAGGCACCCCGGAGTTTCTGAAAAAAAATTTTCTGTGATTTTCACGAAACCACTTTTCTTCAACTTGATTTGGGTTAAAAATCCATCCCTGAAAATAAAAATTCTCTGAGTAATGTGGAAATGCTGATCCTTACCCTACCTGGGGAGTCCACTGAGCATTTCCTCGAACTCTAGTTGAAGTTCTCTGGGCATGGGATTTTGACATGTTCCCCAAACCAAAAGGAATGAGTGGGAAACAATCATGGAAACAGATAGAAGCACTTGCATTTGAATGAGTTTCAAGCATGCTTGGGTATTCGTGTGATCTGAGTGACTCAGTTTTGGAATACAACTGTCGCGTGGTGCACCGCGACCTCCAGGCACCCCGGAGTTTCTGAAAAAAAATTTTCTGCGATTTTCACGAAACCACTTTTCTTCAACTTGATTTGGGCTAAAACTCCATCCCTGAAAATAAAAATTCTCTGAGTAGTGTGGAAATGCTGATCCTTACCCTACCTGGGGTGTCCACTGAGCATTTCCGCGAACTCTGTCTGAAGTTCTCTGGGCATGGGATTTTGACATGTTCCCCAAACCAAAAGGAATGAGTGGGAAACAATCATGGAAACAGACAGAAGCACTTGCATTTGAATGAGTTTCAAGCATGCTTGGGTATACGTGTGATCTGAGAGACTCAGTTTTGGAATACACCTGTCGCGTTGTGCACCGCGACCTCCAGGCACCCCGGAGTTTCTGAAAAGAAATTTTCTGCGATTTTCACGAAACCACTTTCCTTCAACTTGATTTGGGCAAAAAATCCATCCCTGAAAAAAAAAATTCTCTGAGTAGTGTGGAAATGCTGATCCTTACCCTACCTGGGGAGTCCACTGAGCATTTCCGCGAAGTCTAGTTGAAGTTCTCTGGGCATGGGATTTTGACATGTTCCCCAAACCAAAAGGAATGAGTGGGAAACAATCATGGAAACAGATAGAAGCACTTGCATTTGAATGAGTTTCAAGAATGCTTGGGTATTCGTGTGTTCTGAGTGACTCTGTTTTGGAATACAACTGTCGCGTGGTGCACCGCGACCTCCAGGCACCCCGGAGTTTCTGAAAACAAATTTTCTGCGATTTTCACGAAACCACTTTTCTTCAACTTGATTTGGGCTAAAACTCCATCCCTGAAAATAAAAATTCTCTGAGTAGTGTGGAAATGCTGATCCTTACCCTACCTGGGGTGTCCACTGAGCATTTCGGCGAACTCTATCTGAAGTTCTCTGGGCATGGGATTTTGAAATGTTCCCCAAACCAAAAGGAATAAGTGGGAAACAATCAAGGAAACAGATAGAAGCACTTGCATTTGAATGAGTTTCAAGCATGCTTGGGTATTCGTGTGATCTGAGTGACTCAGTTTTGGAATACAACTGTCGCGTGGTGCACCGCGACCTCCTGGCACACCGGAGTTTCTGAAAAAAAATTTTCTGCGGTTTTCACGAAACCACTTTTCTTCAACATGATTTGGGCTAAAAATCCATCCCTGAAAATAAAAATTCTCTGAGTAGTGTGGAAATGCTGATCCTTACCCTACCTGGGGAGTCCACTGAGCATTTCCGCGAACTCTAGTTGAAGTTCTCTGGGCATGGGATTTTGACATGTTCCCCAAACCAAAAGGAATGAGTGGGAAACAATCATGGAAACAGATAGAAGCACTTGCATTTGAATGAATTTCAAGCAAGCTTGGGTATTCGTGTGATCTGAGTGACTCAGTTTTATAATACAACTGTCGCGTGGTGCACCGCGACCTCCAGGCACCCCGGAGTTTCTGAAAAAAAATTTTCTGCGATTTTCACGAAACCACTTTTCTTCAACTTGATTTGGGCTAATAATCCATCCCTGAAAATAAAAATTCTCTGAGTATTGTGGAAATGCTGATCCTTACCCTACCTGGGGTGTCCACTGAGCATTTCCGCGAACTCTATCTGAAGTTCTCTGGGCATGGTATTTTGACATGTTCCCCAAACCAAAAGGAATGAGTGGGAAACAATCATGGAAAGAGATAGAAGCACTTGCATTTGAATGAGTTTCAAGCATGCTTGGGTATTCGTGTGATCTGAGTGACTCAGTTTTGGAATACAACTGTCGCGTGGTGCACCGCGACCTCCAGGCACCCCGGAGTTTCTGAAAAAAAATTTTCTGCGATTTTCACGAAACCACTTTTCTTCAACTTGATTTGGGCTAAAACTCCATCCCTGAAAATAAAAATTCTCTGAGTAGTGTGGAAATGCTGATCCTTACCCTACCTGGGGTGTCCACTGAGCATTTCCGCGAACTCTGTCTGAAGTTCTCTGGGCATGGGATTTTGACATGTTCCCCAAACCAAAAGGAATGAGTGGGAAACAATCATGGAAACAGATAGAAGCACTTGCATTTGAATGAGTTTCAAGCATGCTTGGGTATACGTGTGATCTGAGTGACTCAGTTTTGGAATACACCTGTCGCGTTGTGCACCGCGACCTCCAGGCACCCCGGAGTTTCTGAAAAAAAATTTTCTGCGATTTTCACGAAACCACTTTCCTTCAACTTGATTTGGGCAAAAAATCCATCCCTGAAAAAAAAAATTCTCTGAGTAGTGTGGAAATGCTGATCCTTACCCTACCTGGGGTGTCCACTGAGTATTCCGCGAACTCTATCTGAAGTTCTCTGGGCATGGGATTTTGAAATGTTCCCCAAACCAAAAGGAATGAGTGGGAAACAATCAAGGAAACAGATAGAAACACTTGCATTTGAATGAGTTTCAAGCATGCTTGGGTATTCGTGTGATCTGAGTGACTCAGTTTTGGAATACAACTGTCGCGTGGTGCACCGCGACCTCCTGGCACCCCGGAGTTTCTGAAAAAAAATTTTCTGCGATTTTCACGAAACCACTTTTCTTCAACTTGATTTGGGCTAAAACTCCATCCCTGAAAATAAAAATTCTCTGAGTAGTGTGGAAATGCTGATCCTTACCCTACCTGGGGTGTCCACTGAGCATTTCCACGAACTCTATCTGAAGTTCTCTGGGCATGGTATTTTGACATGTTCCCCAAACCAAAAGGAATGAGAGGGAAACAATCATGGAAACAGATAGAAGCACTTGCATTTGAATGAGTTTCAAGCATGCTTGGGTATTCGTGTGATATGAGTGACTCAGTTTTGGAATTCAACTGTCGCGTGGTGCACCGCGACCTCCAGGCACCCCGGAGTTTCTGAAAAAAAATTTTCTGTGATTTTCACGAAACCACTTTTCTTCAACTTGATTTGGGCTAAAAATCCATCCCTGAAAATAAAAATTCTCTGAGTAATGTGGAAATGCTGATCCTTACCCTACCTGGGGAGTCCACTGAGTATTTCCGCGAACTCTAGTTGAAGTTCTCTGGGCATGGGATTTTGACATGTTCCCCAAACCAAAAGGAATGAGTGGGAAACAATCATGGAAACAGATAGAAGCACTTGCATTTGAATGAGTTTGAAGCATGCTTGGGTATACGTGTGATCTGAGTGACTCAGTTTTGGAATACAACTGTCGCGTTGTGCACCGCGACCTCCAGGCACCCCGGAGTTTCTGAAAAAAAATTTTCTGCGATTTTCACGAAACCACTTTCCTTCAACTTGATTTGGGCAAAAAATCCATCCCTGAAAATAAAAATTCTCTGAGCAGTGTGGAAATGCTGATCCTTACCCTACCTGGGGTGTCCACTGAGCATTTCCGCGAACTCTATCTGAAGTTCTCTGGGCATGGGATTTTGACATGTTCCCCAAACCAAAAGGAATAAGTGGGGAACAATCAAGGAAACAGATAGAAGCACTTGCATTTGAATGAGTTTCAAGCATGCTTGGGTATTCGTGTGATCTGAGTGACTCAGTTTTGGAATACAACTGTTGCGTGGTGCACCGCGACCTCCTGGCACCCCGGAGTTTCTGAAAAAAAATTTTCTGCGATTTTCACGAAACCACTTTTCTTCAACTTGATTTGGGCAAAAAATCCATCCCTGAAAATAAAAATTCTCTGAGTAGTGTGGAAATGCTGATCCTTACCCTACCTGGGGTGTCCACTGAGTATTCCGCGAACTCTATCTGAATTTCTCTGGGCATGGGATTTTGAAATGTTCCCCAAACCAAAAGGAATAAGTGGGAAACAATCAAGGAAACAGATAGAAGCACTTGCATTTGAATAAGTTTCAAGCATGCTTGGGTATTCGTGTGATCTGAGTGACTCAGTTTTGGAATACAACTGTCGCGTGGTGCACCGCGACCTCCTGGCACCCCGGAGTTTCTGAAAAAAAATTTTCTGCGATTTTCACGAAACCACTTTTCTTCAACATGATTTGGGCTAAAAATCCATCCGTAAAAATAAAAACTCTCTGAGTAGTGTGGAAATGCTGATCCTTACCCTACCTGGGGTGTCCACTGAGCATTTCCACGAACTCTATCTGAAGTTCTCTGGGCATGGTATTTTGACATGTTCCCCAAACCAAAAGGAATGAGTGGGAAACAATCATGGAAACAGATAGAAGCACTTGCATTTGAATGAGTTTCAAGCATGCTTGGATATTCGTGTGATCTGAGTGACTCAGTTTTGGAATACAACTGTCGCGTGGTGCACCGCGACCTCCAGGCACCCCGGAGTTTCTGAAAAAAATTTTTCTGCGATTTTCACGAAACCACTTTTCTTCAACTTGATTTGGGTTAAAAATCCATCCCTGAAAATAAAAATTCTCTGAGTAATGTGGAAATGCTGATCCTTACCCTACCTGGGGAGTCCACTGAACATTTCCGCGAACTCTAGTTGAAGTTCTCTGGGCATGGGATTTTGACATGTTCCCCAAACCAAAAGGAATAAGTGGGAAACAATCAAGGAAACAGATAGAAGCACTTGCATTTGAATGAGTTTCAAGCATGCTTGGGTATTCGTGTGATATGAGTGACTCAGTTTTGGAATACAACTGTCGCGTGGTGCACCGCGACCTCCTGGCACCCCGGAGTTTCTGAAAAAAAATTTTCTGCGATTTTCACGAAACCACTTTTCTTCAACTTGATTTGGGCTAAAACTCCATACCTGAAAATAAAAATTCTCTGAGTAGTGTGGAAATGCTGATCCTTACCCTACCTGGGGTGTCCACTGAGCATTTCCGCGAACTCTGTCTGAAGTTCTCTGGGCATGGGATTTTGACATGTTCCCCAAACCAAAAGGAATGAGTGGGAAACAATCATGGAAACAGATAGAAGCACTTGCATTTGAATGAGTTTGAAGCATGCTTGGGTATACGTGTGATCTGAGTGACTCAGTTTTGGAATACAACTGTCGCGTTGTGCACCGCGACCTCCAGGCACCCCGGAGTTTCTGAAAAAAAATTTTCTGCGATTTTCACGAAACCACTTTCCTTCAACTTGATTTGGGCAAAAAATCCATCCCTGAAAAAAAAAATTCTCTGAGTAGTGTGGAAATGCTGATCCTTACCCTACCTGAGGTGTCCACTGAGTATTCCGCAAACTCTATCTGAAGTTCTCTGGGCATGGGATTTTGAAATGTTCCCCAAACCAAAAGGAATGAGTGGGAAACAATCATGGAAACAGATAGAAGCACTTGCATTTGAATGAGTTTCAAGCATGCTTGGGTATTCGTGTGATCTGAGTGACTCAGTTTTGGAATACAACTGTCGCGTGGTGCACCGCGACCTCCTGGCACCCCGGAGTTTCTGAAAAAAAATTTTCTGCGATTTTCACGAAACCACTTTTCTTCAAGTTGATTTGGGCTAAAATTCCATCCCTGAAAATAAAAATTCTCTGAGTAGTGTGGAAATGCTGATCCTTACCCTACCTGAGGTGTCCACTGAGTATTCCGCGAACTCTATCTGAAGTTCTCTGGGCATGGGATTTTGAAATGTTCCCCAAACCAAAAGGAATAAGTGGGAAACAATCAAGGAAACAGATAGAAGCACTTGCATTTGAATGAGTTTCAAGCATGCTTGGGTATTCGTGTGATCTGAGTGACTCAGTTTTGGAATACAACTGTCGCGTTGTGCACCGCGACCTCCTGGCACCCCGGAGTTTCTGAAAAAAAATTTTCTGCGATTTTCACGAAACCACTTTTCTTCAACATGATTTGGGCTAAAAATCCATCCGTAAAAATAAAAACTCTCTGAGTAGTGTGGAAATGCTGATCCTTACCCTACCTGGGGTGTCCACTGAGCATTTCCACGAACTCTATCTGAAGTTCTCTGGGCATGGTATTTTGACATGTTCCCCAAACCAAAAGGAATGAGTGGGAAACAATCATGGAAACAGATAGAAGCACTTGCATTTGAATGAGTTTCAAGCATGCTTGGGTATTCGTGTGATATGAGTGACTCAGTTTTGGAATTCAACTGTCGCGTGGTGCACCGCGACCTCCAGGCACCCCGGAGTTTCTGAAAAAAAATTTTCTGTGATTTTCACGAAACCACTTTTCTTCAACTTGATTTGGGTTAAAAATCCATCCCTGAAAATAAAAATTCTCTGAGTAATGTGGAAATGCTGATCCTTACCCTACCTGGGGAGTCCACTGAGCATTTCCGCGAAGTCTAGTTGAAGTTCTCTGGGCATGGGATTTTGACATGTTCCCCAAACCAAAAGGAATGAGTGGGAAACAATCATGGAAACAGATAGAAGCACTTGCATTTGAATGAGTTTCAAGCATGATTGGGTATTCGTGTGATCTGAGTGACTCTGTTTTGGAATACAACTGTCGCGTGGTGCACCGCGACCTCCAGGCACCCCGGAGTTTCTGAAAAAAAATTTTCTGCGATTTTCACGAAACCACTTTTCTTCAACTTGATTTGGGCTAAAACTCCATCCCTGAAAATAAAAATTCTCTGAGTAGTGTGGAAATGCTGATCCTTACCCTACCTGGGGAGTCCACTGAGCATTTCCGCGAACTCTAGTTGAAGTTCTCTGGGCATGGGATTTTGACATGTTCCCCAAACCAAAAGGAATGAGTGGGAAACAATCATGGAAACAGATAGAAGCACTTGCATTTGAATGAGTTTGAAGCATGCTTGGGTATACGTGTGATCTGAGTGACTCAGTTTTGGAATACAACTGTCGCGTTGTGCACCGCGACCTCCAGGCACCCCGGAGTTTCTGAAAAAAAATTTTCTGCGATTTTCACGAAACCACTTTCCTTCAACTTGATTTGGGCAAAAAATCCATCCCTGAAAAAAAAAATTCTCTGAGTAGTGTGGAAATGCTGATCCTTACCCTACCTGAGGTGTCCACTGAGAATTCCGCGAACTCTATCTGAAGTTCTCTGGGCATGGGATTTTGAAATGTTCCCCAAACCAAAAGGAATGAGTGGGAAACAATCATGGAAACAGATAGAAGCACTTGCATTTGAATGAGTTTCAAGCATGCTTGGGTATACGTGTGATCTGAGTGACTCAGTTTTGGAATACAACTGTCGCGTTGTGCACAGCGACCTCCAGGCACCCCGGAGTTTCTGAAAAAAAATTTTCTGTGATTTTCACGAAACCACTTTCCTTCAACTTGATTTGGGCAAAAAATCCATCCCTGAAAATAAAAATTCTCTGAGTAGTGTGGAAATGCTGATCCTTACCCTACCTGGGGTGTCCACTGAGTATTCCGCGAACTCTATCTGCAGTTCTCTGGGCATGGGATTTTGAAATGTTCCCCAAACCAAAAGGAATAAGTGGGAAACAATCAAGGAAACAGATAGAAGCACTTGCATTTGAATGAGTTTCAAGCATGCTTGGGTATTCGTGTGATCTGAGTGACTCAGTTTTGGAATACAACTGTCGCGTGGTGCACCGCGACCTCCTGGCACCCCGGAGTTTCTGAAAAAAAAATTTCTGCGATTTTCACGAAACCACTTTTCTTCAACATGATTTGGGCTAAAAATCCATCCCTAAAAATAAAAACTCTCTGAGTAGTGTGGAAATGCTGATCCTTACCCTACCTGGGGTGTCCACTGAGCATTTCCGCGAACTCTGTCTGAAGTTCTCTGGGCATGGGATTTTGACATGTTCCCCAAACCAAAAGGAATGAGTGGGAAACAATCATGGAAACAGATAGAAGCACTTGCATTTGAATGAGTTTGAAGCATGCTTGGGTATACGTGTGATCTGAGTGACTCAGTTTTGGAATACAACTGTCGCGTTGTGCACCGCGACCTCCAGGCACCCCGGAGTTTCTGAAAAAAAATTTTCTGCGATTTTCACGAAACCACTTTCCTTCAACTTGATTTGGGCAAAAAATCCATCCCTGAAAAAAAAAATTCTCTGAGTAGTGTGGAAATGCTGATCCTTACCCTACCTGAGGTGTCCACTGAGTATTCCGCGAACTCTATCTGAAGTTCTCTGGGCATGGGATTTTGAAATGTTCCCCAAACCAAAAGGAATGAGTGGGAAACAATCATGGAAACAGATAGAAGCACTTGCATTTGAATGAGTTTCAAGCATGCTTGGGTATTCGTGTGATCTGAGTGACTCAGTTTTGGAATACAACTGTCGTGTGGTGCACCGCGACCTCCAGGCACCCCGGAGTTTCTGAAAAACAATTTTCTGCGATTTTCACGAAACCACTTTTCTTCAACTTGATTTGGGCTAAAAATCCATCCCTGAAAATAAAAATTCTCTGAGTAATGTGGAAATGCTGATCCTTACCCTACCTGGGGAGTCCACTGAGCATTTCCGCGAACTCTAGTTGAAGTTCTCTGGGCATGGGATTTTGACATGTTCCCCAAACCAAAAGGAATGAGTGGGAAACAATCATGGAAACAGATAGAAGCACTTGCATTTGAATGAGTTTGAAGCATGCTTGGGTATACGTGTGATCTGAGTGACTCAGTTTTGGAATACAACTGTCGCGTTGTGCACCGCGACCTCCAGGCACCCCGGAGTTTCTGAAAAAAAATTTTCTGCGATTTTCACGAAACCACTTTCCTTCAACTTGATTTGGGCAAAAAATCCATCCCTGAAAATAAAAATTCTCTGAGCAGTGTGGAAATGCTGATCCTTACCCTACCTGGGGTGTCCACTGAGCATTTCCGCGAACTCTATCTGAAGTTCTCTGGGCATGGGATTTTGACATGTTCCCCAAACCAAAAGGAATAAGTGGGAAACAATCAAGGAAACAGATAGAAGCACTTGCATTTGAATGAGTTTCAAGCATGCTTGGGTATTCGTGTGATCTGAGTGACTCAGTTTTGGAATACAACTGTTGCGTGGTGCACCGCGACCTCCTGGCACCCCGGAGTTTCTGAAAAAAAATTTTCTGCGATTTTCACGAAACCACTTTTCATCAACTTGATTTGGGCAAAAAATCCATCCCTGAAAATAAAAATTCTCTGAGTAGTGTGGAAATGCTGATCCTTACCCTACCTGGGGTGTCCACTGAGTATTCCGCGAACTCTATCTGAATTTCTCTGGGCATGGGATTTTGAAATGTTCCCCAAACCAAAAGGAATAAGTGGGAAACAATCAAGGAAACAGATAGAAGCACTTGCATTTGAATAAGTTTCAAGCATGCTTGGGTATTCGTGTGATCTGAGTGACTCAGTTTTGGAATACAACTGTCGCGTGGTGCACCGCGACCTCCTGGCACCCCGGAGTTTCTGAAAAAAAAATTTCTGCGATTTTCACGAAACCACTTTTCTTCAACATGATTTGGGCTAAAAATCCATCCGTAAAAATAAAAACTCTCTGAGTAGTGTGGAAATGCTGATCCTTACCCTACCTGGGGAGTCCACTGAGCATTTCCGCGAACTCTAGTTGAAGTTCTCTGGGCATGGGATTTTGACATGTTCCCCAAACCAAAAGGAATAAGTGGGAAACAATCAAGGAAACAGATAGAAGCACTTGCATTTGAATGAGTTTCAAGCATGCTTGGGTATTCGTGTGATCTGAGTGACTCAGTTTTGGAATACAACTGTCGCGTGGTGCACCGCGACCTCCTGGCACCCCGGAGTTTCTGAAAAAAAATTTTCTGCGATTTTCACGAAACCACTTTTCTTCAACTTGATTTGGGCTAAAACTCCATACCTGAAAATAAAAATTCTCTGAGTAGTGTGGAAATGCTGATCCTTACCCTACCTGGGGTGTCCACTGAGCATTTCCGCGAACTCTGTCTGAAGTTCTCTGGGCATGGGATTTTGACATGTTCCCCAAACCAAAAGGAATGAGTGGGAAACAATCATGGAAACAGATAGAAGCACTTGCATTTGAATGAGTTTGAAGCATGCTTGGGTATACGTGTGATCTGAGTGACTCAGTTTTGGAATACAACTGTCGCGTTGTGCACCGCGACCTCCAGGCACCCCGGAGTTTCTGAAAAAAAATTTTCTGCGATTTTCACGAAACCACTTTCCTTCAACTTGATTTGGGCAAAAAATCCATCCCTGAAAAAAAAAATTCTCTGAGTAGTGTGGAAATGCTGATCCTTACCCTACCTGAGGTGTCCACTGAGTATTCCGCAAACTCTATCTGAAGTTCTCTGGGCATGGGATTTTGAAATGTTCCCCAAACCAAAGGGAATGAGTGGGAAACAATCATGGAAACAGATAGAAGCACTTGCATTTGAATGAGTTTCAAGCATGCTTGGGTATACGTGTGATCTGAGTGACTCAGTTTTGGAATACAGCTGTCGCGTTGTGCACAGCGACCTCCAGGCACCCCGGAGTTTCTGAAAAAAAATTTTCTGTGATTTTCACGAAACTACTTTCCTTCAACTTGATTTGGGCAAAAAATCCATCCCTGAAAATAAAAATTCTCTGAGTAGTGTGGAAATGCTGATCCTTACCCTACCTGGGGTGTCCACTGAGTATTCCGCGAACTCTATCTGAAGTTCTCTGGGCATGGGATTTTGAAATGTTCCCCAAACCAAAAGGAATAAGTGGGAAACAATCAAGGAAACAGATAGAAGCACTTGCATTTGAATGAGTTTCAAGCATGCTTGGGTATTCGTGTGATCTGAGTGACTCAGTTTTGGAATACAACTGTCGCGTGGTGCACCGCGACCTCCTGGCACCCCGGAGTTTCTGAAAAAAAATTTTCTGCGATTTTCACGAAACCACTTTTCTTCAACATGATTTGGGCTAGAAATCCATCCCTAAAAATAAAAACTCTCTGAGTAGTGCGGAAATGCTGATCCTTACCCTACCTGGGGTGTCCACTGAGCATTTCCGCGAACTCTGTCTGAAGTTCTCTGGGCATGGGATTTTGACATGTTCCCCAAACCAAAAGGAATGAGTGGGAAACAATCATGGAAACAGATAGAAGCACTTGCATTTGAATGAGTTTGAAGCATGCTTGGGTATACGTGTGATCTGAGTGACTCAGTTTTGGAATACAACTGTCTCGTTGTGCACCGCGACCTCCAGGCACCCCGGAGTTTCTGAAAAAAAATTTTCTGCGATTTTCACGAAACCACTTTCCTTCAACTTGATTTGGGCAAAAAATCCATCCCTGAAAAAAAAAATTCTCTGAGTAGTGTGGAAATGCTGATCCTTACCCTACCTGAGGTGTCCACTGAGTATTCCGCGAACTCTATCTGAAGTTCTCTGAGCATGGGATTTTGAAATGTTCCCCAAACCAAAAGGAATGAGTGGGAAACAATCATGGAAACAGATAGAAGCACTTGCATTTGAATGAGTTTCAAGCATGCTTGGGTATACGTGTGATCTGAGTGACTCAGTTTTGGAATACAACTGTCGCGTTGTGCACAGCGACCTCCAGGCACCCCGGAGTTTCTGAAAAAAAATTTTCTGTGATTTTCACGAAACCACTTTCCTTCAACTTGATTTGGGCAAAAAATCCATCCCTGAAAATAAAAATTCTCTGAGTAGTGTGGAAATGCTGATCCTTACCCTACCTGGGGTTTCCACTGAGTATTCCGCGAACTCTATCTGAAGTTCTCTGGGCATGGGATTTTGAAATGTTCCCCAAACCAAAAGGAATGAGTGGGAAACAATCATGGAAACAGATAGAAGCACTTGCATTTGAATGAGTTTCAAGCATGCTTGGGTATTCGTGTGATCTGAGTGACTCAGTTTTGAAATACAACTGTCGCGTGGTGCACCGCGACCTCCAGGCACCCCGGAGTTTCTGAAAAAAAATTTTCTGCGATTTTCACGAAACCACTTTTCTTCAACTTGATTTGGGCTAAAAATCCATCCCTGAAAATAAAAATTCTCTGAGTAATGTGGAAATGCTGATCCTTACCCTACCTGGGGAGTCCACTGAGCATTTCCGCGAACTCTAGTTGAAGTTCTCTGGGCATGGGATTTTGACATGTTCCCCAAACCAAAAGGATTGAGTGGGAAACAATCATGGAAACAGATAGAAGCACTTGCATTCGAATGAGTTTCAAGCATGCTTGGGTATTCGTGTGATCTGAGTGACTCAGTTTTGGAATACAACTGTCGCGTGGGGCACCGCGACCTCCAGGCACCCCGGAGTTTCTGAAAAATAATTTTCTGCGATTTTCACGAAACCACTTTTCTTCAACTTGATTTGGGCAAAAAATCCATCCCTGAAAATAAAAATTCTCTGAGTAGTGTGGAAATGCTGATCCTTACCCTACCTGGGGTGTCCACTGAGTATTCCGCGAACTCTATCTGAATTTCTCTGGGCATGGGATTTTGAAATGTTCCCCAAACCAAAAGGAATAAGTGGGAAACAATCAAGGAAACAGATAGAAGCACTTGAATTTGAATGAGTTTCAAGCATGCTTGGGTATTCGTGTGATCTGAGTGACTCAGTTTTGGAATACAACTGTCGCGTGGTGCACCGCGACCTCCTGGCACCCCGGAGTTTCTGAAAAAAAATTTTCTGCGATTTTCACGAAACCACTTTTCTTCAACATGATTTGGGCTAAAAATCCATCCGTAAAAATAAAAACTCTCTGAGTAGTGTGGAAATGCTGATCCTTACCCTACCTGGGGTGTCCACTGAGCATTTCCACGAACTCTATCTGAAGTTCTCTGGGCATGGTATTTTGACATGTTCCCCAAACCAAAAGGAATGAGTGGGAAACAATCAAGGAAACAGATAGAAGCACTTGCATTTGAATGAGTTTCAAGCATGCTTGGGTTTTCGTGTGATCTGAGTGACTCAGTTTTGGAATACAACTGTCGCGTGGTGCACCGCGACCTCCAGGCACCCCGGAGTTTCTGAAAAAAAATTTTCTGCGATTTTCACGAAACCACTTTTCTTCAACTTGATTTGGGTTAAAAATCCATCCCTGAAAATAAAAATTCTCTGAGTAATGTGGTAATGCTGATCCTTACCCTACCTGGGGAGTCCACTGAGCATTTCCGCGAACTCTAGTTGAAGTTCTCTGGGCATGGGATTTTGACATGTTCCCCAAACCAAAAGGAATGAGTTTGAAACAATCATGGAAACAGATAGAAGCACTTGCATTTGAATGAGTTTCAAGCATGCTTGGGTATTCGTGTGATCTGAGTGACTCAGTTTTGGAATACAACTGTCGCGTGGTGCACCGCGACCTCCAGGCACCCCGGAGTTTCTGAAAAAAAATTTTCTGCGATTTTCACGAAACCACTTTTCTTCAACTTGATTTGGGCTAAAAATCCATCCCTGAAAATAAAAATTCTATGAGTAGTGTGGAAATGCTGATCCTTACCCTACCTGGGGAGTCCACTGAGCATTTCCGCGAAGTCTAGTTGAAGTTCTCTGGGCATGGGATTTTGACATGTTCCCCAAACCAAAAGGAATGAGTGGGAAACAATCATGGAAACAGATAGAAGCACTTGCATTTGAATGAGTTTCAAGCATGCTTGGGTATTCGTGTGATCTGAGTGACTCTGTTTTGGAATACAACTGTCGCGTGGTGCACCGCGACCTCCAGGCATCCCGGAGTTTCTGAAAAAAAATTTTCTGCGATTTTCACGAAACCACTTTTCTTCAACTTGATTTGGGCTAAAACTCCATCCCTGAAAATAAAAATTCTCTGAGTAGTGTGGAAATGCTGATCCTTACCCTACCTGGGGTGTCCACTGAGCATTTCGGCGAACTCTATCTGAAGTTCTCTGGGCATGGGATTTTGAAATGTTCCCCAAACCAAAAGGAATGAGTGGGAAACAATCATGGAAACAGATAGAAGCACTTGCATTTGAATGAGTTTCAAGCATGCTTGGGTATACGTGTGATCTGAGTAACTCAGTTTTGGAATACAACTGTCGCGTTGTGCACAGCGACCTCCAGGCACCCCGGAGTTTCTGAAAAAAAATTTTCTGTGATTTTCACGAAACCACTTTCCTTCAACTTGATTTGGGCAAAAAATCCATCCCTGAAAATAAAAATTCTCTGAGTAGTGTGGAAATGCTGATCCTTACCCTACCTGGGGTGTCCACTGAGTATTCCGCGAACTCTATCTGAAGTTCTCTGGGCATGGGATTTTGAAATGTTCCCCAAACCAAAAGGAATAAGTGGGAAACAATCAAGGAAACAGATAGAAGCACTTGCATTTGAATGAGTTTCAAGCATGCTTGGGTATTCGTGTGATCTGAGTGACTCAGTTTTGGAATACAACTGTCGCGTGGTGCACCGCGACCTCCTGGCACCCCGGAGTTTCTGAAAAAAAATTTTCTGCGATTTTCACGAAACCACTTTTCTTCAACATGATTTGGGCTAAAAATCCATCCCTAAAAATAAAAACTCTCTGAGTAGTGCGGAAATGCTGATCCTTACCCTACCTGGGGTGTCCACTGAGCATTTCCGCGAACTCTGTCTGAAGTTCTCTGGGCATGGGATTTTGACATGTTCCCCAAACCAAAAGGAATGAGTGGGAAACAATCATGGAAACAGATTGAAGCACTTGCATTTGAATGAGTTTGAAGCATGCTTGGGTATACGTGTGATCTGAGTGACTCAGTTTTGGAATACAACTGTCGCGTTGTGCACCGCGACCTCCAGGCACCCCGGAGTTTCTGAAAAAAAATTTTCTGCGATTTTCACGAAACCACTTTCCTTCAACTTGATTTGGGCAAAAAATCCATCCCTGAAAAAAAAAATTCTCTGAGTAGTGTGGAAATGCTGATCCTTACCCTACCTGAGGTGTCCACTGAGTATTCCGTGAACTCTATCTGAAGTTCTCTGGGCATGGGATATTGAAATGTTCCCCAAACCAAAAGGAATGAGTGGGAAACAATCATGGAAACAGATAGAAGCACTTGCATTTGAATGAGTTTCAAGCATGCTTGGGTATACGTGTGATCTGAGTGACTCAGTTTTGGAATACAACTGTCGCGTTGTGCACAGCGACCTCCAGGCACCCCGGAGTTTCTGAAAAAAAATTTTCTGTGATTTTCACGAAACCACTTTCCTTCAACTTGATTTGGGCAAAAAATCCAACCCTGAAAATAAAAATTCTCTGAGTAGTGTGGAAATGCTGATCCTTACCCTACCTGGGGTTTCCACTGAGTATTCCGCGAACTCTATCTGAAGTTCTCTGGGCATGGGATTTTGAAATGTTCCCCAAACCAAAAGGAATGAGTGGGAAACAATCATGGAAACAGATAGAAGCACTTGCATTTGAATGAGTTTCAAGCATGCTTGGGTATTCGTGTGATCTGAGTGACTCAGTTTTGGAATACAACTGTCGCGTGGTGCACCGCGACCTCCAGGCACCCCGGAGTTTCTGAAAAAAAATTTTCTGCGATTTTCACGAAACCACTTTTCTTCAACTTGATTTGGGCTAAAAATCCATCCCTGAAAATAAAAATTCTCTGAGTAATGTGGAAATGCTGATCCTTACCCTACCTGGGGAGTCCACTGAGCATTTCCGCGAACTCTAGTTGAAGTTCTCTGGGCATGGGATTTTGACATGTTCCCCAAACCAAAAGGAATGAGTGGGAAACAATCATGGAAACAGATAGAAGCACTTGCATTCGAATGAGTTTCAAGCATGCTTGGGTATTCGTGTGATCTGAGTGACTCAGTTTTGGAATACAACTGTCGCGTGGTGCACCGCGACCTCCAGGCACCCCGGAGTTTCTGAAAAAAAATTTTCTGCGATTTTCACGAAACCACTTTTCTTCAACTTGATTTGGGCTAAAAATCCATCCCTGAAAATAAAAATTCTCTGAGTAGTGCGGAAATGCTGATCCTTACCCTACCTGGGGTGTCCACTGAGCATTTCCGCGAACTCTGTCTGAAGTTCTCTGGGCATGGGATTTTGACATGTTCCCCAAACCAAAAGGAATGAGTGGGAAACAATCATGGAAACAGATAGAAGCACTTGCATTTGAATGAGTTTGAAGCATGCTTGGGTATACGTGTGATCTGAGTGACTCAGTTTTGGAATACAACTGTCTCGTTGTGCACCGCGACCTCCAGGCACCCCGGAGTTTCTGAAAAAAAATTTTCTGCGATTTTCACGAAACCACTTTCCTTCAACTTGATTTGGGCAAAAAATCCATCCCTGAAAAAAAAAATTCTCTGAGTAGTGTGGAAATGCTGATCCTTACCCTACCTGAGGTGTCCACTGAGTATTCCGCGAACTCTATCTGAAGTTCTCTGAGCATGGGATTTTGAAATGTTCCCCAAACCAAAAGGAATGAGTGGGAAACAATCATGGAAACAGATAGAAGCACTTGCATTTGAATGAGTTTCAAGCATGCTTGGGTATACGTGTGATCTGAGTGACTCAGTTTTGGAATACAACTGTCGCGTTGTGCACAGCGATCTCCAGGCACCCCGGAGTTTCTGAAAAAAAATTTTCTGTGATTTTCACGAAACCACTTTCCTTCAACTTGATTTGGGCAAAAAATCCATCCCTGAAAATAAAAATTCTCTGAGTAGTGTGGAAATGCTGATCCTTACCCTACCTGGGGTTTCCACTGAGTATTCCGCGAACTCTATCTGAATTTCTCTGGGCATGGGATTTTGAAATGTTCCCCAAACCAAAAGGAATAAGTGGGAAACAATCAAGGAAACAGATAGAAGCACTTGCATTTGAATGAGTTTCAAGCATGCTTGGGTATTCGTGTGATCTGAGTGACTCAGTTTTGGAATACAACTGTCGCGTGGTGCACCGCGACCTCCTGGCACCCCGGAGTTTCTGAAAAAAAATTTTCTGCGATTTTCACGAAACCACTTTTCTTCAACATGATTTGGGCTAAAAATCCATCCGTAAAAATAAAAACTCTCTGAGTAGTGTGGAAATGCTGATCCTTACCCTACCTGGGGTGTCCACTGAGCATTTCCACGAACTCTATCTGAAGTTCTCTGGGCATGGTATTTTGACATGTTCCCCAAACCAAAAGGAATGAGTGGGAAACAATCAAGGAAACAGATAGAAGCACTTGCATTTGAATGAGTTTCAAGCATGCTTGGGTTTTCGTGTGATCTGAGTGACTCAGTTTTGGAATACAACTGTCGCGTGGTGCACCGCGACCTCCAGGCACCCCGGAGTTTCTGAAAAAAAATTTTCTGCGATTTTCACGAAACCACTTTTCTTCAACTTGATTTGGGTTAAAAATCCATCCCTGAAAATAAAAATTCTCTGAGTAATGTGGTAATGCTGATCCTTACCCTACCTGGGGAGTCCACTGAGCATTTCCGCGAACTCTAGTTGAAGTTCTCTGGGCATGGGATTTTGACATGTTCCCCAAACCAAAAGGAATGAGTTTGAAACAATCATGGAAACAGATAGAAGCACTTGCATTTGAATGAGTTTCAAGCATGCTTGGGTATTCGTGTGATCTGAGTGACTCAGTTTTGGAATACAACTGTCGCGTGGTGCACCGCGACCTCCAGGCACCCCGGAGTTTCTGAAAAAAAATTTTCTGCGATTTTCACGAAACCACTTTTCTTCAACTTGATTTGGGCTAAAAATCCATCCCTGAAAATAAAAATTCTATGAGTAGTGTGGAAATGCTGATCCTTACCCTACCTGGGGAGTCCACTGAGCATTTCCGCGAAGTCTAGTTGAAGTTCTCTGGGCATGGGATTTTGACATGTTCCCCAAACCAAAAGGAATGAGTGGGAAACAATCATGGAAACAGATAGAAGCACTTGCATTTGAATGAGTTTCAAGCATGCTTGGGTATTCGTGTGATCTGAGTGACTCTGTTTTGGAATACAACTGTCGCGTGGTGCACCGCGACCTCCAGGCATCCCGGAGTTTCTGAAAAAAAATTTTCTGCGATTTTCACGAAACCACTTTTCTTCAACTTGATTTGGGCTAAAACTCCATCCCTGAAAATAAAAATTCTCTGAGTAGTGTGGAAATGCTGATCCTTACCCTACCTGGGGTGTCCACTGAGCATTTCGGCGAACTCTATCTGAAGTTCTCTGGGCATGGGATTTTGAAATGTTCCCCAAACCAAAAGGAATGAGTGGGAAACAATCATGGAAACAGATAGAAGCACTTGCATTTGAATGAGTTTCAAGCATGCTTGGGTATACGTGTGATCTGAGTAACTCAGTTTTGGAATACAACTGTCGCGTTGTGCACAGCGACCTCCAGGCACCCCGGAGTTTCTGAAAAAAAATTTTCTGTGATTTTCACGAAACCACTTTCCTTCAACTTGATTTGGGCAAAAAATCCATCCCTGAAAATAAAAATTCTCTGAGTAGTGTGGAAATGCTGATCCTTACCCTACCTGGGGTGTCCACTGAGTATTCCGCGAACTCTATCTGAAGTTCTCTGGGCATGGGATTTTGAAATGTTCCCCAAACCAAAAGGAATAAGTGGGACACAATCAAGGAAACAGATAGAAGCACTTGCATTTGAATGAGTTTCAAGCATGCTTGGGTATTCGTGTGATCTGAGTGACTCAGTTTTGGAATACAACTGTCGCGTGGTGCACCGCGACCTCCTGGCACCCCGGAGTTTCTGAAAAAAAATTTTCTGCGATTTTCACGAAACCACTTTTCTTCAACATGATTTGGGCTAAAAATCCATCCCTAAAAATAAAAACTCTCTGAGTAGTGCGGAAATGCTGATCCTTACCCTACCTGGGGTGTCCACTGAGCATTTCCGCGAACTCTGTCTGAAGTTCTCTGGGCATGGGATTTTGACATGTTCCCCAAACCAAAAGGAATGAGTGGGAAACAATCATGGAAACAGATAGAAGCACTTGCATTTGAATGAGTTTGAAGCATGCTTGGGTATACGTGTGATCTGAGTGACTCAGTTTTGGAATACAACTGTCGCGTTGTGCACCGCGACCTCCAGGCACCCCGGAGTTTCTGAAAAAAAATTTTCTGCGATTTTCACGAAACCACTTTCCTTCAACTTGATTTGGGCAAAAAATCCATCCCTGAAAAAAAAAATTCTCTGAGTAGTTGGAAATGCTGATCCTTACCCTACCTGAGGTGTCCACTGAGTATTCCGCGAACTCTATCTGAAGTTCTCTGGGCATGGGATTTTGAAATGTTCCCCAAACCAAAAGGAATGAGTGGGAAACAATCATGGAAACAGATAGAAGCACTTGCATTTGAATGAGTTTCAAGCATGCTTGGGTATACGTGTGATCTGAGTGACTCAGTTTTGGAATACAACTGTCGCGTTGTGCACAGCGACCTCCAGGCACCCCGGAGTTTCTGAAAAAAAATTTTCTGTGATTTTCACGAAACCACTTTCCTTCAACTTGATTTGGGCAAAAAATCCAACCCTGAAAATAAAAATTCTCTGAGTAGTGTGGAAATGCTGATCCTTACCCTACCTGGGGTTTCCACTGAGTATTCCGCGAACTCTATCTGAAGTTCTCTGGGCATGGGATTTTGAAATGTTCCCCAAACCAAAAGGAATGAGTGGGAAACAATCATGGAAACAGATAGAAGCACTTGCATTTGAATGAGTTTCAAGCATGCTTGGGTATTCGTGTGATCTGAGTGACTCAGTTTTGGAATACAACTGTCGCGTGGTGCACCGCGACCTCCAGGCACCCCGGAGTTTCTGAAAAAAAATTTTCTGCGATTTTCACGAAACCACTTTTCTTCAACTTGATTTGGGCTAAAAATCCATCCCTGAAAATAAAAATTCTCTGAGTAATGTGGAAATGCTGATCCTTACCCTACCTGGGGAGTCCACTGAGCATTTCCGCGAACTCTAGTTGAAGTTCTCTGGGCATGGGATTTTGACATGTTCCCCAAACCAAAAGGAATGAGTGGGAAACAATCATGGAAACAGATAGAAGCACTTGCATTCGAATGAGTTTCAAGCATGCTTGGGTATTCGTGTGATCTGAGTGACTCAGTTTTGGAATACAACTGTCGCGTGGTGCACCGCGACCTCCAGGCACCCCGGAGTTTCTGAAAAAAAATTTTCTGCGATTTTCACGAAACCACTTTTCTTCAACTTGATTTGGGCTAAAAATCCATCCCTGAAAATAAAAATTCTCTGAGTAGTGCGGAAATGCTGATCCTTACCCTACCTGGGGTGTCCACTGAGCATTTCCGCGAACTCTGTCTGAAGTTCTCTGGGCATGGGATTTTGACATGTTCCCCAAACCAAAAGGAATGAGTGGGAAACAATCATGGAAACAGATAGAAGCACTTGCATTTGAATGAGTTTGAAGCATGCTTGGGTATACGTGTGATCTGAGTGACTCAGTTTTGGAATACAACTGTCTCGTTGTGCACCGCGACCTCCAGGCACCCCGGAGTTTCTGAAAAAAAATTTTCTGCGATTTTCACGAAACCACTTTCCTTCAACTTGATTTGGGCAAAAAATCCATCCCTGAAAAAAAAAATTCTCTGAGTAGTGTGGAAATGCTGATCCTTACCCTACCTGAGGTGTCCACTGAGTATTCCGCGAACTCTATCTGAAGTTCTCTGAGCATGGGATTTTGAAATGTTCCCCAAACCAAAAGGAATGAGTTGGAAACAATCATGGAAACAGATAGAAGCACTTGCATTTGAATGAGTTTCAAGCATGCTTGGGTATACGTGTGATCTGAGTGACTCAGTTTTGGAATACAACTGTCGCGTTGTGCACAGCGACCTCCAGGCACCCCGGAGTTTCTGAAAAAAAATTTTCTGTGATTTTCACGAAACCACTTTCCTTCAATTTGATTTGGGCAAAAAATCCATCCCTGAAAATAAAAATTCTCTGAGTAGTGTGGAAATGCTGATCCTTACCCTACCTGGGGTTTCCACTGAGTATTCCGCGAACTCTATCTGAAGTTCTCTGGGCATGGGATTTTGAAATGTTCCCCAAACCAAAAGGAATGAGTGGGAAACAATCATGGAAACAGATAGAAGCACTTGCATTTGAATGAGTTTCAAGCATGCTTGGGTATTCGTGTGATCTGAGTGACTCAGTTTTGGAATACAACTGTCGCGTGGTGCACCGCGACCTCCAGGCACCCCGGAGTTTCTGAAAAAAAATTTTCTGCGATTTTCACGAAACCACTTTTCTTCAACTTGATTTGGGCTAAAAATCCATCCCTGAAAATAAAAATTCTCTGAGTAATGTGGAAATGCTGATCCTTACCCTACCTGGGGAGTCCACTGAGCATTTCCGCGAACTCTAGTTGAAGTTCTCTGGGCATGGGATTTTGACATGTTCCCCAAACCAAAAGGAATGAGTGGGAAACAATCATGGAAACAGATAGAAGCACTTGCATTCGAATGAGTTTCAAGCATGCTTGGGTATTCGTGTGATCTGAGTGACTCAGTTTTGGAATACAACTGTCGCGTGGTGCACCGCGACCTCCAGGCACCCCGGAGTTTCTGAAAAAAAATTTTCTGCGATTTTCACGAAACCACTTTTCTTCAACTTGATTTGGGTTAAAAATCCTTCCCTGAAAATAAAAATTCTCTGAGTAATGTGGTAATGCTGATCCTTACCCTACCTGGGGAGTCCACTGAGCATTTCCGCGAACTCTAGTTGAAGTTCTCTGGGCATGGGATTTTGACATGTTCCCCAAACCAAAAGGAATGAGTGGGAAACAATCATGGAAACAGATAGAAGCACTTGCATTTGAATGAGTTTCAAGCATGCTTGGGTATTCGTGTGATCTGAGTGACTCAGTTTTGGAATACAACTGTCGCGTGGTGCACCGCGACCTCCAGGCACCCCGGAGTTTCTGAAAAAAAATTTTCTGCGATTTTCACGAAACCACTTTTCTTCAACTTGATTTGGGCTAAAAATCCATCCCTGAAAATAAAAATTCTATGAGTAGTGTGGAAATGCTGATCCTTACCCTACCTGGGGAGTCCACTGAGCATTTCCGCGAAGTCTAGTTGAAGTTCTCTGGGCATGGGATTTTGACATGTTCCCCAAACCAAAAGGAATGAGTGGGAAACAATCATGGAAACAGATAGAAGCACTTGCATTTGAATGAGTTTCAAGCATGCTTGGGTATTCGTGTGATCTGAGTGACTCTGTTTTGGAATACAACTGTCGCGTGGTGCACCGCGACCTCCAGGCATCCCGGAGTTTCTGAAAAAAAATTTTCTGCGATTTTCACGAAACCACTTTTCTTCAACTTGATTTGGGCTAAAACTCCATCCCTGAAAATAAAAATTCTCTGAGTAGTGTGGAAATGCTGATCCTTACCCTACCTGGGGTGTCCACTGAGCATTTCGGCGAACTCTATCTGAAGTTCTCTGGGCATGGGATTTTGAAATGTTCCCCAAACCAAAAGGAATGAGTGGGAAACAATCATGGAAACAGATAGAAGCACTTGCATTTGAATGAGTTTCAAGCATGCTTGGGTATACGTGTGATCTGAGTGACTCAGTTTTGGAATACAACTGTCGCGTTGTGCACAGCGACCTCCAGGCACCCCGGAGTTTCTGAAAAAAAATTTTCTGTGATTTTCACGAAACCACTTTCCTTCAACTTGATTTGGGCAAAAAATCCATCCCTGAAAATAAAAATTCTCTGAGTAGTGTGGAAATGCTGATCCTTACCCTACCTGGGGTGTCCACTGAGTATTCCGCGAACTCTATCTGAAGTTCTCTGGGCATGGGATTTTGAAATGTTCCCCAAACCAAAAGGAATAAGTGGGAAACAATCAAGGAAACAGATAGAAGCACTTGCATTTGAATGAGTTTCAAGCATGCTTGGGTATTCGTGTGATCTGAGTGACTCAGTTTTGGAATACAACTGTCGCGTGGTGCACCGCGACCTCCTGGCACCCCGGAGTTTCTGAAAAAAAATTTTCTGCGATTTTCACGAAACCACTTTTCTTCAACATGATTTGGGCTAAAAATCCATCCCTAAAAATAAAAACTCTCTGAGTAGTGCGGAAATGCTGATCCTTACCCTACCTGGGGTGTCCACTGAGCATTTCCGCGAACTCTGTCTGAAGTTCTCTGGGCATGGGATTTTGACATGTTCCCCAAACCAAAAGGAATGAGTGGGAAACAATCATGGAAACAGATAGAAGCACTTGCATTTGAATGAGTTTGAAGCATGCTTGGGTATACGTGTGATCTGAGTGACTCAGTTTTGGAATACAACTGTCGCGTTGTGCACCGCGACCTCCTGGCACCCCGGAGTTTCTGAAAAAAAATTTTCTGCGATTTTCACGAAACCACTTTTCTTCAACTTGATTTGGGCAAAAAATCCATCCCTGAAAATAAAAATTCTCTGAGTAGTGTGGAAATGCTGATCCTTACCCTACCTGGGGTGTCCACTGAGTATTCCGCGAACTCTATCTGAATTTCTCTGGGCATGGGATTTTGAAATGTTCCCCAAACCAAAAGGAATAAGTGGGAAACAATCAAGGAAACAGATAGAAGCACTTGCATTTGAATGAGTTTCAAGCATGCTTGGGTATTCGTGTGATCTGAGTGACTCAGTTTTGGAATACAACTGTCGCGTGGTGCACCGCGACCTCCTGGCACCCCGGAGTTTCTGAAAAAAAATTTTCTGCGATTTTCACGAAACCACTTTTCTTCAACATGATTTGGGCTAAAAATCCATCCGTAAAAATAAAAACTCTCTGAGTAGTGTGGAAATGCTGATCCTTACCCTACCTGGGGTGTCCACTGAGCATTTCCACGAACTTTATCTGAAGTTCTCTGGGCATGGTATTTTGACATGTTCCCCAAACCAAAAGGAATGAGTGGGAAACAATCATGGAAACAGATAGAAGCACTTGCATTTGAATGAGTTTCAAGCATGCTTGGGTATTCGTGTGATCTGAGTGACTCAGTTTTGGAATACAACTGTCGCGTGGTGCACCGCGACCTCCAGGCACCCCGGAGTTTCTGAAAAAAAATTTTCTGCGATTTTCACGAAACCACTTTTCTTCAACTTGATTTGGGTTAAAAATCCATCCCTGAAAATAACAATTCTCTGAGTAATGTGGTAATGCTGATCCTTACCCTACCTGGGGAGTCCACTGAGCATTTCCGCGAACTCTAGTTGAAGTTCTCTGGGCATGGGATTTTGACATGTTCCCCAAACCAAAAGGAATGAGTGGGAAACAATCATGGAAACAGATAGAAGCACTTGCATTTGAATGAGTTTCAAGCATGCTTGGGTATTCGTGTGATCTGAGTGACTCAGTTTTGGAATACAACTGTCGCGTGGTGCACCGCGACCTCCAGGCACCCCGGAGTTTCTGAAAAAAAATTTTCTGCGATTTTCACGAAACCACTTTTCTTCAACTTGATTTGGGCTAAAAATCCATCCCTGAAAATAAAAATTCTATGAGTAGTGTGGAAATGCTGATCCTTACCCTACCTGGGGAGTCCACTGAGCATTTCCGCGAAGTCTAGTTGAAGTTCTCTGGGCATGGGATTTTGACATGTTCCCCAAACCAAAAGGAATGAGTGGGAAACAATCATGGAAACAGATAGAAGCCCTTGCATTTGAATGAGTTTCAAGCATGCTTGGGTATTCGTGTGATCTGAGTGACTCTGTTTTGGAATACAACTGTCGCGTGGTGCACCGCGACCTCCAGGCATCCCGGAGTTTCTGAAAAAAAATTTTCTGCGATTTTCACGAAACCACTTTTCTTCAACTTGATTTGGGCTAAAACTCCATCCCTGAAAATAAAAATTCTCTGAGTAGTGTGGAAATGCTGATCCTTACCCTACCTGGGGTGTCCACTGAGTATTCCGCGAACTCTATCTGAATTTCTCTGGGCATGGGATTTTGAAATGTTCCCCAAACCAAAAGGAATAAGTGGGAAACAATCAAGAAAACAGATAGAAGCACTTGCATTTGAATGAGTTTCAAGCATGCTTGGGTATTCGTGTGATCTGAGTGACTCAGTTTTGGAATACAACTGTCGGGTGGTGCACCGCGACCTCCTGGCACCCCGGAGTTTCTGAAAAAAAATTTTCTGCGATTGTCACGAAACCACTTTTCTTCAACTTGATTTGGGTTAAAAATCCATCCCTGAAAATAAAAATTCTCTGAGTAATGTGGAAATGCTGATCCTTACCCTACCTGGGGAGTCCACTGAGCATTTCCGCGAAGTCTAGTTGAAGTTCTCTGGGCATGGGATTTTGACATGTTCCCCAAACCAAAAGGAATGAGTGGGAAACAATCATGGAAACAGATAGAAGCACTTGCATTTGAATGAGTTTCAAGCATGCTTGGGTATTCGTGTGATCTGAGTGACTCAGTTTTGGAATACAACTGTCGCGTGGTGCACCGCGACCTCCAGGCACCCCGGAGTTTCTGAAAAAAAATTTTCTGCGATTTTCACGAAACCACTTTTCTTCAACTTGATTTGGGCAAAAAATCCATCCCTGAAAATAAAAATTCTCTGAGTAGTGTGGAAATGCTGATCCTTACCCTACCTGGAGAGTCCACTGAGCATTTCCGCGAAGTCTAGTTGAAGTTCTCTGGGCATGGGATTTTGACATGTTCCCCAAACCAAAAGGAATGAGTGGGAAACAATCATGGAAACAGATAGAAGCACTTGCATTTGAATGAGTTTCAAGCATGCTTGGGTATTCGTGTGTTCTGAGTGACTCTGTTTTGGAATACAACTGTCGCGTGGTGCACCGCGACCTCCAGGCACCCCGGAGTTTCTGAAAAAAAATTTTCTGCGATTTTCACGAAACCACTTTTCTTCAACTTGATTTGGGCTAAAACTCCATCCCTGAAAATAAAAATTCTCTGAGTAGTGTGGAAATGCTGATCCTTACCCTACCTGGGGTGTCCACTGAGCATTTCGGCGAACTCAATCTGAAATTCTCTGGGCATGGGATTTTGAAATGTTCCCCAAACCAAAAGGAATAAGTGGGAAACAATCAAGGAAACAGATAGAAGCACTTGCATTTGAATGAGTTTCAAGCATGCTTGGGTATTCGTGTGATCTGAGTGACTCAGTTTTGGAATACAACTGTCGCGTGGTGCACCGCGACCTCCTGGCACCCCGGAGTTTCTGAAAAAAAATTTTCTGCGATTTTCACGAAACCACTTTTCTTCAACATGATTTGGGCTAAAAATCCATCCCTGAAAATAAAAATTCTCTGAGTAATGTGGTAATGCTGATCCTTACCCTACCTGGGGTGTCCACTGAGCATTTCCGCGAAGTCTAGTTGAAGTTCTCTGGGCATGGGATTTTGACATGTTCCCCAAACCAAAAGGAATGAGTGGGAAACAATCATGGAAACAGATAGAAGCACTTGCATTTGAATGAGTTTCAAGCATGCTTGGGTATTCGTGTGATCTGAGTGACTCTGTTTTGGAATACAACTGTCGCGTGGTGCACCGCGACCTCCAGGCATCCCGGAGTTTCTGAAAAAAAATTTTCTGCGATTTTCACGAAACCACTTTTCTTCAACTTGATTTGGGCTAAAACTCCATCCCTGAAAATAAAAATTCTCTGAGTAGTGTGGAAATGCTGATCCTTACCCTACCTGGGGTGTCCACTGAGCATTTCGGCGAACTCTATCTGAAGTTCTCTGGGCATGGGATTTTGAAATGTTCCCCAAACCAAAAGGAATGAGTGGGAAACAATCATGGAAACAGATAGAAGCACTTGCATTTGAATGAGTTTCAAGCATGCTTGGGTATACGTGTGATCTGAGTGACTCAGTTTTGGAATACAACTGTCGCGTTGTGCACAGCGACCTCCAGGCACCCCGGAGTTTCTGAAAAAAAATTTTCTGTGATTTTCACGAAACCACTTTCCTTCAACTTGATTTGGGCAAAAAATCCATCCCTGAAAATAAAAATTCTCTGAGTAGTGTGGAAATGCTGATCCTTACCCTACCTGGGGTGTCCACTGAGTATTCCGCGAACTCTATCTGAAGTTCTCTGGGCATGGGATTTTGAAATGTTCCCCAAACCAAAAGGAATAAGTGGGAAACAATCAAGGAAACAGATAGAAGCACTTGCATTTGAATGAGTTTCAAGCATGCTTGGGTATTCGTGTGATCTGAGTGACTCAGTTTTGGAATACAACTGTCGCGTGGTGCACCGCGACCTCCTGGCACCCCGGAGTTTCTGAAAAAAAAATTTCTGCGATTTTCACGAAACCACTTTTCTTCAACATGATTTGGGCTAAAAATCCATCCCTAAAAATAAAAACTCTCTGAGTAGTGCGGAAATGCTGATCCTTACCCTACCTGGGGTGTCCACTGAGCATTTCCGCGAACTCTGTCTGAAGTTCTCTGGGCATGGGATTTTGACATGTTCCCCAAACCAAAAGGAATGAGTGGGAAACAATCATGGAAACAGATAGAAGCACTTGCATTTGAATGAGTTTGAAGCATGCTTGGGTATACGTGTGATCTGAGTGACTCAGTTTTGGAATACAACTGTCGCGTTGTGCACCGCGACCTCCAGGCACCCCGGAGTTTCTGAAAAAAAATGTTCTGCGATTTTCACGAAACCACTTTCCTTCAACTTGATTTAGGCAAAAAATCCATCCCTGAAAAAAAAAATTCTCTGAGTAGTGTGGAAATGCTGATCCTTACCCTACCTGAGGTGTCCACTGAGTATTCCGCGAACTCTATCTGAAGTTCTCTGGGCATGGGATTTTGAAATGTTCCCCAAACCAAAAGGAATGAGTGGGAAACAATCATGGAAACAGATAGAAGCACTTGCATTTGAATGAGTTTCAAGCATGCTTGGGTATACGTGTGATCTGAGTGACTCAGTTTTGGAATACAACTGTCGCGTTGTGCACAGCGACCTCCAGGCACCCCGGAGTTTCTGAAAAAAAATTTTCTGTGATTTTCACGAAACCACTTTCCTTCAACTTCATTTGGGCAAAAAATCCATCCCTGAAAATAAAAATTCTCTGAGTAGTGTGGAAATGCTGATCCTTACCCTACCTGGGGTTTCCACTGAGTATTCCGCGAACTCTATCTGAAGTTCTCTGGGCATGGGATTTTGAAATGTTTCCCAAACCAAAAGGAATGAGTGGGAAACAATCATGGAAACAGATAGAAGCACTTGCATTTGAATGAGTTTCAAGCATGCTTGGGTATTCGTGTGATCTGAGTGACTCAGTTTTGGAATACAACTGTCGCGTGGTGCACCGCGACCTCCAGGCACCCCGGAGTTTCTGAAAAAAAATTTTCTGCGATTTTCACGAAACCACTTTTCTTCAACTTGATTTGGGCTAAAAATCCATCCCTGAAAATAAAAATTCTCTGAGTAATGTGGAAATGCTGATCCTTACCCTACCTGGGGAGTCCACTGAGCATTTCCGCGAACTCTAGTTGAAGTTCTCTGGGCATGGGATTTTGACATGTTCCCCAAACCAAAAGGAATGAGTGGGAAACAATCATGGAAACAGATAGAAGCACTTGCATTCGAATGAGTTTCAAGCATGCTTGGGTATTCGTGTGATCTGAGTGACTCAGTTTTGGAATACAACTGTCGCGTGGTGCACCGCGACCTCCAGGCACCCCGGAGTTTCTGAAAAAAAATTTTCTGCGATTTTCACGAAACCACTTTTCTTCAACTTGATTTGGGCTAAAAATCCATCCCTGAAAATAAAAATTCTCTGAGCAGTGTGGAAATGCTGATCCTTACCCTACTTGGGGTGTCCACTGAGCATTTCCGCGAACTCTATCTGAAGTTCTCTGGGCATGGGATTTTGACATGTTCCCCAAACCAAAAGGAATAAGTGGGAAACAATCAAGGAAACAGATAGAAGCACTTGCATTTGAATGAGTTTCAAGCATGCTTGGGTATTCGTGTGATCTGAGTGACTCAGTTTTGGAATACAACTGTTGCGTGGTGCACCGCGACCTCCTGGCACCCCGGAGTTTCTGAAAAAAAAATTTCTGCGATTTTCACGAAACCACTTTTCTTCAACTTGATTTGGGCTAAAAATCCATCCCTGAAAATAAAAATTCTCTGAGTAATGTGGTAATGCTGATCCTTACCCTACCTGGGGAGTCCACTGAGCATTTCCGCGAACACTGCCTGAAGTTCTCTGGGCATGGGATTTTGACATGTTCCCCAAACCAAAAGGAATGAGTGGGAAACAATCATGGAAACAGATAGAAGCACTTGCATTTGAATGAGTTTCAAGCATGCTTGGGTATTCGTGTGATCTGAGTGACTCAGTTTTGGAATACAACTGTCGCGTGGTGCACCGCGACCTCCAGGCACCCCGGAGTTTCTGAAAAAAAATTTTCTGCGATTTTCACGAAACCACTTTTCTTCAACTTGATTTGGGCTAAAAATCCATCCCTGAAAATAAAAATTCTATGAGTAGTGTGGAAATGCTGATCCTTACCCTACCTGGGGAGTCCACTGAGCATTTCCGCGAAGTCTAGTTGAAGTTCTCTGGGCATGGGATTTTGACATGTTCCCCAAACCAAAAGGAATGAGTGGGAAACAATCATGGAAACAGATAGAAGCCCTTGCATTTGAATGAGTTTCAAGCATGCTTGGGTATTCGTGTGATCTGAGTGACTCTGTTTTGGAATACAACTGTCGCGTGGTGCACGGCGACCTCCAGGCATCCCGGAGTTTCTGAAAAAAAATTTTCTGCGATTTTCACGAAACCACTTTTCTTCAACTTGATTTGGGCTAAAACTCCATCCCTGAAAATAAAAATTCTCTGAGTAGTGTGGAAATGCTGATCCTTACCCTACCTGGGGTGTCCACTGAGTATTCCGCGAACTCTATCTGAATTTCTCTGGGCATGGGATTTTGAAATGTTCCCCAAACCAAAAGGAATAAGTGGGAAACAATCAAGAAAACAGATAGAAGCACTTGCATTTGAATGAGTTTCAAGCATGCTTGGGTATTCGTGTGATCTGAGTGACTCAGTTTTGGAATACAACTGTCGGGTGGTGCACCGCGACCTCCTGGCACCCCGGAGTTTCTGAAAAAAAATTTTCTGCGATTGTCACGAAACCACTTTTCTTCAACTTGATTTGGGTTAAAAATCCATCCCTGAAAATAAAAATTCTCTGAGTAATGTGGAAATGCTGATCCTTACCCTACCTGGGGAGTCCACTGAGCATTTCCGCGAAGTCTAGTTGAAGTTCTCTGGGCATGGGATTTTGACATGTTCCCCAAACCAAAAGGAATGAGTGGGAAACAATCATGGAAACAGATAGAAGCACTTGCATTTGAATGAGTTTCAAGCATGCTTGGGTATTCGTGTGATCTGAGTGACTCAGTTTTGGAATACAACTGTCGCGTGGTGCACCGCGACCTCCAGGCACCCCGGAGTTTCTGAAAAAAAATTTTCTGCGATTTTCACGAAACCACTTTTCTTCAACTTGATTTGGGCTAAAAATCCATCCCTGAAAATAAAAATTCTATGAGTAGTGTGGAAATGCTGATCCTTACCCTACCTGGGGAGTCCACTGAGCATTTCCGCGAAGTCTAGTTGAAGTTCTCTGGGCATGGGATTTTGAAATGTTCCCCAAACCAAAAGGAATAAGTGGGAAACAATCAAGGAAACAGATAGAAGCACTTGCATTTGAATGAGTTTCAAGCATGCTTGGGTTTTCGTGTGATCTGAGTGACTCAGTTTTGGAATACAACTGTCGCGTGGTGCACAGCGACCTCCTGGCACCCCGGAGTTTCTGAAAAAAAATTTTCTGCGATTTTCACGAAACCACTTTTCTTCAACTTGATTTGGGCAAAAAATCCATCCCTGAAAATAAAAATTCTCTGAGTAGTGTGGAAATGCTGATCCTTACCCTACCTGGGGTGTCCACTGAGCATTTCCACGAACTCTATCTGAAGTTCTCTGGGCATGGGATTTTGACATGTTCCCCAAACCAAAAGGAATGAGTGGGAAACAATCATGGAAACAGATAGAAGCACTTGCATTTGAAAGAGTTTCAAGCATGCTTGGGTATACGTGTGATCTGAGTAACTGAGTTGGAATACAACTGTCGCGTTGTGCACCGCGACCTCCAGGCACCCCGGAGTTTCTGAAAAAAAATTTTCTGCGATTTTCACGAAACCACTTTCCTTCAACTTGATTTGGGCAAAAAATCCATCCCTGAAAATAAAAATTCTCTGAGTAGTGTGGAAATGCTGATCCTTACCCTACCTGGAGAGTCCACTGAGCATTTCCGCGAAGTCTAGTTGAAGTTCTCTGGGCATGGGATTTTGACATGTTCCCCAAACCAAAAGGAATGAGTGGGAAACAATCATGGAAACAGATAGAAGCACTTGCATTTGAATGAGTTTCAAGCATGCTTGGGTATTCGTGTGTTCTGAGTGACTCTGTTTTGGAATACAACTGTCGCGTGGTGCACCGCGACCTCCAGGCACCCCGGAGTTTCTGAAAAAAAATTTTCTGCGATTTTCACGAAACCACTTTTCTTCAACTTGATTTGGGCTAAAACTCCATCCCTGAAAATAAAAATTCTCTGAGTAGTGTGGAAATGCTGATCCTTACCCTACCTGGGGTGTCCACTGAGCATTTCGGCGAACTCAATCTGAAATTCTCTGGGCATGGGATTTTGAAATGTTCCCCAAACCAAAAGGAATAAGTGGGAAACAATCAAGGAAACAGATAGAAGCACTTGCATTTGAATGAGTTTCAAGCATGCTTGGGTATTCGTGTGATCTGAGTGACTCAGTTTTGGAATACAACTGTCGCGTGGTGCACCGCGACCTCCTGGCACCCCGGAGTTTCTGAAAAAAAATTTTCTGCGATTTTCACGAAACCACTTTTCTTCAACATGATTTGGGCTAAAAATCCATCCCTGAAAATAAAAATTCTCTGAGTAGTGTGGAAATGCTGATCCTTACCCTACCTGGGGTGTCCACTGAGTATTCCGCGAACTCTATCTGAAGTTCTCTCGGCATGGGATTTTGAAATGTTCCCCAAACCAAAAGGAATAAGTGGGAAACAATCAAGGAAACAGATAGAAGCACTTGCATTTGAATGAGTTTCAAGCATGCTTGGGTATTCGTGTGATTGAGTGACTCAGTTTTGGAATACAACTGTCGCGTGGTGCACCGCGACCTCCAGGCACCCCGGAGTTTCTGAAAAAAAAATTTCTGCGATTTTCACGAAACCACTTTTCTTCAACTTGATTTGGGCTAAAAATCCATCCCTGAAAATAAAAATTCTCTGAGTATTGTGGAAATGCTGATCCTTACCCTACCTGGGGTGTCCACTGAGCATTTCCGCGAACTCTAGTTGAAGTTCTCTGGGCATGGGATTTTGACATGTTCCCCAAACCAAAAGGAATGAGTGGGAAACAATCATGGAAACAGATAGAAGCACTTGCATTTGAATGAGTTTCAAGCATGCTTGGGTATTCGTGTGATCTGAGTGACTCAGTTTTGGAATACAAATGTCGCGTGGTGCACCGCGACCTCCAGGCACCCCGGAGTTTCTGAAAAAAAATTTTCTGCGATTTTCACGAAACCACTTTTCTTCAACTTGATTTGGGCTAAAACTCCATCCCTGAAAATAAAAATTCTCTGAGGAGTGTGGAAATGCTGATCCTTACCCTACCTGGGGTGTCCACTGAGCATTTCCGCGAACACTGCCTGAAGTTCTCTGGGCATGGGATTTTGACATGTTCCCCAAACCAAAAGGAATGAGTGGGAAACAATCATGGAAACAGATAGAAGCACTTGCATTTGAATGAGTTTCAAGCATGCTTGGGTATACGTGTGATCTGAGTGACTCAGTTTTGGAATACAACTGTCGCGTTGTGCACCGCGACCTCCAGGCACCCCGGAGTTTCTGAAAAGAAATTTTCTGCGATTTTCACGAAACCACTTTCCTTCAACTTGATTTGGGCAAAAAATCCATCCCTGAAAATAAAAATTCTCTGAGTAGTGTGGAAATGCTGATCCTTACCCTACCTGGGGAGTCCACTGAGCATTTCCGCGAAGTCTAGTTGAAGTTCTCTGGGCATGGGATATTGACATGTTCCCCAAACCAAAAGGAATGAGTGGGAAACAATCATGGAAACAGATAGAAGCACTTGCATTTGAATGAGTTTCAAGCATGCTTGGGTATTCGTGTGTTCTGAGTGACTCTGTTTTGGAATACAACTGTCGCGTGGTGCACCGCGACCTCCAGGCACCCCGGAGTTTCTGAAAACAAATTTTCTGCGATTTTCACGAAACCACTTTTCTTCAACTTGATTTGGGCTAAAACTCCATCCCTGAAAATAAAAATTCTCTGAGTAGTGTGGAAATGCTGATCCTTACCCTACCTGGGGTGTCCACTGAGCATTTCGGCGAACTCTATCTGAAGTTCTCTGGGCATGGGATTTTGAAATGTTCCCCAAACCAAAAGGAATAAGTGGGAAACAATCAAGGAAACAGATAGAAGCACTTGCATTTGAATGAGTTTCAAGCATGCTTGGGTATTCGTGTGATCTGAGTGACTCAGTTTTGGAATACAACTGTCGCGTGGTGCACCGCGACCTCCAGGCACCCCGGAGTTTCTGAAAAAAAATTTTCTGCGATTTTCACGAAACCACTTGTCTTCAACTTGATTTGGGCTAAAAATCCATCCCTGAAAATAAATATTCTCTGAGTAGTGTGGAAATGCTGATCCTTACCCTAACTGGGGTGTCCACTGAGCATTTCCGCGAACTCTAGTTGAAGTTCTCTGGGCATGGGATTTTGACATGTTCCCCAAACCAAAAGGAATGAGTGGGAAACAATCATGGAAACAGATAGAAGCACTTACATTTGACTGAGTTTCAAGCATGCTTGGGTATTCGTGTGATCTGAGTGACTCAGTTTTGGAATACAACTGTCGCGTGGTGCACCGCGACCTCCAGGCACCCCGGACTTTCTGAAAAAAAAATTTCTGCGATTTTCACGAAACCACTTTTCTTCAACTTCATTTGGGCAAGAAATCCATCCCTGAAAATAAAAATTCTCTGAGTAGTGTGGAAATGCTGATCCTTACCCTACCTGGGGAGTCCACTGAGCATTTCCGCGAACTCTAGTTGAAGTTCTCTGGGCATGGGATTTTGACATGTTCCCCAAACCAAAAGGAATGAGTGGGAAACAATCATGGAAACAGATAGAAGCACTTGCATTTGAATGAGTTTCAAGCAAGCTTGGGTATTCGTGTGATCTGAGTGACTCAGTTTTATAATACAACTGTCGCGTGGTGCACCGCGACCTCCAGGCACCCCGGAGTTTCTGAAAAAAAATTTTCTGCGATTTTCACGAAACCACTTTTCTTCAACTTGATTTGGGCTAAAAATCCATCCCTGAAAATAAAAATTCTCTGAGTATTGTGGAAATGCTGATCCTTACCCTACCTGGGGTGTCCACTGAGCATTTCCGCGAACTCTATCTGAAGTTCTCTGGGCATGGGATTTTGACATGTTCCCCAAACCAAAAGGAATGAGTGGGAAACAATCATGGAAACAGATAGAAGCACTTGCATTTGAATGAGTTTCAAGCATGCTTGGGTATTTGTGTGATCTGAGTGACTCAGTTTTGGAATACAAATGTCGCGTGGTGCACCGCGACCTCCAGGCACCCCGGAGTTTCTGAAAAAAAATTTTCTGCGATTTTCACGAAACCACTTTTCTTCAACTTGATTTGGGCTAAAACTCCAACCCTGAAAATAAAAATTCTCTGAGTAGTGTGGAAATGCTGATCCTTACCCTACCTGGGGTGTCCACTGAGCATTTCCGCGAACTCTGTCTGAAGTTCTCTGGGCATGGGATTTTGACATGTTCCCCAAACCAAAAGGAATGAGTGGGAAACAATCATGGAAACAGATAGAAGCACTTGCATTTGAATGAGTTTCAAGCATGCTTGGGTATACGTGTGATCTGAGTGACTCAGTTTTGGAATACACCTGTCGCGTTGTGCACCGCGACCTCCAGGCACCCCGGAGTTTCTGAAAAAAAATTTTCTGCGATTTTCACGAAACCACTTTCCTTCAACTTTATTTGGGCAAAAAATCCATCCCTGAAAAAAAAAATTCTCTGAGTAGTGTGGAAATGCTGATCCTTACCCTACCTGGGGTGTCCACTGAGTATTCCGCGAACTTAATCTGAAGTTCTCTGGGCATGGGATTTTGAAATGTTCCCCAAACCAAAAGGAATAAGTGGGAAACAATCAAGGAAACAGATAGAAACACTTGCATTTGAATTAGTTTCAAGCATGCTTGGGTATTCGTGTGATCTGAGTGACTCAGTTTTGGAATACAACTGTCGCGTGGTGCACCGCGACCTCCTGGCACCCCGGAGTTTCTGAAAAAAAATTTTCTGCGATTTTCACGAAACCACTTTTCTTCAACTTGATTTGGGCTAAAAATCCATCCCTAAAAATAAAAACTCTCTGAGTAGTGTGGAAATGCTGATCCTTACCCTACCTGGGGAGTCCACTGAGCATTTCCGCGAAGTCTAGTTGAAGTTCTCTGGGCATGGGATTTTGACATGTTCCCCAAACCAAAAGGAATGAGTGGGAAACAATCATGGAAACAGATAGAAACACTTGCATTTGAATTAGTTTCAAGCATGCTTGGGTATTCGTGTGATCTGAGTGACTCAGTTTTGGAATACAACTGTCGCTTGGTGCACCGCGACCTCCTGGCACCCCGGAGTTTCTGAAAAAAAAATTTCTGCGATTTTCACGAAACCACTTTTCTTCAACATGATTTGGGCTAAAAATCCATCCCTGAAAATAAAAATTCTCTGAGTAGTGTGGAAATGCTGATCCTTACCCTACCTGGGGTGTCCACTGAGTATTCCGCGAACTCTATCTGAAGTTCTCTCGGCATGGGATTTTGAAATGATCCCCAAACCAAAAGGAATAAGTGGGAAACAATCAAGGAAACAGATAGAAGCACTTGCATTTGAATGAGTTTCAAGCATGCTTGGGTATTCGTGTGATCTGAGTGACTCAGTTTTGGAATACAACTGTCGCGTGGTGCACCGCGACCTCCAGGCACCCCGGAGTTTCTGAAAAAAAATTTTCTGCGATTTTCACGAAACCACTTTTCTTCAACTTGATTTGGGCTAAAAATCCATCCCTGAAAATAAAAATTCTCTGAGTAGTGTGGAAATGCTGATCCTTACCCTACCTGGGGTGTCCACTGAGCATTTCCACGAACTCTAGTTGAAGTTCTCTGGGCATGGGATTTTGACATGTTCCCCAAACCAAAAGGAATGATTGGGAAACAATCATGGAAACAGATAGAAGCACTTACATTTGACTGAGTTTCAAGCATGCTTGGGTATTCGTGTGATCTGAGTGACTCAGTTTTGGAATACAACTGTCGCGTGGTGCACCGCGACCTCCAGGCACCCCGGAGTTTCTGAAAAAAAATTTTCTGCGATTTTCACGAAACCACTTTTCTTCAACTTCATTTGGGCAAAAAATCCATCCCTGAAAATAAAAATTCTCTGAGTAGTGTGGAAATGCTGATCCTTACCCTACCTGGGGAGTCCACTGAGCATTTCCGCGAACTCTAGTTGAAGTTCTCTGGGCATGGGATTTTGACATGTTCCCCAAACCAAAAGGAATGAGTGGGAAACAATCATGGAAACAGATAGAAGCACTTGCATTTGAATGAGTTTCAAGCAAGCTTGGGTATTCGTGTGATCTGAGTGACTCAGTTTTATAATACAACTGTCGCGTGGTGCACCGCGACCTCCAGGCACCCCGGAGTTTCTGAAAAAAAATTTTCTGCGATTTTCACGAAACCACTTTTCTTCAACTTGATTTGGGCTAAAAATCCATCCCTGAAAATAAAAATTCTCTGAGTATTGTGGAAATGCTGATCCTTACCCTACCTGGGGTGTCCACTGAACATTTCCGCGAACTCTATCTGAAGTTCTCTGGGCATGGTATTTTGACATGTTCCCCAAACCAAAAGGAATGAGTGGGAAACAATCATGGAAACAGATAGAAGCACTTGCATTTGAATGAGTTTCAAGCATGCTTGGGTATTCGTGTGATCTGAGTGACTCAGTTTTGGAATACAACTGTCGCGTGGTGCACCGCGACCTCCTGGCACCCCGGAGTTTCTGAAAAAAAATTTTCTGCGATTTTCACGAAACCACTTTTCTTCAACATGATTTGGGCTAAAAATCCATCCCTAAAAATAAAAACTCTCTGAGTAGTGTGGAAATGCTGATCCTTACCCTACCTGGGGTGTCCACTGAGCATTTCCACGAACTCTATCTGAAGTTCTCTGGGCATGGTATTTTGACATGTTCCCCAAACCAAAAGGAATGAGTGGGAAACAATCATGGAAACAGATAGAAGCACTTGCATTTGAATGAGTTTCAAGCATGCTTGGGTATTCGTGTGATCTGAGTGACTTAGTTTTGGAATACAAATGTCGCGTGGTGCACCGCGACCTCCAGGCACCCCGGAGTTTCTGATAAAAAATTTTCTGCGATTTTCTCGAAACCACTTTTCTTCAACTTGATTTGGGCTAAAACTCCATCCCTGAAAATAAAAATTCCCTGAGTAGTGTGGAAATGCTGATCCTTACCCTACCTGGGGTGTCCACTGAGCATTTCCGCGAACTCTAGTTGAAGTTCTCTGGGCATGGGATTTTGACATGTTCCCCAAACCAAAAGGAATGAGTGGGAAACAATCATGGAAACAGATAGAAGCACTTGCATTTGAATGAGTTTCAAGCATGCTTGGGTATTCGTGTGATCTGAGTGACTCAGTTTTGGAATACAAATGTCGCGTGGTGCACCGCGACCTCCAGGCACCCCGGAGTTTCTGAAAAAAAATTTTCTGCGATTTTCACGAAACCACTTTTCTTCAACTTGATTTGGGCTAAAACTCCATCCCTGAAAATAAAAATTCTCTGAGGAGTGTGGAAATGCTGATCCTTACCCTACCTGGGGTGTCCACTGAGCATTTCCGCGAACACTGCCTGAAGTTCTCTGGGCATGGGATTTTGACATGTTCCCCAAACCAAAAGGAATGAGTGGGAAACAATCATGGAAACAGATAGAAGCACTTGCATTTGAATGAGTTTCAAGCATGCTTGGGTATACGTGTGATCTGAGTGACTCAGTTTTGGAATACAACTGTCGCGTTGTGCACCGCGACCTCCAGGCACCCCGGAGTTTCTGAAAAGAAATTTTCTGCGATTTTCACGAAACCACTTTCCTTCAACTTGATTTGGGCAAAAAATCCATCCCTGAAAATAAAAATTCTCTGAGTAGTGTGGAAATGCTGATCCTTACCCTACCTGGGGAGTCCACTGAGCATTTCCGCGAAGTCTAGTTGAAGTTCTCTGGGCATGGGATATTGACATGTTCCCCAAACCAAAAGGAATGAGTGGGAAACAATCATGGAAACAGATAGAAGCACTTGCATTTGAATGAGTTTCAAGCATGCTTGGGTATTCGTGTGTTCTGAGTGACTCTGTTTTGGAATACAACTGTCGCGTGGTGCACCGCGACCTCCAGGCACCCCGGAGTTTCTGAAAACAAATTTTCTGCGATTTTCACGAAACCACTTTTCTTCAACTTGATTTGGGCTAAAACTCCATCCCTGAAAATAAAAATTCTCTGAGTAGTGTGGAAATGCTGATCCTTACCCTACCTGGGGTGTCCACTGAGCATTTCGGCGAACTCTATCTGAAGTTCTCTGGGCATGGGATTTTGAAATGTTCCCCAAACCAAAAGGAATAAGTGGGAAACAATCAAGGAAACAGATAGAAGCACTTGCATTTGAATGAGTTTCAAGCATGCTTGGGTATTCGTGTGATCTGAGTGACTCAGTTTTGGAATACAACTGTCGCGTGGTGCACCGCGACCTCCAGGCACCCCGGAGTTTCTGAAAAAAAATTTTCTGCGATTTTCACGAAACCACTTGTCTTCAACTTGATTTGGGCTAAAAATCCATCCCTGAAAATAAATATTCTCTGAGTAGTGTGGAAATGCTGATCCTTACCCTAACTGGGGTGTCCACTGAGCATTTCCGCGAACTCTAGTTGAAGTTCTCTGGGCATGGGATTTTGACATGTTCCCCAAACCAAAAGGAATGAGTGGGAAACAATCATGGAAACAGATAGAAGCACTTACATTTGACTGAGTTTCAAGCATGCTTGGGTATTCGTGTGATCTGAGTGACTCAGTTTTGGAATACAACTGTCGCGTGGTGCACCGCGACCTCCAGGCACCCCGGACTTTCTGAAAAAAAAATTTCTGCGATTTTCACGAAACCACTTTTCTTCAACTTCATTTGGGCAAGAAATCCATCCCTGAAAATAAAAATTCTCTGAGTAGTGTGGAAATGCTGATCCTTACCCTACCTGGGGAGTCCACTGAGCATTTCCGCGAACTCTAGTTGAAGTTCTCTGGGCATGGGATTTTGACATGTTCCCCAAACCAAAAGGAATGAGTGGGAAACAATCATGGAAACAGATAGAAGCACTTGCATTTGAATGAGTTTCAAGCAAGCTTGGGTATTCGTGTGATCTGAGTGACTCAGTTTTATAATACAACTGTCGCGTGGTGCACCGCGACCTCCAGGCACCCCGGAGTTTCTGAAAAAAAATTTTCTGCGATTTTCACGAAACCACTTTTCTTCAACTTGATTTGGGCTAAAAATCCATCCCTGAAAATAAAAATTCTCTGAGTATTGTGGAAATGCTGATCCTTACCCTACCTGGGGTGTCCACTGAGCATTTCCGCGAACTCTATCTGAAGTTCTCTGGGCATGGGATTTTGACATGTTCCCCAAACCAAAAGGAATGAGTGGGAAACAATCATGGAAACAGATAGAAGCACTTGCATTTGAATGAGTTTCAAGCATGCTTGGGTATTTGTGTGATCTGAGTGACTCAGTTTTGGAATACAAATGTCGCGTGGTGCACCGCGACCTCCAGGCACCCCGGAGTTTCTGAAAAAAAATTTTCTGCGATTTTCACGAAACCACTTTTCTTCAACTTGATTTGGGCTAAAACTCCAACCCTGAAAATAAAAATTCTCTGAGTAGTGTGGAAATGCTGATCCTTACCCTACCTGGGGTGTCCACTGAGCATTTCCGCGAACTCTGTCTGAAGTTCTCTGGGCATGGGATTTTGACATGTTCCCCAAACCAAAAGGAATGAGTGGGAAACAATCATGGAAACAGATAGAAGCACTTGCATTTGAATGAGTTTCAAGCATGCTTGGGTATACGTGTGATCTGAGTGACTCAGTTTTGGAATACACCTGTCGCGTTGTGCACCGCGACCTCCAGGCACCCCGGAGTTTCTGAAAAAAAATTTTCTGCGATTTTCACGAAACCACTTTCCTTCAACTTTATTTGGGCAAAAAATCCATCCCTGAAAAAAAAAATTCTCTGAGTAGTGTGGAAATGCTGATCCTTACCCTACCTGGGGTGTCCACTGAGTATTCCGCGAACTTAATCTGAAGTTCTCTGGGCATGGGATTTTGAAATGTTCCCCAAACCAAAAGGAATAAGTGGGAAACAATCAAGGAAACAGATAGAAACACTTGCATTTGAATTAGTTTCAAGCATGCTTGGGTATTCGTGTGATCTGAGTGACTCAGTTTTGGAATACAACTGTCGCGTGGTGCACCGCGACCTCCTGGCACCCCGGAGTTTCTGAAAAAAAATTTTCTGCGATTTTCACGAAACCACTTTTCTTCAACTTGATTTGGGCTAAAAATCCATCCCTAAAAATAAAAACTCTCTGAGTAGTGTGGAAATGCTGATCCTTACCCTACCTGGGGAGTCCACTGAGCATTTCCGCGAAGTCTAGTTGAAGTTCTCTGGGCATGGGATTTTGACATGTTCCCCAAACCAAAAGGAATGAGTGGGAAACAATCATGGAAACAGATAGAAACACTTGCATTTGAATTAGTTTCAAGCATGCTTGGGTATTCGTGTGATCTGAGTGACTCAGTTTTGGAATACAACTGTCGCTTGGTGCACCGCGACCTCCTGGCACCCCGGAGTTTCTGAAAAAAAAATTTCTGCGATTTTCACGAAACCACTTTTCTTCAACATGATTTGGGCTAAAAATCCATCCCTGAAAATAAAAATTCTCTGAGTAGTGTGGAAATGCTGATCCTTACCCTACCTGGGGTGTCCACTGAGTATTCCGCGAACTCTATCTGAAGTTCTCTCGGCATGGGATTTTGAAATGATCCCCAAACCAAAAGGAATAAGTGGGAAACAATCAAGGAAACAGATAGAAGCACTTGCATTTGAATGAGTTTCAAGCATGCTTGGGTATTCGTGTGATCTGAGTGACTCAGTTTTGGAATACAACTGTCGCGTGGTGCACCGCGACCTCCAGGCACCCCGGAGTTTCTGAAAAAAAATTTTCTGCGATTTTCACGAAACCACTTTTCTTCAACTTGATTTGGGCTAAAAATCCATCCCTGAAAATAAAAATTCTCTGAGTAGTGTGGAAATGCTGATCCTTACCCTACCTGGGGTGTCCACTGAGCATTTCCACGAACTCTAGTTGAAGTTCTCTGGGCATGGGATTTTGACATGTTCCCCAAACCAAAAGGAATGATTGGGAAACAATCATGGAAACAGATAGAAGCACTTACATTTGACTGAGTTTCAAGCATGCTTGGGTATTCGTGTGATCTGAGTGACTCAGTTTTGGAATACAACTGTCGCGTGGTGCACCGCGACCTCCAGGCACCCCGGAGTTTCTGAAAAAAAATTTTCTGCGATTTTCACGAAACCACTTTTCTTCAACTTCATTTGGGCAAAAAATCCATCCCTGAAAATAAAAATTCTCTGAGTAGTGTGGAAATGCTGATCCTTACCCTACCTGGGGAGTCCACTGAGCATTTCCGCGAACTCTAGTTGAAGTTCTCTGGGCATGGGATTTTGACATGTTCCCCAAACCAAAAGGAATGAGTGGGAAACAATCATGGAAACAGATAGAAGCACTTGCATTTGAATGAGTTTCAAGCAAGCTTGGGTATTCGTGTGATCTGAGTGACTCAGTTTTATAATACAACTGTCGCGTGGTGCACCGCGACCTCCAGGCACCCCGGAGTTTCTGAAAAAAAATTTTCTGCGATTTTCACGAAACCACTTTTCTTCAACTTGATTTGGGCTAAAAATCCATCCCTGAAAATAAAAATTCTCTGAGTATTGTGGAAATGCTGATCCTTACCCTACCTGGGGTGTCCACTGAACATTTCCGCGAACTCTATCTGAAGTTCTCTGGGCATGGTATTTTGACATGTTCCCCAAACCAAAAGGAATGAGTGGGAAACAATCATGGAAACAGATAGAAGCACTTGCATTTGAATGAGTTTCAAGCATGCTTGGGTATTCGTGTGATCTGAGTGACTCAGTTTTGGAATACAACTGTCGCGTGGTGCACCGCGACCTCCTGGCACCCCGGAGTTTCTGAAAAAAAATTTTCTGCGATTTTCACGAAACCACTTTTCTTCAACATGATTTGGGCTAAAAATCCATCCCTAAAAATAAAAACTCTCTGAGTAGTGTGGAAATGCTGATCCTTACCCTACCTGGGGTGTCCACTGAGCATTTCCACGAACTCTATCTGAAGTTCTCTGGGCATGGTATTTTGACATGTTCCCCAAACCAAAAGGAATGAGTGGGAAACAATCATGGAAACAGATAGAAGCACTTGCATTTGAATGAGTTTCAAGCATGCTTGGGTATTCGTGTGATCTGAGTGACTTAGTTTTGGAATACAAATGTCGCGTGGTGCACCGCGACCTCCAGGCACCCCGGAGTTTCTGATAAAAAATTTTCTGCGATTTTCTCGAAACCACTTTTCTTCAACTTGATTTGGGCTAAAACTCCATCCCTGAAAATAAAAATTCCCTGAGTAGTGTGGAAATGCTGATCCTTACCCTACCTGGGGTGTCCACTGAGTATTCCGCGAACTCTATCTGAAGTTCTCTGGGCATGGGATTTTGAAATGTTCCCCAAACCAAAAGGAATAAGTGGGAAACAATCAAGGAAACAGATAGAAACACTTGCATTTGAATGAGTTTCAAGCATGCTTGGGTATTCGTGTGATCTGAGTGACTCTGTTTTGGAATACAACTGTCGCGTGGTGCACCGCGACCTCCAGGCACCCCGGAGTTTCTGAAAAAAAATTTTCTGCGATTTTCACGAAACCACTTTTCTTCAACTTGATTTGGGCTAAAACTCCATCCCTGAAAATAAAAATTCTCTGAGTAGTGTGGAAATGCTGATCCTTACCCTACCTGGGGTGTCCACTGAGCATTTCGGCGAACTCTATCTGAAGTTCTCTGGGCATGGGATTTTGAAATGTTCCCCAAACCAAATGGAATAAGTGGGAAACAATCAAGGAAACAGATAGAAGCACTTGCATTTGAATGAGTTTCAAGCATGCTTGGGTATTCGTGTGATCTGAGTGACTCAGTTTTGGAATACAACTGTCGCTTGGTGCACCGCGACCTCCTGGCACCCCGGAGTTTCTGAAAAAAAATTTTCTGCGATTTTCACGAAACCACTTTTCTTCAACATGATTTGGGCTAAAAATCCATCCCTGAAAATAAAAATTCTCTGAGTAGTGTGGAAATGCTGATCCTTACCCTACCTGGGGTGTCCACTGAGTATTCCGCGAACTCTATCTGAAGTTCTCTCGGCATGGGATTTTGAAATGATCCCCAAACCAAAAGGAATAAGTGGGAAACAATCAAGGAAACAGATAGAAGCACTTGCATTTGAATGAGTTTCAAGCATGCTTGGGTATTCGTGTGATCTGAGTGACTCAGTTTTGGAATACAACTGTCGCGTGGTGCACCGCGACCTCCAGGCACCCCGGAGTTTCTGAAAAAAAATTTTCTGCGATTTTCACGAAACCACTTTTCTTCAACTTGATTTGGGCTAAAAATCCATCCCTGAAAATAAAAATTCTCTGAGTAGTGTGGAAATGCTGATCCTTACCCTACCTGGGGTGTCCACTGAGCATTTCCGCGAACTCTAGTTGAAGTTCTCTGGGCATGGGATTTTGACATGTTCCCCAAACCAAAAGGAATGATTGGGAAACAATCATGGAAACTGATAGAAGCACTTACATTTGACTGAGTTTCAAGCATGCTTGGGTATTCGTGTGATCTGAGTGACTCAGTTTTGGAATACAACTGTCGCGTGGTGCACCGCGACCTACAGGCACCCCGGAGTTTCTGAAAAAAAATTTTCTGCGATTTTCACGAAACCACTTTTCTTCAACTTCATTTGGGCAAAAAATCCATCCCTGAAAATAAAAATTCTCTGAGTAGTGTGGAAATGCTGATCCTTACCCTACCTGGGGAGTCCACTGAGCATTTCCGCGAACTCTAGTTGAAGTTCTCTGGGCATGGGATTTTGACATGTTCCCCAAACCAAAAGGAATGAGTGGGAAACAATCATGGAAACAGATAGAAGCACTTGCATTTGAATGAGTTTCAAGCAAGCTTGGGTATTCGTGTGATCTGAGTGACTCAGTTTTATAATACAACTGTCGCGTGGTGCACCGCGACCTCCAGGCACCCCGGAGTTTCTGAAAAAAAATTTTCTGCGATTTTCACGAAACCACTTTTCTTCAACTTGATTTGGGCTAAAAATCCATCCCTGAAAATAAAAATTCTCTGAGTATTGTGGAAATGCTGATCCTTACCCTACCTGGGGTGTCCACTGAGCATTTCCGCGAACTCTATCTGAAGTTCTCTGGGCATGGTATTTTGACATGTTCCCCAAACCAAAAGGAATGAGTGGGAAACAATCATGGAAACAGATAGAAGCACTTGCATTTGAATGAGTTTCAAGCATGCTTGGGTATTCGTGTGATCTGAGTGACTCAGTTTTGGAATACAACTGTCGCGTGGTGCACCGCGACCTCCTGGCAACCCGGAGTTTCTAAAAAAAAAATTTCTGCGATTTTCACGAAACCACTTTTCTTCAACATGATTTGGGCTAAAAATCCATCCCTAAAAATAAAAACTCTCTGAGTAGTGTGGAAATGCTGATCCTTACCCTACCTGGGGAGTCCACTGAGCATTTCCGCGAACTCTAGTTGAAGTTCTCTGGGCATGGGATTTTGACATGTTCCCCAAACCAAAAGGAATGAGTGGGAAACAATCATGGAAACAGATAGAAGCACTTGCATTTGAATGTGTTTCAAGCATGCTTGGGTATTCGTGTGATCTGAGTGACTTAGTTTTGGAATACAAATGTCGCGTGGTGCACCGCGACCTCCAGGCACCCCAGAGTTTCTGAAAAAAAATTTTCTGCGATTTTCACGAAACCACTTTTCTTCAACTTGATTTGGGCTAAAACTCCATCCCTGAAAATAAAAATTCCCTGAGTAGTGTGGAAATGCTGATCCTTACCCTACCTGGGGTGTCCACTGAGCATTTCCGCGAACTCTGTCTGAAGTTCTCTGGGCATGGGATTTTGACATGTTCCCCAAACCAAAAGGAATGAGTGGGAAACAATCATGGAAACAGATAGAAGCACTTGCATTTGAATGAGTTTCAAGCATGCTTGGGTATACGTGTGATCTGAGTGACTCAGTTTTGGAATACAACTGTCGCGTTGTGCACCGCGACCTCCAGGCACCCCGGAGTTTCTGAAAAAAAATTTTCTGCGATTTTCACGAAACCACTTTCCTTCAACTTGATTTGGGCAAAAAATCCATCCCTGATAAAAAAAAATTCTCTGAGTAGTGTGGAAATGCTGATCCTTACCCTACCTGGGGTGTCCACTGAGTATTCCGCGAACTCTATCTGAAGTTCTCTGGGCATGGGATTTTGAAATGTTCCCCAAACCAAAAGGAATAAGTGGGAAACAATCAAGGAAACAGATAGAAACACTTGCATTTGAATGAGTTTCAAGCATGCTTGGGTATTAGTGTGATCTGAGTGACTCAGTTTTGGAATACAACTGTCGCGTGGTGCACCGCGACCTCCTGGCACCCCGGAGTTTCTGAAAAAAAATTTTCTGCGATTTTCACGAAACCACTTTTCTTCAACATGATTTGGGCTAAAAATCCATCCCTAAAAATAAAAACTCTCTGAGTAGTGTGGAAATGCTGATCCTTACCCTACCTGGGGTGTCCACTGAGCATTTCCACGAACTCTATCTGAAGTTCTCTGGGCATGGGATTTTGACATGTTCCCCAAACCAAAAGGAATGAGTGGGAAACAATCATGGAAACAGATAGAAGCACTTGCATTTGAATGAGTTTCAAGCATGCTTGGGTATTCGTGTGATCTGAGTGACTCAGTTTTGGAATACAACTGTTGCGTGGTGCACCGCGACCTCCAGGCACCCCGGAGTTTCTGAAAAAAAATTTTCTGCGATTTTCACGAAACCACTTTTCTTCAGCTTGATTTGGGCTAAAACTCCATCCCTGAAAATAAAAATTCTCTGAGTAGTGTGGAAATGCTGATCCTTACCCTACCTGGGGTGTCCACTGAGTATTCCGCGAACTCTATCTGAAGTTCTCTGGGCATGGGATTTTGAAATGTTCCCCAAACCAAAAGGAATGAGTGGGAAACAATCATGGAAACAGATAGAAGCACTTGCATTTGAATGAGTTTCAAGCATGCTTGGGTATTCGTGTGATCTGAGTGACTCAGTTTTGGAATACAACTGTCGCGTGGTGCACCGCGACCTCCAGGCACCCCGGAGTTTCTGAAAAAAAATTTTCTGCGATTTTCACGAAACCACTTTTCTTCAACTTGATTTGGGCTAAAACTCCATCCCTGAAAATAAAAATTCTCTGAGTAGTGTGGAAATGCTGATCCTTACCCTACCTGGGGTGTCCACTGAGTATTCCGCGAACTCTATCTGAAGTTCTCTGGGCATGGGATTTTGAAATGTTCCCCAAACCAAAAGGATTGAGTGGGAAACAATCTTGGAAACAGATAGAAGCACTTGCATTTGAACGAGTTTCAAGCATGCTTGGGTATTTGTGTGATCTGAGTGACTAAGTTTTGGAATACAACTGTCGCGTGGTGCACCGCGACCTCCAGGCACCCCGGAGTTTCTGAAAAAAAATTTTCTGCGATTTTCATGAAACCACTTTTTTTCAACTTGATTTGGGCTATAAATCCATCCCTGAAAATAAAAATTCTCTGAGTAGTGTGGAAATGCTGATCCTTATCTTACCTGGGGAGTCCACTGAGCATTTCCGCGAACTCTAGTTGAAGTTCTCTGGGCATGGGATTTTGACATGTTCCCCAAACCAAAAGGAATGATTGGGAAACAATCATGGAAACAGATAGAAGCACTTGCATTCGAATGAGTTTCAAGCATGCTTGGGTATTCGTGTGATCTGAGTGACTCAGTTTTGGAATACAACTGTCGCGTGGTGCACCGCGACCTCCAGGCACCCCGGAGTTTCTGAAAAAAAATTTTCTGCGATTTTCACGAAACCACTTTTCTTCAACTTGATTTGGGCTAAAAATCCATCCCTGAAAATAAAAATTCTCTGAGTATTGTGGAAATGCTGATCCTTACCCTACCTGGGGTGTCCACTGAGCATTTCCGTGAACTCTATCTGAAGTTCTCTGGGCATGGTATTTTGACATGTTCCCCAAACCAAAAGGAATGAGTGGGAAACAATCATGGAAACAGATAGAAGCACTTGCATTTGAATGAGTTTCAAGCATGCTTGAGTATTCGTGTGATCTGAGTGACTCAGTTTTGGAATACAACTGTAGCGTGGTGCACCGCGACCTCCTGGCACCCCGGAGTTTCTGAAAAAAAAATTTCTGCGATTTTCACGAAACCACTTTTCTTCAACATGATTTGGGCTAAAAATCCATCCCTAAAAATAAAAATTCTCTGAGTAGTGTGGAAATGCTGATCCTTACCCTACCTGGGGTGTCCACTGAGTATTCCGCGAACTCTATCTGAAGTTCTCTGGGCATGGGATTTTGAAATGTTCCCCAAACTAAAAGGAATGAGTGGGAAACAATCATGGAAACAGATAGAAGCACTTTCATTTGAATGAGTTTCAAGCATGCTTGGGTATTCGTGTGATCTGAGTGACTCAGTTTTGGAATACAACTGTCGCGTGGTGCACCGCGACCTCCAGGCACCCCGGAGTTTCTGAAAAAAACTTTTCTGCGATTTTCACGAAACCACTTTTCTTCAACTTGATTTGGGCTAAAACTCCATCCCTGAAAATAAAAATTCTCTGAGTAGTGTGGAAATGCTGATCCTTACCCTACCTGGGGTGTCCACTGAGCATTTCCGCGAACTCTAGTTGAAGTTCTCTGGGCATGGGATTTTGACATGTTCCCCAAACCAAAAGGAATGAGTGGGAAACAATCATGGAAACAGATAGAAGCACTTGCATTTGAATGAGTTTCAAGCATGCTTGGGTATTCGTGTGATCTGAGTGACTCAGTTTTGGAATACAAATGTCGCGTGGTGCACCGCGACCTCCAGGCACCCCGGAGTTTCTGAAAAAAAATTTTCTGCGATTTTCACGAAACCACTTTTCTTCAACTTGATTTGGGCTAAAACTCCATCCCTGAAAATAAAAATTCCCTGAGTAGTGTGGAAATGCTGATCCTTACCCTACCTGGGGTGTCCACTGAGCATTTCCGCGAACTCTGTCTGAAGTTCTCTGGGCATGGGATTTTGACATGTTCCCCAAACCAAAAGGAATGAGTGGGAAACAATCATGGAAACAGATAGAAGCACTTGCATTTGAATGAGTTTCAAGCATGCTTGGGTATACGTGTGATCTGAGTGACTCAGTTTTGGAATACAACTGTCGCGTTGTGCACCGCGACCTCCAGGCACCCCGGAGTTTCTGAAAAAAAATTTTCTGCGATTTTCACGAAACCACTTTCCTTCAACTTGATTTGGGCAAAAAATCCATCCCTGATAAAAAAAATTCTCTGAGTAGTGTGGAAATGCTGATCCTTACCCTACCTGGGGTGTCCACTGAGCATTTCCACGAACTCTATCTGAAGTTCTCTGGGCATGGTATTTTGACATGTTCCCCAAACCAAAAGGAATGAGTGGGAAACAATCATGGAAACAGATAGAAAACACTTGCATTTGAATGAGTTTCAAGCATGCTTGGGTATTCGTGTGATCTGAGTGACTCAGTTTTGGAATACAACTGTCGCGTGGTGCACCGCGACCTCCAGGCACCCCGGAGTTTCTGAAAAAAAATTTTCTGCGATTTTCACGAAACCACTTTTCTTCAACTTGATTTGGGCTACAAATCCATCCCTGAAAATAAAAATTCTCTGAGTAGTGTGGAAATGCTGATCCTTACCCTACCTGGGGTGTCCACTGAGCATTTCCGCGAACTCTATCTGAAGTTCTCTGGGCATGGGATTTTGACATGTTCCCCAAACCAAAAGGAATAAGTGGGAAACAATCAAGGAAACAGATAGAAGCACTTGCATTTGAATGAGATTCAAGCATGCTTGGGTATTCGTGTGATCTGAGTGACTCAGTTTTGGAATACAACTGTCGCGTGGTGCACCGCGACCTCCAGGCACCCCGGAGTTTCTGAAAAAAAATTTTCTGCGATTTTCACGAAACCACTTTTCTTCAACTTGATTTGGGCTAAAACTCCATCCCTGAAAATAAAAATTCTCTGAGTAGTGTGGAAATGCTGATCCTTACCCTACCTGGGGTGTCCACTGAGCATTTCCGCGAACTCTATCTGAAGTTCTCTGGGCATGGGATTTTGACATGTTCCCCAAACCAAAAGGAATAAGTGGGAAACAATCAAGGAAACAGATAGAAGCACTTGCATTTGAATGAGTTTCAAGCATGCTTGGGTATTCATGTGATCTGAGTGACTCAGTTTTGGAATACAACTGTCGCGTGGTGCACCGCGACCTCCAGGCACCCCGGAGTTTCTGAAAAAAAATTTTCTGCGATTTTCACGAAACCACTTTCCTTCAACTTGATTTGGGCAAAAAATCCATCCCTGATAAAAAAAATTCTCTGAGTAGTGTGGAAATGCTGATCCTTACCCTACCTGGGGTGTCCACTGAGTATTCCGCGAACTCTATCTGAAGTTCTCTGGGCATGGGATTTTGAAATGTTCCCCAAACCAAAAGGAATAAGTGGGAAACAATCAAGGAAACAGATAGAAACAATTGCATTTGAATGAGTTTCAAGCATACTTGGGTATTAGTGTGATCTGAGTGACTCAGTTTTGGAATACAACTGTCGCGTGGTGCACCGCGACCTCCTGGCACCCCGGAGTTTCTGAAAAAAAATTTTCTGCGATTTTCACGAAACCACTTTTCTTCAACATGATTTGGGCTAAAAATCCATCCCTAAAAATAAAAACTCTCTGAGTAGTGTGGAAATGCTGATCCTTACCCTACCTGGGGTGTCCACTGAGCATTTCCACGAACTCTATCTGAAGTTCTCTGGGCATGGTATTTTGACATGTTCCCCAAACCAAAAGGAATGAGTGGGAAACAATCATGGAAACAGATAGAAAACACTTGCATTTGAATGAGTTTCAAGCATGCTTGGGTATTCGTGTGATCTGAGTGACTCAGTTTTGGAATACAACTGTCGCGTGGTGCACCGCGACCTCCAGGCACCCCGGAGTTTCTGAAAAAAAATTTTCTGCGATTTTCACGAAACCACTTTTCTTCAACTTGATTTGGGCTACAAATCCATCCCTGAAAATAAAAATTCTCTGAGTAGTGTGGAAATGCTGATCCTTACCCTACCTGGGGTGTCCACTGAGCATTTCCGCGAACTCTATCTGAAGTTCTCTGGGCATGGGATTTTGACATGTTCCCCAAACCAAAAGGAATAAGTGGGAAACAATCAAGGAAACAGATAGAAGCACTTGCATTTGAATGAGATTCAAGCATGCTTGGGTATTCGTGTGATCTGAGTGACTCAGTTTTGGAATACAACTGTCGCGTGGTGCACCGCGACCTCCAGGCACCCCGGAGTTTCTGAAAAAAAATTTTCTGCGATTTTCACGAAACCACTTTTCTTCAACTTGATTTGGGCTAAAACTCCATCCCTGAAAATAAAAATTCTCTGAGTAGTGTGGAAATGCTGATCCTTACCCTACCTGGGGTGTCCACTGAGCATTTCCGCGAACTCTATCTGAAGTTCTCTGGGCATGGAATTTTGACATGTTCCCCAAACCAAAAGGAATAAGTGGGAAACAATCAAGGAAACAGATAGAAACACTTTTATTTGAATGAGTTTCAAGCATGCTTGGGTATTCGTGTGATCTGAGTGACTCTGTTTTGGAATACAACTGTCGCGTTGTGCACCGTGACCTCCAGGCACCCCGGAGTTTCTGAAAAAAAATGTTCTGCGATTTTCACGAAACCACTTTTCTTCAAGTTGATTTGGGCTAAAAATCCATCCCTGAAAATAAAAATTCTCTGAGTAGTGTGGAAATGCTGATCCTTACCCTACCTGGGGAGTCCACTGAGCATTTCCGCGAAGTCTAGTTGAAGTTCTCTGGGCATGGGATTTTGAAATGTTCCCCAAACCAAAAGGAATAAGTGGGAAACAGTCAAGGAAACAGATAGAAGCACTTGCATTTGAATGAGTTTCAAGCATGCTTGGGTATTCGTGTGATCTGAGTGACTCAGTTTTGGAATACAACTGTCGCGTGTTGCACCGCGACCTCCAGACACCCCGGAGTTTCTGAAAAAAAATTTTCTGCGATTTTCACGAAACCACTGTTCTTCAACTTGATTTGGGCTAAGAATCCATCCCTAAAAATAAAAACTCTCTGAGTAGTGTGGAAATGCTGATCCTTACCCTACCTGGGGTGTCCACTGAGCATTTCCACGAACTCTATCTGAAGTTCTCTGGGCATGGTATTTTGACATGTTCCCCAAACCAAAAGGAATGAGTGGGAAAAAATCATGGAAACAGATAGAAGCATTTGCATTCGAATGAGTTTCAAGCATGCTTGGGTATTCGTGTGATCTGAGTGACTCAGTTTTGGAATACAACTGTCGCGTGGTGCACCGCGACCTCCAGGCACCCCGGAGTTTCTGAAAAAAACATTTCTGCGATTTTCACGAAACCACTTTTCTTCAACTTGATTTGGGCTAAAACTCCATCCCTGAAAATAAAAATTATCTGAGTAGTGTGGAAATGCTGATCCTTACCCTACCTGGGGAGTCCACTGAGCATTTCCGCGAACTCTAGTTGAAGTTCTCTGGGCATGGGATTTTGACATGTTCCCCAAACCAAAAGGAATGAGTGGGAAAAAATCATGGAAACAGATAGAAGCATTTGCATTCGAATGAGTTTCAAGCATGCTTGGGTATTCGTGTGATCTTAGTGACTCAGTTTTGGAATACAACTGTCGCGTGGTGCACCGCGACCTCCAGGCACCCCGGAGTTTCTGAAAAAAAATTTTCTGCGATTTTCACGAAACCACTTTTCTTCAACTTGATTTGGGCTAAAACTCCATCCCTGAAAATAAAAATTCTCTGAGTAGTGTGGAAATGCTGATCCTTACCCTACCTGGGGTGTCCACTGAGCATTTCGGCGAACTCTATCTGAAGTTCTCTGGGCATGGGATTTTGAAATGTTCCCCAAACCAAAAGGAATAAGTGGGAAACAGTCAAGGAAACAGATAGAAGCACTTGCATTTGAATGAGTTTCAAGCATGCTTGGGTATTCGTGTGATCTGAGTGACTCAGTTTTGGAATACAACTGTCGCATGGTGCACCGCGACCTCCAGGCACCCCGGAGTTTCTGAAAAAAAATTTTCTGCGATTTTCACGAAACCACTGTTCTTCAACTTGATTTGGGCTAAGAATCCATCCCTAAAAATAAAAACTCTCTGAGTAGTGTGGAAATGCTGATCCTTACCCTACCTGGGGTGTCCACTGAGCATTTCCACGAACTCTATCTGAAGTTCTCTGGGCTTTGTATTTTGACATGTTCCCCAAACCAAAAGGAATGAGTGGGAAACAATCATGGAAACAGATAGAAGCACTTGCATTTGAAAGAGTTTCAAGCATACTTGGGTATTCGTGTGATCTGAGTGACTCAGTTTTGGAATACAACTGTCGCGTGGTGCACCGCGACCTCCAGGCACCCCGGAGTTTCTGAAAATAAATTTTCTGCGATTTTCACGAAACCACTTTTCTTCAACTTGATTTGGGCTAAAACTCCATCCCTGAAAATAAAAATTCTCTGAGTAGTGTGGAAATGCTGATCCTTACCCTACCTGGGGTGTCCACTGAGAATTTCGGCGAACTCTATCTGAAGTTCTCTGGGCATGGGATTTTGAAATGTTCCCCAAACCAAAAGGAATAAGTAGGAAACAGTCAAGGAAACAGATAGAAGCACTTGCATTTGAATGAGTTTCAAGCATGCTTGGGTATTCGTGTGATCTGAGTGACTCAGTTTTGGAATACAACTGTCGCGTGGTGCACCGCGACCTCCAGGCACCCCGGAGTTTCTGAAAAAAAATTTTCTGCGATTTTCACGAAACCACTGTTCTTCAACTTGATTTGGGCTAAGAATCCATCCCTAAAAATAAAAACTCTCTGAGTAGTGTGGAAATGCTGATCCTTACCCTACCTGGGGTGTCCACTGAGCATTTCCACGAACTCTATCTGAAGTTCTCTGGGCATGGTATTTTGACATGTTCCCCAAACCAAAAGGAATGAGTGGGAAACAATCATGGAAACAGATAGAAGCACTTGCATTTGAATGAGTTTCAAGCATGCTTTTGTATTCGTGTGATCTGAGTGACTCAGTTTTGGAATACAACTGTCGCGTGGTGCACCGCGACCTCCTGGCACTCCGGAGTTTCTGAAAAAAAATTTTCTGCGATTTTCACGAAACCACTTTTCTTCAACTTGATTTGGGCAAAAAATCCATCCCTAAAAATAAAAATTCTCTGAGTAGTGTGGATATGCTGATCCTTACCCTACCTGGGGAGTCCACTGAGCATTTCCGCGAACTCTAGTTGAAGTTCTCTGGGCATGGGATTTTGACATGTTCCCCAAACCAAAAGGAATGAGTGGGAAACAATCATGGAAACAGATAGAAGCACTTGCATTTGAATGAGATTCAAGCATGCTGGGGTATTCGTGTGATCTGAGTGACTCAGTTTTGGAATACAACTGTCGCGTGGTGCACCGTGACCTCCAGGCACCCCGGAGTTTCTGAAAAAAAATTTTCTGCGATTTTCACGAAACCACTTTTCTTCAACTTGATTTGGGCTAAAAATCCATCCCTGAAAATAAAAATTCTCTGAGTAGTGTGGACATGCTGATCCTTACCCTACCTGGGGTGTCCACTGAGCATTTCCACGAACTCTATCTGAAGTTCTCTGGGCATGGTATTTTGACATGTTCCCCAAACCAAAAGGAATGAGTGGGAAACAATCATGGAAACAGATAGAAGCACTTGCATTTGAAAGAGTTTCAAGCATACTTGGGTATTCGTGTGATCTGAGTGACTCAGTTTTGGAATACAACTGTCGCGTGGTGCACCGCGACCTCCAGGCACCCCGGAGTTTCTGAAAAAAAATTTTCTGCGATTTTCACGAAACCACTTTTCTTCAACTTGATTTGGGCTAAAACTCCATCCCTGAAAATAAAAATTCTCTGAGTAGTGTGGAAATGCTGATCCTTACCCTACCTGGGGTGTCCACTGAGTATTCCGCGAACTCTATCTGAAGTTCTCTGGGCATGGAATTTTGACATGTTCCCCAAACCAAAAGGAATAAGTGGGAAACAATCAAGGAAACAGATAGAAGCACTTGCATTTGAATGAGTTTCAAGCATGCTTGGGTATTCGTGTGATCTGAGTGACTCAGTTGTGGAATACAACTGTCGCGTGTTGCACCGCGACCTCCTGGCACCCCGGAGTTTCTGAAAAAAAATGTTCTGCTATTTTCACGAAACCACTTTTCTTCAACATGATTTGGGCTAAAAATCCATCCCTAAAAATAAAAACTCTCTGAGTAGTGTGGAAATGCTGATCCTTACCCTACCTGGGGAGTCCACTGAGCATTTCCGCGAACTCTAGTTGAAGTTCTCTGGGCATGGGATTTTGACATGTTCCCCAAACCAAAAGGAATGAGTGGGAAACAATCATGGAAACAGATAGAAGCACTTGCACTTGAATGAGTTTCAAGCATGCTTGGGTATTCGTGTGATCTGAGTGACTCAGGTTTGGAATACAACTGTCGCGTGGTGCACCGCGACCTCCAGGCACCCCGGAGTTTCTGAAAAAAAATTTTCTGCGATTTTCACGAAACCACTTTTCTTCAACTTGATTTGGGCTAAAAATCCATCCCTGAAAATAAAAATTATCTGAGTAGTGTGGAAATGCTGATCCTTACCCTACCTGGGGTGTCCACTGAGTATTCCGCGAACTCTATCTGAAGTTCTCTGGGCATGGGATTTTGACATGTTCCCCAAACCAAAAGGAATGAGTGGGAAACAATCATGGAAACAGATAGAAGCACTTGCATTTGAATGAGATTCAAGCATGCTGGGGTATTCGTGTGATCTGAGTGACTCAGTTTTGGAATTCAACTGTCGCGTGGTGCACCGTGACCTCCAGGCACCCCGGAGTTTCTGAAAAAAAATTTTCTGCGATTTTCACGAAACCACTTTTCTTCAACTTGATTTGGGCTAAAAATCCATCCCTGAAAATAAAAATTCTCTGAGTAGTGTGGAAATGCTGATCCTTACCCTACCTGGGGTGTCCACTGAGTATTCCGCGAACTCTATCTGAAGTTCTCTGGGCATGGGATTTTGACATGTTCCCCAAACCAAAAGGAATGAGTGGGAAACAATCATGGAAACAGATAGAAGCACTTGCATTCGAATGAGTTTCAAGCATGCTTGGGTATTCGTGTGATCTGAGTGACTCAGTTTTGGAATACAACTGTCGCGTGGTGCACCGCGACCTCCAGGCACCCCGGAGTTTCTGAAAAAAAAATTTCTGCGATTTTCACGAAACCACTTTTCTTCAACTTGATTTGGGCAAAAAATCCATCCCTGAAAATAAAAATTCTCTGAGTAGTGTGGAAATGCTGATCCTTACCCTACCTGGGGTGTCCACTGAGTATTCCACGAACTCTATCTGAAGTTCTCTGGGCATGGGATTTTGAAATGTTCCCCAAACCAAAAGGAATGAGTGGGAAACAATCATGGAAACAGATAGAGGCACTTGCATTTGAATGAGTTTCAAGCATGCTTGGGTATTCGTGTGATCTGAGTGACTCAGTTTTGGAATACAACTGTCGCGTGGTGCACCGCGACCTCCAGGCACCCCGGAGTTTCTGAAAAAAAATTTTCTGCGATTTTCACGAAACCACTTTTCTTCAGCTTGATTTGGGCTAAAAATCCATCCCTAAAAATAAAAACTCTCTGAGTAGTGTGGAAATGCTGATCCTTACCCTACCTGGGGTGTCCACTGAGCATTTCCGCGAACTCTATCTGAAGTTCTCTGGGCATGGTATTTTGACATGTTCCCAAAACCAAAAGGAATGAGTGGGAAACAATCATGGAAACAGATAGAAACACTTGTATTTGAATGAGTTTCAAGCATGCTTGGGTATTCGTGTGATCTGAGTGACTCAGTTTTGGAATACAACTGTCGCGTGGTGCACCGCGACCTCCAGGCACCCCGGAGTTTCTGAAAAAAAATTTTCTGCGATTTTCATGAAACCACTTTTCTTCAACTTGATTTTGGCTAAAAATCCATCCCTAAAAATAAAAACTCTCTGAGTAGTGTGGAAATGCTGATCCTTACCCTACCTGGGGTGTCCACTGAGCATTTCCGCGAACTCTATCTGAAGGTCTCTGGGCATGGTATTTTGACATGTTCACCAAACCAAAAGGAATGAGTGGGAAACAATCATGGAAACAGATAGAAGCACTTGCATTTGAATGAGATTCAAGCATGCTTGGGTATTTGTGTGATCTGAGTGACTCAGTTTTGGAATACAACTGTCGCGTGGTGCACCGCGACCTCCAGGCACCCCGGAGTTTCTGAAAAAAAATTTTCTGCGATTTTCACGAAACCACTTTTCTTCAACTTGATTTGGGCTAAAAATCCATCCCTAAAAATAAAAACTCTCTGAGTAGTGTGGAAATGCTGATCCTTACCCTACCTGGGGTGTCCACTGAGTATTCCACGAACTCTATCTGAAGTTCTCTGGGCATGGTATTTTGACATGTTCCCCAAACCAAAAGGAATGAGTGGGAAACAATCAAGGAATCAGATAGAAACACTTGTATTTGAATGAGTTTCAAGCATGCTTGGGTATTCGTGTGATCTGAGTGACTCTGTTTTGGAATACAACTGTCGCGTGGTGCACCGTGACCTCCAGGCACCCCGGAATTTCTGAAAAAAAATTTTCTGCGATTTTCACGAAACCACTTTTCTTCAACTTGATTTGGGCTAAAAATCCATCCCTGAAAATAAAAATTCTCTGAGTAGTGTGGAAATGCTGATCCTTACCCTACCTGGGGTTTCCACTGAGTATTCCGCGACCTCTATCTGAAGTTCTCTGGGCATGGGATTTTGACATGTTCCCAAACCAAAAGGAATAAGTGGGAAACAATCAAGGAAACAGATAGAAGCACTTGCATTTGAATGAGTTTCAAGCATGCTTGGGTATTCGTGTGATCTGAGTGAAACAGTTTTGGAATACAACTGTCGCGTGGTGCACCGCGACCTCCAGGCACCCCGGAGTTTCTGAAAAAAAATTTTCTGCGATTTTCATGAAACCACGTTTCTTCAACTTGATTTGGGCTAAAAATCCATCCCTAAAAATAAAAACTCTCTGAGTAGTGTGGAAATGCTGATCCTTACCCTACCTGGGGTGTCCACTGAGCATTTCCGCGAACTCTATCTGAAGTTCTCTGGGCATGGTATTTTGACATGTTCACCAAACCAAAAGGAATGAGTGGGAAGCAATCATGGAAACAGATAGAAGCACTTGCATTTGAATGAGATTCAAGCATGCTTGGGTATTCGTGTGATCTGAGTGACTCAGTTTTGGAATACAACTGTCGCGTGGTGCACCGCGACCTCCAGGCACCCCGGAGTTTCTGAAAAAAAAATTTCTGCGATTTTCACGAAACCACTTTTCTTCAACTTGATTTGGGCTAAAAATCCATCCCTAAAAATAAAAACTCTCTGAGTAGTGTGGAAATGCTGATCCTTACCCTATCTGGGGTGTCCACTGAGCATTTCCACGAACTCTATCTGAAGTTCTCTGGGCATGGTATTTTGACATGTTCCCCAAACCAAAAGGAATGAGTGGGAAACAATCATGGAAACAGATAGAAGCACTTGCATTTGAATGAATTTCAAGCATGCTTGGGTATTCGTGTGATCTGAGTGACTCAGTTTTGGAATACAAATGTCGCGTGGTGCACCGCGACCTCCAGGCATCCCGGAGTTTCTGAAAAAAAAATTTCTGCGATTTTCACGAAACCACTTTCCTTCAACTTGATTTGGGCAAAAAATCCATCCCTGAAAATAAAAATTCTCTGAGTAGTGTGGAAATGCTGATCCTTACCCTACCTGGGGTGTCCACTGAGTATTCCGCAAACTCTATCTGAAGTTCTCTGGGCATGGGATTTTGACATGTTCACCAAACCAAAAGGAATGAGTGGGAAACAATCATGGAAACAGATAGAAGCACTTGCATTTGAATGAGATTCAAGCATGCTTGGGTATTCGTGTGATCTGAGTGGCTCAGTTTTGGAATACAACTGTCGCGTGGTGCACCGTGACTTCCAGGTACCCCGGAGTTTCTGAAAAAAAATTTTCTGCGATTTTCACGAAACCACTTTTCTTCAACTTGATTTGGGCTAAAAACCCATCCCTGAAAATAAAAATTCTCTGAGTAGTGTGGAAATGCTGATCCTTACCCTACCTGGGGAGTCCACTGAGCATTTCCGCGAACTCTAGTTGAAGTTCTCTGGGCATGGTATTTTGCCATGTTCCCCAAACCAAAAGGAATGAGTGGGAAACAATCATGGAAACAGATAGAAGCACTTGCATTTGAATGAGTTTCAAGCATGCTTGGGTATTCGTGTGATCTGAGTGACTCAGTTTTGGAATACAAATGTCGTGTGGTGCACCGCGACCTCCAGGCACCCCGGATTTCTGAAAAAAAATTTTCTGCGATTTTCACGAAACCACTTTTCTTCAACTTGATTTGGGCTAAAAATCCATCCCTGAAAATAAAAATTCTCTGAGTAGTGCGGAAATGCTGATCCTTACCCTACCTGGGGTGTCCACTGAGTATTCCGCGAACTCTATCTGAAGTTCTCTGGGCATGGGATTTTGACATGTTCCCCAAACCAAAAGGAATGAGTGGGAAACAATCATGAAAACAGATATAAGCACTTGCATTCGAATGAGTTTCAAGCATGCTTGGGTATTCGTGTGATCTGAGTGACTCAGTTTTGGAATACAACTGTCGCGTGGTGCACCGCGACCTCCAGGCACCCCGGAGTTTCTGAAAAAAAATTTTCTGCGATTTTCACGAAACCACTTTTCTTCAACTTGATTTGGGCTAAAAATCAATCCCTGAAAATAAAAATTCTCTGAGTAGTGTGGAAATGCTGATCCTTACCCTACCTGGGGTGTCCACTGAGTATTCCGCGAACTCTATCTGAAGTTCTCTGGGCATGGGATTTTGAAATGTTCCCCAAACCAAAAGGAATGAGTGGGAAACAATCATGGAAACAGATAGAAGCACTTGCATTTGAATGAATTTCAAGCATGCTTGGGTATTCGTGTGATCTGAGTGACTCAGTTTTGGAATCCAAATGTCGCGTGGTGCACCGCGACCTCCAGGCATCCCGGAGTTTCTGAAAAAAAATTTTCTGCGATTTTCACGAAACCACTTTCCTTCAACTTGATTTGGGCAAAAAATCCATCCCTGAAAATAAAAATTCTCTGAGTAGTGTGGAAATGCTGATCCTTACCCTACCTGGGGTGTCCACTGAGTATTCCGCAAACTCTATCTGAAGTTCTCTGGGCATGGGATTTTGACATGTTCACCAAACCAAAAGGAATGAGTGGGAAACAATCATGGAAACAGATAGAAGCACTTGCATTTGAATGAGATTCAAGCATGCTTGGGTATTCGTGTGATCTGAGTGGCTCAGTTTTGGAATACAACTGTCGCGTGGTGCACCGCGACCTCCAGGCACCCCGGAGTTTCTGAAAAAAAATTTTCTGCGATTTTCACGAAACCACTTTTCTTCAACTTGATTTGGGCTAAAAATCCATCCCTGAAAATAAAAATTCTCTGAGTAGTGTGGAAATGCTGATCCTTACCCTACCTGGGAAGTCCACTGAGCATTTCCGCGAACTCTAGTTGAAGTTCTCTGGGCATGGGATTTTGAAATGTTCCCCAAACCAAAAGGAATGAGTGGGAAACAATCATGGAAACAGATAGAAGCACTTGCATTTGAATGAGTTTCAAGCATGCTTGGGTATTCGTGTGATCTGAGTGACTCAGTTTTGGAATACAACTGTCGCGTGGTGCACCGCGACCTCCAGGCACCCCGGAGTTTCTGAAAAAAAATTTTCTGCGATTTTCACGAAACCACTTTTCTTCAACTTGATTTGGGCTAAAAATCTATCCCTGAAAATAAAAATTCTATGAGTATTGTGGAAATGCTGATCCTTACCCTAGCTGGGGTGTCCACTGAACATTTCCGCGAACTCTATCTGAAGTTCTCTGGGCATGGTATTTTGCCATGTTCCCCAAACCAAAAGGAATGAGTGGGAAACAATCAAGGAAACAGATAGAAGCACTTGCATTTGAATGAGTTTCAAGCATGCTTGGGTATTCGTGTGATCTGAGTGACTCAGTTTTGGAATACAAATGTCGCGTGGTGCACCGCGACCTCCAGGCACCCCGGAGTTTCTGAAAAAAAATTTTCTGCGATTTTCACGAAACCACTTTTCTTCAACTTGATTTGGGCTAAAAATCCATCCCTAAAAATAAAAACTCTCTGAGTAGTGTGGAAATGCTGATCCTTACCCTACCTGTGGTGTCCACTGAGTATTCCACGAACTCTATCTGAAGTTCTCTGGGCATGGTATTTTGACATGTTCCCCAAACCAAAAGGAATGAGTGGGAAACAATCAAGGAATCAGATAGAAACACTTGTATTTGAATGAGTTTCAAGCATGCCTGGGTATTCGTGTGATCTGAGTGACTCTGTTTTGGAATACAACTGTCGTGTGGTGCACCGTGACCTCCAGGCACCCCGGAGTTTCTGAAAAAAATGTTTCTGCGATTTTCACGAAACCACTTTTCTTCAACTTGATTTGGGCTAAAAATCCATCCCTGAAAATAAAAATTCTCTGAGTAGTGTGGAAATGCTGATCCTTACCCTACCTGGGGTGTCCACTGAGTATTCCGCGAACTCTATCTGAAGTTCTCTGGGCATGGGATTTTGACATGTTCCCCAAACCAAAAGGAATGAGTGGGAAACAATCATGGAAACAGATAGAAGCACTTGCATTCGAATGAGTTTCAAGCATGCTTGGGTATTCGTGTGATCTGAGTGACTCAGTTTTGGAATACAACTGTCGCGTGGTGCACCCCGACCTCCAGGCACCCCGGAGTTTCTGAAAAAAAATTTTCTGCGATTTTCACGAAACCAGTTTTCTTCAACTTGATTTGGGCTAAAAATCCATCCCTGAAAATAAAAATTCTCTGAGTAGTGTGGAAATGCTGATCCTTACCCTACCTGGGGTGTCCACTGAGTATTCCGCGAACTCTATCTGAAGTTCTCTGGGCATGGGATTTTGACATGTTCCCCAAACCAAAAGGAATGAGTGGGAAACAATCATGGAAACAGATAGAAGCACTTGCATTCAAATGAGTTTCAAGCATGCTTGGGTATTCGTGTGATCTGAGTGACTCAGTTTTGGAATACAACTGTCGCGTGGTGCACCGCGACCTCCAGGCACCCCGGAGTTTCTGAAAAAAAATTTTCTGCGATTTTCACGAAACCACTTTTCTTCAACTTGATTTGGGCTAAAAATCCATCCCTGAAAAAAAAAATTCTCTGAGTAGTGTAGAAATGCTGATCCTTACCCTACCTGGGGTGTCCACTGAGCATTTCCGCGAACTCTATCTGAAGTTCTCTGGGCATGGGATTTTGACATGTTCCCCAAACCAAAAGGAATAAGTGGGAAACAATCAAGGAAACAGATAGAAGCACTTGCATTTGAATGAGTTTCAAGCATGCTTGGGTATTCATGTGATCTGAGTGACTCAGTTTTGGAATACAACTGTCGCGTGGTGCACCGCGACCTCCAGGCACCCCGGAGTTTCTGAAAAAAAATTTTCTGCGATTTTCACGAAACCACTTTTCTTCAACTTGATTTGGGCTAAAACTCCATCCCTGAAAATAAAAATTCTCTGAGTAGTGTGGAAATGCTGATCCTTACCCTACCTGGGGTGTCCACTGAGTATTCCGCGAACTCTATCTGAAGTTCTCTGGGCATGGGATTTTGAAATGTTCCCCAAACCAAAAGGAATGAGTGGGAAACAATCATGGAAACAGATAGAAGCACTTGCATTTGAATGAATTTCAAGCATGCTTGGGTATTCGTGTGATCTGAGTGACTCAGTTTTGGAATCCAAATGTCGCGTGGTGCACCGCGACCTCCAGGCATCCCGGAGTTTCTGAAAAAAAATTTTCTGCGATTTTCACGAAACCACTTTCCTTCAACTTGATTTGGGCAAAAAATCCATCCCTGAAAATAAAAATTCTCTGAGTAGTGTGGAAATGCTGATCCTTACCCTACCTGGGGTGTCCACTGAGTATTCCGCAAACTCTATCTGAAGTTCTCTGGGCATGGGATTTTGACATGTTCACCAAACCAAAAGGAATGAGTGGGAAACAATCATGGAAACAGATAGAAGCACTTGCATTTGAATGAGATTCAAGCATGCTTGGGTATTCGTGTGATCTGAGTGGCTCAGTTTTGGAATACAACTGTCGCGTGGTGCACCGCGACCTCCAGGCACCCCGGAGTTTCTGAAAAAAAATTTTCTGCGATTTTCACGAAACCACTTTTCTTCAACTTGATTTGGGCTAAAAATCCATCCCTGAAAATAAAAATTCTCTGAGTAGTGTGGAAATGCTGATCCTTACCCTACCTGGGAAGTCCACTGAGCATTTCCGCGAACTCTAGTTGAAGTTCTCTGGGCATGGGATTTTGAAATGTTCCCCAAACCAAAAGGAATGAGTGGGAAACAATCATGGAAACAGATAGAAGCACTTGCATTTGAATGAGTTTCAAGCATGCTTGGGTATTCGTGTGATCTGAGTGACTCAGTTTTGGAATACAACTGTCGCGTGGTGCACCGCGACCTCCAGGCACCCCGGAGTTTCTGAAAAAAAATTTTCTGCGATTTTCACGAAACCACTTTTCTTCAACTTGATTTGGGCTAAAAATCTATCCCTGAAAATAAAAATTCTATGAGTATTGTGGAAATGCTGATCCTTACCCTAGCTGGGGTGTCCACTGAACATTTCCGCGAACTCTATCTGAAGTTCTCTGGGCATGGTATTTTGCCATGTTCCCCAAACCAAAAGGAATGAGTGGGAAACAATCAAGGAAACAGATAGAAGCACTTGCATTTGAATGAGTTTCAAGCATGCTTGGGTATTCGTGTGATCTGAGTGACTCAGTTTTGGAATACAAATGTCGCGTGGTGCACCGCGACCTCCAGGCACCCCGGAGTTTCTGAAAAAAAAATTTCTGCGATTTTCACGAAACCACTTTTCTTCAACTTGATTTGGGCTAAAAATCCATCCCTAAAAATAAAAACTCTCTGAGTAGTGTGGAAATGCTGATCCTTACCCTACCTGGGGTGTCCACTGAGTATTCCACGAACTCTATCTGAAGTTCTCTGGGCATGGTATTTTGACATGTTCCCCAAACCAAAAGGAATGAGTGGGAAACAATCAAGGAATCAGATAGAAACACTTGTATTTGAATGAGTTTCAAGCATGCCTGGGTATTCGTGTGATCTGAGTGACTCTGTTTTGGAATACAACTGTTGTGTGGTGCACCGTGACCTCCAGGCACCCCGGAGTTTCTGAAAAAAAATTTTCTGCGATTTTCACGAAACCACTTTTCTTCAACTTGATTTGGGCTAAAAATCCATCCCTGAAAATAAAAATTCTCTGAGTAGTGTGGAAATGCTGATCCTTACCCTACCTGGGGTGTCCACTGAGTATTCCGCGAACTCTATCTGAAGTTCTCTGGGCATGGGATTTTGACATGTTCCCCAAACCAAAAGGAATGAGTGGGAAACAATCATGGAAACAGATAGAAGCACTTGCATTCGAATGAGTTTCAAGCATGCTTGGGTATTCGTGTGATCTGAGTGACTCAGTTTTGGAATACAACTGTCGCGTGGTGCACCCCGACCTCCAGGCACCCCGGAGTTTCTGAAAAAAAATTTTCTGCGATTTTCACGAAACCAGTTTTCTTCAACTTGATTTGGGCTAAAAATCCATCCCTGAAAATAAAAATTCTCTGAGTAGTGTGGAAATGCTGATCCTTACCCTACCTGGGGTGTCCACTGAGTATTCCGCGAACTCTATCTGAAGTTCTCTGGGCATGGGATTTTGACATGTTCCCCAAACCAAAAGGAATGAGTGGGAAACAATCATGGAAACAGATAGAAGCACTTGCATTCAAATGAGTTTCAAGCATGCTTGGGTATTCGTGTGATCTGAGTGACTCAGTTTTGGAATACAACTGTCGCGTGGTGCACCGCGACCTCCAGGCACCCCGGAGTTTCTGAAAAAAAATTTTCTGCGATTTTCACGAAACCACTTTTCTTCAACTTGATTTGGGCTAAAAATCCATCCCTGAAAAAAAAAATTCTCTGAGTAGTGTGGAAATGCTGATCCTTACCCTACCTGGGGTGTCCACTGAGCATTTCCGCGAACTCTATCTGAAGTTCTCTGGGCATGGGATTTTGACATGTTCCCCAAACCAAAAGGAATAAGTGGGAAACAATCAAGGAAACAGATAGAAGCACTTGCATTTGAATGAGTTTCAAGCATGCTTGGGTATTCATGTGATCTGAGTGACTCAGTTTTGGAATACAACTGTCGCGTGGTGCACCGCGACCTCCAGGCACCCCGGAGTTTCTGAAAAAAAATTTTCTGCGATTTTCACGAAACCACTTTTCTTCAACTTGATTTGGGCTAAAACTCCATCCCTGAAAATAAAAATTCTCTGAGTAGTGTGGAAATGCTGATCCTTACCCTACCTGGGGTGTCCACTGAGCATTTCCGCGAACTCTATCTGAAGTTCTCTGGGCATGGGATTTTGACATGTTCCCCAAACCAAAAGGAATAAGTGGGAAACAATCAAGGAAACAGATAGAAACACTTGTATTTGAATGAGTTTCAAGCATGCTTGGGTATTCGTGTGATCTGAGTGACTCTGTTTTGGAATACAACTGTCGCGTGGTGCACCGTGACCTCCAGGCACCCCGGAGTTTCTGAAAAAAAATGTTCTGCGATTTTTACGAAACCACTTTTCTTCAACTTGATTTGGGCTAAAAATCCATCCCTGAAAATAAAAATTCTCTGAGTAGTGTGGAAATGCTGATCCTTACCCTACCTGGGGTGTCCACTGAGTATTCCGCGAACTCTATCTGAAGTTCTCTGGGAATGGGATTTTGAAATGTTCCCCAATCCAAAAGGAATAAGTGGGAAACAATCAAGGAAACAGATAGAAGCACTTGCATTTGAATGAGTTTCAAGCATGCTTGGGTATTCGTGTGATCTGAGTGACTCAGTTTTGGAATACAACTGTCGCGTGGTGCACCGCGACCTCCAGGCACCCCGGAGTTACTGAAAAAAAAATTTCTGCGATTTTCACGAAACCACTTTTCTTCAACTTGATTTGGGCTAAAAATCCATCCCTGAAAATAAAAATTCTCTGAGTAGTGTGGAAATGCTGTTCCTTACCCTACCTGGGGTGTCCACTGAGTATTCCACGAACTCTATCTGAAGTTCTCTGGGCATGGTATTTTGACATGTTCCCCAAACCAAAAGGAATGAGTGGGAAACAATAAAGGAATCAGATAGAAACACTTGTATTTGAATGAGTTTCAAGCATGCTTGGGTATTCGTGTGATCTGAGTGACTCTGTTTTGGAATACAACTGTCGTGTGGTGCACCGTGACCTCCAGGCACCCCGGAGTTTCTGAAAAAAAAATTTCTGCGATTTTCACGAAACCACTTTTCTTCAACTTGATTTGGGCTAAAAATCCATCCCTGAAAATAAAAATTCTCTGAGTAGTGTGGAAATGCTGATCCTTACCCTACCTGGGGTGTCCACTGAGTATTCCGCGAACTCTATCTGAAGTTCTCTGGGCATGGGATTTTGACATGTTCCCCAAACCAAAAGGAATGAGTGGGAAACAATCATGGAAACAGATAGAAGCACTTGCATTCGAATGAGTTTCAAGCATGCTTGGGTATTCGTGTGATCTGAGTGACTCAGTTTTGGAATACAACTGTCGCGTGGTGCACCCCGACCTCCAGGCACCCCGGAGTTTCTGAAAAAAAATTTTCTGCGATTTTCACGAAACCAGTTTTCTTCAACTTGATTTGGGCTAAAAATCCATCCCTGAAAAAAAAAATTCTCTGAGTAGTGTGGAAATGCTGATCCTTACCCTACCTGGGGTGTCCACTGAGCATTTCCGCGAACTCTATCTGAAGTTCTCTGGGCATGGGATTTTGACATGTTCCCCAAACCAAAAGGAATAAGTGGGAAACAATCAAGGAAACAGATAGAAACACTTGTATTTGAATGAGTTTCAAGCATGCTTGGGTATTCGTGTGATCTGAGTGACTCTGTTTTGGAATACAACTGTCGCGTGGTGCACCGTGACCTCCAGGCACCCCGGAGTTTCTGAAAAAAAATGTTCTGCGATTTTTACGAAACCACTTTTCTTCAACTTGATTTGGGCTAAAAATCCATCCCTGAAAATAAAAATTCTCTGAGTAGTGTGGAAATGCTGATCCTTACCCTACCTGGGGTGTCCACTGAGTATTCCGCGAACTCTATCTGAAGTTCTCTGGGAATGGGATTTTGAAATGTTCCCCAATCCAAAAGGAATAAGTGGGAAACAATCAAGGAAACAGATAGAAGCACTTGCATTTGAATGAGTTTCAAGCATGCTTGGGTATTCGTGTGATCTGAGTGACTCAGTTTTGGAATACAACTGTCGCGTGGTGCACCGCGACCTCCAGGCACCCCGGAGTTTCTGAAAAAAAAATTTCTGCGATTTTCACGAAACCACTTTTCTTCAACTTGATTTGGGCTAAAAATCCATCCCTGAAAATAAAAATTCTCTGAGTAGTGTGGAAATGCTGATCCTTACCCTACCTGGGGTGTCCACTGAGCATTTCCGCGAACTCTATCTGAAGTTCTCTGGGCATGGGATTTTGACATGTTCCCCATACCAAAAGGAATAAGTGGGAAACAATCAAGGAAACAGATAGAAACAATTGTATTTGAATGAGTTTCAAGCATGCTTGGGTATTCGTGTGATCTGAGTGACTCAGTTTTGGAATACAACTGTCGCGTGGTGCACCGCGACCTCCAGGCACCCCGGAATTTCTGAAAAAAAATTTTCTGCGATTTTCACGAAACCACTTTTCTTCAACTTGATTTGGGCTAAAAATCCATCCCTGAAAATAAAAATTCTCTGAGTAGTGTGGAAATGCTGATCCTTACCCTACCTGGGGTGTCCACTGAGCATTTCCGCGAACTCTATCTGAAGTTCTCTGGGCATGGGATTTTGACATGTTCCCCAAACCAAAAGGAATAAGTGGGAAACAATCAAGGAAACAGATAGAAACACTTGTATTTGAATGAGTTTCAAGCATGCTTGGGTATTCGTGTGATCTGAGTGACTCTGTTTTGGAATACAACTGTCGCGTGGTGCACCGTGACCTCCAGGCACCCCGGAGTTTCTGAAAAAAAAATGTTCTGCGATTTTCACGAAACCACTTTCCTTCAACTTGATTTGGGCTAAAAATCCATCCCTAAAAATAAAAACTCTCTGAGTAGTGTGGAAATGCTGATCCTTACCCTACCTGGGGTGTCCACTGAGTATTCCACGAACTCTATCTGAAGTTCTCTGGGCATGGTATTTTGACATGTTCCCCAAACCAAAAGGAATGAGTGGGAAACAATCAAGGAATCAGATAGAAACACTTGTATTTGAATGAGTTTCAAGCATGCTTGGGTATTCGTGTGATCTGAGTGACTCTGTTTTGGAATACAACTGTCGTGTGGTGCACCGTGACCTCCAGGCACCCCGGAGTTTCTGAAAAAAAATTTTCTGCGATTTTCACGAAACCACTTTTCTTCAACTTGATTTGGGCTAAAAATCCATCCCTGAAAATAAAAATTCTCTGAGTAGTGTGGAAATGCTGATCCTTACCCTACCTGGGGTGTCCACTGAGTATTCCGCGAACTCTATCTGAAGTTCTCTGGGCATGGGATTTTGACATGTTCCCCAAACCAAAAGGAATGAGTGGGAAACAATCATGGAAACAGATAGAAGCACTTGCATTCGAATGAGTTTCAAGCATGCTTGGGTATTCGTGTGATCTGAGTGACTCAGTTTTGGAATACAACTGTCGCGTGGTGCACCCCGACCTCCAGGCACCCCGGAGTTTCTGAAAAAAAATTTTCTGCGATTTTCACGAAACCAGTTTTCTTCAACTTGATTTGGGCTAAAAATCCATCCCTGAAAAAAAAAATTCTCTGAGTAGTGTGGAAATGCTGATCCTTACCCTACCTGGGGTGTCCACTGAGCATTTCCACGAACTCTATCTGAAGTTCTCTGGGCATGGGATTTTGACATGTTCCCCAAACCAAAAGGAATAAGTGGGAAACAATCAAGGAAACAGATAGAAGCACTTGCATTTGAATGAGTTTCAAGCATGCTTGGGTATTCGTGTGATCTGAGTGACTCAGTTTTGGAATACAACTGTCGCGTGGTGCACCGCGACCTCCAGGCACCCCGGAATTTCTGAAAAAAAATTTTCTGCGATTTTCACGAAACCACTTTTCTTCAACTTGATTTGGGCTAAAAATCCATCCCTGAAAATAAAAATTCTCTGAGTAGTGTGGAAATGCTGATCCTTACCCTACCTGGGGTGTCCACTGAGCATTTCCGCGAACTCTATCTGAAGTTCTCTGGGCATGGGATTTTGACATGTTCCCCAAACCAAAAGGAATAAGTGGGAAACAATCAAGGAAACAGATAGAAGCACTTGCATTTGAATGAGTTTCAAGCATGCTTGGGTATTCGTGTGATCTGAGTGACTCAGTTTTGGAATACAACTGTCGCGTGGTGCACCGCGACCTCCAGGCACCCCGGAATTTCTGAAAAAAAATTTTCTGCGATTTTCACGAAACCACTTTTCTTCAACTTGATTTGGGCTAAAAATCCATCCCTGAAAATAAAAATTCTCTGAGTAGTGTGGAAATGCTGATCCTTACCCTACCTGGGGTGTCCACTGAGCATTTCCGCGAACTCTATCTGAAGTTCTCTGGGCATGGGATTTTGACATGTTCCCCAAACCAAAAGGAATAAGTGGGAAACAATCAAGGAAACAGATAGAAACACTTGTATTTGAATGAGTTTCAAGCATGCTTGGGTATTCGTGTGATCTGAGTGACTCTGTTTTGGAATACAACTGTCGCGTGGTGCACCGTGACCTCCAGGCACCCCGGAGTTTCTGAAAAAAAAATGTTCTGCGATTTTCACGAAACCACTTTCCTTCAACTTGATTTGGGCAAAAAATCCATCCCTGAAAATAAAAATTCTCTGAGTAGTGTGGAAATGCTGATCCTTACCCTACCTGGGGTGTCCACTGAGTATTCTGCGAACTCTATCTGAAGTTCTCTGGGCATGGGATTTTGAAATGTTCCCCAAACCAAAAGGAATGAGTGGGAAACAATCATGGAAACAGATAGAAGCACTTGCATTTGAATGAGTTTCAAGCATGCTTGGGTATTCGTGTGATCTGAGTGACTCAGTTTTGGAATACAAATGTCGCGTGGTGCACCGCGACCTCCAGGCATCCCGGAGTTTCTGAAAAAAAATTTTCTGCGATTTTCACGAAACCACTTTCCTTCAACTTGATTTGGGCAAAAAATCCATCCCTAAAAATAAAAATTTTCTGAGTAGTGTGGAAATGCTGATCCTTACCCTACCTGGGGTGTCCACTGAGTATTCCGCAAACTCTATCTGACGTTCTCTGGGCATGGGATTTTGACATGTTCACCAAACCAAAAGGAATGAGTGGGAAACAATCATGGAAACAGATAGAAGCACTTGCATTTGAATGAGATTCAAGCATGCTTGGGTATTCGTGTGATCTGAGTGGCTCAGTTTTGGAATACAACTGTCGCGTGGTGCACCGCGACCTCCAGGCAACCCGGAGTTTCTGAAAAAAAATTTTCTGCGATTTTCACGAAACCACTTTTCTTCAACTTGATTTGGGCTAAAAATCCATCCCTGAAAATAAAAATTCTCTGAGTAGTGTGGAAATGCTGATCCTTACCCTACCTGGGAAGTCCACTGAGCATTTCCGCGAACTCTAGTTGAAGTTCTCTGGGCATGGGATTTTGAAATGTTCCCCAAACCAAAAGGAATGAGTGGGAAACAATCATGGAAACAGATAGAAGCACTTGCATTTGAATGAGTTTCAAGCATGCTTGGGTATTCGTGTGATCTGAGTGACTCAGTTTTGGAATACAACTGTCGCGTGGTGCACCGCGACCTCCAGGCACCCCGGAGTTTCTGAAAAAAAATTTTCTGCGATTTTCACGAAACCACTTTTCTTCAACTTGATTTGGGCAAAAAATCTATCCCTGAAAATAAAAATTCTATGAATATTGTGGAAATGCTGATCCTTACCCTAGCTGGGGTGTCCACTGAACATTTCCGCGAACTCTATCTGAAGTTCTCTGGGCATGGTATTTTGCCATGTTCCCCAAACCAAAAGGAATGAGTGGGAAACAATCAAGGAAACAGATAGAAGCACTTGCATTTGAATGAGTTTCAAGCATGCTTGGGTATTCGTGTGATCTGAGTGACTCAGTTTTGGAATACAAATGTCGCGTGGTGCACCGCGACCTCCAGGCACCCCGGAGTTTCTGAAAAAAAATTTTCTGCGATTTTCACGAAACCACTTTTCTTCAACTTGATTTGGGCTAAAAATCCATCCCTGAAAATAAAAATTCTCTGAGTAGTGTGGAAATGCTGATCCTTACCCTACCTGGGGTGTCCACTGAGTATTCCGCGAACTCTATCTGAAGTTCTCTGGGAATGGGATTTTGAAATGTTCCCCAATCCAAAAGGAATAAGTGGGAAACAATCAAGGAAACAGATAGAAGCACTTGCATTTGAATGAGTTTCAAGCATGCTTGGGTATTCGTGTGATCTGAGTGACTCAGTTTTGGAATACAACTGTCGCGTGGTGCACCGCGACCTCCAGGCACCCCGGAGTTACTGAAAAAAAAATTTCTGCGATTTTCACGAAACCACTTTTCTTCAACTTGATTTGGGCTAAAAATCCATCCCTGAAAATAAAAATTCTCTGAGTAGTGTGGAAATGCTGTTCCTTACCCTACCTGGGGTGTCCACTGAGTATTCCACGAACTCTATCTGAAGTTCTCTGGGCATGGTATTTTGACATGTTCCCCAAACCAAAAGGAATGAGTGGGAAACAATAAAGGAATCAGATAGAAACACTTGTATTTGAATGAGTTTCAAGCATGCTTGGGTATTCGTGTGATCTGAGTGACTCTGTTTTGGAATACAACTGTCGTGTGGTGCACCGTGACCTCCAGGCACCCCGGAGTTTCTGAAAAAAAAATTTCTGCGATTTTCACGAAACCACTTTTCTTCAACTTGATTTGGGCTAAAAATCCATCCCTGAAAATAAAAATTCTCTGAGTAGTGTGGAAATGCTGATCCTTACCTTACCTGGGGTGTCCACTGAGTATTCCGCGAACTCTATCTGAAGTTCTCTGGGCATGGGATTTTGACATGTTCCCCAAACCAAAAGGAATGAGTGGGAAACAATCATGGAAACAGATAGAAGCACTTGCATTCGAATGAGTTTCAAGCATGCTTGGGTATTCGTGTGATCTGAGTGACTCAGTTTTGGAATACAACTGTCGCGTGGTGCACCCCGACCTCCAGGCACCCCGGAGTTTCTGAAAAAAAATTTTCTGCGATTTTCACGAAACCAGTTTTCTTCAACTTGATTTGGGCTAAAAATCCATCCCTGAAAAAAAAAATTCTCTGAGTAGTGTGGAAATGCTGATCCTTACCCTACCTGGGGTGTCCACTGAGCATTTCCGCGAACTCTATCTGAAGTTCTCTGGGCATGGGATTTTGACATGTTCCCCAAACCAAAAGGAATAAGTGGGAAACAATCAAGGAAACAGATAGAAGCACTTGCATTTGAATGAGTTTCAAGCATGCTTGGGTATTCGTGTGATCTGAGTGACTCAGTTTTGGAATACAACTGTCGCGTGGTGCACCGCGACCTCCAGGCACCCCGGAGTTTCTGAAAAAAAATTTTCTGCGATTTTCACGAAACCACTTTTCTTCAACTTGATTTGGGCTAAAACTCCATCCCTGAAAATAAAAATTCTCTGAGTAGTGTGGAAATGCTGATCCTTACCCTACCTGGGGTGTCCACTGAGCATTTCCGCGAACTCTATCTGAAGTTCTCTGGGCATGGGATTTTGACATGTTCCCCAAACCAAAAGGAATAAGTGGGAAACAATCAAGGAAACAGATAGAAACACTTGTATTTGAATGAGTTTCAAGCATGCTTGGGTATTCGTGTGATCTGAGTGACTCTGTTTTGGAATACAACTGTCGCGTGGTGCACCGTGACCTCCAGGCACCCCGGAGTTTCTGAAAAAAAATGTTCTGCGATTTTTACGAAACCACTTTTCTTCAACTTGATTTGGGCTAAAAATCCATCCCTGAAAATAAAAATTCTCTGAGTAGTGTGGAAATGCTGATCCTTACCCTACCTGGGGTGTCCACTGAGTATTCCGCGAACTCTATCTGAAGTTCTCTGGGAATGGGATTTTGAAATGTTCCCCAATCCAAAAGGAATAAGTGGGAAACAATCAAGGAAACAGATAGAAGCACTTGCATTTGAATGAGTTTCAAGCATGCTTGGGTATTCGTGTGATCTGAGTGACTCAGTTTTGGAATACAACTGTCGCGTGGTGCACCGCGACCTCCAGGCACCCCGGAGTTTCTGAAAAAAAAATTTCTGCGATTTTCACGAAACCACTTTTCTTCAACTTGATTTGGGCTAAAAATCCATCCCTGAAAATAAAAATTCTCTGAGTAGTGTGGAAATGCTGATCCTTACCCTACCTGGGGTGTCCACTGAGCATTTCCGCGAACTCTATCTGAAGTTCTCTGGGCATGGGATTTTGACATGTTCCCCATACCAAAAGGAATAAGTGGGAAACAATCAAGGAAACAGATAGAAACAATTGTATTTGAATGAGTTTCAAGCATGCTTGGGTATTCGTGTGATCTGAGTGACTCAGTTTTGGAATACAACTGTCGCGTGGTGCACCGCGACCTCCAGGCACCCCGGAATTTCTGAAAAAAAATTTTCTGCGATTTTCACGAAACCACTTTTCTTCAACTTGATTTGGGCTAAAAATCCATCCCTGAAAATAAAAATTCTCTGAGTAGTGTGGAAATGCTGATCCTTACCCTACCTGGGGTGTCCACTGAGCATTTCCGCGAACTCTATCTGAAGTTCTCTGGGCATGGGATTTTGACATGTTCCCCAAACCAAAAGGAATAAGTGGGAAACAATCAAGGAAACAGATAGAAACACTTGTATTTGAATGAGTTTCAAGCATGCTTGGGTATTCGTGTGATCTGAGTGACTCTGTTTTGGAATACAACTGTCGCGTGGTGCACCGTGACCTCCAGGCACCCCGGAGTTTCTGAAAAAAAAATGTTCTGCGATTTTCACGAAACCACTTTCCTTCAACTTGATTTGGGCTAAAAATCCATCCCTAAAAATAAAAACTCTCTGAGTAGTGTGGAAATGCTGATCCTTACCCTACCTGGGGTGTCCACTGAGTATTCCACGAACTCTATCTGAAGTTCTCTGGGCATGGTATTTTGACATGTTCCCCAAACCAAAAGGAATGAGTGGGAAACAATCAAGGAATCAGATAGAAACACTTGTATTTGAATGAGTTTCAAGCATGCTTGGGTATTCGTGTGATCTGAGTGACTCTGTTTTGGAATACAACTGTCGTGTGGTGCACCGTGACCTCCAGGCACCCCGGAGTTTCTGAAAAAAAATTTTCTGCGATTTTCACGAAACCACTTTTCTTCAACTTGATTTGGGCTAAAAATCCATCCCTGAAAATAAAAATTCTCTGAGTAGTGTGGAAATGCTGATCCTTACCCTACCTGGGGTGTCCACTGAGTATTCCGCGAACTCTATCTGAAGTTCTCTGGGCATGGGATTTTGACATGTTCCCCAAACCAAAAGGAATGAGTGGGAAACAATCATGGAAACAGATAGAAGCACTTGCATTCGAATGAGTTTCAAGCATGCTTGGGTATTCGTGTGATCTGAGTGACTCAGTTTTGGAATACAACTGTCGCGTGGTGCACCCCGACCTCCAGGCACCCCGGAGTTTCTGAAAAAAAATTTTCTGCGATTTTCACGAAACCAGTTTTCTTCAACTTGATTTGGGCTAAAAATCCATCCCTGAAAAAAAAAATTCTCTGAGTAGTGTGGAAATGCTGATCCTTACCCTACCTGGGGTGTCCACTGAGCATTTCCACGAACTCTATCTGAAGTTCTCTGGGCATGGGATTTTGACATGTTCCCCAAACCAAAAGGAATAAGTGGGAAACAATCAAGGAAACAGATAGAAGCACTTGCATTTGAATGAGTTTCAAGCATGCTTGGGTATTCGTGTGATCTGAGTGACTCTGTTTTGGAATACAACTGTCGCGTGGTGCACCGTGACCTCCAGGCACCCCGGAGTTTCTGAAAAAAAAATGTTCTGCGATTTTCACGAAACCACTTTCCTTCAACTTGATTTGGGCAAAAAATCCATCCCTGAAAATAAAAATTCTCTGAGTAGTGTGGAAATGCTGATCCTTACCCTACCTGGGGTGTCCACTGAGTATTCTGCGAACTCTATCTGAAGTTCTCTGGGCATGGGATTTTGAAATGTTCCCCAAACCAAAAGGAATGAGTGGGAAACAATCATGGAAACAGATAGAAGCACTTGCATTTGAATGAGTTTCAAGCATGCTTGGGTATTCGTGTGATCTGAGTGACTCAGTTTTGGAATACAAATGTCGCGTGGTGCACCGCGACCTCCAGGCATCCCGGAGTTTCTGAAAAAAAATTTTCTGCGATTTTCACGAAACCACTTTCCTTCAACTTGATTTGGGCAAAAAATCCATCCCTAAAAATAAAAATTTTCTGAGTAGTGTGGAAATGCTGATCCTTACCCTACCTGGGGTGTCCACTGAGTATTCCGCAAACTCTATCTGACGTTCTCTGGGCATGGGATTTTGACATGTTCACCAAACCAAAAGGAATGAGTGGGAAACAATCATGGAAACAGATAGAAGCACTTGCATTTGAATGAGATTCAAGCATGCTTGGGTATTCGTGTGATCTGAGTGGCTCAGTTTTGGAATACAACTGTCGCGTGGTGCACCGCGACCTCCAGGCAACCCGGAGTTTCTGAAAAAAAATTTTCTGCGATTTTCACGAAACCACTTTTCTTCAACTTGATTTGGGCTAAAAATCCATCCCTGAAAATAAAAATTCTCTGAGTAGTGTGGAAATGCTGATCCTTACCCTACCTGGGAAGTCCACTGAGCATTTCCGCGAACTCTAGTTGAAGTTCTCTGGGCATGGGATTTTGAAATGTTCCCCAAACCAAAAGGAATGAGTGGGAAACAATCATGGAAACAGATAGAAGCACTTGCATTTGAATGAGTTTCAAGCATGCTTGGGTATTCGTGTGATCTGAGTGACTCAGTTTTGGAATACAACTGTCGCGTGGTGCACCGCGACCTCCAGGCACCCCGGAGTTTCTGAAAAAAAATTTTCTGCGATTTTCACGAAACCACTTTTCTTCAACTTGATTTGGGCAAAAAATCTATCCCTGAAAATAAAAATTCTATGAATATTGTGGAAATGCTGATCCTTACCCTAGCTGGGGTGTCCACTGAACATTTCCGCGAACTCTATCTGAAGTTCTCTGGGCATGGTATTTTGCCATGTTCCCCAAACCAAAAGGAATGAGTGGGAAACAATCAAGGAAACAGATAGAAGCACTTGCATTTGAATGAGTTTCAAGCATGCTTGGGTATTCGTGTGATCTGAGTGACTCAGTTTTGGAATACAAATGTCGCGTGGTGCACCGCGACCTCCAGGCACCCCGGAGTTTCTGAAAAAAAATTTTCTGCGATTTTCACGAAACCACTTTTCTTCAACTTGATTTGGGCTAAAAATCCATCCCTAAAAATAAAAACTCTCTGAGTAGTGTGGAAATGCTGATCCTTACCCAACCTGGGGTGTCCACTGAGCATTTCCGCGAACTCTATCTGAAGTTCTCTGGGCATGGTATTTTGACATGTTCCCCAAACCAAAAGGAATGAGTGGGAAACAATCATGGAAACAGATAGAAGCACTTGCATTCGAATGAGTTTCAAGCATGCTTGGGTATTCGTGTGATCTGAGTGACTCAGTTTTGGAATACAACTGTCGCGTGGTGCACCCCGACCTCCAGGCACCCCGGAGTTTCTGAAAAAAAATTTTCTGCGATTTTCACGAAACCAGTTTTCTTCAACTTGATTTGGGCTAAAAATCCATCCCTGAAAAAAAAAATTCTCTGAGTAGTGTGGAAATGCTGATCCTTACCCTACCTGGGGTGTCCACTGAGCATTTCCGCGAACTCTATCTGAAGTTCTCTGGGCATGGGATTTTGACATGTTCCCCAAACCAAAAGGAATAAGTGGGAAACAATCAAGGAAACAGATAGAAGCACTTGCATTTGAATGAGTTTCAAGCATGCTTGGGTATTCATGTGATCTGAGTGACTCAGTTTTGGAATACAACTGTCGCGTGGTGCACCGCGACCTCCAGGCACCCCGGAGTTTCTGAAAAAAAATTTTCTGCGATTTTCACGAAACCACTTTTCTTCAACTTGATTTGGGCTAAAACTCCATCCCTGAAAATAAAAATTCTCTGAGTAGTGTGGAAATGCTGATCCTTACCCTACCTGGGGTGTCCACTGAGTATTCTGCGAACTCTATCTGAAGTTCTCTGGGCATGGGATTTTGAAATGTTCCCCAAACCAAAAGGAATGAGTGGGAAACAATCATGGAAACAGATAGAAGCACTTGCATTTGAATGAGTTTCAAGCATGCTTGGGTATTCGTGTGATCTGAGTGACTCAGTTTTGGAATACAAATGTCGCGTGGTGCACCGCGACCTCCAGGCATCCCGGAGTTTCTGAAAAAAAATTTTCTGCGATTTTCACGAAACCACTTTCCTTCAACTTGATTTGGGCAAAAAATCCATCCCTAAAAATAAAAATTTTCTGAGTAGTGTGGAAATGCTGATCCTTACCCTACCTGGGGTGTCCACTGAGTATTCCGCAAACTCTATCTGACGTTCTCTGGGCATGGGATTTTGACATGTTCACCAAACCAAAAGGAATGAGTGGGAAAAAATCATGGAAACAGATAGAAGCACTTGCATTTGAATGAGATTCAAGCATGCTTGGGTATTCGTGTGATCTGAGTGGCTCAGTTTTGGAATACAACTGTCGCGTGGTGCACCGCGACCTCCAGGCAACCCGGAGTTTCTGAAAAAAAATTTTCTGCGATTTTCACGAAACCACTTTTCTTCAACTTGATTTGGGCTAAAAATCCATCCCTGAAAATAAAAATTCTATGAGTATTGTGGAAATGCTGATCCTTACCCTAGCTGGGGTGTCCACTGAACATTTCCGCGAACTCTATCTGAAGTTCTCTGGGCATGGTATTTTGCCATGTTCCCCAAACCAAAAGGAATGAGTGGGAAACAATCAAGGAAACAGATAGAAGCACTTGCATTTGAATGAGTTTCAAGCATGCTTGGGTATTCGTGTGATCTGAGTGACTCAGTTTTGGAATACAAATGTCGCGTGGTGCACCGCGACCTCCAGGCACCCCGGAGTTTCTGAAAAAAAATTTTCTGCGATTTTCACGAAACCACTTTTCTTCAACTTGATTTGGGCTAAAAATCCATCCCTAAAAATAAAAACTCTCTGAGTAGTGTGGAAATGCTGATCCTTACCCAACCTGGGGTGTCCACTGAGCATTTCCGCGAACTCTATCTGAAGTTCTCTGGGCATGGTATTTTGACATGTTCACCAAACCAAAAGGAATGAGTGGGAAACAATCATGGAAACAGATAGAAGCACTTGCATTCGAATGAGTTTCAAGCATGCTTGGGTATTCGTGTGATCTGAGTGACTCAGTTTTGGAATACAACTGTCGCGTGGTGCACCCCGACCTCCAGGCATCCCGGAGTTTCTGAAAAAAAATTTTCTGCGATTTTCACGAAACCAGTTTTCTTCAACTTGATTTGGGCTAAAAATCCATCCCTGAAAATAAAAATTCTCTGAGTAGTGTGGAAATGCTGATCCTTACCCTACCTGGGGTGTCCACTGAGTATTCCGCGAACTCTATCTGAAGTTCTCTGGGCATGGGATTTTGACATGTTCCCCAAACCAAAAGGAATGAGTGGGAAACAATCATGGAAACAGATAGAAGCACTTGCATTCGAATGAGTTTCAAGCATGCTTGGGTATTCGTGTGATCTGAGTGACTCAGTTTTGGAATACAACTGTCGCGTGGTGCACCGCGACCTCCAGGCACCCCGGAGTTTCTGAAAAAAAATTTTCTGCGATTTTCACGAAACCACTTTTCTTCAACTTGATTTGGGCTAAAAATCCATCCCTGAAAAAAAAAATTCTCTGAGTAGTGTGGAAATGCTGATCCTTACCCTACCTGGGGTGTCTACTGAGCATTTCCGCGAACTCTATCTGAAGTTCTCTGGGCATGGGATTTTGACATGTTCACCAAACCAAAAGGAATGAGTGGGAAACAATCATGGAAACAGATAGAAGCACTTGCATTTGAATGAGATTCAAGCATGCTTGGGTATTCGTGTGATCTGAGTGACTCAGTTTTGGAATACAACTGTCGCGTGGTGCACCGCGACCTCCAGGCACCCCGGAGTTTCTGAAAAAAAAATTTCTGCGATTTTCACGAAACCACTTTTCTTCAACTTGATTTGGGCTAAAAATCCATCCCTGAAAATAAAAATTCTCTGAGTAGTGTGGAAATGCTGATCCTTACCCTACCTGGGGTGTCCACTGAGCATTTCCGCGAACTCTATCTGAAGTTCTCTGGGCATGGGATTTTCACATGTTCACCAAACCAAAAGGAATGAGTGGGAAACAATCATGGAAACAGATAGAAGCACTTGCATTTGAATGAGTTTCAAGCATGCTTGGGTATTCGTGTGATCTGAGTGACTCAGTTTTGGAATACAAATGTCGCGTGGTGCACCGCGACCTCCAGGCACCCCGGAGTTTCTGAAAAAAAAATTTCTGCGATTTTCACGAAACCACTTTTCTTCAACTTGATTTGGGCTAAAAATCCATCCCTGAAAATAAAAATTCTCTGAGTAGTGTGGAAATGCTGATCCTTACCCTACCTGGGGTGTCCACTGAGTATTCCGCGAACTCTATCTGAAGTTCTCTGGGCATGGGATTTTGACATGTTCCCCAACCAAGAGGAATGAGTGGGAAAAAATCATGGAAACAGATAGAAGCACTTGCCTTTGAATGAGATTCAAGCATGCTGGGGTATTCGTGTGATCTGAGTGACTCAGTTTTGGAATACAACTGTCGCGTGGTGCACCGCGACCTCCAGGCACCCCGGAGTTTCTGAAAAAAAATTTTCTGCGATTTTCACGAAACCACTTTTCTTCAACTTGATTTGGGCTAAAAATCCATCCCTAAAAATAAAAACTCTCTGAGTAGTGTGGAAATGCTGATCCTTACCCAACCTGGGGTGTCCACTGAGTATTCCACAAACTCTATCTGAAGTTCTCTGGGCATGGTATTTTGACATGTTCCCCAAACCAAAAGGAATGAGTGGGAAACAATCAAGGAATCAGATAGAAATACTTGTATTTGAATGAGTTTCAAGCATGCTTTGGTATTCGTGTGATGTGAGTGACTCAGTTTTGGAATACAACTGTCGCGTGGTGCACCGCGAACTCCAGGCACCCCGGAGTTTCTGAAAAAAAATTTTATGCGATTTTCATGAAACCACTTTTCTTCAACTTGATTTGGGCTAAAAATCCATCCCTAAAAATAAAATCTCTCTGAGGAGTGTGGAAATGCTGATCCTTACCCTACCTGGGGTGTCCACTGAGTATTCCGCGAACTCTATCTGAAGTTCTCTGGGCATGGTATTTTGACATGTTCACCAAACCAAAAGGAATGAGTGGGAAACAATCATGGAAACAGATAGAAGCACTTGCATTTGAATGAGATTCAAGCATGCTTGGGTATTCGTGTGATCTGAGTGACTCAGTTTTGGAATACAACTGTCGCGTGGTGCACCGCGACCTACAGGCACCCCGGAGTTTCTGAAAAAAAAAAATTCTGCGATTTTCACGAAACCACTTTTCTTCAACTTGATTTGGGCTAAAAATCCATCCCTAAAAATAAAAACTCTCTGAGTAGCGTGGAAATGCTGATCCTTACCCTACCTGGGGTGTCCACTGAGTATTCCACGAACTCTATCTGAAGTTCTCTGGGCATGGTATTTTGACATGTTCCCCAAACCAAAAGGAATGAGTGGGAAACAATCAAGGAATCAGATAGAAACACTTGTATTTGAATGAGTTTCAAGCATGCTTGGGTATTCGTGTGATCTGAGTGACTCTGTTTTGGAATAAAACTGTCGTGTGGTGCACCGTGACCTCCAGGCACCCCGGAGTTTCTGAAAAAAAATTTTCTGCGATTTTCACGAAACCACTTTTCTTCAACTTGATTTGGGCTAAAAATCCATCCCTGAAAATAAAAATTCTCTGAGTAGTGTGGAAATGCTGATCCTTACCCTAACTGGGGTGTCCACTGAGCATTTCCGCGAACTCTATCTGAAGTTCTCTGGGCATGGGATTTTGACATGTTCCCCAAACCAAAAGGAATAAGTGGGAAACAATCAAGGAAACAGATAGAAGCACTTGCATTTGAATGAGTTTCAAGCATGCTTGGGTATTCGTGTGATCTGAGTGACTCAGTTTTGGAATACAACTGTCGCGTGGTGCACCGCGACCTCCAGGCACCCCGGAGTTTCTGAAAAAAAAATTTCTGCGATTTTCACGAAACCACTTTTCTTCAACTTGATTTGGGCTAAAAATCCATCCCTGAAAATAAAAATTCTCTGAGTAGTGTGGAAATGCTGATCCTTACCCTACCTGGGGTGTCCACTGAGCATTTCCGCGAACTCTATCTGAAGTTCTCTGGGCATGGGATTTTGACATGTTCCCCAACCAAAAGGAATGAGTGGGAAACAATCATGGAAACAGATAGAAGCACTTGCCTTTGAATGAGATTCAAGCATGCTGGGGTATTCGTGTGATCTGAGTGACTCAGTTTTGGAATACAACTGTCGCGTGGTGCACCGCGACCTCCAGGCACCCCGGAGTTTCTGAAAAAAAATTTTCTGCGATTTTCACGAAACCACTTTTCTTCAACTTGATTTGGGCTAAAAATCCATCCCTAAAAATAAAAACTCTCTGAGTAGTGTGGAAATGCTGATCCTTACCCAACCTGGGGTGTCCACTGAGTATTCCACAAACTCTATCTGAAGTTCTCTGGGCATGGTATTTTGACATGTTCCCCAAACCAAAAGGAATGAGTGGGAAACAATCAAGGAATCAGATAGAAATACTTGTATTTGAATGAGTTTCAAGCATGCTTTGGTATTCGTGTGATGTGAGTGACTCAGTTTTGGAATACAACTGTCGCGTGGTGCACCGCGAACTCCAGGCACCCCGGAGTTTCTGAAAAAAAATTTTCTGCGATTTTCATGAAACCACTTTTCTTCAACTTGATTTGGGCTAAAAATCCATCCCTAAAAATAAAATCTCTCTGAGGAGTGTGGAAATGCTGATCCTTACCCTACCTGGGGTGTCCACTGAGTATTCCGCGAACTCTATCTGAAGTTCTCTGGGCATGGTATTTTGACATGTTCACCAAACCAAAAGGAATGAGTGGGAAACAATCATGGAAACAGATAGAAGCACTTGCATTTGAATGAGATTCAAGCATGCTTGGGTATTCGTGTGATCTGAGTGACTCAGTTTTGGAATACAACTGTCGCGTGGTGCACCGCGACCTACAGGCACCCCGGAGTTTCTGAAAAAAAAAAATTCTGCGATTTTCACGAAACCACTTTTCTTCAACTTGATTTGGGCTAAAAATCCATCCCTAAAAATAAAAACTCTCTGAGTAGCGTGGAAATGCTGATCCTTACCCTACCTGGGGTGTCCACTGAGTATTCCACGAACTCTATCTGAAGTTCTCTGGGCATGGTATTTTGACATGTTCCCCAAACCAAAAGGAATGAGTGGGAAACAATCATGGAAACAGATAGAAGCACTTGCATTTGAATGAGATTCAAGCATGCTTGGGTATTCGTGTGATCTGAGTGACTCAGTTTTGGAATACAACTGTCGCGTGGTGCACCGCGACCTACAGGCACCCCGGAGTTTCTGAAAAAAAAAAATTCTGCGATTTTCACGAAACCACTTTTCTTCAACTTGATTTGGGCTAAAAATCCATCCCTAAAAATAAAAACTCTCTGAGTAGCGTGGAAATGCTGATCCTTACCCTACCTGGGGTGTCTACTGAGCATTTCCGCGAACTCTATCTGAAGTTCTCTGGGCATGGGATTTTGACATGTTCACCAAACCAAAAGGAATGAGTGGGAAACAATCATGGAAACAGATAGAAGCACTTGCATTTGAATGAGATTCAAGCATGCTTGGGTATTCGTGTGATCTGAGTGACTCAGTTTTGGAATACAACTGTCGCGTGGTGCACCGCGACCTCCAGGCACCCCGGAGTTTCTGAAAAAAAAATTTCTGCGATTTTCACGAAACCACTTTTCTTCAACTTGATTTGGGCTAAAAATCCATCCCTGAAAATAAAAATTCTCTGAGTAGTGTGGAAATGCTGATCCTTACCCTACCTGAGGTGTCCACTGAGCATTTCCGCGAACTCTATCTGAAGTTCTCTGGGCATGGGATTTTCACATGTTCACCAAACCAAAAGGAATGAGTGGGAAACAATCATGGAAACAGATAGAAGCACTTGCATTTGAATGAGTTTCAAGCATGCTTGGGTATTCGTGTGATCTGAGTGACTCAGTTTTGGAATACAAATGTCGCGTGGTGCACCGCGACCTCCAGGCACCCCGGAGTTTCTGAAAAAAAAATTTCTGCGATTTTCACGAAACCACTTTTCTTCAACTTGATTTGGGCTAAAAATCCATCCCTGAAAATAAAAATTCTCTGAGTAGTGTGGAAATGCTGATCCTTACCCTACCTGGGGTGTCCACTGAGTATTCCGCGAACTCTATCTGAGGTTCTCTGGGCATGGGATTTTGACATGTTCCCCAACCAAGAGGAATGAGTGGGAAAAAATCATGGAAACAGATAGAAGCACTTGCCTTTGAATGAGATTCAAGCATGCTGGGGTATTCGTGTGATCTGAGTGACTCAGTTTTGGAATACAACTGTCGCGTGGTGCACTGCGACCTCCAGGCACCCCGGAGTTTCTGAAAAAAAATTTTCTGCGATTTTCACGAAACCACTTTTCTTCAACTTGATTTGGGCTAAAAATCCATCCCTAAAAATAAAAACTCTCTGAGTAGTGTGGAAATGCTGATCCTTACCCAACCTGGGGTGTCCACTGAGTATTCCACAAACTCTATCTGAAGTTCTCTGGGCATGGTATTTTGACATGTTCCCCAAACCAAAAGGAATGAGTGGGAAACAATCAAGGAATCAGATAGAAATACTTGTATTTGAATGAGTTTCAAGCATGCTTTGGTATTCGTGTGATGTGAGTGACTCAGTTTTGGAATACAACTGTCGCGTGGTGCACCGCGAACTCCAGGCACCCCGGAGTTTCTGAAAAAAAATTTTCTGCGATTTTCATGAAACCACTTTTCTTCAACTTGATTTGGGCTAAAAATCCATCCCTAAAAATAAAATCTCTCTGAGGAGTGTGGAAATGCTGATCCTTACCCTACCTGGGGTGTCTACTGAGTATTCCGCGAACTCTATCTGAAGTTCTCTGGGCATGGTATTTTGACATGTTCACCAAACCAAAAGGAATGAGTGGGAAACAATCATGGAAACAGATAGAAGCACTTGCATTTGAATGAGATTCAAGCATGCTTGGGTATTCGTGTGATCTGAGTGACTCAGTTTTGGAATACAACTGTCGCGTGGTGCACCGCGACCTACAGGCACCCCGGAGTTTCTGAAAAAAAAAAATTCTGCGATTTTCACGAAACCACTTTTCTTCAACTTGATTTGGGCTAAAAATCCATCCCTAAAAATAAAAACTCTCTGAGTAGCGTGGAAATGCTGATCCTTACCCTACCTGGGGTGTCCACTGAGTATTCCACGAACTCTATCTGAAGTTCTCTGGGCATGGTATTTTGACATGTTCCCCAAACCAAAAGGAATGAGTGGGAAACAATCAAGGAATCAGATAGAAACACTTGTATTTGAATGAGTTTCAAGCATGCTTGGGTATTCGTGTGATCTGAGTGACTCTGTTTTGGAATACAACTGTCGTGTGGTGCACCGTGACCTCCAGGCACCCCGGAGTTTCTGAAAAAAAATTTTCTGCGATTTTCACGAAACCACTTTTCTTCAACTTGATTTGGGCTAAAAATCCATCCCTGAAAATAAAAATTCTCTGAGTAGTGTGGAAATGCTGATCCTTACCCTAACTGGGGTGTCCACTGAGCATTTCTGCGAACTCTATCTGAAGTTCTCTGGGCATGGGATTTTGACATGTTCCCCAAACCAAAAGGAATAAGTGGGAAACAATCAAGGAAACAGATAGAAGCACTTGCATTTGAATGAGTTTCAAGCATGCTTGGGTATTCGTGTGATCTGAGTGACTCAGTTTTGGAATACAACTGTCGCGTGGTGCACCGCGACCTCCAGGCACCCCGGAGTTTCTGAAAAAAAAATTTCTGCGATTTTCACGAAACCACTTTTCTTCAACTTGATTTGGGCTAAAAATCCATCCCTGAAAATAAAAATTCTCTGAGTAGTGTGGAAATGCTGATCCTTACCCTACCTGGGGTGTCCACTGAGCATTTCCGCGAACTCTATCTGAAGTTCTCTGGGCATGGGATTTTGACATGTTCCCCAACCAAAAGGAATGAGTGGGAAACAATCATGGAAACAGATAGAAGCACTTGCCTTTGAATGAGATTCAAGCATGCTGGGGTATTCGTGTGATCTGAGTGACTCAGTTTTGGAATACAACTGTCGCGTGGTGCACCGCGACCTCCAGGCACCCCGGAGTTTCTGAAAAAAAATTTTCTGCGATTTTCACGAAACCACTTTTCTTCAACTTGATTTGGGCTAAAAATCCATCCCTAAAAATAAAATCTCTCTGAGGAGTGTGGAAATGCTGATCCTTACCCTACCTGGGGTGTCCACTGAGTATTCCGCGAACTCTATCTGAAGTTCTCTGGGCATGGTATTTTGACATGTTCCCCAAACCAAAAGGAATGAGTGGGAAACAATCAAGGAATCAGATAGAAACACTTGTATTTGAATGGGTTTCAAGCATGCTTGGGTATTCGTGTGATCTGAGTGACTCTGTTTTGGAATACAACTGTCGCGTGGTGCACCGCGACCTACAGGCACCCCGGAGTTTCTGAAAAAAAAATTTCTGCGATTTTCACGAAACCACTTTTCTTCAACTTGATTTGGGCTAAAAATCCATCCCTAAAAATAAAAACTCTCTGAGTAGTGTGGAAATGCTGATCCTTACCCTACCTGGGGTGTCCACTGAGTATTCCGCGAACTCTATCTGAAGTTCTCTGGGCATGGTATTTTGACATGTTCACCAAACCAAAAGGAATGAGTGGGAAACAATCATGGAAACAGATAGAAGCACTTGCATTTGAATGAGATTCAAGCATGCTTGGGTATTCGTGTGATCTGAGTGACTCAGTTTTGGAATACAACTGTCGCGTGGTGCACCGCGACCTACAGGCACCCCGGAGTTTCTGAAAAAAAAAAATTCTGCGATTTTCACGAAACCACTTTTCTTCAACTTGATTTGGGCTAAAAATCCATCCCTAAAAATAAAAACTCTCTGAGTAGCGTGGAAATGCTGATCCTTACCCTACCTGGGGTGTCCACTGAGTATTCCACGAACTCTATCTGAAGTTCTCTGGGCATGGTATTTTGACATGTTCCCCAAACCAAAAGGAATGAGTGGGAAACAATCAAGGAATCAGATAGAAACACTTGTATTTGAATGAGTTTCAAGCATGCTTGGGTATTCGTGTGATCTGAGTGACTCTGTTTTGGAATACAACTGTCGTGTGGTGCACCGTGACCTCCAGGCACCCCGGAGTTTCTGAAAAAAAATTTTCTGCGATTTTCACGAAACCACTTTTCTTCAACTTGATTTGGGCTAAAAATCCATCCCTGAAAATAAAAATTCTCTGAGTAGTGTGGAAATGCTGATCCTTACCCTACCTGGGGTGTCCACTGAGTATTCCGCGAACTCTATCTGAAGTTCTCTGGGCATGGGATTTTGACATGTTCCCCAAACCAAAAGGAATGAGTGGGAAACAATCAAGGAATCAGATAGAAACAATTGTATTTGAATGAGTTTCAAGCATGCTTGGGTATTCGTGTGATCTGAGTGACTCTGTTTTGGAATACAACTGTCGTGTGGTGCACCGTGACCTCCAGGCACCCCGGAGTTTCTGAAAAAAAATTTTCTGCGATTTTCACGAAACCACTTTTCTTCAACTTGATTTGGGCTAAAAATCCATCCCTGAAAATAAAAATTCTCTGAGTAGTGTGGAAATGCTGATCCTTACCCTACCTGGGGTGTCCACTGAGTATTCCGCGAACTCTATCTGAAGTTCTCTGGGCATGGGATTTTGACATGTTCCCCAAACCAAAAGGAATGAGTGGGAAACAATCATGGAAACAGATAGAAGCACTTGCATTCGAATGAGTTTCAAGCATGCTTGGGTATTCGTGTGATCTGAGTGACTCAGTTTTGGAATACAACTGTCGCGTTGTGCACCCCGACCTCCAGGCACCCCGGAGTTTCTGAAAAAAAATTTTCTGCGATTTTCACGAAACCACTTTTCTTCAACTTGATTTGGGCTAAAAATCCATCCCTGAAAATAAAAATTCTCTGAGTAGTGTGGAAATGCTGATCCTTACCCTACCTGGGGTGTCCACTGAGTATTCCGCGAACTCTATCTGAAGTTCTCTGGGCATGGGATTTTGACATGTTCCCCAAACCAAAAGGAATGAGTGGGAAACAATCATGGAAACAGATAGAAGCACTTGCATTCGAATGAGTTTCAAGCATGCTTGGGTATTCGTGTGATCTGAGTGACTCAGTTTTGGAATACAACTGTCGCGTGGTGCACCGCGACCTCCAGGCACCCCGGAGTTTCTGAAAAAAAATTTTCTGCGATTTTCACGAAACCACTTTTCTTCAACTTGATTTGGGCTAAAAATCCATCCCTGAAAATAAAAATTCTCTGAGTAGTGTGGAAATGCTGATCCTTACCCTAACTGGGGTGTCCACTGAGCATTTCCGCGAACTCTATCTGAAGTTCTCTGGGCATGGGATTTTGACATGTTCCCCAAACCAAAAGGAATAAGTGGGAAACAATCAAGGAAACAGATAGAAGCACTTGCATTTGAATGAGTTTCAAGCATGCTTGGGTATTCGTGTGATCTGAGTGACTCAGTTTTGGAATACAACTGTCGCGTGGTGCACCGCGACCTCCAGGCACCCCGGAGTTTCTGAAAAAAAAATTTCTGCGATTTTCACGAAACCACTTTTCTTCAACTTGATTTGGGCTAAAAATCCATCCCTGAAAATAAAAATTCTCTGAGTAGTGTGGAAATGCTGATCCTTACCCTACCTGGGGTGTCCACTGAGCATTTCCGCGAACTCTATCTGAAGTTCTCTGGGCATGGGATTTTGACATGTTCACCAAACCAAAAGGAATGAGTGGGAAACAATCATGGAAACAGATAGAAGCACTTGCATTTGAATGAGTTTCAAGCATGCTTGGGTATTCGTGTGATCTGAGTGACTCAGTTTTGGAATACAAATGTCGCGTGGTGCACCGCGACCTCCAGGCACCCCGGAGTTTCTGAAAAAAAAATTTCTGCGATTTTCACGAAACCACTTTTCTTCAACTTGATTTGGGCTAAAAATCCATCCCTGAAAATAAAAATTCTCTGAGTAGTGTGGAAATGCTGATCCTTACCCTACCTGGGGTGTCCACTGAGTATTCCGCGAACTCTATCTGAAGTTCTCTGGGCATGGGATTTTGACATGTTCCCCAACCAAAAGGAATGAGTGGGAAACAATCATGGAAACAGATAGAAGCACTTGCCTTTGAATGAGATTCAAGCATGCTGGGGTATTCGTGTGATCTGAGTGACTCAGTTTTGGAATACAACTGTCGCGTGGTGCACCGCGACCTCCAGGCACCCCGGAGTTTCTGAAAATAAATTTTCTGCGATTTTCACGAAACCACTTTTCTTCAACTTGATTTGGGCTAAAAATCCATCCCTAAAAATAAAAACTCTCTGAGTAGTGTGGAAATGCTGATCCTTACCCAACCTGGGGTGTCCACTGAGTATTCCACAAACTCTATCTGAAGTTCTCTGGGCATGGTATTTTGACATGTTCCCCAAACCAAAAGGAATGAGTGGGAAACAATCAAGGAATCAGATAGAAACACTTGTATTTGAATGAGTTTCAAGCATGCTTTGGTATTCGTGTGATGTGAGTGACTCAGTTTTGGAATACAACTGTCGCGTGGTGCACCGCGAACTCCAGGCACCCCGGAGTTTCTGAAAAAAAATTTTCTGCGATTTTCATGAAACCACTTTTCTTCAACTTGATTTGGGCTAAAAATCCATCCCTAAAAATAAAATCTCTCTGAGGAGTGTGGAAATGCTGATCCTTACCCTACCTGGGGTGTCCACTGAGCATTTCCACGAACTCTATCTGAAGTTCTCTGGGCATGGTATTTTGACATGTTCACCAAACCAAAAGGAATGAGTGGGAAACAATCATGGAAACAGATAGAAGCACTTGCATTTGAATGAGATTCAAGCATGCTTGGGTATTCGTGTGATCTGAGTGACTCAGTTTTGGAATACAACTGTCGCGTGGTGCACCGCGACCTACAGGCACCCCGGAGTTTCTGAAAAAAAAATTTCTGCGATTTTCACGAAACCACTTTTCTTCAACTTGATTTGGGCTAAAAATCCATCCCTAAAAATAAAAACTCTCTGAGTAGTGTGGAAATTCTGATCCTTACCCTACCTGGGGTGTCCACTGAGTATTCCACGAACTCTATCTGAAGTTCTCTGGGCATGGTATTTTGACATGTTCCCCAAACCAAAAGGAATGAGTGGGAAACAATCAATGAATCAGATAGAAACAATTGTATTTGAATGAGTTTCAAGCATGCTTGGGTATTCGTGTGATCTGAGTGACTCTGTTTTGGAATACAACTGTCGTGTGGTGCACCGTGACCTCCAGGCACCCCGGAGTTTCTGAAAAAAAATTTTCTGCGATTTTCACGAAACCACTTTTCTTCAACTTGATTTGGGCTAAAAATCCATCCCTAAAAATAAAAATTCTCTGAGTAGTGTGGAAATGCTGATCCTTACCCTACCTGGGGTGTCCACTGAGTATTCCGCGAACTCTATCTGAAGTTCTCTGGGCATGGGATTTTGACATGTTCCCCAAACCAAAAGGAATGAGTGGGAAACAATCATGGAAACAGATAGAAGCACTTGCATTCGAATGAGTTTCAAGCATGCTTGGGTATTCGTGTGATCTGAGTGACTCAGTTTTGGAATACAAATGTCGCGTGGTGCACCGCGACCTCCAGGCACCCCGGAGTTTCTGAAAAAAAAATTTCTGCGATTTTCACGAAACCACTTTTCTTCAACTTGATTTGGGCTAAAAATCCATCCCTGAAAATAAAAATTCTCTGAGTAGTGTGGAAATGCTGATCCTTACCCTACCTGGGGTGTCCACTGAGTATTCCGCGAACTCTATCTGAAGTTCTCTGGGCATGGGATTTTGACATGTTCCCCAACCAAAAGGAATGAGTGGGAAACAATCATGGAAACAGATAGAAGCACTTGCCTTTGAATGAGATTCAAGCATGCTGGGGTATTCGTGTGATCTGAGTGACTCAGTTTTGGAATACAACTGTCGCGTGGTGCACCGCGACCTCCAGGCACCCCGGAGTTTCTGAAAATAAATTTTCTGCGATTTTCACGAAACCACTTTTCTTCAACTTGATTTGGGCTAAAAATCCATCCCTAAAAATAAAAACTCTCTGAGTAGTGTGGAAATGCTGATCCTTACCCAACCTGGGGTGTCCACTGAGTATTCCACAAACTCTATCTGAAGTTCTCTGGGCATGGTATTTTGACATGTTCCCCAAACCAAAAGGAATGAGTGGGAAACAATCAAGGAATCAGATAGAAACACTTGTATTTGAATGAGTTTCAAGCATGCTTTGGTATTCGTGTGATGTGAGTGACTCAGTTTTGGAATACAACTGTCGCGTGGTGCACCGCGAACTCCAGGCACCCCGGAGTTTCTGAAAAAAAATTTTCTGCGATTTTCATGAAACCACTTTTCTTCAACTTGATTTGGGCTAAAAATCCATCCCTAAAAATAAAATCTCTCTGAGGAGTGTGGAAATGCTGATCCTTACCCTACCTGGGGTGTCCACTGAGCATTTCCACGAACTCTATCTGAAGTTCTCTGGGCATGGTATTTTGACATGTTCACCAAACCAAAAGGAATGAGTGGGAAACAATCATGGAAACAGATAGAAGCACTTGCATTTGAATGAGATTCAAGCATGCTTGGGTATTCGTGTGATCTGAGTGACTCAGTTTTGGAATACAACTGTCGCGTGGTGCACCGCGACCTACAGGCACCCCGGAGTTTCTGAAAAAAAAATTTCTGCGATTTTCACGAAACCACTTTTCTTCAACTTGATTTGGGCTAAAAATCCATCCCTAAAAATAAAAACTCTCTGAGTAGTGTGGAAATGCTGATCCTTACCCTACCTGGGGTGTCCACTGAGTATTCCACGAACTCTATCTGAAGTTCTCTGGGCATGGTATTTTGACATGTTCCCCAAACCAAAAGGAATGAGTGGGAAACAATCAAGGAATCAGATAGAAACAATTGTATTTGAATGAGTTTCAAGCATGCTTGGGTATTCGTGTGATCTGAGTGACTCTGTTTTGGAATACAACTGTCGTGTGGTGCACCGTGACCTCCAGGCACCCCGGAGTTTCTGAAAAAAAATTTTCTGCGATTTTCACGAAACCACTTTTCTTCAACTTGATTTGGGCTAAAAATCCATCCCTGAAAATAAAAATTCTCTGAGTAGTGTGGAAATGCTGATCCTTACCCTACCTGGGGTGTCCACTGAGTATTCCGCGAACTCTATCTGAAGTTCTCTGGGCATGGGATTTTGACATGTTCCCCAAACCAAAAGGAATGAGTGGGAAACAATCATGGAAACAGATAGAAGCACTTGCATTCGAATGAGTTTCAAGCATGCTTGGGTATTCGTGTGATCTGAGTGACTCAGTTTTGGAATACAACTGTCGCGTTGTGCACCCCGACCTCCAGGCACCCCGGAGTTTCTGAAAAAAAATTTTCTGCGATTTTCACGAAACCACTTTTCTTCAACTTGATTTGGGCTAAAAATCCATCCCTGAAAATAAAAATTCTCTGAGTAGTGTGGAAATGCTGATCCTTACCCTACCTGGGGTGTCCACTGAGTATTCCGCGAACTCTATCTGAAGTTCTCTGGGCATGGGATTTTGACATGTTCCCCAAACCAAAAGGAATGAGTGGGAAACAATCATGGAAACAGATAGAAGCACTTGCATTCGAATGAGTTTCAAGCATGCTTGGGTATTCGTGTGATCTGAGTGACTCAGTTTTGGAATACAACTGTCGCGTGGTGCACCGCGACCTCCAGGCACCCCGGAGTTTCTGAAAAAAAATTTTCTGCGATTTTCACGAAACCACTTTTCTTCAACTTGATTTGGGCTAAAAATCCATCCCTGAAAATAAAAATTCTCTGAGTAGTGTGGAAATGCTGATCCTTACCCTAACTGGGGTGTCCACTGAGCATTTCCGCGAACTCTATCTGAAGTTCTCTGGGCATGGGATTTTGACATGTTCCCCAAACCAAAAGGAATAAGTGGGAAACAATCAAGGAAACAGATAGAAGCACTTGCATTTGAATGAGTTTCAAGCATGCTTGGGTATTCGTGTGATCTGAGTGACTCAGTTTTGGAATACAACTGTCGCGTGGTGCACCGCGACCTCCAGGCACCCCGGAGTTTCTGAAAAAAAAATTTCTGCGATTTTCACGAAACCACTTTTCTTCAACTTGATTTGGGCTAAAAATCCATCCCTGAAAATAAAAATTCTCTGAGTAGTGTGGAAATGCTGATCCTTACCCTACCTGGGGTGTCCACTGAGCATTTCCGCGAACTCTATCTGAAGTTCTCTGGGCATGGGATTTTGACATGTTCACCAAACCAAAAGGAATGAGTGGGAAACAATCATGGAAACAGATAGAAGCACTTGCATTTGAATGAGTTTCAAGCATGCTTGGGTATTCGTGTGATCTGAGTGACTCAGTTTTGGAATACAAATGTCGCGTGGTGCACCGCGACCTCCAGGCACCCCGGAGTTTCTGAAAAAAAAATTTCTGCGATTTTCACGAAACCACTTTTCTTCAACTTGATTTGGGCTAAACATCCATCCCTGAAAATAAAAATTCTCTGAGTAGTGTGGAAATGCTGATCCTTACCCTACCTGGGGTGTCCACTGAGTATTCCGCGAACTCTATCTGAAGTTCTCTGGGCATGGGATTTTGACATGTTCCCCAACCAAAAGGAATGAGTGGGAAACAATCATGGAAACAGATAGAAGCACTTGCCTTTGAATGAGATTCAAGCATGCTGGGGTATTCGTGTGATCTGAGTGACTCAGTTTTGGAATACAACTGTCGCGTGGTGCACCGCGACCTCCAGGCACCCCGGAGTTTCTGAAAAAAAATTTTCTGCGATTTTCACGAAACCACTTTTCTTCAACTTTATTTGGGCTAAAAATCCATCCCTAAAAATAAAAACTCTCTGAGTAGTGTGGAAATGCTGATCCTTACCCTACCAGGGGTGTCCACTGAGCATTTCCGCGAACTCTATCTGAAGTTCTCTGGGCATGGGATTTTGACATGTTCCCCAAACCAAAAGGAATAAGTGGGAAACAATCAAGGAAACAGATAGAAGCACTTGCATTTGAATGAGTTTCAAGCATGGTTGGGTATTCGTGTGATCTGAGTGACTCAGTTTTGGAATACAACTGTCGCGTGGTGCACCGCGACCTCCAGGCACCCCGGAGTTTCTGAAAAAAAAATTTCTGCGATTTTCACGAAACCACTTTTCTTCAACTTGATTTGGGCTAAAAATCCATCCCTGAAAATAAAAATTCTCTGAGTAGTGTGGAAGTGCTGATCCTTACCCTACCTGGGGTGTCCACTGAGCATTTCCGCGAACTCTATCTGAAGTTCTCTGGGCATGGGATTTTGACATGTTTCCCAAACCAAAAGGAATAAGTGGGAAACAATCAAGGAAACAGATAGAAACACTTGTATTTGAATGAGTTTCAAGCATGCTTGGGTATTCGTGTGATCTGAGTGACTCTGTTTTGGAATACAACTGTCGCGTGGTGCACCGTGACCTCCAGGCATCCCGGAGTTTATGAAAAAAAAATGTTCTGCGATTTTCACGAAACCACTTTCCTTCAACTTGATTTGGGCAAAAACTCCATCCCTGAAAATAAAAATTCTCTGAGTAGTGTGGAAATGCTGATCCTTACCCTACCTGGGGTGTCCACTGAGCATTTCCGCGAACTCTATCTGAAGTTCTCTGGGCATGGTATTTTGACATGTTCACCAAACGAAAAGGAATGAGTGGGAAACAATCATGGAAACAGATAGAAGCACTTGCATTTGAATGAGATTCAAGCATGCTTGGGTATTCGTGTGATCTGAGTGACTCAGTTTTGGAATACAACTGTCGCGTGGTGCACCGCGACCTACAGGCACCCCGGAGTTTCTGAAAAAAAAATTTCTGCGATTTTCACGAAACCACTTTTCTTCAACTTGATTTGGGCTAAAAATCCATCCCTAAAAATAAAAACTCTCTGAGTAGTGTGGAAATGCTGATCCTTACCCTACCTGGGGTGTCCACTGAGTATTCCACGAACTCTATCTGAAGTTCTCTGGGCATGGTATTTTGACATGTTCCCCAAACCAAAAGGAATGAGTGGGAAACAATCAAGGAATCAGATAGAAACACTTGTATTTGAATGAGTTTCAAGAATGCTTGGGTATTCGTGTGATCTGAGTGACTCTGTTTTGGAATACAACTGTCGTGTGGTGCACCGTGACCTCCAGGCACCCCGGAGTTTCTGAAAAAAAATTTTCTGCGATTTTCACGAAACCACTTTTCTTCAACTTGATTTGGGCTAAAAATCCATCCCTGAAAATAAAAATTCTCTGAGTAGTGTGGAAATGCTGATCCTTACCCTACCTGGGGTGTCCACTGAGTATTCCGCGAATTCTATCTGAAGTTCTCTGGGCATGGGATTTTGACATGTTCCCCAAACCAAAAGGAATGAGTGGGAAAGAATCAAGGAATCAGATAGAAACACTTGTATTTGAATGAGTTTCAAGCATGCTTGGGTATTCGTGTGATCTGAGTGACTCTGTTTTGGAATACAACTGTCGTGTGGTGCACCGTGACCTCCAGGCACCCCGGAGTTTCTGAAAAAAAATTTTCTGCGATTTTCACGAAACCACTTTTCTTCAACTTGATTTGGGCTAAAAATCCATCCCTGAAAATAAAAATTCTCTGAGTAGTGTGGAAATGCTGATCCTTACCCTACCTGGGGTGTCCACTGAGTATTCCGCGAACTCTATCTGAAGTTCTCTGGGCATGGGATTTTGACATGTTCCCCAAACCAAAAGGAATGAGTGGGAAACAATCATGGAAACACATAGAAGCACTTGCTTTCGAATGAGTTTCAAGCATGCTTGGGTATTCGTGTGATCTGAGTGACTCAGTTTTGGAATACAACTGTCGCGTGGTGCACCCCGACCTCCAGGCACCCCGGAGTTTCTGAAAAAAAATTTTCTGCGATTTTCACGAAACCACTTTTCTTCAACTTGATTTGGGCTAAAAATCCATCCCTGAAAATAAAAATTCTCTGAGTAGTGTGGAAATGCTGATCCTTACCCTACCTGGGGTGTCCACTGAGTATTCCACGAACTCTATCTGAAGTTCTCTGGGCATGGTATTTTGACATGTTCCCCAAACCAAAAGGAATGAGTGGGAAACAATCAAGGAATCAGATAGAAACACTTGTATTTGAATGAGTTTCAAGCATGCTTGGGTATTCGTGTGATCTGAGTGACTCTGTTTTGGAATACAACTGTCGTGTGGTGCACCGTGACCTCCAGGAACCCCGGAGTTTCTGAAAAAAAATTTTCTGCGATTTTCACGAAACCACTTTTCTTCAACTTGATTTGGGCTAAAAATCCATCCCTGAAAATAAAAATTCTCTGAGTAGTGTGGAAATGCTGATCCTTACCCTACCTGGGGTGTCCACTGAGTATTCCGCGAACTCTATCTGAAGTTCTCTGGGCATGGGATTTTGACACGTTCCCCAAACCAAAAGGAATGAGTGGGAAACAATCATGGAAACAGATAGAAGCACTTGCATTCGAATGAGTTTCAAGCATGCTTGGGTATTCGTGTGATCTGAGTGACTCAGTTTTGGAATACAACTGTCGCGTGGTGCACCCCGAACTCCAGGCACCCCGGAGTTTCTGAAAAAAAATTTTCTGCGATTTTCACGAAACCACTTTTCTTCAACTTGATTTGGGCTAGAAATCCATCCCTGAAAATAAAAATTCTAAGAGTAGTGTGGAAATGCTGATCCTTACCCTACCTGGGGTGTCCACTGAGTATTCCGCGAACTCTATCTGAAGTTCTCTGGGCATGGGATTTTGACATGTTCCCCAAACCAAAAGGAATGAGTGGGAAACAATCATGGAAACAGATAGAAGCACTTGCATTCGAATGAGTTTCAAGCATGCTTGGGTATTCGTGTGATCTGAGTGACTCAGTTTTGGAATACAACTGTCGCGTGGTGCACCGCGACCTCCAGGCACCCCGGAGTTTCTGAAAAAAAATTTTCTGCGATTTTCACGAAACCACTTTTCTTCAACTTGATTTTGGCTAAAAATCCATCGCTGAAAATAAAAATTCTGAGTAGTGTGGAAATGCTGATCCTTACCCTACCTGGGGTGTCCACTGAGCATTTCCGCGAACTCTATCTGAAGTTCTCTGGGCATGGGATTTTGACATGTTCCCCAAACCAAAAGGAATAAGTGGGAAACAATCAAGGAAACAGATAGAAGCACTTGCATTTGAATGAGTTTCAAGCATGCTTGGGTATTCGTGTGATCTGAGTGACTCAGTTTTGGAATACAACTGTCGCGTGGTGCACCGCGACCTCCAGGCACCCCGGAGTTTCTGAAAAAAAAATTTCTGCGATTTTCACGAAACCACTTTTCTTCAACTTGATTTGGGCTAAAAATCCATCCCTGAAAATAAAAATTCTCTGAGTAGTGTGGAAGTGCTGATCCTTACCCTACCTGGGGTGTCCACTGAGCATTTCCGCGAACTCTATCTGAAGTTCTCTGGGCATGGGATTTTGACATGTTTCCCAAACCAAAAGGAATAAGTGGGAAACAATCAAGGAAACAGATAGAAACACTTGTATTTGAATGAGTTTCAAGCATGCTTGGGTATTCGTGTGATCTGAGTGACTCTGTTTTGGAATACAACTGTCGCGTGGTGCACCGTGACCTCCAGGCATCCCGGAGTTTCTGAAAAAAAAATGTTCTGCGATTTTCACGAAACCACTTTCCTTCAACTTGATTTGGGCAAAAACTCCATCCCTGAAAATAAAAATTCTCTGAGTAGTGTGGAAATGCTGATCCTTACCCTATCTGGGGTGTCCACTGAGCATTTCCGCGAACTCTATCTGAAGTTCTCTGGGCATGGTATTTTGACATGTTCACCAAACGAAAAGGAATGAGTGGGAAACAATCATGGAAACAGATAGAAGCACTTGCATTTGAATGAGATTCAAGCATGCTTGGGTATTCGTGTGATCTGAGTGACTCAGTTTTGGAATACAACTGTCGCGTGGTGCACCGCGACCTACAGGCACCCCGGAGTTTCTGAAAAAAAAATTTCTGCGATTTTCACGAAACCACTTTTCTTCAACTTGATTTGGGCTAAAAATCCATCCCTAAAAATAAAAACTCTCTGAGTAGTGTGGAAATGCTGATCCTTACCCTACCTGGGGTGTCCACTGAGTATTCCACGAACTCTATCTGAAGTTCTCTGGGCATGGTATTTTGACATGTTCCCCAAACCAAAAGGAATGAGTGGGAAACAATCAAGGAATCAGATAGAAACACTTGTATTTGAATGAGTTTCAAGCATGCTTGGGTATTCGTGTGATCTGAGTGACTCTGTTTTGGAATACAACTGTCGTGTGGTGCACCATGACCTCCAGGCACCCCGGAGTTTCTGAAAAAAAATTTTCTGCGATTTTCACGAAACCACTTTTCTTCAACTTGATTTGGGCTAAAAATCCATCCCTGAAAATAAAAATTCTCTGAGTAGTGTGGAAATGCTGATCCTTACCCTACCTGGGGTGTCCACTGAGTATTCCGCGAACTCTATCTGAAGTTCTCTGGGCATGGGATTTTGACATGTTCCCCAAACCAAAAGGAATGAGTGGGAAACAATCAAGGAATCAGATAGAAACACTTGTATTTGAATGAGTTTCAAGCATGCTTGGGTATTCGTGTGATCTGAGTGACTCTGTTTTGGAATACAACTGTCGTGTGGTGCACCGTGACCTACAGGCACCCCGGAGTTTCTGAAAAAAAAATTTCTGCGATTTTCACGAAACCACTTTTCTTCAACTTGATTTGGGCTAAAAATCCATACCTAAAAATAAAAACTCTCTGAGTAGTGTGGAAATGCTGATCCTTACCCTACCTGGGGTGTCCACTGAGTATTCCACGAACTCTATCTGAAGTTCTCTGGGCATGGTATTTTGACATGTTCCCCAAACCAAAAGGAATGAGTGGGAAAGAATCAAGGAATCAGATAGAAACACTTGTATTTGAATGAGTTTCAAGCATGCTTGGGTATTCGTGTGATCTGAGTGACTCTGTTTTGGAATACAACTGTCGTGTGGTGCACCGTGACCTCCAGGCACCCCGGAGTTTCTGAAAAAAAATTTTCTGCGATTTTCACGAAACCACTTTTCTTCAACTTGATTTGGGCTAAAAATCCATCCCTGAAAATAAAAATTCTCTGAGTAGTGTGGAAATGCTGATCCTTACCCTACCTGGGGTGTCCACTGAGTATTCCGCGAACTCTATCTGAAGTTCTCTGGGCATGGGATTTTGACATGTTCCCCAAACCAAAAGGAATGAGTGGGAAACAATCATGGAAACACATAGAAGCACTTGCTTTCGAATGAGTTTCAAGCATGCTTGGGTATTCGTGTGATCTGAGTGACTCAGTTTTGGAATACAACTGTCGCGTGGTGCACCCCGACCTCCAGGCACCCCGGAGTTTCTGAAAAAAATTTTCTGCGATTTTCACGAAACCACTTTTCTTCAACTTGATTTGGGCTAAAAATCCATCCCTGAAAATAAAAATTCTCTGAGTAGTGTGGAAATGCTGATCCTTACCCTACCTGGGGTGTCCACTGAGTATTCCACGAACTCTATCTGAAGTTCTCTGGGCATGGTATTTTGACATGTTCCCCAAACCAAAAGGAATGAGTGGGAAACAATCAAGGAATCAGATAGAAACACTTGTATTTGAATGAGTTTCAAGCATGCTTGGGTATTCGTGTGATCTGAGTGACTCTGTTTTGGAATACAACTGTCGTGTGGTGCACCGTGACCTCCAGGAACCCCGGAGTTTCTGAAAAAAAATTTTCTGCGATTTTCACGAAACCACTTTTCTTCAACTTGATTTGGGCTAAAAATCCATCCCTGAAAATAAAAATTCTCTGAGTAGTGTGGAAATGCTGATCCTTACCCTACCTGGGGTGTCCACTGAGTATTCCGCGAACTCTATCTGAAGTTCTCTGGGCATGGGATTTTGACACGTTCCCCAAACCAAAAGGAATGAGTGGGAAACAATCATGGAAACAGATAGAAGCACTTGCATTCGAATGAGTTTCAAGCATGCTTGGGTATTCGTGTGATCTGAGTGACTCAGTTTTGGAATACAACTGTCGCGTGGTGCACCCCGAACTCCAGGCACCCCGGAGTTTCTGAAAAAAAATTTTCTGCGATTTTCACGAAACCACTTTTCTTCAACTTGATTTGGGCTAGAAATCCATCCCTGAAAATAAAAATTCTAAGAGTAGTGTGGAAATGCTGATCCTTACCCTACCTGGGGTGTCCACTGAGTATTCCGCGAACTCTATCTGAAGTTCTCTGGGCATGGGATTTTGACACGTTCCCCAAACCAAAAGGAATGAGTGGGAAACAATCATGGAAACAGATAGAAGCACTTGCATTCGAATGAGTTTCAAGCATGCTTGGGTATTCGTGTGATCTGAGTGACTCAGTTTTGGAATACAACTGTCGCGTGGTGCACCCCGAACTCCAGGCACCCCGGAGTTTCTGAAAAAAAATTTTCTGCGATTTTCACGAAACCACTTTTCTTCAACTTGATTTGGGCTAGAAATCCATCCCTGAAAATAAAAATTCTCTGAGTAGTGTGGAAATGCTGATCCTTACCCTACCTGGGGTGTCCACTGAGTATTCCGCGAACTCTATCTGAAGTTCTCTGGGCATGGGATTTTGACATGTTCCCCAAACCAAAAGGAATGAGTGGGAAACAATCATGGAAACAGATAGAAGCACTTGCATTCGAATGAGTTTCAAGCATGCTTGGGTATTCGTGTGATCTGAGTGACTCAGTTTTGGAATACAACTGTCGCGTGGTGCACCGCGACCTCCAGGCACCCCGGAGTTTCTGAAAAAAAAATTTCTGCGATTTTCACGAAACCACTTTTCTTCAACTTGATTTTGGCTAAAAATCCATCGCTGAAAATAAAAATTCTGAGTAGTGTGGAAATGCTGATCCTTACCCTACCTGGGGTGTCCACTGAGCATTTCCGCGAACTCTATCTGAAGTTCTCTGGGCATGGGATTTTGACATGTTCCCCAAACCAAAAGGAATGAGTGGGAAACAATCAAGGAATCAGATAGAAACACTTGTATTTGAATGAGTTTCAAGCATGCTTGGGTATTCGTGTGATCTGAGTGACTCTGTTTTGGAATACAACTGTCGTGTGGTGCACCGTGACCTCCAGGCACCCCGGAGTTTCTGAAAAAAAATTTTCTGCGATTTTCACGAAACCACTTTTCTTCAACTTGATTTGGGCTAAAAATCCATCCCTGAAAATAAAAATTCTCTGAGTAGTGTGGAAATGCTGATCCTTACCCTACCTGGGGTGTCCACTGAGTATTCCGCGAACTCTATCTGAAGTTCTCTGGGCATGGGATTTTGACACGTTCCCCAAACCAAAAGGAATGAGTGGGAAACAATCATGGAAACAGATAGAAGCACTTGCATTCGAATGAGTTTCAAGCATGCTTGGGTATTCGTGTGATCTGAGTGACTCAGTTTTGGAATACAACTGTCGCGTGGTGCACCCCGAACTCCAGGCACCCCGGAGTTTCTGAAAAAAAATTTTCTGCGATTTTCACGAAACCACTTTTCTTCAACTTGATTTGGGCTAGAAATCCATCCCTGAAAATAAAAATTCTAAGAGTAGTGTGGAAATGCTGATCCTTACCCTACCTGGGGTGTCCACTGAGTATTCCGCGAACTCTATCTGAAGTTCTCTGGGCATGGGATTTTGACACGTTCCCCAAACCAAAAGGAATGAGTGGGAAACAATCATGGAAACAGATAGAAGCACTTGCATTCGAATGAGTTTCAAGCATGCTTGGGTATTCGTGTGATCTGAGTGACTCAGTTTTGGAATACAACTGTCGCGTGGTGCACCCCGAACTCCAGGCACCCCGGAGTTTCTGAAAAAAAATTTTCTGCGATTTTCACGAAACCACTTTTCTTCAACTTGATTTGGGCTAGAAATCCATCCCTGAAAATAAAAATTCTCTGAGTAGTGTGGAAATGCTGATCCTTACCCTACCTGGGGTGTCCACTGAGTATTCCGCGAACTCTATCTGAAGTTCTCTGGGCATGGGATTTTGACATGTTCCCCAAACCAAAAGGAATGAGTGGGAAACAATCATGGAAACAGATAGAAGCACTTGCATTCGAATGAGTTTCAAGCATGCTTGGGTATTCGTGTGATCTGAGTGACTCAGTTTTGGAATACAACTGTCGCGTGGTGCACCGCGACCTCCAGGCACCCCGGAGTTTCTGAAAAAAAAATTTCTGCGATTTTCACGAAACCACTTTTCTTCAACTTGATTTTGGCTAAAAATCCATCGCTGAAAATAAAAATTCTGAGTAGTGTGGAAATGCTGATCCTTACCCTACCTGGGGTGTCCACTGAGCATTTCCGCGAACTCTATCTGAAGTTCTCTGGGCATGGGATTTTGACATGTTCCCCAAACCAAAAGGAATGAGTGGGAAACAATCAAGGAATCAGATAGAAACACTTGTATTTGAATGAGTTTCAAGCATGCTTGGGTATTCGTGTGATCTGAGTGACTCTGTTTTGGAATACAACTGTCGTGTGGTGCACCGTGACCTACAGGCACCCCGGAGTTTCTGAAAAAAAAATTTCTGCGATTTTCACGAAACCACTTTTCTTCAACTTGATTTGGGCTAAAAATCCATCCCTAAAAATAAAAACTCTCTGAGTAGTGTGGAAATGCTGATCCTTACCCTACCTGGGGTGTCCACTGAGTATTCCACAAACTCTATCTGAAGTTCTCTGGGCATGGTATTTTGACATGTTCCCCAAACCAAAAGGAATGAGTGGGAAACAATCAAGGAATCAGATAGAAACACTTGTATTTGAATGAGTTTCAAGCATGCTTGGGTATTCGTGTGATCTGAGTGACTCTGTTTTGGAATACAACTGTCGTGTGGTGCACCGTGACCTCCAGGCACTCCGGAGTTTCTGAAAAAAAATTTTCTGCGATTTTCACGAAACCACTTTTCTTCAACTTGATTTGGGCTAAAAATCCATCCCTGAAAATAAAAATTCTCTGAGTAGTGTGGAAATGCTGATCCTTACCCTACCTGGGGTGTCCACTGAGTATTCCGCGAACTCTATCTGAAGTTCTCTGGGCATGGGATTTTGATATGTTCCCCAAACCAAAAGGAATGAGTGGGAAACAATCATGGAAACACATAGAAGCACTTGCTTTCGAATGAGTTTCAAGCATGCTTGGGTATTCGTGTGATCTGAATGACTCTGTTTTGGAATACAACTGTCGTGTGGTGCACCGTGACCTCCAGGCACCCCGGAGTTTCTGAAAAAAAATTTTCTGCGATTTTCACGAAACCACTTTTCTTCAACTTGATTTGGGCTAAAAATCCATCCCTGAAAATAAAAATTCTCTGAGTAGTGTGGAAATGCTGATCCTTACCCTACCTGGGGTGTCCACTGAGTATTCCGCGAACTCTATCTGAAGTTCTCTGGGCATGGGATTTTGACATGTTCCCCAAACCAAAAGGAATGAGTGGGAAACAATCATGGAAACACATAGAAGCACTTGCTTTCGAATGAGTTTCAAGCATGCTTGGGTATTCGTGTGATCTGAGTGACTCAGTTTTGGAATACAACTGTCGCGTGGTGCACCGTGACCTCCAGGAACCCCGGAGTTTCTGAAAAAAAATTTTCTGCGATTTTCACGAAACCACTTTTCTTCAACTTGATTTGGGCTAAAAATCCATCCCTGAAAATAAAAATTCTCTGAGTAGTGTGGAAATGCTGATCCTTACCCTACCTGGGGTGTCCACTGAGTATTCCGCGAACTCTATCTGAAGTTCTCTGGGCATGGGATTTTGACACGTTCCCCAAACCAAAAGGAATGAGTGGGAAACAATCATGGAAACAGATAGAAGCACTTGCATTCGAATGAGTTTCAAGCATGCTTGGGTATTCGTGTGATCTGAGTGACTCAGTTTTGGAATACAACTGTCGCGTGGTGCACCGCGACCTCCAGGCACCCCGGAGTTTCTGAAAAAAAATTTTCTGCGATTTTCACGAAACCACTTTTCTTCAACTTGATTTTGGCTAAAAATCCATCGCTGAAAATAAAAATTCTCTGAGTAGTGTGGAAATGCTGATCCTTACCCTACCTGGGGTGTCCACTGAGCATTTCCGCGAACTCTATCTGAAGTTCTCTGGGCATGGGATTTTGACATGTTCCCCAAACCAAAAGGAATAAGTGGGAAACAATCAAGGAAACAGATAGAAGCACTTGCATTTGAATGAGTTTCAAGCATGCTTGGGTATTCATGTGATCTGAGTGACTCAGTTTTGGAATACAACTGTCGCGTGGTGCACCGCGACCTCCAGGCACCCCGGAGTTTCTGAAAAAAAATTTTCTGCGATTTTCACGAAACCACTTTTCTTCAACTTGATTTGGGCTAAAACTCCATCCCTGAAAATAAAAATTCTCTGAGTAGTGTGGAAATGCTGATCCTTACCCTACCTGGGGTGTCCACTGAGTATTCCACGAACTCTATCTGAAGTTCTCTGGGCATGGGATTTTGACATGTTCCCCAAACCAAAAGGAATGAGTGGGAAACAATCAAGGAATCAGATAGAAACACTTGTATTTGAATGAGTTTCAAGCATGCTTGGGTATTCGTGTGATCTGAGTACTCTGTTTTGGAATACAACTGTCGTGTGGTGCACCGTGACCTACAGGCACCCCGGAGTTTCTGAAAAAAAAATTTCTGCGATTTTCACGAAACCACTTTTCTTCAACTTGATTTGGGCTAAAAATCCATCCCTAAAAATAAAAACTCTCTGAGTAGTGTGGAAATGCTGATCCTTACCCTACCTGGGGTGTCCACTGAGTATTCCACGAACTCTATCTGAAGTTCTCTGGGCATGGTATTTTGACATGTTCCCCAAACCAAAAGGAATGAGTGGGAAACAATCAAGGAATCAAATAGAAACACTTGTATTTGAATGAGTTTCAAGCATGCTTGGGTATTCGTGTGATCTGAGTGACTCTGTTTTGGAATACAACTGTCGTGTGGTGCACCGTGACCTCCAGGCACCCCGGAGTTTCTGAAAAAAAATTTTCTGCGATTTTCACGAAACCACTTTTCTTCAACTTGATTTGGGCTAAAAATCCATCCCTGAAAATAAAAATTCTCTGAGTAGTGTGGAAATGCTGATCCTTACCCTACCTGGGGTGTCCACTGAGTATTCCGCGAACTCTATCTGAAGTTCTCTGGGCATGGGATTTTGATATGTTCCCCAAACCAAAAGGAATGAGTGGGAAACAATCATGGAAACACATAGAAGCACTTGCTTTCGAATGAGTTTCAAGCATGCTTGGGTATTCGTGTGATCTGAGTGACTCAGTTTTGGAATACAACTGTCGCGTGGTGCACCCCGACCTCCAGGCACCCCGGAGTTTCTGAAAAAAAATTTTCTGCGATTTTCACGAAACCACTTTTCTTCAACTTGATTTGGGCTAAAAATCCATCCCTGAAAATAAAAATTCTCTGAGTAGTGTGGAAATGCTGATCCTTACCCTACCTGGGGTGTCCACTGAGTATTCCACGAACTCTATCTGAAGTTCTCTGGGCATGGTATTTTGACATGTTCCCCAAACCAAAAGGAATGAGTGGGAAACAATCAAGGAATCAGATAGAAACACTTGTATTTGAATGAGTTTCAAGCATGCTTGGGTATTCGTGTGATCTGAGTGACTCTGTTTTGGAATACAACTGTCGTGTGGTGCACCGTGACCTCCAGGAACCCCGGAGTTTCTGAAAAAAAATTTTCTGCGATTTTCACGAAACCACTTTTCTTCAACTTGATTTGGGCTAAAAATCCATCCCTGAAAATAAAAATTCTCTGAGTAGTGTGGAAATGATGATCCTTACCCTACCTGGGGTGTCCACTGAGTATTCCGCGAACTCTATCTGAAGTTCTCTGGGCATGGGATTTTGACACGTTCCCCAAACCAAAAGGAATGAGTGGGAAACAATCATGGAAACAGATAGAAGCACTTGCATTCGAATGAGTTTCAAGCATGCTTGGGTATTCTTTTGATCTGAGTGACTCAGTTTTGGAATACAACTGTCGCTTGGTGCACCGCGACCTCCAGGCACCCCGGAGTTTCTGAAAAAAAATTTTCTGCGATTTTCACGAAACCACTTTTCTTCAACTTGATTTGGGCTAAAAATCCATCCCTGAAAATAAAAATTCTCTGAGTAGTGTGGAAATGCTGATCCTTACCCTACCTGGGGTGTCCACTGAGCATTTCCGCGAACTCTATCTGAAGTTCTCTGGGCATGGGATTTTGACATGTTCCCCAAACCAAAAGGAATAAGTGGGAAACAATCAAGGAAACAGATAGAAGCACTTGCATTTGAATGAGTTTCAAGCATGCTTGGGTATTCATGTGATCTGAGTGACTCAGTTTTGGAATACAACTGTCGCGTGGTGCACCGCGACCTCCAGGCACCCCGGAGTTTCTGAAAAAAAATTTTCTGCGATTTTCACGAAACCACTTTTCTTCAACTTGATTTGGGCTAAAAATCCATCCCTAAAAATAAAAACTCTCTGAGTAGTGTGGAAATGCTGATCCTTACCCTACCTGGGGTGTCCACTGAGCATTTCCACGAACTCTATCTGAAGTTCTCTGGGCATGGGATTTTGACATGTTCCCCAAACCAAAAGGAATGAGTGGGAAACAATCATGGAAACAGATAGAAGCACTTGCATTTGAATGAGTTTCAAGCATGCTTGGGTATTCGTGTGATCTGAGTGACTCAGTTTTGGAATACAACTGTCGCGTGGTGCACCGCGACCTCCAGGCACCCCGGAGTTTCTGAAAAAAAAATTTCTGCGATTTTCACGAAACCACTTTTCTTCAACTTGATTTGGGCTAAAAATCCATCCCTGAAAATAAAAATTCTCTGAGTAGTGTGGAAATGCTGATCCTTACCCTACCTGGGGTGTCCACTGAGCATTTCCGCGAACTCTATCTGAAGTTCTCTGGGCATGGGATTTTGACATGTTTCCCAAACCAAAAGGAATAAGTGGGAAACAATCAAGGAAACAGATAGAAACACTTGTATTTGAATGAGTTTCAAGCATGCTTGGATATTCGTGTGATCTGAGTGACTCAGTTTTGGAATACAACTGTCGCGTGGTGCACCACGACCTACAGGCACCCCGGAGTTTCTGAAAAAAAAATTTCTGCGATTTTCACGAAACCACTTTTCTTCAACTTGATTTGGGCTAAAAATCCATCCCTAAAAATAAAAACTCTCTGAGTAGTGTGGAAATGCTGATCCTTACCCTACCTGGGGTGTCCACTGAGTATTCCACGAACTCTATCTGAAGTTCTCTGGGCATGGTATTTTGACATGTTCCCCAAACCAAAAGGAATGAGTGGGAAACAATCAAGGAATCAGATAGAAACACTTGTATTTGAATGAGTTTCAAGCATGCTTGGGTATTCGTGTGATCTGAGTGACTCTGTTTTGGAATACAACTGTCGTGTGGTGCACCGTGACCTCCAGGCACCCCGGAGTTTCTGAAAAAAAATTTTCTGCGATTTTCACGAAACCACTTTTCTTCAACTTGATTTGGGCTAAAAATCCATCCCTGAAAATAAAAATTCTCTGAGTAGTGTGGAAATGCTGATCCTTACCCTACCTGGGGTGTCCACTGAGTATTCCGCGAACTCTATCTGAAGTTCTCTGGGCATGGGATTTTGACATGTTCCCCAAACCAAAAGGAATGAGTGGGAAACAATCAAGGAATCAGATAGAAACACTTGTATTTGAATGAGTTTCAAGCATGCTTGGGTATTCGTGTGATCTGAGTGACTCTGTTTTGGAATACAACTGTCGTGTGGTGCACCGTGACCTACAGGCACCCCGGAGTTTCTGAAAAAAAAATTTCTGCGATTTTCACGAAACCACTTTTCTTCAACTTGATTTGGGCTAAAAATCCATCCCTAAAAATAAAAACTCTCTGAGTAGTGTGGAAATGCTGATCCTTACCCTACCTGGGGTGTCCACTGAGTATTCCACGAACTCTATCTGAAGTTCTCTGGGCATGGTATTTTGACATGTTCCCCAAACCAAAAGGAATGAGTGGGAAACAATCAAGGAATCAGATAGAAACACTTGTATTTGAATGAGTTTCAAGCATGCTTGGGTATTCGTGTGATCTGAGTGACTCAGTTTTGGAATACAACTGTCGCGTGGTGCACCCCGACCTCCAGGCACCCCGGAGTTTCTGAAAAAAAATTTTCTGCGATTTTCACGAAACCACTTTTCTTCAACTTGATTTGGGCTAAAAATCCATCCCTGAAAATAAAAATTCTCTGAGTAGTGTGGAAATGCTGATCCTTACCCTACCTGGGGTGTCCACTGAGTATTCCACGAACTCTATCTGAAGTTCTCTGGGCATGGTATTTTGACATGTTCCCCAAACCAAAAGGAATGAGTGGGAAACAATCAAGGAATCAGATAGAAACACTTGTATTTGAATGAGTTTCAAGCATGCTTGGGTATTCGTGTGATCTGAGTGACTCTGTTTTGGAATACAACTGTCGTGTGGTGCACCGTGACCTCCAGGAACCCCGGAGTTTCTGAAAAAAAATTTTCTGCGATTTTCACGAAACCACTTTTCTTCAACTTGATTTGGGCTAAAAAACCATCCCTGAAAATAAAAATTCTCTGAGTAGTGTGGAAATGCTGATCCTTACCCTACCTGGGGTGTCCACTGAGTATTCCGCGAACTCTATCTGAAGTTCTCTGGGCATGGGATTTTGACATGTTCCCCAAACCAAAAGGAATGAGTGGGAAACAATCAAGGAATCAGATAGAAACACTTGTATTTGAATGAGTTTCAAGCATGCTTGGGTATTCGTGTGATCTGAGTGACTCTGTTTTGGAATACAACTGTCGTGTGGTGCACCGTGACCTACAGGCACCCCGGAGTTTCTGAAAAAAAAATTTCTGCGATTTTCACGAAACCACTTTTCTTCAACTTGATTTGGGCTAAAAATCCATCCCTAAAAATAAAAACTCTCTGAGTAGTGTGGAAATGCTGATCCTTACCCTACCTGGGGTGTCCACTGAGTATTCCACGAACTCTATCTGAAGTTCTCTGGGCATGGTATTTTGACATGTTCCCCAAACCAAAAGGAATAAGTGGGAAACAATCAAGGAAACAGATAGAAGCACTTGCATTTGAATGAGTTTCAAGCATGCTTGGGTATTCGTGTGATCTGAGTGACTCAGTTTTGGAATACAACTGTCGCGTGGTGCACCGCGACCTCCAGGCACCCCGGAGTTTCTGAAAAAAAAATTTCTGCGATTTTCACGAAACCACTTTTCTTCAACTTGATTTGGGCTAAAAATCCATCCCTGAAAATAAAAATTCTCTGAGTAGTGTGGAAATGCTGATCCTTACCCTACCTGGGGTGTCCACTGAGCATTTCCGCGAACTCTATCTGAAGTTCTCTGGGCATGGTATTTTGACATGTTCCCCAAACCAAAAGGAATGAGTGGGAAACAATCATGGAAACAGATAGAAGCACTTGCATTTGAATGAGTTTCAAGCATGCTTGGGTATACGTGTGATCTGAGTGACTCAGTTTTGGAATACAATTGTCGCGTTGTGCACCGCGACCTCCACGCACCCCGGAGTTTCTGAAAAAAAAATTTCTGCGATTTTCACGAAACCACTTTCCTTCAACTTGATTTGGGCAAAAAATCCATCCCTGAAAATAAAAATTCTCTGAGTAGTGTGGAAATGCTGATCCTTACCCTACCTGGGGTGTCCACTGAGTATTCCGCGAACTCTATCTGAAGTTCTCTGGGCATGGGATTTTGAAATGTTCCCCAAACCAAAAGGAATAAGTGGGAAACAATCAAGGAAACAGATAGAAGCACTTGCATTTGAATGAGTTTCAAGCATGCTTGGGTATTCGTGTGATCTGAGTGACTCAGTTTTGGAATACAACTGTCGCGTGGTGCACCGCGACCTCCTGGCACCCCGGAGTTTCTGAAAAAAAATTTTCTGCGATTTTCACGAAACCACTTTTCTTCAACTTGATTTGGGCTAAAAATCCATCCCTGAAAATAAAAATTCTCTGAGTAATGTGGAAATGCTGATCCTTACCCTACCTGGGGAGTCCACTGAGCATTTCCGCGAACTCTAGTTGAAGTTCTCTGGGCATGGGATTTTGACATGTTCCCCAAACCAAAAGGAATGAGTGGGAAACAATCAAGGAAACAGATAGAAGCACTTGCATTTGAATGAGTTTCAAGCATGCTTGGGTATTCGTGTGATCTGAGTGACTCAGTTTTGGAATACAACTGTCGCGTGGTGCACCGCGACCTCCTGGCACCCCGGAGTTTCTGAAAAAAAATTTTCTGCGATTTTCACGAAACCA